>NC_062578.1:41780535-42405714 GCF_022837055.1 Prionailurus viverrinus
TTAAAAACATTTAGTTTTTATAAAACTAAGATAGTTTGCAGTACTTTCCTATGTTCAGAAAGAATTCATATAAAGTTAAGGGTATTCTTTTGATCCTATATACATGGAAAAGCACGTATTTGTTTAACTTTCTTACATGTTATACCAAAACATATAACAAGATATAAAAACAAACAAGATACAGACAATGAACATAATGACTGCATCAAAACCTCAAACACATAACCAGACGCAGCGCATGGTCTTGGACTGGATGCTTGTCTGGGCAAACTAGGTGAAATATTCTGGGCTCTGGTGCAGAAAACAGAGTATAGTTTGGGTAGTAGATGAAATGAAATTTTACTGGGAAAAAAAAAGGTGCAGACCATTGCCTAAAGAAGCAGATTACACAACTATATACGAGTATATACAACTTGATCCCTTTAGGTTAAAAATATGTGTGTGTGTGTGTGTGTGTGTGTGTGTGTGTGTGTGTGCGCACGCGTGTACAAACTTGTGGGCATATAGAGAAAAAACCACCTGGAAGGATACACTCTAGGGTGTTAACAGTATCCATCTCTAGGTAGTACAAGTGTCTTTTTAAATTTTTTAATTTTTACATATTTGCATTTTCTAACTTCCTGCAATGCATATGTACTGCTTCTGTAATAATGTTATTTATAAAGTGCTGTATATACATACACACATGCTTTAAACACTGAGAAGTAAGTACACAAATCCCAGTAAGTTTATAGTGACTATGAATCATGGGAAACTCTTGAGTCCAATTCCACAGAGGTGAGATCAGAACCAGGTGGGAAGGATTTCTAAGAACTGAAGAAATTAATTTGAATAGACTATATGGCAATTTAATCAATACCATGTCTAAAAAATCTTATTTTAAATTTTTGTTGAAATGCCTGAGACACTGATCTCTTGATAAACTTACAGCATTGAACAAAGTGCCAGTTAAAGTAACATTTCCCATCAAAGATCTTACCCAGTATAAAGCCTGGGTAACTATATAAGCAAATTATTTTTCAATTTGGTAAAGGATATGTTTATCCTCATAGAAGATGATGAGATTATCTACAATATTAAGACTTATGAGTGCAGCAAACTCTGGTAAAGTTAAATTAATGAGCTGCCTGGGTTTTGTTTATTATCTGATAAACAGGAAATAGTAGAAGATATATACAATGATCCAGTTAGTCAAGGTAGAGCCTGGACAATCTAAAAAGAGGCCCTTTGGATTACAGGACTAACTACAGGAACATTCTGAGCTGCTCCAAAGATTCCAATTCACCTGTAGCCTTCACAGGTATTTAGGGAATTAAGTCGGTACCAACATCACCAAAACATCGTAATACCACAGGCACAGCCCACTACCATGCATCATGACTAGCCAGAATTCGAGCTGATTAACAAGGCCATAGACTTTATTTTAGCAGGTGGGAGCAATCTTGAAAATGCTCGCTGGATAAAGGTGACAGTATTTCTGTAAGTTTGCTTGGGAACATGTCAATCTTTACTGGCAAGGTACTCTCTCCCTGAACCTTTCCAAGCCCTCAACCCACCTGCCATTCAAACAGAGCCTTTCAGACCCCTTGAACTCCACACAACAAAAAAGTATTGTTTGGGTATGAAGCCTTTCCTCTGTAAGACAGAAAACTCATATTTGAGATCTGCCAGGTTTTTGAGGTTAAGTGCCATTTGATGCAACCCAGCTAAGACCACTTGGAAGAAAATAAGAGTTTTATTTTAAGATATACTATTCTTGTTGAATTTGATACACCAAATAACTCAGTGTATAAAGTGCCAGAGTTATATTCTAAGACACTTAGCAGAAATGCTAGTCTTTTCTTTCTGGTCACCAGCAGAGTACTGGTGTGTGTGTGTGTGTGTGTGTATTTAATGTTTATTTATTTTTGAGAGACAGAGACAGAGAGTGGAGGGGTGGGGGCAGAGAGAGAAGGAGACACAGAATCTGAAGGAGGCTCCAGGCTCTGAGCTGTCAGCACAGAGCCCGACACGGGGTTCGAACTCACAGACCGTGAGATCATGACCTGAGCCGAAGTCGGCCGGCCACTTAACCGACTGAGCCACCCAGCCGCCCCAACCAGCAGAGTACTATAAATGCAACAGTTCTGCATTATATAATTGGGGCTGTGTTCTAATGAATTTTTTTGAAAATGTAAAATGAACACTTTTTTTTTATACCATCCACTACTTTGTGCACTATAGACATGCCTTCATAAATCTCTAATATTACTCTGCATCTTCTAAAGAATTAGCTTCAAGTTGTAGTAGAAACAAATGAAATGCATGCCAAACAGACTGCCCATGGACAGAATAAAATACAGTTGGCCCCTGAGCAACTCAGGGGTTAGGGGCACCAGCCCCTGTGCAGTTCAAAATCTATGTACAACTTTGGACTCCCCAAAAACTTAACTGCGAACAGCCTACTGCTGACTGGGAAGCTTACCAATAACATTAACAGCCAATTAACACATATTTTGCATGTTATATGTATTACCTGCTGTGTGCTTACAATAAAGTAAGCCAGAGAAAAGAAAATGTTAAGAAAACCATAAGGAACAGAAAATACATTTACAGTACTGTACTGTGTTCATAAAAAAAAAAAAAAAGAAAGAAAAAAAAAAAGAAAAACAACTCTGTGTATAAGTACACCCATGCGGTTCAAACCCACGTTGTACAAGGGCCAGCTGCACTTACAACGTACCTGGGGCTACTTGGGTTATGAAATTCATCAGCCCCACAGCTGGCCTCACTGACAGCAGGGCAGGAGTTATGCACAGCATAGACAGACATGCTGGGATGTTCGATGAGAAGGTTTTCCATAGGACTGGTTTCCACCTTGAGAGTGGTTAATCCACCTGCAGTAAAACATGGGGGAGGGGTGATAAACCAGCTCTCCTCCATTGGACAGGACTCAAATTGGAGGAAGCAGGAATCGCTTGTATCAGCCAAGCACTCAAGAGATGCAGGTAAACAGGAAAAGACTGAAGGGTGCTCAGTAGGTGACTCTTCACTGATGTCTTCTTCTTCATCTTCTGCTGCTGAGAAACCAGTGCAAGTGTCTACATCACAGTCCACATACGTTGGTGAAGTCCCACGGGAGGACGGGCATCACAATGACAGCAGATTGAGAGCACAGAAAAAGAAGAGATGATACTGTTAGCTGATGTTCACATTTCTCCTTTCATTTAGGTCAGACACAAAAGCATTTACATTCACTCAATGATTATAAAAGAACTTCTGAGCACCTAGTGTGTGTGTATGTGTGGTGTATCACTGCATCAGATGTATTACGGTGGCTTTGCAGGAGATGATTTTTCTATCCTGCTAAAGTAAACATGATGAGCAATGTGGGTTACAAGGATTTCCTATTAAAGTGCATCTGATCTGAGCAGGGTATGAGAGTTGCAAAACTGGAAGATCTGACGTCAATCAATTTCACTGACTGATTGTCTGGCACAGAATGTTTCCTGCAATTATTTTAGACAAATTCTTGCTTATTTACTTTAAAGGCTTAAAAACCTTCAGAGTTACTGGTTTACTTCTGCAAAAACTAAGATGCAAGAGTTTCCATTTTTGCTGTGATGATTAACCGCTGAGAATACCTTACCTATGAAGTCAACAAGAATCCATTCATCATCTTCTTTCTCACTAAATTCTGGTTCTTGATTGGAAGAAGTATTGACTTCACCCACAAACATTTTATTCAGTCTCTGGAACATCGTTAAGGCAAGATTGAGACTTTGGCGGGATGTCTTTATAGCTGAGATTTCAAAACACTGTCTTCAGTCAGCCTGATGGCACGACAGGAGATTAAAGTGCACGAGGTGCTTATTCAACTTAGGTGGGAAGCAAGAAGAATCATTATCCCTAAAATAAAACAGGAAAAGGTTATTTAAAATCAGTATATATTTATATAATATGTGTGTGTGGTTTTCAAAGCATGTGCCCACACACACACGTGCACACCCCTCTAGAAGAAAGCTCATGCCTTAGTCTACAGTTACAGCCGTTCCCTTCCGGCAGGCATCAAACACAAGAAATGCAGTACCTTTCATCTATAAACCATTATGAATTGAGTTCTCAATGCAACCTGTGAACATCTTACATGTGAAATGAAAGGCTCTTTTCCACATCTGTGCTTTTATAAGGGATCAATCTGAATTATGTATTTCAAGGTGACATACTCCTTTCCTGTAAGAAGAGAAAAACTAGATACTAAACGGTCTTGCTATATGATATTCAACTGCCCCAAAGCTGCCAAAGGAAGGCTGCAGCAGGACCAGATGTCTGCCATGTTTCCCTGGCTCATTTTCTCTTCTGTTCTGTTCTTCTACAGGGCTGCAAGCAGACCCAATTCCATTTAAAATCAGTAGGTACAGCATGATTTGGCCTTCAAAACAATGTCTACAGCTGGCACAGGGAAATTTATACTGTAGAAAACTGAGGACGACATCAACTAGAACTGGAAACCATTCACCGCGTGGTGGCAAGCAGGAAGGTGTTGTAGTCAGTGTGCCTGGGTTCAAATGCTGTCTCTGCTGCTTACGCTCTGTGAGTTAGGAAGTTACACTACTTCAGCTGGCAATAGTTCTACCTCATGGAGTTCTGTGAGTTCTAAATGAGGAACTCCAGGCTTGTCTGATCTTATTCCAGAAATCCAGATTTATATATCCATTTCTCCCTGGTTACTTGATAGGCATATCAATCCTAACACATACCAAAGAGAACTTTTAATTATTTCCCCACAAACTTACACTGTCCTTCTTTCTCTTCTCAGCAAGGAGAAGCAGCAGCACCCAGTGGTTACCCTTGACTCCTTCCACTCCCTACCCAACCCCTCAACCAAATTCTTACCAAGTCCTGTTGACTCTAGCTGAGCACGTGCCTCAAATCTGCCCACTTCTTGCCACCACTTTTATCCTAGTTGAAACCAATCTGGTGTCCCTTTGGACTTTGCCAATCACCACCTCCTAGATGGTCTCCCTGACCCCATGTGAAATGAGATAATGCAGGCAACCTACTTAGCAAGGCACTTGGCACAAATTCTCAGTCAGTGTCAACTATTATTCTACAAATATTTACTGAGTATGTATTATGCATCAAGCAGAGTGCTAAGCACAGGGGAAGACAGGTAATGTGATGAATGCCATGGAAAAGTACTGAGTGTTCCTCAGATCTACACAGGTAGACGTCAGGAAGGATTCCTGCAGTAAATTACTTTGATCTGGAGTGGTTGAGATCTGAAGATCAAGAATGGAGGAAGGGGGAGAAGGAACACCGGAAACCTGCAGATGAGTGAGAATGTGGCACCTTCTGTATGGCTGAAGATACAGATGTACAGGTGTGCGAGTGCACTAGGGGTGCTAAGCAGGAAACAGATCCTGTAGGACCATGTAAGCCAGAAATGAAAAGTCAAGGATGACCCAGGTTTATGGCTTGGCCAACTGGGGAGATGGCGGGACCATTTAGTGGAAGAGGCATACTGCAGAAGGCGTAGGCTGGGCATCTTGGACATGCTGAATTTGGGAATCTGCAAGTCATGAACCTGGAGATGTCTAGTAGACTGCTGGATATAGGGCTCTGGAGTTCAAGGGCATGGTCTCAGGTGGGGGCACTGATTTGGGAGTTGTCAACAAAAGGGAGTGACAGAAACCATGAGTAGAGACCATCCAGGGATAGTGAAAAGCATCTTCCTAAATGATACTCTTTCTCACCAGCATCAGCCTTGAATCTAACTTCAGACTCTTGACATTTCACTTTCTTTTATTTATTTACTTATTTTGAGAGAGAGAAAGACAGAAGGCGAGCACACACACAAGCATGTGTATGCACACGAGTGGGGGAGGGGCAGAGAGCAAGGAGACAGAATCTTAAGCAGGCTCCACTCTCAGTACAGAGCCTGATGCGGGGCTTGATATCATGACTCTGAAATCATGACCTGAGCCAAAATCAAGAGCTGGATGCTCAAGCAAAGGAGCCACCCAGGCGCCACGACCCTTCACTTTCAAACAATCATCATTTTTAGCAGTACATGTAGTTACAATCTGTATTTGATGAGATTCTTGGTTGAATTCTTCATGTGCAAATGGGAGTGCTACAACTGTTTGGCATGCTACTACGAATGTGTAATACTACGAGTGTGTGTTCAAATAAATGACATCTGAGCACTGTTGTGGTCACAATCCATCATCATCAGCCATTAATTATTAAAAGAGAGTCAACAGGAAATGTTACTTGCATAACCAGTCTTCCTGAAAGCCTTCTGGAAAGCAGCAGGGCCAAACCATGAAGGCTGGAGCTCTAGTACAGAATTCAAATTCAGCTTTATGTTCCATGTAAAAGAAATTAGGAGAAAAGTGGGCTTGTGTAGTTTGCTGGACCTACTGTAGTGTAGGTGATGAGCTACCACAAGTTCTGACGTATGTAAAGGTTTTGAGCACGTTAAGCGAGGAGGGAAAAAAAGATACTTAAAAAATCCCCCCTTATCTTAAATTACAAAGGCATACATTGGTCCCAAGTACAATTCTGTGTGTGCTGAAATAGTTGAGAGAATAATCCCAGTTCTCCAGAGTATAGGGCTGACTGCAGGCCCTGCATCAGCTAGGAAGGTAGAGCTGCTGGGCAGGAAGCAGAGCACCTCACAAGAAAACCCTTGCTCATCCTGAATGAGCACCTTGTCCCCCAAGAGCGATGCCACACCAGGGTAACTTAACAGGGCTCAGGCCAGTTAGGTGGCAGCGAGAAGGCAGAGAACAATGCTGGGGCCACTGTGGTCGGGCAGCTAGCTGCAGGTTCCTGACTGCAAATTGCGCTCCTCTAGCTCCAGCTCCAAACCCATGTGATGGAAGCCAGCTTACGCCTGGAACATATACAATTCTGCCACAGGAAAGGTGTCTCTGGAGGAACTTTCCACAGGGCAGCACAAGTCAATCTTCTTTTGGTTTCCTGAAGTAGTGGCTGCCTTAAGATATCCCCTATTTCCTGCAAGAGCAACCATCCGTGGGTGGGCAGAGTATTCAGGAGCCCAGCCAGGCAAGGGAAGAGCTCATTCTCATCTGTCCTGAGTCAGAGCTGGTATTTACATGACACACCTTTTGAAGCCTGAGGGCAGGACACAGAGTCGTCTCAGGGAAGGAGTGCTGGCCTGGGCCCCTGCAGTAGGGGGTTCTGGCTTTCCCCCTACCACAGGTGGCTCAGACTAAACAATTTAGCTCTCCTGAGCCTCAGTCTTACCACTGGAAAAATGGATCACATCTTTACTCTCTCCACAGACCTCTAGCACAATGAAGAAGTGGGGTTGGGCTAACTATGCAAAGTTCCTTTACCCTGCTTTCTGTAGGTGTCACAAAGGACAAGGAGCTGTTGGGAGAGACCCCAACATGCTAGAACGGTTCATGAGGTGGCTGCAAGGCACCCTGGGTGGATGAACACTTGAAATATGACTTGTATGACCAAAAAACTGAATTTCAAATTTTATTTAATTTTAACCCATTTAAAATTCAAATTTGGAAGTTGACAATTGAGCTATTTTTGGAAAAATTTCAAGTATGTTCAGAACAATTGATTAAGCATGTCCAATGAAATTTTTATATGTGAATTAAGATGTGATATAGGTTAAAATATATACCAGAGTATATTTAAAATTTTTTTAAATCTTTATTTATTTTTGAGAGAGAGACAGAGTGTGAGCAGGGGAGGAGCAGAGAGAGAGGGAGGCACAGAATCAGAAGCAGGCTCCAGGCCCTGAGCTGTCAGCACAAAGCCCGATGTGGGGCTCAAACTCACGAACCGTGAGATCATGACCTGAGCCAAAGTTGGACGCTCAACTGACTGAGCCACCCAGGCGCCCCTACCAGAGTATATTTTAAAGACTTAATACCCCCTCAAAAAGAACATAAGATAGCTCAATAATTTAAACAGGGTGCCTAGGTGGCTCAGCTGGTTAAGCAGCCAACTCTTGTTTTTTGGCTCAGGTTCTCACAGTTTGTGAGTTGAAGCCCCACATAGGCTCTGCACAGATAGCATGGAGCCTGCTTGGGATTCTCTCTTTCCCCCCTCTCTCTGCCCCTCCCCTTCCCTCTACTCTCAAAATAAAGCAATATTTTAAAAAATTTAAACATACATGTAATTCACATTACATATTATACTGGACAATGCAGTTCTAGAAAAATCTCTCCAGAATCTTGAGAGCCTATCCTGCTGACGGCCCAGGGACCGTCCCTCTCCAGTCACTGCTATTCTTCACCTTGGCTCCTGCCCAGGAATGGAGGCTCTTGATGGGCCTGGTTCTATGTGAAGCCGTTAAGTCAAAGCAGAACTTCAGACTTCAGTCCTCACTACATGTCACAGACTTTTAAAAAAATTTTAAGTTTTTAAAAGGTAAACCCCCAACATGGGGCTCAAACTCATCCTGAGATCCAGTTGGATGCTCTACTGGACTGAGTCAGCCAGTCACCCTGTTGTGGACTTGTTGATATTTACAACTCTAGGGCAATGGATAAAACTAAAATGAAAATTCCAGAAAAAGAAGGTGTCCCAAGAGGACAAATTTACAGATAAAATTCTGGAATTCAGCAAAGAGGGAGGGGCAAAGAAAACTGGTAAGAGGGGCAAAGAAGTACTGCTGTTTGAGGCATGTGCAAGCTTTCCACATGATAACTAACCAACATCAGCCAACCTGCCAGGGCAGTTTCATCCCAGTGGAGAAAAGAAACAAAGTATCTGGGCACCAGCATTTTAAGAAGGCAGCTTTGTCCCTGTCACTCACTCACACTCACACACACACACACACACACACACACACACACACACACGTCTTTTTCCTTATAAAATTAACTACATTATAGGAAGTTTGGAAAATAAATAAGGAAAACAATTATTCCACTGCCTTGTTACAATCACTGTTGGTGTATTATGCATTTCCTTCTAGCTTCTTCTACACATAAGGTTTCTTTTTACCATAAAGTCTAGTGAAGACACAATGCTGTTTCCTGCTTTGTTACTTAACATTTTATCATTGTTTTTCATATTATTACATGAGTTAGAAATGCTCAGTGGGCAGAAAGGTGGTTTAATACCTTTAAGTTTAATACTTAAGAGGAAGAGCATTCTAGTTTGAGAACTCAGAAAAGGCGTTGCTAGTCTAGAAGAGCTTGTTAGTATAATTTATCTTATTTTTGAGACAGGCAAACAACCAACAGGCAGTGTGGCTCTGGAGTTACCCTGCTGTGTATGAAATCTTGGCTACGCTACTTGCAACTTGTATGACGTTAAGATATTTAGTAACCTTTTGGTGCCTCAGTTTTTTCATCCCTAAAATGGAGAAGATAGTGCCAATGTGAGGATTAAGTGTGTATCCCTTAGAATAGAGCCTGCCACATAGCAGGCAGCCAGTAAGTATTAACTCAGAATATGAAATATAACTTGGAATATTTAACTCCATTCCACGCCAGCTGTGTGACTGTAAGCCATTTAGCATCTTTGGGTCAGAATGCCTTTATCTACAAAATGTTTATATAATAATTACAGCTACAATCTACTGAATACTTGTGATATATAACAGTGAGTTGAGGTATTTATTTGTCACATTTTACTAATAAGGAAACTAGGCTCAGAAATTAAGTAACTTGCTTGAGAGTGATAGAGCTGGTCAGGTGTGGAGCCAGCAATAGAGCATACGTCTGTGTGGTTCCAAGTGTCTTGCTTTTCCCTGCACATCATTTTGCTCAGGCTCCTTCCAGCCTCAACTCCGGCTCTATGAATTTCAGAGAACAGTGCTTTTCAGTTGGTTTTGGCTGCCAGTAGGCGGCTCCAAAAACAACATTTTTAAATTAAAAAAAAAAAAAAAAAACCCACAACTTTGATGATCTAACTTCGAACTATGTGTACAGTTGTGGCTTCTTGACAGTTTCGAAATATCAGGTGGCTGAACTAACACGCCTTCACTGAAAAGCAGCCTCAAAATGATTTTTCTCTTTATATCCCACCCTATTTTAGAAAAATAAATATGCTCATTCAATTTAAAATTGATTTTAAACTGCAGAAAAACCAAGCCAAGAAAGCTGCCCTTGCTTGCTCCACTCCTACTCCGCCTATTCAACTGGTCACAGGGAGCTTTTCCTCTCAGGGACCCACCGCTGTCTGCCCTGAAGGCTGAATGCCAGTGGACAAAGACAGCAATAAGCGGTAACTCCTAGCCCGTTAACCTCAAATTTTGAAAGTAGGACCATTCCCAAGAGAAACAGGAGGGAACAATTGAGTGAGCAAGCAAGCGTTCACAGAAAAGAACAAAAGAAGGGATGAAAAAACAAAAGAGACCTTGGTCATATAAATTAATGAGGTGTTGGTTCCAGATAGGAGCTCTTAAAAATTATGCTGCACATTCAGAATTATAGTGGCTGTGACTTAAAAATCAAAAGCTTCCCAGGGATTTTCACATCTGCAATGAAAAATGTATTTCAATTACCACGCAAATGATTTCAGGATCTGGGGGTACCTCATTATTACGACTGTTCAATGACCCTATGGGTCACTTTCTCCTCCCCTTTTCGGAAACTACTCTGCATTCAGAAAAGGCTCTTTTAGCAACAAATGCCCAAGTTCTTGGAAGTTACAGATGGAAAGGGGCTCTTCCTTAACCCACTCTAATTTGGAATTGGCACAGAAGATGACGAAAGAGGTAATTGCGAAATACAATACAAAATGAGGAATGCCCACATATAAATTCATCTGCAACTTTGAAAGAGAAAACACCGTTTCCTTTTAATTGGCTGTGTGGCCTCGAGTAAAACAACTTAATCTCTCTGGGCCTCGGGTTTCCTAGCCACAAGATAGTAAAGCCTACTTCAGAGGGTCTCTGCGAGGAGCAACGGAGATAATGCACGTAAAGCCCTCGATGTCGTATCTGGCACAGAGTAAGGTCCCAATCGGCGTCAGCGACCAAAACGATTAGGATTTTACTCCTGACGGGCAAGTACAGTGTCCTTTCCACAGGTGCAATCTCATATAGTGATGTGTAAGATCAGGCAGGGTCAGGGGACATGCGGCGGACAGGCGGACACCTGGGACACTCAGGCGCTGGTCGCCGGGCAAGAAAGGGGGGTTCCCCGGCGCCGCAGGACCCTTGGTGCTACCGGGAGCGAGCCGGTGCCGCGAGGGCTGGCGGAGGAGGCGAGGAGCGCAGGGCCGCCGGGCCGGCGGAGCGGGGCGCCGAGGTCGCTCCTCTCGCAGCCCCCGACGCCAGTCCAACGGCCGAGTGCCGGAGCAGGAGGAGGAGGAGGAGGAGGAGGAGTAAGGGGAGGAGGAGGTCCCGCCGCGGCCAAGAAAACAGGCCAAGCTCGCGGGAGGAGACAGAAACTGAACACCCACCCGCCGCCCAGCTCCGGGCTCGTCCGCCTCCGCCCGCACCCGGGGCCTCGGGCCGGCCGCCGCCAGGGGAGGAGGCGGGAGGCGCGGAGGGTGCCCGGCCCGAGGCCCGCGGGACGGCGGGAGAGAGCGGCCCGGGGCGCCGGCCCCGCCCGCACTTACGTGGGCCCCACCGGCAGCGGGGACCGGCGGCGAGGGAAGCGGGCGCGCCGCTCGGAGGGGACCGGCGCGCACGGGCGCGGGGCTCTGCTGAGGTAGCTGCGGCTCCCCGGCCGGCGGGCGCAGAGCGCGGAGCGCGGGGCGCGGGGCAGGTCCGGCGGTCGTGGTGCTGAGCGGCTGGCCGCCGGCCGCCCGTCTCGCTCCTTTTGTTGTTGTGCAGCGCTCGGAACAGCTGATCGGCCGCTGCGCCCGCCCGTCGGGCCCGCCCGCCCGGCCGCCCCGCCCCGGGGCCGCGCCAGGCCCGATCCCACCAATCGGCGGCGCGGGGGGCCCGGGGCCGCCCTGCGAGAGGTTGTCACTAACGCACGTGACCTGGCGCCGAGCCGGGCGACGCTCTCAAGTTAGAAACAAGCCCGGGCAACAAAAGCCGAGGGGCGAGCGGAAGGGAGGGCGAGAAGGGTGTGAGGGGGTGGGTGCCGGCACTGGGGCCACTGGGAGGGGAGGGGAGGCCAGGCGGGCCTGGGGGCGAACAGAAATGGGAACCCGCGGGAGTGTGAGGAGAACGGGAAAGGTGAGAGGAAGAGCCCGACCCCAGTGGCCTGTCTGCCCCAGTAAGGGGGCAGGGGCCAAGGGGTTGGGGCACTGAGGGACACAGCAGTTTTTGCTGTGAGCAGAAAAAAAAAGAAAAAAGGCGTTGAGAGTGATGGAGGCCAGAGACCCCAAGAGGCCTGTTCAGGCCAATATAGGGGTAAAGCCTTAGACATGGCTCTGTAAAGGCAGCTCCAGGCCCGCTTCTTGGCCTTCTTGGGAAGGAAAGTCTGGCTCTAGGTACAGGGGATGCTGGCCCCCTTAGCCTCCTTTTTGAGCCAGGCCCAGCACCCTGTGGTGACTGACACTGGGAGCTGACCGAACTTGCCTGCAGGCTCAGGATCCAACCTGCAGGCAGGCAGAGCAGAAGAGGCCATGAGACCAAACCTGAAGGCAGTGAGGTCAGTGATCTGGCCAGGCTTCTGCTCCAGCAGACTTGAAGAACCCTGGAGGGAGGAGAGCGTGGAGAGCTGCTTCTTCCCTAGGCTCTGCATCCACACTCGCCAGTGACCCACGGAAGCTCTGACCTCTTACTGTTGTCATACCTGCATACCGTTGGCATTCACATGGGGCCTACCTGCTCACCGGTTATTTATAGTGAGAAGAGAATGAAAGGGTGAGCTGACAGATGCTTTCCAAATCAAAGTTCTGTATGCAGATGGATGGATTAACTGTGTCTGGCAGAGACAAGGGAGTCATGTTGATGCATCTCTTCTCTCCTGGTTCCTGTTTGGACTGAGATGCAATTCTCTGACCCAGGGCGAAATTTATAGCAACTGCTCACAGGTATAATCATACAGTGTCTGAAGGGTTCTCACCCTTCTGACTCTCACAAGAATCCTGGTTTTAAAGGATGTAACTCAAAGTTCAGGGGATTTTCTGATACCCAGAAGTAATAACAAAAATAAGGTGGCCATTTGAACTTTCCTCAGGAGGTAGACTGAGGCTGTAACTTGGATTGGACAATCTCATGGAATTGAGTATGTTTTAGATTTTAGGTTTTGGCAAATCAGGCTCACCCCAATATTTTCTAATATCATTGCTATCTTTGGAGCTCCATAAACTCTTGCTCCTTCTTAGGAATCCATGAAGAGACTATCTCCCCATTCAGAATAAAGGCACGATAATTCTAAAGGTCTAATTCGTAATTTGAGACCTACCTTTTCCAATCTGATAAGGTTTATCACTGTTAAAGAAAAAATGTGAAAGCATACAATACTTTGTTATGATGGAGAAAACAATGTGAGGTAGATGATGCTTCCAAAGAGGGTCACAACAATATTTCTTGCATCATGAAGTGGAGACTGTTTTTCTTCCCCTTGAATCTGGGCTGGACCTGTGACTGCCTTGACCAATAGAATGTGGCAGACATAATGTTTCTAGCATGTCTAAGACCAGACACTAAGCAAACCTGACAACCTCTGCTTTGCATTCTGGGGAAAGCCTGCTACTGCATAAGAAGAGAACACCATGCTGCGAGGAAACCCAAGCTAGTTATGTGGAGAGGCCACATGGAAAGAGAGACATGCCTGGCCAGCCCCTAGATTATTTAGCTCATGGTACCTGAGATCCTAGACATAGGGGTGAAAAAGCCCTCTAGGAAGTTCCAACTCCAGCAGACGCCACAGGGAACAACGATGAGCCATCCTCACTGAGCCCTGTCAAACTGCAGAATCACAAACAAATAAATGACTGTTGTTTTAAGGCACTAAATGTTGGCATGGTTTTACAAGCAGCAATAGATAACCAAAATGCAAAGCTAAACAATAGGAAGGCCCTTGGCAGACAGATCAACCTTCTCTAAACTCCACAAAGTAGAATTTGGGGGATTAAAAAAAACTTCTTATCTCAGGGGTCATTTGCTTTTTGTTTACCCTCTCACTGATTTGTAATCTCCCCACCTGGTGCTTGTTTATCCCAGTAGCGTACCAAGGGGGTGAGAGAGGGGATGTGGGAGAAGTCTGCCCCTATGAGGGAGAAGTATTCTATCCCTGTACATTGTTTGGAACTGTTGGAGCATGAAAATAATAAAAAGCAAACTGACTTTTACTTAGTTTTATTATTGTTTGAAAATTTTCTACAGACAAGCACACACACAGAAATTTTCTGCTTACTGTCTGCACTGGGAGTGGATTGCTCCCACTGCCTCCCTCCTCGGGTATGCCACTGGTTTACATAGATGCATGCGGTCAGGCTCAGGAGTAATGTCATCTCCACAACATAGAGCTGTCTGAATACAACCAAACTGTCAAATCACACAGCTGCACACCAGCTTCTCGTCTGTCTGCTGACAAAGACCCAGCCAGGTTCCCTGCCTGGGCCGACCCAGTGAATCCAACCATCCTTTAATAGGCAGGATAATTCTCAGCAGGTTGCTATAGTACCCACGTCCAGGCTGACTCCCTGCTGTGGGGGTGACCCTTTCCCCATCTGTCAGAGTCCTCCTGTCTGTTTTCCATGGAGCTCAATACACTCCCTTATCTACCCCAACAAAAGGGATTCAACCTCAAGTTTTGTTGTGAAGGACCACGGGGCAGGGCCACATTTATGCCAACATCCAGAAACAATACAGTTGATGCCCCTGCCTCCTGCTTACAAAGGCAGGCTGTGGCCATTGCCCTGCCAGTTGCTTCAAGGCTGCTAAAGAATGTTGCTTCCTATCAAGCCACAGATGGAGAACCCCACTGGGTGGCTACTCAGGGCAAGCTCAGAACAATAAAGCAACAAGTCGCCCAGTCTATACTGAGGAGGGTCTGAAAGTGAAGTCCGCTCAGGCAGTTTACAATCGGTCCATCAGCAAATGCAGCCTGTTGGGCTTGTATCGTCCATCCAGCATGCTGTCAAGTGTCTGGGAAAGACAGAGAGTTTTTGTTTAATTGCATTTTAGAAGAGCAATCACTTGGAATTCCAGTGAAATCTGTTCTAAGAGAAGAAAAGAAAGGGTCTCTCATGGTCTCCAGAAAGCCTGAAACAGAGGGAAGCCAGAGGTTTGGTGCTCTACTTTCTGAAATAAAAAACAGAAAACAAACCTAACTGGGATGCCCTTACCATCTCAGGAAGAAGTCAGAAATGATACCAGGGCCATAGGTATTAACAGCTTTCCAAGCCCCTGGAACCTTATAACTCTTGCATATTCATTTTTTTTTAACCCTATATCCTACCTATGTTCACATGGTGATTAGAAACAAAATCCTCAAAATGAAAAGAGCCTGTGTTCTGGCTGAGGCACCAGAAAGGAGAAGTGAGGTGGACCTAGCCCATTCAGCAGCCAGTATTTGGGGAGAAGAGCCCTTGGGGCTGTGGTGGCATAGGCTGGATTATGAGTGATCGATGACAGTCTCCCAGACACACAGTGCTCTCTCCAGTTCCTCTAAAGTCCTGAATTTAAAGGCTTCTTAGTTTTTAGGTGAATGCAAAAATAAGTACTCAATTATTTTAAACTGTATTAAAACTTAGCTGCAGAGCAGAAAGGGAATCATCCTTATGATGATTATCCTTAATCATATCCTTAATACATATGGCCTGGATACATGATACAGAATGTCCCTGTATATACCATCCCAGCCCTAGGGAGCCGCAAAGCCCTAGGGACAAGTTACGTGGGGTAGACCCAACCGGGTGAAAGGGCAGTTGCAGTGGCTACCTGTGTGAGTGCAGGTCAGGTCTTCTACAACTCCTGCTGCCAAAGCTAACTCTTCACTCACATGCCTACTTCTGGGTCACTGCCCAACTGTTGCCATGTGCCAGAGGCAGCCCCAGGTGGGGTCTGTAGCCATGAATTGCTCTATTATGGGGACAGCTTGAGTAGAACGTGTCTTTCTGCTCTTCTTAAAAGGATGATGCGGGGGCGCCTGGGTGGCGCAGTCGGTTAAGCGTCCGACTTCAGCCAGGTCACGATCTCGCGGTCCGCGAGTTCGAGCCCCGCGTCAGGCTCTGGGCTGATGGCTCAGAGCCTGGAGCCTGTTTCCGATTCTGTGTCTCCCCCTCTCTCTGCCCCTCTCCCGTTCATGCTCTGTCTCTCTCTGTCCCAAAAATAAATAAAAACGTTGAGAAAAAAAAATTAAAAAAAAAAAAAAAAAGGATGATGCAGATAATATGATTGGTACTTACATAAGCTATACACCACTTACATAGTCTTCCTATTTAAGGAAACTTGTTTTTGGGTTATTCTTTTTGCTGGAATTAACTACCTTAAATATCTACTACATTTTGCAAGATTAATTTATGTTCTTAAATGTCCAGATTGTTCATGGCTTTGGCAAAAGACCTAAGCATGTTGATAATCTGAGGCAGGAGGGTTTTTGGTTTCTGTTCTTTTGGGGCCTCTTCTGCTTTAGTCCTTTTTGGTAGGAGTAGCCATTTCTTTCCCTTTGTAGCTCAGGAAGAGGGAATACATAAATATATAGACCTGTAGTGGTTAAGCCCCATCCACCCATTCATTCAGGTCTATTGTATTCACAGAATCCATTCATTCCTCCAATAATTATTTAATGAGCACCTAGTTTATGCCAGGCACCAGAGACTCAGTAGTGAACAAAACAAAGTCTCAGCCATCAAGAAGTTTCCACCTAGTGGAAGAGAAACAATAAGCAAGTAAATATATAATGTAATGAGTGCTGCAAAGAAAAACAAAGCTGGGTAAAGGGTTAGAGAGGCTGGTGGGGACATAGGATGGTCAGGCAGGCTTCTTTGATGAGGTAGCAACTTGAGCAGCCAGAACAGGAGGGCAGACATGAGGGGAAAGGGTAGCCTAGGAAGCCAGAAGAGCCACTGCAAAGGCTGGAGGCAGAAGAGTTTTTGTGCTCGAGGAATAGCACTGTTCTTGAACGAAACAGTGTCAACTGAGAATTGGGTGTGATCTGGTATCTGTTGGTTACCTGAGCAGACCCACAGATCTGTGAGAATTTTAAATTCCTTTGCAGTCTTTTGGGTTTCTGCAACACTTCCAGAAAGGCACATAGGTCCCTAGGAAGTAACTTTTCATGTTTACTATAGCATGGAACTAAATTTCAGAGCCCGGAGAACAGGAGTCATGGAATGGGCCTCAGGTAATCAATTACACTGCATGCTGGGAAGGCAAAACCACTTTGGAGCATGTGGTAAGCAAGAGGAGGAAACTGGGAGGTTCCTGCTCCATATGGGGACATTACTCACCTTCTGAGTCCCTCAGTGTCCTCAACTGGAAGAGCAGGAAAAAAATACCAACTTGGAGAGACAATGAAATGTCTCTGGGACAAGTGTCTGGGACATTAGGTGTTCGATAAATATTTGTTTTCACCAGCACACAGACCTTTTTCTAAGGACTTTATTGTAAGGGTTTTGTTTCTAATCACCTTGTGGAAATAGGATTTTTTTTTAAAAGGAAAAATCTAAAGCTTAAAAGCTTTAATAGCTTCTCAGAACTTGAGCCTAAAAAAACCCAACAAGGTTAAGGACAAAATGCTCTCATCTTCTTTAATAAGTCTATACAAGCAAGCCACAGAGGTCTAGACCCATGTTTGAATTTGTCCCTACTTAACCTGCATTTTGTATTATCTGAACGTTTAAAGCCACACTTTGGAAAATAAGCCCTTCCCCAACACACACTGATACCCCTGAGTTACTTTACCTGCTCAAACACAAGTGCAACTGAAACCAATCAAGCCTGAAGGCCATACCGTCCATAATTAAGAATAGCATTTAAAGTGAGAAGCAGCTGTTTCTCATGGTTAAGAGTGCTAGTTTTGGAATCAGACCTTAGTGCAAGCTCTATGACCTTGGACCTCTCTTAGCCTTAGTTTTTTCATTTTCAAGTGGAGATAAGATTGTCTCTACTAGGTGGTCCTGAGGATTAAATGAGATCATGCATATAAAGCATTTAATATAATGCTCTACACTATAGTATGGGGTTATTAAAATGTTATAAGGGTAACCTGAGAGTACTGAGTTCTACAACCTTTAGGAGAGTGATATGTGAGACAGTGGGTCGAGAAGGTGAATTTTGAGCCAAGCCCTGAATGATGTAAAGGAGTAAGTAAGCTCTGTGAGGCTCTATCCAGTGACTAGTAGTAGAGGCAGAAGGAACAGTAAGTGTGTGCATAGAGGGCCAGCAGTGTGGCTGGAGGGTGGTGAGGGAGGAGGGCAGTGGAAGATGAGGTCAGAAAGGTCATGAGGAAATGTGCAAGCAGGGATGAGAAGTTTGGATTTCATTCTAAATGTGATGGGCCATTAGAGTTTCAGACATGTTGAGTTTGAGATGCTCTTTGGAAATCTAGGGGGCAATTGCATATTCTTGTGGGCAATTGCATATTTGAGCACAGAGCTAAAGGGACAGGTAGGGGCTGGTAACATAAATGTGTGACTTACCAGCTTTTAAATAATATTTAAAGCCACAGAATTGGATGGAATGACCAGAGAGAGGATCTGAACAGAGAAGAGGGCTGAGGCCTGGGCCTAGGGCTCTGATATTTAGAAGAAAGAAATAAGGAATATTAGCGGAGAAGACTGAGAAGTAGCAGCTGATTAGGTGAGAGAAAAATTAGAGTGAGGTAACCTGGAATCTAAGTGCCAAAAATGCCTTTAGAAAGGAAATTGGGACTGAGTGTGGAGAAGCCAAATATGATTAAGGACAGTCAAATGGTCTCTGGCTCCAGCAAGATGGTGGTCAGTGGTGCTAAGAGTATCAATTTGCTACGGCCACCATAACACAGTGCTGCAGAAGCGTGACTTAAACACCAGGCATTTATTTTCTCACGGTTCTGGAAGCTGGAAGTCCAAGATCAAGGTGTTTCAGGATTGGTTTCTCCTGAGGCCTCTTTCCGTGACTTGCAGATGGCTGCCTTCTCCCTGTGTCCTTGCATGGACTTCCTTCTGTGTTGTCTGTGTCCTAGTTTCTTCTGGTAAAGATGGCAGTCAGATTGGGATTGGGCCCAATCAGACTGTCTTGGTTTAACCTAAACCTCTTTAAAGGCCTTGTCTACAAATATAATCACCTTCTGAGGTGCTGAGGGCTAGGGCTTCCACATATTAATTTTGGGGTTGCGGGGGGGGGGTGTCACACACAATTCAGCCTGTACACTGGGCAATTCTTTTTTTTTTTAAATTATTTTATATAATAGCATGAACAGGGTAGGGAGGCAGAGGGAGAGAGAGAGAGTCTTTTTTTAAAGTTTATTTGAGAGAGAGAGAAGGAGAGAGGGAGGGAGAGAGAGAGAGGGAGAGAGAGGGAGAGAGAGAATCCCAAGTAGGCTCTGTGCTGTGAGTGCAGAGCCTGACGTGGGGCTCAGTCTCACGAACCACTTCATGACCTGAGCTGAAATTAAGAGTGGGCACTTAAGGGACTGAGCCACCCAGGTGCCCTGAGAGAGAGAGAGAGAGAGAGAGAGAGAGAGAGAGAGAACCTTAATCAGGCTGCACTCTCACACGGAGCCTGATCCAGGGTTGGATCCCACCACTCTCGGGATCATGACCTGAGCCAAAATCAAGAGTCAGACAGTCAACCAACCGAGCCACCCAGGTGCCCCTAAGCAATTCTTTTTTAGGAATTTTGTTGTGAAGGAGAACAGAACAAAGGATTAAGGTGGAACTAAAGACATTCTCTCCAAATGGGGAGACAGGGAGGTTTTGTATTTATTTTGGATTTTTACTACGGGAGAAGTTCCAGTCGCTGGTATTGCTGGTGAGAACGGCACGATAGAGAATCTGAGACTGTGGCTGCAGGAGAGAGGGGGTTATTTCAGAAGCAAAGTTCTTGAATACCAGAGAAGGGATGGGATCAAAAGGTGTTAAATGACTTACCCAGGTCACTAACTTGTGAAGGGTAGGGGTTGCACTTGATCCCAAGGATCTTAACCCCAAAACACACTGTCCCACTGACTACATTTCAATACCTGTTCTTGGGAGCAGCAATAACCAGAACAATCCCCTAGGAAGGAAGGAGAGTAACACAACAAAGGAAACGTGTTCACATATGGAATTATAGCTGTCCTGGCCACCTATTACCACTTGCAGGGGTGAGGGAGGTTGTGAGGGGTTCACAGAAGGGGAAGGAGGAGAAACGGGTGAGGCTCTATTTGACTGATTGATGAACGAAAACACCCTCAGGAAGTCCAGTCCCCAAAGTGGTTGGATATTTCTGATCTGTGCCCTGGAATTGGCCTATTTATCTGGACTAAGCTTGGCTTCAGGTCACCACCAGTTTCAGACAGTTACATCATCAGCCTTCCGTATGCAGATTGCTACCCTCTTTCACCAGAGCCAAGAAGCATGTGGCTTTGTGATTTTGCTTCTACAAACTCTCTTATCATAGCACTTGCATGCTGGTTCCCAGATGTTAAACAAATCAATCAGTAAATAAACCTTGGCCTCACATTTTGTACGGACAAATTTAACACACACACACACACACACACACCACACAGTGTCTCTTAGTGGCTGCACAGCCTCCCAGTCACAGGATCTCTGCCTGTAAACACTTCATTCTCTTTTGCTACCTTCCTTCCTTCCTTCCTTCCCTCCTTCCTTCCTTCTTTCCTTTTCTTCCTTCCTTTCCTCTTTCTTTCTTTCTTTCTTTCTTTCTTTCTCCTTTATTGAGCTACAACTCACCTGTTACAGAATCCACCCATTTGTAGTGTACAAGTCCTTGTCTTTCAGTGTATGTTTTTTGTTTTGTCAACACTTCATTCTTGACACTGTGGTTTTCACTTCAGCGGACAGGTCAATCTCCCGCTGTTGGGATGGCTCTGCTATTTCAGTCACAGCAATAACCCAACCTAAGGAGTTTATCTGAAGGCAAATGTCACTCTGTGACTTCCCTGGGGCCTAGTGAGCAGCTGATGAACCATCCCAATTCACCGATGAAATACAGTGTTGGTTGCATGGGCGACTGCTGTGGAATGAATAAACATGGAACTGAATGAGCAGGTTTTCCTACAGTGAGGGACGGACAATCTACTTGGTGCTCAGACAATGGCATCTCAGTATTTTTAATCCAAATGGTAGAACACCAAATCCCTTACATTTGTCTCATATCTTCTTACCAACCCTTTCCCTTAAATACTCCATCTCATTATCCTCCAAAGTGTTTGTTTTGAAACCACGAATGTCCTCTTTCCTCTCATGGAAACCACCTGTAGCAGCAACAACTGGGGCTGATGCAAACATTTGTTTTTGATAACAGTGTATTTTGAACGTCTGTGGTTTCAATTTCTATTTTCGTCCTTTACTGTCGTAATTTTTTGATCTCTTCATACTTTGTACAGATAGTTTTGCTTTTCCCAGGCTTTTCTACTCTGCTGAATACATCAGTTACATAAACTGAACTCAGAACTTCTAAATTTCCAAAATCAGTACCGTTGTCCCATGACTTACATTTTTCAGTATGTTTTCATCTGCAATATTTATTTTATTTTTTAAAGTTTTTTTTTATTTTGAGAGAGAGAGAGAGGGGAGGGGCACGAGCAGGGAGAGGCAGAGAGAGAGGGAGAGAGAGAATCTCAAACAGGTTCTGTACCATTAGTGCAGAGCCCGATGCCGGGCTCCAGTTCACAGACCATGAGATCATGACCTGAGCCGAAATCAAGAGTCAGATGTTTAACTGACAGAACCACCCAGGTGCCCCTCATCTGCAATATTTAAATTGGTCTTCACAACAATTCAGTGAATAAAGTTGGGACAACCTTTATTATTCCCATTTTATAGATCAGAAAACTGTGGTCTCCTGGCTGGCCTGTAGCAAAAATTATATTTAAAAAATGGGCGAGGCACCTGGGTGGCTCAGTCGTTAAGTGTCTGACTTCGGCTCAGGTCATGATCTGACAGTTTGTGAGTTTGAGCTCCAAATCAAGCTCTCTGCTGTCAGCATGGAGACTGCATCTTTGGATCCTCTGTCCCTCTGTTTTGCCCCTCCCCTGCTCACTTGCTCTCTCTCTAAAATAATAAATAAACATTAAAAAGAAAAAAAGGGCGATTTCAATTCCAGTCTAGGACTTTTTCCTTACCATACAACTGGCCATAATATAGGACTAGGGTTCTCCAACTTCAGCTGAATCGGAATCATTCAGAGGCTCATTACAGCACAGAATGCTGGGCTCCACCTCCAGCATTTGTGATTCCATAGGCCTGGGGTTGGGCCCAAGGATGTTCTCATTCACACCCTTGCTCCTCCACTTTCTCCCTTGCCTACCCCTCCCTTCTCAGTTTTCCTTGCAGCTTGGGGTGGTCATGTGACACAGTTCTGGACAATAAGATATAAGCAGAAGTTTTCTGGGAAAACCTGTGTTTTCCTGATGCAAAGGGTTATACTTGGCTCTTCACCCTTCCTAATTCTTCCTGCTTAGAACTGATATGTGATGCTCAGAGGTAAAGTAGTCATCTTAGGACCAACACATTAAAACCAGCAGGATAGGGATGCTGGGTGGCTCAGTCAGTTAAGCATCTGACTCTTGATTTCGGCTCAGGTCATGATGTCACAGTTTGTGAGTTTGAACCCTGAGTCAGGCTCTGTGCTCTGTGCTGAGAACACTGAGCCTTCTTGAGATTCTCTCTCTCCCTCTCTCTGCCCCTCTCCTGCTCTCTCTCTTTCAAAATCAATAAATAAACTTAAAAAAAAAAACCAGCAGGATAGAAAGATATGAAGAAGCTTTGTGTCTGACAGTTCTGAGTTGCTTACCTATAGACTTGTTTCTGTGTGAGAAAAATAAATCTCTATTTAGGCCACTGTAGTCAGGTTCTCTGTTACTTGCAGCCAGATGCATCCCTACCCAATACAGAGGAACGGGATAGAATGGTGCATGAGAGTCTAGGGAACCGCATGAGAAATGACATTTAACAAGCATTTGTGAGGCCTTGTTCTTCAGCTGACACTGTGCCAGGTGAATGAGACATGGTTCCTATCCCCAAAGTGTTCATACTCCAGGTGAAAAAGCCACAGGGTAAATACATGAATAACAATACATTGTGACAAGTACAGAGGTATGAGCAAGATCCTGTGAAACCCAGAGAAGGAACCCTGCCTAGGGAGGTCAGGGGAGGCTCCCAGGAGGTGACATTTGAGCAAAGCCCTGAAGGATAAGTAAAGTTCTGCCAGGTAGAGAAGAGAAAAAAAGCTTTCTGGGCTTGTGTCCCTTCTCACCCCTATCCTTCAGGCCCAGAGGCTGGCCTAGCTGGGTGGGGGCATGCTGGAACAAGCTGCTGGCAGAGTCAATAGCTCTGCAGGAAGCTCAAAGTCCAAAGAACCAGGAGGGAAGTTGTGAGGGTTGGCCAAAACCCCTGACAGCAGGTCTAGGGAGCCAGAAATCTGGGGCAGAAAGACAAGAGCAAGAGATCACAGGGCAAGTGGGGAGGGGCAGGGCAGGAGCCCAAGAAGATGGGTCAAGGCTTGCTTCTCAAGGAAGTAAGAAATTCTGAGCACTAAATACCCCATTTCATTTCTTATCATTCAGCTTCATTTCAGCCCCAGGCCCTATCTTATTAGGCTTGTATGAAATTAATCTTAGTCCTTCCTGGGGCTTTCCCCCACACCCACGGCTGTGCTAAAATCCTGGTGTGCTATTCAGCCTGCAGGGCCCTGCACCACTGTCTCAATGACACAAAACCCTGGCTGTAGAATCCATTCTCCTTGGTGTATCATGGGTAATCCCACCAAGTGCCTGCTATACCTTTTGGTGCATCTAGAAAGCAGGGCACAGGTTCCCTGATGCTGGTGGGTCCCAGAGACCTCTTTCCTCTCCCCAGGCCCAGGCATCTCATCTTGGTTTTAGGGAAATACCTCCCTCTGGCCCTGCTTCCTCCAGGGGCACACTCTCACCTATTCAGCTCAGTGGGCTTAGGGCTTGGGAAATGCAAGCCAGGAGGGCAGTGTCTCCAGGCCAACTCTGCTGTTCACCTGCCTAACCTCCCCTGAGACTAAGAACAGATTCTTTTAGAATGGGTGGAGGAAAAGGGGGAAGTGCAGGGAGTAACGTTTTAAACTTTCAAACTGTTATTGGGCCACCTATTGATGGTGACGGTGTGGTTTAAAGGATCAAGGGTGGAACATACACATCCCAAAAGCTGTGAAGACAGAGTCAGGAAATGGCCTAATATGTCTGGAGAATGGTGAGTTCCTGGGGAGAGAGGAGCAAGAAGCTGAATGGGATGCGATGGGACAGCCTCGGATGACCGTTTCTTGAATCTGGATTTTATTCTGTAGGCAACAAAATTCAGGAGAGGTCCATAAGCTATGCAGAGACAAGATCCTGTTTTGTTTTGTGTTTTGTTTCCCAAAGGGACAACTCTGATAGAAAGGTGGAAGATTACGTTGTGAAGAGCCTATGGTTGGCCATAGAAAGAAGCCAGGTAAGGGCTGGTAAGAGTAACACTGGAGATAGAAGAGCACGATCACAGTTGTAGGATAAAATCAACAGAATCTGGTCACTGATTGGCTATGAGGGAAGGATGGGGACCGACAGAAGCTGAAGAAGATTCCGAGATTTCTATCTTGGGAGACTGGGTAGTTGGTGAAGACATGTACCTGAAGGTAAGAAGAAGAGAATGGACATGGGTAAGGGGTGGAGATGGGTGACAGGAAGGAGAGAATTAAAGGTATTTAGGGCTGGTTATATGACAAGCACTGTTTTACATATATTTGTTTCAAAAAAACCCTATGAAGTAGTATTACTATGTTCATTTCACAGGTAAGAAAACTAAGGCTCAGAGATGCCGTTGCTCACTCCAGGTTACTCAGAGTTGTGGAGTCAGGATTGGAAAAGATATCTACCTGACACCACAATCCATGCGATCCCCCCAATGCTTCTAAAGTGCCATCCAGTGGCGATATCAGGAGTCACTTGTGACTCTGGGTCTGGAGTCTGGAAAATTGGCAGGAGGCACAGGCATCAGTTTGGGAGTCTTTATTACATAGAAGTCATGGAGATTCTTGAAGTCATGGGAGCAGATGAGGTCAGCTGGGAAAGGTGTGTGCATGAAAAGAGAAGACAAGGACAGATTCTGGGGAAGTTCATATTTAAGGGTTATGTCAGCTATGCTATAGAGAACAGAAAAAACAAGATTAGGATTTGTATTTCTCTCATCACAGAAGTTCTGAGGTGGGGTTCTCAGGGTTAGTATGTTGGCTTCATTAGAGACATAGGCCCTCTGTTTTCTTCCACCATATATAGTGTGTGTGTGTGTTTCATCCTCAAATTTGCTTCAATCATAAAATGGCCACATCAGTCCCACCATCACATTTCAGGCAGTAGGAGAGCGGAAGAGGACAGCCAAGTGAGCCTCTTTTAAGAATGTCTTTCCAGAAGACCCACCCCGTAATGTTTGCTTACACTAGCCAGAACTCAGTCACATGCCCTATCTTCAAAGGAGGCTGGGAAATGTAGTTCTTTAGCTAGGCCCCTTATTCCTTTAAGCAAATCACGTTCTCTTGATAGAGAAGAAGGGAGAATGGAAACTGCATACACAACTGTAATTTCTGCCATTAAGGGGGTAGGCAGAGGAAAGAAAAAAAATAAAGAATATTTTGGGGCAGGGGAGAGAATGATGCTATAAAAACTGTAATAGTTAGGATGCTTTTCATTTCAAAGAATTGAGAACTCAGCCCAAGCTAGTTTAAACTTTGCTCAAGTAACCAAAAAATTTCCCAGGTAGGCCAGGTGTGTTCCCTGGGTCTCTGACTCTGCGAATGTATTTTCTTGGCTCTGCCCTCTCTGTATTGGCCTTGCATTCAGGATGGCTTAACAAATGGTAATTAAGTGGCTGAAGTAGTTTCTGGTACTCACATAGGCATACCTCACTGTCCTGAGCAAAACAGACCGTCTTCCCAGCACAACTGAAATTCATTCATTCATTCAGAAAAATCCTAAGTAACTACTGTGTGCCTTTTCTAGATGTTGGGGATAATGTGAATAAAACAAATAGTAATCCTGCTCCATTGGATCTTGTTTAGTCAGCTACTACTGTGTGACACATTTCTCCAAAACCCAGGGCTTAAAACATTTATTATTATTATATAAATAATAATATTTATTATTATTATGTTTCTGTGGATCAGGAATTTGGGCATGACTTGGGGACTCTGGGTGCCTCTGACTTGAAGTCTCACATAAGGCCATAGTCATCTCAAGGTCTGCTAGAAGAGGATCTATTTCCCAGCTCACTCAATGTAGTTGTTAGCCTCATGTCTTCCTGGCTGTTGGCCAGAGACATCAACTCATTGCAATGTGGGCCTTTCCAATGGGCTAGAAGTCAAGAAGCAGGATAGCAGTTAGTCTTTTGTAACTTACTCTTAGAAGTGATGTCCAATCACTTTTTCCACATTCTGTTTGTTTTGAAATAAGTCACTAAGTTCAGCTCACACTCAAGGGGAGGGGATTATCTAAGGGCAGGAATACTGGGAGGTCAGGATCATGGGAAACCACTTTAAGGTTTCTACCATAGAGCTATATTCTAGTCAGTGGAGAGAGACAATAAACAATATATACATCATATGTAAGTGACAACAAGCGCTATGGAGAAAAATAAAGCAGAGTAAAGGAAGGCCTCTTTCATGGGATGGCATTTGAGTAGAGACTGAAGCAGACGAGGCAGCAAGGGTATCTGTGGAAGAGCATTTCAGGTAGAGTGCAGAACAGGTGCAAACCTCCTGAGACAGGAGCATGCTTGGTTATCTTGACTGACTCATACAACCAAGTTGGCTGGAGCAGAGTAAGCAAGGGAGAAAATAGTCAAAAAGGTGAGGTGGGAGACAGATTATGTGCCGACTTACGGGATGTGGTAAAGACTTTATTGGAAGGTTCCAAGCCGTGCTGTGACACCTCTTAAAAGGCTGTGGTATGGGGAACAGATGGTGAAAGGACCAAGAGAGAAAGCAGGAAGACCAGTTGAGATTCTACTGCAGTAGCCCAGGTGATAGATCTTGGATTGGGTGGAAGTGAAAAGTGATTGGATTCCAGATACATTTGATAAGATTTTCTAATAGACTGGAGATTTAGGGTATGACAGAGTGGAGTCAAAGATAACTCCAAAGTTTTTAGTGTATCTATAAGGTTGAAGTTGCCTTTTGCTGGGATAGGGAGGACAAGTCTAGGAGAGTAAATCAAAGATTTGACTTTGGTCTTGTGGCCACGTGTGAAGTTTGAGATGCCTGTTATATATCCTAGTAGAGATGGTGCAGAGGAAGTTGGGAGTATGGAGTTGAGGGGTGAGGTCCCGGTCGGCAATGGAAATTTGGGAGTCACCAGCATGGAGTTGGCATTTATAGCCAAGGACTAAATGAGATTAATCACCTGGGGAATAAGACTTAATGAACAAGAGGAGACATCTCTCAGAACCTTTGGAAATGGGAGGATTAGGAGGATAAGGAGGGTCTGGTGAAGGGGACTGAGAAGGAGCAGCCCATGAGAAACAGCAGATGATGCTAGGGAGGTAAAATCAACAGGGTCCACCTTGGAGGTCACGGGGAGAGGTGCTCTCCACCTTCCAGATGCTTCCAGGTCACGTGGGGGCCATAAGATTTCAAAGGTCGTAGAAGATCATTGGTGAATTTACAGAGAACAGCTTGTAAAGAGTCCTAGACTCAACAGCTGGATGATGGTGGATTTTGGAAAATAGTGGAGTTTAAAAAAGCAACCTGGGTATGAGCTTCTCTTCCAAGAATTTCTTCTTTTTTAAAAGTTTATTTATGTATATTGAGATAGAGATAGATAGAGCGGGGGAGGGACAGAAAGAGGGGGAGGGAGAGAATCCCAACCAGGTTCTGCACTGTTAGCATGGAGCCTGACATGGGGCTCAAACCCATGAACCATGAGATCATGACCTGAGCCAAAATCAAGAGTTTGATGCTCATCTGTCAGAGCCACCCATATGACCCTCTTTCAAGAATTTCAATGTGAGAAACAATAGAAGTACAGGGGAAAAGCACTTATTAAGTTATACAAAGTAGAAAATCTCTATATCAATAAACAAACACTATAGCATTAAAACCCAGGCCACAGAAAGAGGGAAATTGTTTTCAGAAAATATGATAAGGTTTAGAATCTTTAAAATGGAAAAAAAACTTGGGGCACCTGGGTGGTTCAGTCGGTTGAGTGGCCAGCTCTTGATTTCGGCTCAGGTCATGATCTCACGGTTCATGAGATCGAGTACTGCATCAGGCTTCGTGCTGCTGGCACAGAGCCTGCTTGGGATTCTCTCTCTTCTTCTCCCTCTGCCCCTCCCCTGCCATTCGTGCTCTCTCTGTCTGTGTCTCTTAAAATAAATTAATAAACTTAAAAAAATTTTTTTAAATGGAAAAAAACTCATGCAAATCGGTAAGAAGAACATTAAGACCCTAATAGGCAAATGGACAAAGGACACAAACAGACAATTCACAAAGGAGGAACTATAGCTAGTAAACAAAGATAGAGAAAAATGTCTGGCACCATTAGCAAGGAAAGAAATACAGACTGAAACCACAAGATGACGTGTTTTAAACTATCAAATTAGCAAAAGCTGTTTATTCCCTTTAACCCGGCAATTCCAGTTTAGAGAATCCTAAGAAACTAAGCCATACTGCAGACGAAAGAGCTGGCCACAGTTTTATTTACAACAGTAAGAGGAAATAATCCAAATGCTGAACACCAAAAAAATGGCTTAGAAAATTTTGGTAACTTCACACAAATGTTAATATTAATCACATGCACACCACATGCACACACACACAAAAATGGGAAGAATTTATGGTAACACAGTATCCTAGTGCATTTGGGTTGCTGTAAGAAAATACCAGAGACTAGGCTCTTTAAAAAATTTTTTTAACGTTTATTTATTTTTGAGAGAGAGAGAGACAGAGCATGAGCAAGGGAGGGGCAGAGAGAGAGAGGGAGACACAGAATCTGAAACAGGCTCCAGGCTCTGAGCTGTCAGCACAGAACCTGATGCAGGGCTCGAACTCACGAATCGAACCGCAAGATCATGACCTGAGCTAAAGCTGGATGCAAGTTGGACGCATAACTGACTGAGCCACCCAGGCGCCCCAAGACTAGGTTGTTTATAAACAATGGAAATTTATTTCTTACAGTTCTGGAGGCTGGAAGTCCAAGATCAGGGTGCCAGCATGGTCGGGTAAGGGTCCTCTTCAGGTCGCACACTTGTGATATCTTCACATTGTAAAAGAGGGAAGCAAGCTGTCTGGGGATTCTTTTATAAGAACACTAATCCCATTTATGAAGGCTCCACCCTCATGGTCTACTGACCAAAGGCCCCACCTCCTAATACTACCACCTAGAGCATCAAGTTTTCAACATGTAAATCTGGGGTGGGAGGCTCAATTATTCGGATGATAGCACACAGGAAAATGCCTGTATCACATTAATTGAAAGCAAAAAGTAGGATTGCAAATTGTACATACTTTATATGCTCACCCCTGGGAAAAACATTTATAGAAGAAAGGAGACCTATCAAAATGTTCCCTCCAGGTCTCTCGGGAAGACTGGCTACCTTTCTTTCTTTGTTGTCCACTGTGCTGGCTTCCACGTGTCAAGTCCTGGGATTACAAAGATAATTCAGAAATTTCTGCCCTTGAGGAGTCTGCATCTAACCAAAACTTAAAAAACAAACAAACTGTTCTTTGGGAGTAAATAATAAAGTCTCAAAAGGTATGAACATTAATTGGGATCCCAAAATATCAGAGCAAAAATGAGCCACCAAGTGAACACCAGCCACATAGCTGGCCTTCGGGGGCCCTGTCTAGACCCGCAGCCCTAAGGTCCAAGTGATCGGGTTCTGGGTGGGCAGTCGTAGCTGTCAGTTGAGTTCTTCTTGGAGACCCCAGCGCTGGAGTTGACGTGGCCCTGACCCCCAAAGGATTGAGAGTCAAGGAATAGCTAATGGAATTGGAGGATAGAGCTGAAGCTTCCAAACAATACGTGTTATCTAATTTCCTGTAACAGGTTTGGCGCAATCTTGCCTCCACAGGCCTTTGCTCAAAAGCACTTGGGCAATAACGTATGGGTCATTGTTGTCCTTTCCTTTCCTCTGTGGTTGCTTCTCTATCCTACTGATTTGGCAAAGACTGGCTTTGGAGGTTCTTGCTGTGATGTCAGGGTCAGGCTGGTGGGAATGCTTCTGTTTTCGGGGTTCTCGTGGATGAAGAGCGCAGACAGCCATAACTTCTATTTCTCTAGTCCTTTATGTGTATTTCACATATGTTTTTAAAAATTCTGACTCACCTGAAAATTGAAGAATGGTGTTGTTAGTTGTGAAACCAACCAGCTATTATTTATTTTCTGGCAAGTGTCACCTCAACCTTGCTTCCCCCACGTATCAAATTGCAGCCATTTGACAAATGCTAAATAAGAAAAATAGTGGCTCTGATAGCATCAGGGAGAAAGCTCTCCTGGAAAGCTGTTTTCTGAAAAGATGAAAGAGGTTATTTTTCAAAATGATTAAGTGATTTTTAGTCAATAGCATGCAAGACAGATTTAGAGAACAGAGACGTGATCTTTAAAATTGGTCATAAAGGTCAAGCTAAAGGAAAATGAGCTTCTAATTACAAAAATAAGTACATTTAAAAAATTCAATTCTCAAGAGGAATTCTCAGGAATTGCCATTGTAATTAGGATTGCACTGTTTAAAGACAAACTGGGTTCAAATCCTGGCTTTGCCACTACTAGCTGTGTGACCTTGATTGAGCAAGTTACTTAATTTCTCTGTGTCATCGTTTTTTCCTCATCTGTGAAATGGGGACAATTATAGGACCTACCTTATAAAGTTGCTATGAGAACTAAATGGGTTAGCATTCATTTTTTTAAATGTTTATTTATTTATTTTGAGAGAGAGAAAGAGAGTGTGCACTCACACAAGAGGGAGAGGAAGAGGGAGAATCCCAAACAGGCTCCAGGTTTTTAGCACCGAGTCTGATATGGGGCTTGATCTCACGAACTATGAGATCATCACCTGAGCTGAGATCAAGAGTTGGGTGCTCAACCGACTGAGCCACCCAGGTGCCCCAAATGGATTAGTATTCATAAACAGCTCTGAGCAGCACCTGGTATATGATACCTGCTATATATGTTGCTTGTTAAACAAAAATATTAATAAAATAAAAGTAACTGCTGATTTTTTCTTGCTATCACTTGTTAATAAGGCAATCATCAGAAGTAAAAACTAGCATGTAAAATAGTTCTGTGGCAAAATACTGAAGTATTCATTTATGTTTCCTCTTTCTCTAGGCATCCTTCTCTCCCCCTTTCAAGCAGGGAGCCAGGCTCGCTCACGCCTGTGGCTTGAGGGATTCTTGCGGGTTGGGAAGTCCATGGGCGCCTGAACCCAGTAGCTCTTCCATTCTTTAAGGAAAGCCTAAGCCCAGTGAAGTGACAGATGATGCTGAGTGTCCCTGGAGAGGTGGAGGTGAGTGAGGAATGTGGGTGCAGGAAGACATTTCCTGGAGGAGCCCTATGAGCTAGCATGCCCCTGCAGGGCCCCAAGTGGTGGCATCCTCTCAGAGGGATGGCTGTGCTGTGCTGCAAGGAAGGCACACCCTTCCTCCCATGCCTCGTGGCCCAGATAACCTTTTCAACAAATGTTGCTAGAACAATTAGAAATCACAGACCAAAACCAAAAAAGAAACCCCCAAATCTTGGCCTATGTCTCACACCTTACACAAAAATTAACTCATGGACTTAAATGTGAAACTACAACACTTTTAGAAAAGAACATAAGGAGAAAAATCTCAGAATCTAGGATTCTCTGACTTGCACCAAAAGTATCATCTGTAAAGGGAAAAATGGTTAAACCAAACTTCATCAAAATTACAAACTTGCTCTGAGAAAGACCCTGTTAAAAGAATAAAAAGAGAAGCTACAACACAGGAGCAAATATTTGCAAATCACATATTCCACAAAGGACCAGTATCTAGAATATAAAAGAACTCTCAAAACTCAACAATAAAAAGTAAATCGTATTATAAAATGGGTAAAATGAAGAAACACTTCACCAAAGAGGAATACAGATGGCAAAGAAACACATGAAAAGATGTTCAACATCATTAGCCATTATGGAAATGCAAATTAAAGCCACAGTGAAATATTGGGGCACCTGGGTGGCTCAGTGGGTTAAGCATCCAACTTCGGCTCAGGTCATGATCTTGCAGTTCGTGGGTTTGAGCCCCCCATCGGGCTCTGTGCTGACAGCTCAGAGCCTGGAGCTTGCTTCGGATTCTGTGTCTCCCTCTCTCTGTCCCTCCCCTGCTTGTGCTTTGTCTCTCTCTTTTTCTCAAAGATAAATAAGCATTAAAAAAAATTTAAAAAAAAACCCAGTGAAATATTATGTACACCTATCAGAATGGCTAAACAAACAAACAAACAAAAATAGTGACAATAACAAATTCTGATGAGGATGCAGAGAAACTGGGCCACTCATACATTGCTGGTAGGAATGTAAAATGGCACAACGACTCTGAAAACTAGTTTGGCCATTTCTTTTAAAACTAAACATGTAACTATCACATGACTCAGCAATTCCACTCCCAAGCATTTAGAGAAATGAAGACTCATAGTCACACAGAAACCCACACATGAATGTTTACAGGAGCTTTATTTGTAATAGCCCAGACGTCTTTCAATGTGTGAATGTTTAAACAAACTGTGGTGCATGGAAAACTACTCAGTAGCAAAAGGGAACAAACTATTGATAAAAGCAATGACCTGGGGCACCTGGGTGGCTCAGTGAGTTAAGCGTCCAACTTCATTCAGCTCAGGTCACGATCTCAAGGTTTGTGAGTTCGAGATCTGCGTCGGGCTTTCTGCTGTCAGCACAGAACCTGCTTCGGATCCTCTGTCTCCTTTTCTCTCTGCCCCTCCACGCTCTCCTGCTCTCTTTCTCTCTCTCAAAAATAAGCACTTAGAAAAATTAAGAAAATAAATAAAATCAATGACCTGGATGAATCTCCAGAGAATTATGCTGAGTGAAAAAAAAGCTAACCCCAAAGTTACATACTGTATCATTCCATTTATACATTCTTAAAATGACAAGAATGAAATTATGGACAAGAAGAACACATTAGAGGTTGCTGGGGGTCCTCTGCTGGGGCCAGAGGTGGGTGTGGCTATGAAAAAAGCAGCAAGAGGGATCCTTGCAGCAATGGAAATGTTCTGTATCTTGACTCTTTCAAAGTCAATATCCCAGTTCTGATCCTGTACTAGAGTTTTGAAAGATGCTATACCATTGGGGGAAACCGGTAAAGGATACCGGAGATCTATCTATATTACTTCTTATAATTGCATATGAATCTACAATTATCTCAAAATAAAAAGTTTAATTAAAAAATCTTTGCAAGGAGTGTCTTGATATACTTCCAAATAGAAGTCTCATGCAGATTAATATTTTATCAGCAAGATCCCAGCCCAAGATCCTTCAGAGGCAAGTTTATCGGTGGATGGAACTATCTTTTTCAGAGGGTCTTTGTAGACTGAAAGTGCTAATGGTCCCTCCCAAACTAAATTCACTCCCTTTATTGTGGATAAAATGAAATCCAGTGTATATAAAAACATCTGGAGAAAGTTGTATAAATCCAGATATTTTTACACCCCTAAAAATAGATATCCATAGGGCATTATAACTATGTGAAACATATGTGCATAGCAAGAGCACATGCTTATAAATAGTTTGGAGAATATTACAGATCTCACCTGTGTGTTTCAGCTCTCAGGTCCTAGAGAGAGAACAGCTTCCGGTTAGTAACTGAGACTTGGTTGTAGGGATTCCTTCAGAAGGGCAGAATGACTGACCATCTGTTGAGTACCTCCCCTGTGCTAGGGGCTTTACATTATCTAGTTTAATCTCTAGCCCTATGCTAGGAGGTGGGCGATATTATCACCAGAACAGGCACTGAGTCTCTGAATGCCTCAGTGAAGACATTTGCCTCAAGCATTGACCTGAAATTGAAACCCAAGGCATTCAAGGTCCCAAACGAGTTAAGTGGCAGCCAGGAAGTCAAACCCAGGTTTGTTTCCAAAATTCTAGTTCCTCACTGCTGTCTTTCTGGCCTTCCAAATTTACTGTGTGGGGTGCTTGCCAGCCCCACCTGTGTCATGCAAATACTAAATTGTCCGTAGGATAGAGCAAGCCTTTCTCTGCCCGCCCTGATGCTGCTGGGGCCAGCAGAGACAGAGAGGGGGGATGGGTGGGATGGAGGGTCCCCTTTCATCCACATGCTGCAGGTGGCTTTTTTGAGTCTATTTTCCCCATTAAAGCTGTCCTAATTGATTATTTTTGCCAGATTTTATCTTCCTAGGAGGGAGGTGTGGGAGGAGAAAAGAGTAGATGAAGGCACAGTGAGATGTCTACTGAAATATTCCTTCGTTCAAGGCTTCCCCATTTGTACCCTCACTGAAAGTTCCAGGTGTGCCTCCCAGGCCCTGAGTTTGAATCCCACCAAGGCTCAGGCAAAGGGGAGCCAAGGCAGTTAGAAAGAGCACACTTTCACAGAACTCCTGTGACCTGCAGCTGCTGGTCTCCTAGAAACTTTTTTGTTGCTCGTGTTTGCTAGACTTTTATATGGTGCTCTTTTGACTGTATTTACAGGATCTAAGATTGGGAATAGAGAAAGAGAGGGAGGGAGGGCTTGGGGGAGGAAAGAGGCAGAATGAATGCTGGGACATGGCTCATCTGAAGGGACTGCCTTCAGGTCATTTCCAGTCAGATATTCAGGTTATTAATTTTTTTCTGTCTACAATTTTATTTTATTTTATTTCCAGCATCATTAGCTGATTCTTTCTTAGGATCATGTGTTGTTGTTTTATAGCCTTCTGTTTTCTTTTTTTAATGTTGAGTTTTGAGAGAGAGAGAGAGAGGGATAGAACACAAGTGGGGGAGGGGCTGAGAGAGAGGGAGACAGAGGATCTAAAGCGGGCTCTGTGCTGAGAACAGACAGCCCAATGAGGGGCTTGAACTCACAAACCACGAGATCATGACCTGAGCCCAAGTTGGACGCTTAACCGACTGAGCCACCCAGGCGCCCTAAGCCTTCTGTTTTCATTTCATGAATGTGATTCCCTACTGGATAGCTGAAATTAACCTTGCCTGCACACTGGAATCACCTGGAAAGTTTAAAAATACTGATGCTTGAGTCCCAAGAAATTCTGACTTAACTGGGGATTGGTGAAGTCTAGGGAGCAGTTAAATGTGGTCTGGGGAGCAGTGGGTATCTTGATCTGCAAAAGCTCCCGGGCTATTCCAGAATGGAGACTGAGAACTGTGTCTCTGAGGATCTGAAATCCCTAATTTTCACATCCTCATTGTTCTGGTATCTGTGTTTTCTCAAGTGCAAGGTCCTCCTTTTGTGGAGGTTTCTGTCTCTTTTGGATGGTGCTGGCCTTTTTCAGAGGCTGGGTGAGCTCACCTGCTACCTGGACTGTATATCTCTGCCTCCACCCTGAGTCCGCTGTGGCCTGGCTATGTTAATGCCCATGTGGAGGTTCCAGGATGGGGGGCCTCAGCTCCTCACATGGTTTCCCATCTCCCCTTCCTTAAGGAATGCTGCTCAGCCATTATGGAGAGGGGCCTTTCTTACTTCCAGGAGTGGCTATATTGTTTTTACTGTTCTCCCTCCGTCCCTTCCTTCCTTTTCGTATCTTTAAAATTTCTTCTCAGGGTCTTATAAGGAGGTAGAGATTTCAGCATGAGTTTAGGTCACATTCTTAAACCTGATGATTTTACTTTTAAAAGGTTTTTTTTTTTTTTCAACGTTTATTTATTTTTGGGACAGAGAGAGACAGAGCATGAATGGGGAAGGGGCAGAGAGAGAGGGAGACACAGAATCAGAAGCAGGCTCCAGGCTCCGAGCCATCAGCCCAGAGCCCGACGCGGGGCTCGAACTCACGGACCGCGAGATCGTGACCTGGCTGAAGTCGGATGCTTAACCGACTGCGCCACCCAGGCGCCCCATGATGATTTTACTTTTTAACTTTACACACTTCTGTGTTATTTGAATTTTCCCCCCACAAACATATTACTTTTGTAATAATCTTTTGAAATATATTTTAAAAATATTTATTTATGTATTTTGAGAGAGAGGGAGAGAGCTCGGGCAAGCATGGGGGTGGGGGGCAGAGAGAGAGGGAGAGAGAGAGAGTCCCAAGCAGGCCCTGCTGCTGTCAGCTCAGAGCCCAAAATGGGGCTCGATCCCATGAACTGTGAGATCATGACCTGAGCCAAAATCAAGAGTCGGACACTCAACCGACCGAGCCACCTTAAAATATTAGGTGCTCCTTAAAATATTTTTATAAAAAGGTGCTCCTTAAAATATTTTTATAAAAAGGTGCTCCTTAAAATATTTTTATAAAAAGTTATTACACTCATAAAGTCTATGTAATAATCTGGAAAGATGTTTATGATATAATGCTAAAGAGAAAAGTAGAAATATGTGTAGGAGGATGACAATAATGTAAAACAAGGCAGTGACAAAAACCAAACTTTATCCATGGAAAACAGACTGTGATGAATATATACATATATATATATGTATGTGTACATATATATATATATGTGTGTGTGTGTGTGTATATATATATATATATATATATATATATTTATTTATTTATTTATTTATTTTATAATGCTGGGGAAGTCGAACTACTCATGTTGAAGGAGTTTAGTCCACTGCAGAAATTGCCCATGTTAAGAAATGGTTTGTGAGAGATACCCAAGCTCAAAGAAGCTGACTGGGGTACCTGAGGAAGGTGTGCCTGTGGTTATTGTCAGAAGAAAACTAACATTGTCACCTGATACCTTAACTGTATTGGGCATGAAGCCATAGTTTAGTTGATCTTTGTTTACCTCTATTCCCATTTTTTTCAGCAAGAGTGCCTTTTATTGGTTTGGGCATCCATCCTTCCATAGCCCATGAAGTGTCTGGGGCTCCACCTTTGCCTCAAGAGGAATAGCACATGATCTAAGCCCACGCCAATCAGCATTTCACATTCCTCTTGCCTCATGATTCGTTCAAAGGTGAGCAAGTAATTTAAGCGAGTTAAATTGAAGCCACTGTAAAGAGGCTCCTTTTCTTTCATGTTGTACTTGGACCTTGTGGCTGCAGCAACTGTAGCTGTAGCCATCTTGCTTCCACGTGGAGCCTGAGAATTACACAGTACATGGAAAGCAGCAAACCATTTGAACCCCAATCTGGCCATGGTGAGGCCAGATCTTCTGCAACTTAGATTTTCAGTAAGCCAGGTGAGTTGGGCTCTTAGATGCTTATAATCAAGATAGTTTTACAAACTGTGCTTATGGAGATTTGTTTAAAAAAAATTTTTTTTTAACATTCATTTATTTTTGAGACAGGGAGAGACAGAGCATGAACGGGGGAGGGTCAGAGAGAGAGGGAGACACAGAATGTGAAACAGGCTCCAGGCTCTGAGCTGTCAGCACAGAGCCCGACGCAGGGCTCAAACTCACGGACCACGAGATCATGGCCTGAGCTGAAGTCGGATGCTTAACCGACTGAGCCACCCAGGCACCCCTATGGAGATTTGTTTTAAAAGGAAGACTAGAAAATAAGAATTGTTACCTTTTATTCAGTGCTTTCTTAAGAGAGTTGATAAGAGCTCTGTTTCTTGACCTCCACCCCTATTGGTTGGACAGATGTATCCCTCCCATGCAGAAACAGTCATTTGTTTGCTTAACCTAGCATGATGAAAATATTGCCGCATGGCATCCCACTCCTATTTCTGATTCCAGATTTACCCAACTATCTTCTGCCCTGTGATTTAGTCCCTTGACTGGGTTGATATTCAGGTAGGTACCCTCCCGTTGTCCATGAACATACTAGCATTACATGTGCTTGGTCAGCCTCCTATGAATTTGGTTAAGCAAGTAGTTGCTAGAGTTTGCATAAACTGGAAACCTTGAGATTCTGGCTGCAAAGCTGAGAAGAGTCCCAACTCACTGGTGACCCACAGTAATACAGAGGAGCCAACCAACTTAAGACTCATTATATCTCTAACTTTAACAGGCTCATTCACATCAAGAGAAGATTCATAAAGGCAGAGTGTGAACATTCAGTCTTGTGGTTCTGACAACACTAGTCGGCTCTGGGACATAGCACACCTGGATTTCCTGGCACTGCTTTCAATACAATCTTGGGCAGGTCACCATCTCCCTCAGCCTCTGTTTTGATTCTCCTACTATAAAGTGGCGATAATAACAATTTTCTCATGGGGTTGTTGCAAGAACTAAGTAGAAGAATATACAAGAAGCCTAAGCACAATAAAAGCTACTTAGCAGCGGATTTTACAGGAAGCTAATGAATCTTCATAATCTGCAGGCCAGGCAGTCTGCATCCAAAGGGTGTCCAGGGCCCAGGGTTTATTCATTCCACCTGGTTCCCTGAACTTAGCTGGGCTGAAGAATCACCAGAAGGTTCTTATTAAAGTGGAAATTCCATGGCTCATCTCAGAGCTACCATATTAGGCTCTCTAGAGGAAGGACTTGGGACTCTATTCTTGGTATTCTTCCCAAATGAATTTGGTGAGTAGGTAGATAATTGCTCTTCAACTTGTGGCCTCTGGTATAGTAAGAGTTCAATACAAGTTGGCTAAGATTGTAATAATTGTTTTTATTACAATAGAGACCTCAATCTTGGGTTTCACAGAGGAGGCAGAATTTAAACTAAGCCGTGGAGGACAGACAGAACTTTGTAAAAAGGGAACAAGGGAGGAAGCTCTGCTGTGTATATCTTCTACAAAAAAATGTGATAAAATGCAACCTCTGTAGTTCCTTTTATATGAACTGAAAGACACATTTACTGAGATCACATAAAGAGTAAAGTTGTTATCTCACCTAAAAGAATTTTGTTTAATTTTGCCTTTGGTTAACTATTGTTGCCAAAATTTGGTGTCAGCTGAGTCAAAGGTCTTTTCTTTTTTTCTTTTCTTTTTTCTTTTCTTTCCTTCTTTCTCTCCCTTTTCTTTTCTTTTCTTTCTTTTCTTTCTTTCTCTCTCTCTCTCTCTCTCTCTCTTCTCCTCTTTCCTTCCCTTCCCTTATATGAAAGCTCTCTAGCTTACTTAAGCAAATGTGAAACCATCGCACTTGGACCCCACCTGACAAAGACCCAACATGGCCACAGAAGTATCTAATCAAAAGAAAAAAGTACATATCAACAATAAAGAACATTTTAAAAATGTTTATTTTGAGAGAGAGAGCATGCAAGACAGGAAGGATGAGCAGGGGAGGGGCAGAGAGAGAGGGAGAGGGAGAGAGAATCCTAAGCAGACTCCTCGCTGTCAGCACAGAGCCTGACATGGGGCTCTGTGACCTGCGATCATGACCTGAGCTGAAGTTGGACACTTAACTGACTGAGCCACCCAAGTGCCCCTCAACAGTGAAGAACTTTAACATCATTGACGAGCTGGCACATGTTCATACTCTGCATTGGCACTTTTTTCCCAAAAGTAAATGGAAGAATAAAGCTTCATGACTCATTGAATCTGGGGAAGGAAAGAAGAAAACCCTACCAAAAAGACTGCAGATTTTGTGTCTGAATTGAATGGAAACTAATTTCCCATGTGTAATATTTGAATATCTACTATACTTTCTACTAAATACATAACCATAAGCTTCAAAGGTTCTGAAACATGGAGAACCAATTAGTTTTTAATTTTACTTTTGGAAATTCTAAACACACACAAATGTAGAGTAGTGTAATGAATTCCCGTGCACCTACCATCCAACTTCAACAACTATTAACATGTTACTAATTTTGAGAAGCAGGTTAAAAATTGATAAAAAAGTGCTTATAAGTTAAAGAATTTGAAAGGGTGAAAACAGTCACTCCAATAATTTGGGAGAGGAAAACAACTGCTTTTAGGTCAACTTCCTAAATAATTTGGGCAAGAAATATTTTTATAGTTAAAGCACAGTGTAAAACAGAAAAAGACAATGTTAAACTTTTAGTGTGGCTCCTTTGTGCAATATCACTTCACTCAAATCCCCTCAAATACTATAATATGAAGAGAAACTTGTTTTCTATTAAATTTCCTTCTTCAGCTCAGAGGGCAAAACAGTTCAATTCAATTCGCCAGAATTGTTGAACCTTTGTAGACCCTTTGCTAGACCTTGTGTCGGGGAATTTCCCCATGCTATGGGAGACCAGAGGAAAGAGTTGCAAAGAATGACCAATTATTTGGAAGGCTTTACTGAGACAGTGGTGTTTGAGTGGCATCTTCAAGAGTGGACTCTATGTCTAAAAGCAGATGGGGAAGGGGACAGAAGCCCAGGCTGAGGGAACTGAATGTGCAAAAGATGGGAGGCAGAAAGGCATAGGGTGAATTTGAGGGTGTGGTACATTACAGACTTTGTGATGAAAAGACCATTTAAGAACTGGAATAATCTTAAAGGTGACATCATGGAGTAAAGCATTGGTTATGTCTGCTGATAGACCTGACTGGTCACCTACTACCTTGGCTGACAGTGCTGGTTGCCAACCCAAGAGCCATTCCCATCGTGTTTTCCTTGCTGGTAGAGCTGCCTCCCTCTCTAAAGGCTAAAAATTAACCAGCCTCTCTTGCAGCTAGGGGATGGCCACGTGATCCAACTCTGGCAAAAGAAACCTGAAAGGAAATCTGCAGGTGGACTCCTGGAAAGAGTTTTCTCCCTAATAAAAAAAAGACTCTAAAGCAAAAACTTCTTTTTGCCTTTGAACACAGTTACATGACACTGAGTTTTAAAGCTATGGCAGCCATCTTGTGTCCAGAAGGCACAAGTTCAGGATGAACGCCAAGACGGTAAGGATGGCAGAGGAGGAAGATGGAAAGTGACTCAGACCTCAAAGACATCATTATGTTACTCTACATGTGCCACCCTATGTTTGGAACTCTATGTTGTATGAAATAATACATTTTCCTTATTGTTTAAGCCATTTTGATTTGCCTCGCCCCTGGGTTAACATCAGCCCAGAAGACAGAAAAGAAGTTACTCTCCTACTTAGATTATTTCTCCTTATTACAGCCTTTTCTTACTTTTAAAATTTGTTTAGAATATACAAGTATATGTAGACAGCAAGAACAATTCTTCTGTAGTTTTGAAAAACCTCATACCAAGCCAAATCATGCATGACAAATAAAAGGGCTTATGGGAAGAACAGAGTTAAGAACAGGCACTCAAAATCTTACGAAGTTTGTAAGCAGAGCCCTAATAAAAATAACCATCCTAATAAATATCCTGGCACACTTCACTCTCCATTCACATTTGCAACCAAACACTTGGCCTTTCTTTGCAGCCTGTATCCTGGCACCCCTGTTTCCTCCTTAAAGGCATTTGCTTCCAAAGCAGATGCTCATCACCATAATTAAAAATACAATCTAGTTGTATTTTTTACAACTAGAGATGAGGGTCCTTAAAGGCATTTGCTTCCAAAACAGATGCTCATCACCATAATTAAAAATACAATCTAGTTTTCTTGGGGCTCAATTGGTTAGGCGTCCAACTCTTGATTTCAGCTCAGGTCAAGATCTTGGGGTTTGTGGGTTCAAGGCCCGTGTTGGGCTCTGCGCTGACTGCACAGAACCTGCTGGGGATTCTCTCTCTCCCTCTCTTTGTTCCTCCTCTGCTTGCTTGCTCTCTCTCTCTCAAAATAAATTTAAAAACTTATAAAAAATACAATCTAACTTTCTTGAATCACTTTATTTAAACATAAGAAGGGTCTTCATAATTTGCCATCTGCACTGCCAACTTCCCCAGACGGCTGCAGGCAGTGGAAAATGCAGCGGTTCTTGAAGCCACAAAACCAGCCCCTATAACCACTCAAGGAAGGCACTGATGTGGGATTTTCAGCTCTTTCCTTGGGGTCCTCAAATATGATGAACACTTCCTCTTTGTGAGAAGGTTTGCCCTGATCATTTCAAAATACTAACATACTGGAAAAGTTGGGTATGAACCAACTGCATTTCTGTGTCATGTTGATATTCACCTGTCACATGTGAGCCAGTATCATTAAAAGAACACCTGTGTGGTTAAAATGGTAAATCTTATGTATATTTTACCACAATTAAGAAAAGATGCTGGGGCGCCTGGGGGCTTAGTTGGTTAAGCATCTGGCTCAGGTTCATGGGATCGAGCCCCGCGCCAAGCTCTATGCTGACAGAAAGAAGTCTGCTTGGGATTTTGTCTTGGCCTCTCTCTTTGCCCTTCTGCTTGCATGCATGCACACTCTCTCTCTCTCAAAAAAAAAAAAAAAAAAAAAAAGACTAACTGGGCATATGAAACAGACAAATTGAGGACTGGAAAGAGTTCTCATTTATGTGGTGGTGTCTCTCAACATTTACTTTGTTAATCGTTAAAACTGACAAACTAAAAAAAAAAAAAAAAGGAACTCCATTGTGAACAGATGGTGCTCCTAACACTCCTGTACCCAACACTCAGCTTCAGAAATTAAACTCCTGATACCATTGAGTTCCTTTGCCTTTCCCTGAAAGCACTGCTTCTTTGTCACCTAGGAGTAACAACTATCCAGGATGGTGTTTACATTCTGATGTATTTCTTTACTGTATTTCTAAATTTGGATATATCCCTGGGGACATATAGTTTTGAAATTTTAAGCCAATGTAATCATACTATATGCAGTATTCTTCAACTTGTACTGGTTATTCTCGGTTTGTTCGCCCTTACAGATGAACAAGCAAATCAGAGATGCATTCTTCCTAGTACTGTATTAATATGCCTTGATGTTTTGCTCCTAGTCTCTTTCAGAAATTATAGTAGGACATTGTGAGATAATAAAAACTATACACTGATCTCTGCTCTTGGTTCCTGACACAGGGCTCCTGAAACCCTTGCAATTTCCTGGGTGATAGGAGTATCTTTTATTCTAAGAAGGCAACCCTGGGTGCCTCCAGGTTGAGGGCTGGTCACCAGAAACACCGAGCCATGATTAGAAGTTTGGAATTTTCAGCTCTGCTCCCCTCCCCCATTCTTTTGAAAAGGGAGAAGGGCTGAAAACAGAGTTAATGACTCATCATGCCTACGGTGATGAAGCCTCCAAAAAAATCCCAATAGTACTGGGGGTGGGGGTGGGGTTCAGAGAGGTTCCAGGCTGGTGAACACATTCATCCCGGGAGGATGATTTTGCACCACAACTCCATGGAGACAAAAGTTCCTGTGCACAGGATCCTCCCAGATCTTGCCTTATGTATCTCTTTATCTGGCTGTTCATCTGTATACTTTATCATATCCCTCAATAAACTGGTAAATGTAAGGGTTTCCCTGAGTTCTGTGAGCTGCTCTAGCAAATTAACCAACCCCAAGGAGGGGGTCACTGGAACCTCCTATCAATAGTCAGTAGTTCAGAAGCACAGGTAATAACCTGGGCTTAACAACTGGCATCTGAAATGAGGGTGTGTCTCTGGCTAGATAGTGTCAGGATTGAGTCAAATTGTAAGACATCCAGCTGGTGCTGGAGACTTGCTTGTTGTTGTGGGGGAACCCCTCCCCCCACACATTTGGTGACCAGAAGTGTCAGAAGTGAAGTGTTTTGTGTGAGTAGTAAAAGAAACACTCAGGAGACAGACTGAACTGAGGGTTTCCCCCCCTCCCACAACAGGAGGGAAAGACCAGGTTTTTCATTTTAGACATACACTCACTCCTCTCCCTTGGAGCTTCCTGCCCTGAAGGAGGTCTGCTGTCCAAGAGCTGATTTCTGGGTCTCGTTATGTCTCCAGCCACGCCAGGACAGAGCAAACCATTAGAATAGGAGGTGCACTGGAATTAGAATATGTTTAGAATTAGTTCTTAGCACACAAATATTCATAAGAGGAGCAGCAGTCACTATTGACTGGAATAGTTCCCGGCTGGCAGATGTACCCAGATTTAAGCTGGCTAGCTAACTGAGTCCTGGAATAGGAAACCCCAAGAGAGGAAAGCTGGAGACAGAGGGGAAATGAGAGATGAACTGCAAAAAACTCACTGGGCTTGAAACATCAATTTGGTATTCTGCACAGTAAATTCTGACATTTTCTCGTTTATATCAGCCTGCTTCTCTTAGCCTGGCTTACTACGCTGGTATTTAATTGTGATGTTTCTGAGTTAATTTATTCAATGTTATTAGCCTTACTATATGCTATAGACTAGATATTTGTGTCCCCCCCCCCCAAATTCATATGTTGAAATCCTAATCCCTAATATGATGGCTTTTGGAGATGGTGCCTTTAGAATGTGATTAGGTCATGAAGATGAAACCCTCATGAATGGGTTCAGTGCCCTCACAAAAGAGACCCCAGAGAGCTCTCTTGCCCTATCATCTGCTGTCTGAGGACACAGTGAGAAGATGGCCGTCTACGAACCAGGGAGTGAGTCCTCACCAGACGCTGAATCTGTCAGCACCTTGATCTTGGACTTCTCTGACTCCAGAACAGTGAGAAATTTCTGTTGTTTATAAACCACCCAGTCTATGATGTTCTTTATAGCAGCCTGAACAGATTTTCACAGTGTTGTGATTAATGTATTGAGACTGTTTTCCTAGTAGATCCAGGTTAGAATCTATGCACTGTTTCACTTGCATATACAGTATATTGATTTTTATATCATAGAGCGTTGGTTGACAGTTTACACAAGACTCACCACATTACTATATGTTACAGTAAAGTTATCTGGAGAGAATACAAAAAATGATTTGGGCTTACCATTAGAGAAACCATTTGTAAAACTCAAGTAAAGCTTATCAAGGAGTCTGGATTGGTTTTGTTTTACACTATATGGGATGAAGAAATGTCAGTGGAGCTCATTAAGGCCAGATGCTCTGGCCAAGCTACTGAAAAACAGAAGTTGGCTACTCTTGGAATCTGATCTAAAGCTGGACAGATTTGCTTTGTTATAGGGTCTTAAGTTGTTTTCTTTTAAAATTGAATAAAATCTCCATATACAGAAATAATTATTATAATGTAGTAGCCTCCACTACAATATCTCCCCACCAAGTGCCTCATCTAAGTGTATAAAACTATTGGGTAGACAAGAGTAATTGGGATGAATTTCTTAACATTTGCGTATGTGGCCTGTGGATTCTGGAGCCTGTGCCTTGGCAACTGAAGTTGAATGATGATGGCTGTTGACCTCTGATGTACTTCTTTTAAATCAGGAACTTTTTTTCTCAGTCTTAGCTCTCACGGGCCCATTCTAATGACCTATGGCTTGTTCACAGACAACAACATAAAAGAGAGACATAGAATCAGAGAAAGGGACAGGGGCAAGAGTGAGAACTATGTTCGGCAAAGGACCATTTTTTTATTGTCTTTTCTTTTTTCCCTGGAAATTGGGAAAAACCTGTAAAAGGCAATAGCAAATAGTGAGGAGGCTGCTGAGGTGATGGTCCTAGAATCTATGTTGCATTTCTTTTTTTTTTTTTTTTTTTAATTTTTTTTTTTTCAACGTTTATTTATTTTTGGGACAGAGAGAGACAGAGCATGAACGGGGGAGGGGCAGAGAGAGAGGGAGACACAGAATCGGAAACAGGCTCCAGGCTCTGAGCCATCAGCCCAGAGCCTGACGTGGGGCTCGAACTCCCGGACCGCGAGATTGTGACCTGGCTGAAGTCGGACGCTTAACCGACTGTGCCACCCAGGAGCCCCCTATGTTGCATTTCTTAGCTTCATTCCCTACTGCACAATCTGATTGATAAATATGTTTTAGATAGAAATGAACATGTACTTTTAAGTTATGGGACCTAGTGGATTTTCTGGAATGAGCACTGGATTGGGAGCCAGGAAACCTGGCTTTGAACGATCCAATTATCTGCATTAGTTTCTTCACATATAAAATGAAATACTCCAAAGTATAAAATGAAGTGAAATACACCATCTATTAATTAATGGATAAATAAAATATGAAATATCAACATAATGGAATATCATTCAGCCATAAAAGGGAATAAAGTACTGACACATGCTACAACATGCATGGGCCATGAAAACATGATGCTAGGTGAGAGAAGCAAGACACAAAAGGTCATATTTTATGATTCCTTTTTAAGAATATGTAGAATAGACAAATCCATACAGATAGGAAGCAGATTAGAGGTTGCCAGAGGTTAAGGATAGGAGGAAATGGGGTGTGATTATTTAATGGGTACAGGAGTTCTGGAATAATGAAAAAGTTTTGAAACTACAGAGAGGTGTTGTTTATACAATACTGTGAAAACCCTAAATGTTACTGACTTTATTATTTTTTTTAATGTTTTTATTTATTTTTGAGACAGAGAGACAGAGCATGAGCAGGGAAGGGGCAGAGAGAGAGGGAGACACAGAATCCGAAGCAGGCTCCAGGCTCTGAGCTATCAGCACAGAGCCCGACGCGGGGCTCGAACTCATAGACTGTGAGATCATGACCTGAGCTGAAGTCAGACGCTTAACCGACTGAGCCACCCAGGCACCCCTAAATGTTACTGACTTTAAAGTGTACTAAATGTACACTTTAAAATGGCTAATGATGAGGCGCCTGGGTGGCTCAGTTGGTTAAAGTGTCCAACTTGGGCTCAGGTCATAATCTCACAATTCAGATTTGAGCCCTGCATAGGGGTTTCTGCTTTCAGCACAGAGCCTGCTTCTCCCTCTCTCTCTGCCCCTCCCCGGCTTGTTCTCTCTCTCTCTCTCAAAAATACATAAACATTACAAAAATAAAAGCCACTGAATTGCATACTTTAAATGTTAAGTTGTATGGTATGTGAATTATGTCTCAATAAGGCTGTTATTTAAAGAAAGGAAGGAAGGAAGGAAGGAAGGAAGGAAGGAAGGAAGAAAGAAAGAAAGAAAGAAGAAAGAAAGAAAGAAATTTCCACCCAGCTCAAATATGTGGTGAGGCTCAAATGAGTTGTTTTCCAAATAAGAAAGGTATTTCAAACTATATAATGGTGATTATTTTTAGACTTCACTACTTCCTTCAGCTGGAAGCTGATAGGCTAAGGGCTCTCCAGTGACAACTGGCACTCGTGCAGATGGAGAGACAGAGCTCTGGCTCTGAAGCCTGAAGATCAGGTGAGAGGGAACAGTTTGAAGTTTGGGAGTGGTGAGGGAGAGAACTACAGCTGGACCATAAGCTCCTTGAGGTCAGGGATTGCTTCTCTGTCTTGTTCTGTTGCAAGCGCAGTGCTTAATACGATGTCTGGCTCAATACATACGAATGAATGAGAAAATGAGCAATGAATGAGTAAGTAGTAAAATTAATGAACTGAGGGTCCCTGAATGAAAACAGTGAGATACTGCCCAGCCAATAAACTATTTCACCAGCCAACACATTCAGATGTTTGCTTTGATGCTGACAGTGGATTGGGGGGGGGGGGGGGGATCTGGGTGTCATACTTAATCCATTACCAAGGGAGTGCTAAGTCTCTTTCAAGTGTTGCAGATCACAGTGGTTCTTATTTCCCCTTAAGACCACAGAGAAGGAAAGTTTTATCCTACATTGACTTTAGCAGTGTCATAGCTAAGATTGCTTCATCTTCTATTAGTTGTCATGAGCCAAGGAGAGGCTGGTCTCCAGAACAAAAGCACCACAAGGTGTGGTCTAGTCATGCTGGGAGTACCAAAGGCCCATGGGCCAAGCCCGGATGTCAGCTTTGCTGCAAGACAAAGGCAAAGTATTCATAAGGTAGTTTGGAACTAGGGCAACAATTTTGTGCGGTCCTTGCATTGTAAGTCACTGCAGTGGGGACAGGAGTCACCTCAGGAAGAAGCGACTACTCTATTATTCCATCTTTATCAGAGAACTGAGACATGGAGAACCCTCCACTTTCTACTATGGGTTCTGAAGGTTCCCCTCTTTTTCACTAAACTTGAAAAAAAAATCCTTGCCATTCAGAGAGTTCTAATTAGAACCCCTCTGAAGGACCACTCAGGTCTTACACATAAATAACAACCATGAATATGTAACCAATGGACTTCAGGATGTGAACTACTCAGAGTAAGAGCTACTTCATTCAAGGCTTGGATATTTCCATTTAGAAAAGGATTCTGGCCTAAGAGAGATTTCCTTATGACATGGAAAAAAGGACACAATTAGTTAAGAAAAGATCTAGAACACTCAGTATAACTTAACTGGGAGCCAAAACCTTCTTGTCGTTGGATGAACTCCAGACTTTTCCATTTATGCTCAGACAGTAAGTCCTTTCTACCCAGAAGACTTGTAGCAGTGATAGCAGAAGTCTTAACCAGGAAGGGACTTTTCTTCACCTTTTATTTCCCTTCCTTTATCTCCAGGCTTTCTTGGACCACATGTACAGGAGCTAAACAGCACAAATGCAAAACTTCAAAAGCTTCAAAAACATTATTTGCCTAAGGAAACTGTATATACCACATAAAGTAGATCATCTTTCCATCCCCTCCTCCACTTATTGCTTCCAAACCAGACATCTAAAAAGCCAGGAAGCCAACAAAGGAACAAATAAACAAACACAAACCACCAGTAAAACCAGCCCCTCTAATAAAAAAACATCTCCCAATCTCTAGCCCCTTGTATTTGCATAAACATGTTAAAATATGTTTGGCTATTACTTTTGATTATTCTGCCTTTGATGTCATTTATTTTAGATCATAAATCTGAAGACCAGGGGCCTGTGTTTATTTGGGGAACAGTTTGAACGATGTTACAGCATGGACTTTGGAGCCAGGCAGAGCTAGACTGGAATCAGGCTCCTTGTTTACCAGCTGCCTAAACTGATAAACAAGGCAAGTGACTTAGTTTTTCTAATCTTCATCTGTAAAATGGGGATAATAATACTTGCCTTAGATTTGTTATGAGGATCTAATAACATTGTATATAAATGGGAAAATAATCTAGGATGATCCTCTGTCCCTATCTACACCCTTCTCTCCAGGTAACCAATTCTATTTGCTTCTTATCCCTTTGGAGTTTATTTATGCAAATATAAGCAAATTTAAAAATACATATATTATTTGTATACTTATAAATGTATTCTTCTTTTGCCTACTTACTTACATAAAAGGAGCATACAACTGTTCTGTATCTTATTTTTTTCACTTAATCTATCTTGGAAATCTTTCCATATCAGTACAAGAAGAGCTTCCTCATTTTTTAACAGCAGGATAAGATTCCATTGTGTGTCTGTAGCACAGTTTATTTAACTGTCCCTTATTGGAAGACACTTGGATTATTTCCGACTTCCTATCATAAAGCTGTAGTGAATATCCTTGTACATAGTGCCATTTTGTATGGGTGTGCATAAAGGATTTATGCATTTGTAATGTTTTTTAAACAAGTTTATTAAAGTGTAGTTAACTGCATTTATAATTTTGATTTTTTTTTTATTGCCAAATCGCCCTCCAAAGGGGTTCTTCCATTTTGCACTCCCCAGCAATGTATAAGAATGTGCACTAAACTCCTGGAAGTCTGTACTTCCAAAAGGTAGGGGTAGAGGGCCCAGAGAGGACTTCATTTTCTTTCTTTAAAAATTATATGAGAGGGGCGCCTGGGTGGCTCAGTCGGTTAAACGGCCGACTTCAGCCAGGTCACGATCTCGCGGTCCGTGAGTTCGAGCCCCGCGTCGGGCTCTGGGCTGATGGCTCAGAGCCTGGAGCCTGCTTCTGGTTCTGTGTCTCCCTCTCTCTCTGCCCCTCCCCCGTTCATGCTCTGTCTCTCTCTGTCTCAAAAATAAATAAAACATTAAAAAAAAATTTTTTTTTTAAATAAAAATAAAAATAAAAATTATATGAGAGAGGGGCACCTGGGTTGCTCAGTTAAATATTCAGGCTCTACACTTGGTGTAGAGTCAGCTTAAGATTCTCTCTCTCTCTCTCTCTCTCTCTCCCCCCCCCACCCCTCCCTAGCTCATGTGCCTGCATGTGTACTCTCTCAAAAAAAAAATTAAAAAAAAATTAAAATGATTATATGTTAAGAAAAAATTTACATGTAGATATATCCTTAAGGTAAAACATATCAAGCAGTAGAAATATACGGTAAAAATGTAAAATTCTCCTTGGTGAATTTCTTCCCTGCCACCCATCTCAGCCCCTCTCACACTGCAAACTATTTGGTGTGTCAATTACCAATTATCAAATCCGATGGCCATTTCCCAGCCCTCATCCTTCTTGAGATTTCCAAAGATCTCTTGCCAAGATGCTCTTTTTCTTTGGCTTCTGTGACACAAACATTCTTCTAGTTCCCTCATATTTCTCTGATCCTTTACCATTTTCTCTGGCTTCTCTTTCTTCTCTTGCCTTGAAAAACAGGCTTAATAACACGTAATATTTATTTAATGCCAATGATGCACAAGAACAACAGAATTCCAGACCACAAGGAACATAAGGTCTTGGAGGGTGTGGCAGATTGTCGGATAAGCTATAGCTGCAACAATTCTTCCGGTCTAAGTGCACTAGTCTGCTGGGCCTACTGTAACAAAATACCACAGATCAGGGGCTTAAACAGAAATTTATTTTCTCACAGTTCTGGAGGCCAGAAGTCCAAGATCAAGGTATCAGCAGGGTTGGTTTCTTCTGAGGCCCCTCTCCTTGGCTTGTAGAAGGCTGTCTTCATGTTCACATGGCATTTGTCCTTCTCTGTGTATCTGTGTCCTAATCCCCTCCTCTTACAAAGACAACAATTATATTGGGTGGTGCTCACCTTACTGGAAAGGACAGCAAAATGACCTTGGAAAGGAGCATGCTAGTTGGTATGAACTGATCCTGCTGTGCTCCCCCAAATTTGTATGTTGAAATCCTAACCCCCAGAACCTCAGGATGTAACTGTATTTGGAGACAGGGTTTTTAAAGGGGTAATTAAGTTAAAATGAGGTTTTCAGGGTGGGCCCTAATCTAATATGACTGGTGTCCTTATAAGGGAAGGAGGTTAGGACACTGGCACACACAAAGGGAAGATGATGGGGAAACGCAGGTAGGAGAAGATGGCCACCCACACACCAAAGAGAGGGGCTTCGGAAGAAGCCAAGCCCACTGACACCCTGATCTTGGACTGCTGGCTGCAGAGCTGTGAGCAAATAAACATCCGTTGTGTAAGCCACCTGGTCTGGGGTACTTTGTTATGGAAGCCATAGCAAATGAATATAGAGGATCATGCCATTTGCTTTGCAATAAGTCTGGAAGATAACTTGTTTCAGAAAAGAATGTGTGTTTGAGAACATTAATCCGAAAAGGCCCATCTCAGGGCTCCCCATGTGGAGTCCATCCTCCATGCTGAGGAGAGGAACCAGATGCAGCACGAGGGAGCAAGTTCCCTGCTGCTTTTGCACACAGCTCTGGGGCAGGCCCTGACCTGGGGCCAGGGTCACCCCTGCCAGGATTTCAGCAGGCACTTCAACAAAACAGAAAGCAAGAGGGAGGGAGGGAGGAAATGGAAGAGACAGGTTTGTAATGTAATGTAAAAGGGAAAACTATCTTTTCTTCCACAACAGGTATGCTTGGAACACCTCAATGATACTCCTAAAGTAGGATGTATTTTGACTCAGAATCCTTTCAGTGACTTTAACAGAGGATGTTTTGCTAGGTTTTAAGAAGTATGCAGATCTCCACAGTCGTTCTTGTTATAACATGTAGAGTAGCTGGCTCTCAATTAGTTGTTTTATTAAAAGGATTCACAGGGTTACCTATTATTAGTGTATATTATTTTTCTCAATGCTTCAGACACTTGGGCATTTATTTTACTGTTGTCATAGAAACCCAGGTCTGTAATAAGCAGCTCTTTTAATTCTCATAATTAGCCTTATATAAAGGAATATTTTAATGAGGTGAAGAATTTGGAGAGCCCCATCAGAGGAATGCAGGAAGAAGAACCCTATTCTCCAAATGCTTACAAAATTAGCTTAGATTCTCCTTTGTTACCATTGCCTTCTTTGACAATTGCTGAGTGTTCATTAGTCAGGCTTTCCTAAGGACCTGTGGTTTTCCATAAAGGTTGGAGGTTTGCTTATTTCTGGGCAACTGCAATTCCATTCATCCCAGTCTCCCCCTTACACCCAGGCTGTCCTGTTAGACGGAGAGGCAACTTCTCCTTTTTGCTGTAAATCAGAAAAAGTCTAGGTTTATCTTTAAGTGTCACAGACGATACAGGCTTTTTTTTTTTTTTTTTAAATCAGTCGAGAAAAAATAATTATGTCTTTCTACATGTGGGATATTTGGAAGCCATGAATCTTGTCTTTTTTTTTTAAATCTTGTCTTTCTTATATTCACTGCTTATAAAAGTATTTTGGAGGAATATTTATTAATTAATTTTCATGACAGGTAACCCATGCACACAGCACAAAAATCAAGAGGCAGACAGTGAAATAGTGTCCTTTCTATGCCTGTCCCAGGTGGCAACCACTGTTACTTAGTTTCCTTTGTATTCTTCCAAAGCTACTCTCTGCCACCAAACACACACACACACACACACACACACACACACACACACACACTGGCAGCATGTTATCCACACTGTATGGCATCTTGCTTTTTCACTTTCTGCTGAAAAATTTGGATGCTTCAGTTTGGATGCTATTCTATTTTATTACATAAAGAACTGCTTTGTTCTTTATAAAGGCTTTGCCCTGTAATTATTTGACAGTCATGTACTAAGTGCTGCAGCCATTGTGTGGGGCCCTGGCATATGAGGTAAGGACCATGAAGTCCCCATTCTCAGGAACCCACACTAGTAGAAGAGGTGACTACTGTCTAGTGAGCAGCACTGTGATGAATCAGGTGGAACAGGAGGGGGAAACACCTGGTAGGGAGTCTGGATCTGCTCAGAAGGATCACAGGGGTTCACAGGGGAGAGGCTTCAGCGGCATCTTGAAGAGAAAGCCAGGGGCCCACAGGTAGACAAGGAGAGCAAGTATGTTTCAGGTAAAGGAAACAAGAAGTACCAGGTCCTCTAGAGCAGAAACTGGCATGACATTTTAGGGAACTGAAAGTGGTTTGTTATGGCTGGGGAGCAGGGTGTGTGCATAAATTAGACCTGACCAGTGGCTCTCCAACTTTTTGACTGCAACCCAGAGTTAAGAAATACATTTTACATCACCACACAGCATGTGCAAAACGGAAACAAAATTTCATGAAACAATATCCTCATTAAATGTACTGTTTTTTTTTTCCTACTGAATTCTATTCTTTTTTTTTTTTTTTTTTTTTTTTTTTTAATGCCAGCTGTGATTCACTGCACTAATTTCACAAACCACTAATAGACACTATCTGCAAGTTGGGAAACTATGGACTATAGTGTCTAAAGACTCTGATTGTTGACTAAACAGCCTTTCCCTAATTTATATGACTGTGAATACTTTTTAAATTAGAATAGAATGACAAGAGTAAAGAAGCTTATTTGGAAATTCATTTGGCACCTACAGCATCTTAGACATTGTGCTATGTGCTAGAGGTACAGGGTCAAGGAAAAATAACATGGTCTCTACCCTCACAGAACCAAAATTTGGTCTCACAGATGAATTATGTGCTTCAATAACTTAAAAATGTGCATTTTAGTGTAACAGTAAAACATGCCTATTATAAAGAAAAATTCCAACTATGTAATAGTTGAAATAGTTAATCCCCTTTTCTTACAAGAAAAAAAAATCCTTAGGTGTGATATTGCCACTGTGACTATAAAATGTCATATTTTGAGATGTATAATGAAGTATTTTGGGGTGAAATGACATTTAATGTCTAGGATTCACTTTAAAATATCCTAGCCAAACCAAGAGGGAGATAGGAAACAAGACGGCAAAATAAGATGCTTATTGGAGTTAGGTGAAAGATTCATGGGGGATTTTTTTTGGGGGGGGTTATTTATTTATTTTGAGAGAGATAGAGTACAAGCAGGGGAGGGGCAGAGACAGAGAGAGAGAGAGAATCTCAAGCAGGCTGTCAGCGCAGAGCCTGAAGCGAGGGCTCAAAGCCACAAAAGTAAGATCATGACCTGAGCTGAAATCAAGAATCAGAGGCTTAACTGAGCCACTCAGGTGCCCATGGAGGATTATTATACTTGACTTTTGTGTATGGTGGGAAATTTTCACAATAGAGCCTATAAAAAAAGAAAAATATGACATGATGTAGAATGTGGTTTATAACTCAGGTTTGGTGTTTTTTTTTTTTTAAATTTTTTTTTTTCCCAACGTTTATTTATTTGTGGGACAGAGAGAGACAGAGCATGAACGGGGGAGGGGCAGAGAGAGAGGGAGACACAGAATCGGAAACAGGCTCCAGGCTCTGAGCCATCAGCCCAGAGCCTGACGCGGGGCTCGAACCCACGGACCGCGAGATCGTGACCTGGCTGAAGTCGGACGCTTAACCGACTGCGCCACCCAGGCGCCCCTCAGGTTTGGTGTTTTATACTAAATGCTAATATGTGTTCATTTTTCTTTTTATTTAGATATAAGTAAATTTTTCAGTAAATATAAGTAAATGCACCAAAGGGATGATGGAGTCCCAACAAACCATTCAAAGCACTAAGCTTTTCCTTCACAAAGTGCCCAAGAAGCTTCTTCTAAAGAGCAAGCTTGTGTCTACAGAGCACAAAGTAAAGCAAAATCATATAATCATCTGATGACAGGGAGTAGGGTGCACAATTCAGATAATTCAGTCTTTCCATGTATATTCTGACCTGAATTGTTCAGTTTGGCTGTTTCAAAACTTACAGTGCTTTAATAATTGTACATTCTTGGGGTGCCTGGGTGACTCAGTTAAGCGTCAGGCTCTTGATTTTGATCTCAGGGTTCGTGAGTTTAAGCCCCACATCAGGTTCTGCGCTGACAGTGCAGAGACTGCTTGGGATTCTCTCTCCCCTGTCTCTCTCTCCCTGCCCTGTTTGCTCTCTCTCTCAAAATAGATAAATAAACTTAAAAATTTTTTTTAAAAAGAAAAAAAATCCTCTGACCTTTTTGTGCATAAAGTTTCTGTATTTATTTCACTAGGGTAGAAGGACTAAATTTCCGGTTGGTTGAATCTCTGACCCATTGGGAACGGTTTTGGGGGAGTGTGACTTAGTTTCCCAGAGTTTGGTCACCCTTCTATGATGGTTAATTTTATCAACTTGATTTGGCTAAGGGAGACCCAGACAGCTGGTAAAACATTATTTCTGAGTGTGCCTGTGAGGGTGTCTCTGGAAGAGATTAGCATTTGAATCAGTAGACTGAGTAAAGAAGGTCACCCTTGCCAATGAGGTGGGGATCCTCCAGTCTACACTGAGGGTGTAGAGGAATAAGAATGGAATAAGGCAGAGAAAGAATAAATTTGCTCTCTCAACTTGAGCTGAGACATTTCTCTTTTCCTGCCCCTCAGATACTGGTGCTCCTGGTTGTTGGATTTCTGCCTCACCCGGGACCAACACCATCATTCCCCCCATCCCCAGCCCCCATTCTCAGGCCTTTGGACTCAGACAGAACTATGTTGCCAGCTTTCCTGGCTCTCCAGCTTGCAGATCAGGCTCCATAATCACAGGAGCCAATTCCTAGGATAAATCTCCTCCTAATATCCTACTGCACAAGGCATTCCTGGTTCCGTTTCTCTGGAGAACTCTTGACTAATACGCCTATCTTGAACAATAGGTCCAATCAAATTTCTGATCAAATGCAGAAAAGTTGAGGCCCTGAGCCTCTGGTGCTTCACCCTGGTAATGCCACTTTGTGATGACACCCTGCTGAGCAGCCAGCCGGCTGGTCTCTCCAGATCGTAACTGCAACAAGGAGAGCTTTCAGGTGACTGAGGACACCGAACAATGCTCTTACTGCTGAGGTGACATAATCACTTTGGGCATATTTGTCAGATGCCTTTTGCCTGATTCTCCCAAGGCTATCCAGAGATTAGACTAAGATTCCAAGATTCTGGCATAGACTTCTGCTTCAATTTGGCTGTCCAGATGGACTCTTAAACCTCTGAAGGAGCTGAAGAGAAAACTGTGAGGAAGTTGGATATGATCACACCTGAGGGAGAAGGTTTGATTTAAGTTGCTCACCATTCATCCAACAGATATTCCCTTCCCAGAGTGTCTGCAGATTGAAAGCTTCAGGGTGGTGGTGCATGGGGGCCACAGAGTTGAATGAAGTTCCGCCACCATATTTAAGATAGAGCCGGAATAGTTGGAACAATGTAAGCTTCATCAGTGTTCTCTGGAGAAGCAGGGCATTAAATTAAATTAATCAATTAAGTTATTTAATTTTTTTTTTTTAATTTTTTTTTCAATGTTTATTTATTTTTAGGACAGAGAGAGACAGAGCATGAACGGGGGAGGGGTAGAGAGAGAGGGAGACACAGAATCGGAAACAGGCTCCAGGCTCCGAGCCATCAGCCCAGAGCCTGACGCGGGGCTCGAACTCACGGACCGCGAGATCGTGACCTGGCTGAAGTCGGACGCTTAACCGACTGCGCCACCCAGGCGCCCCTATTTAATTTTTTTAAATATAATTTATTGTCAAATTGGCTTACATACAACACCCAGTGCTCATCCCAACAAGTGCCCTCTCAATGCCCATCACCCATTTTCCCCTCTCCCCCACTCCCCCATCCACCCTCAGTTTGTTCTCTGTATTTATGAGTCTCTTGTGGTTTGCCTTCCTCCCTCTCTGTTTGTAACTATGTTTTCCCCTTCCCTTCCCCCATGGTCTTCTGTTAAGTTTCTCAAGATCTACATATGAGTGAAAACATGATATGTGTCCTTTTCTGACTGACTTATTTCACTCAGCATAATACCTTTCAGTTCCATCCATTTTGCTGCAAATGGCATGATTTCATTCTTTCTCATTGCCAAGTAGTATTCCATTGTATATATAAACCTCATCTTTATCCATTCATCAATTGATGGACATTTAGGCTCTTTCCATAATTTGGTTATTGTTGAAAGTGTTGCTATAAATATTGGGGTACATGTGCCCCTGTGAATCAGCACTCCTGTATCCCTTGGGTAAACTCCTCGTAGTGCTATTGTTATTATTATAGGGTAGTTCTATTTTTAATCTTTTGAGGAACCTCCACACTGTTTTCCAGAGCAGCTGCACCAGTTTGCATTCCCACCATCAGTGCAAGAGGGTTCCTGTTTCTCCACATCCTCGCCAGCATGTGTTGTTTCCTGAGTTGTTAATTTTAGCCACTCTGACTGGTGTGAGGTGGCATCTCCGTGTGGCTTTGATTTGTATTTTGAAGCAGGGCATTTTATAGCAATTGTGTTTATCTAGGGTTACACGTATACGGGGAATCAGATTAACTTACTTGTATTTAATTGGAAAGAAATTTGGAGACAGTGAAAAGAGGATTTACTGACTCCTATGGTTGCTAATGTATATTTGTGGAAATGCCGTGTTTGACTTTATTTGTGAGTGGTTTTATATTTCCAGTATATTTGGTTCCTGATCTACTTATAAAATGTTTCTGAGCCTGTTCTGCATTCTTCTAACACTTCCTGATAAAAATATCTTTTGCTCTCAGTCTAGAGCTTTGTTTCTCCGGAAGGATATATGTTACTTTCTTTCTTCTCTATTCATTTTCTATTCAGGCCAAGGCAATTCCCATTATTTGTTGAACATGTGCTGCGAGCGCCTCAGAGCAGAAACTGAGTCTCACTGTCTTTCTTTTTCCCCTCTGTGCACATGGGAGAGCAATGAAGAAGAGTTAACTTTTATTGAGCACTTACTACACAGACTTAAGCCCTGCATCCAGTGTATTTATTATCTGGTAGGGAGAGATGGCCAAGAATGCAAACAGCCAAAATAAGAAGCAAAGTCTGTAACAGGCCACTAGGAGTCACAGTTAGAGTTCTGAGAAGGATCCTATTTGGTCTGAAGGTTTAGTAAAATTTTTATAGATGGATATGAAATTGAATTGGGCCTGGAATGATTGTTAGGATTTCAATGTTTCTTTCACATTATTGGTCACCCTTTATGCAAGGTGCTGGGATTCAAAGTCTATGTCTAGCTGAGGACTCATTGAGACTCTTTTGGGAGCAAGTAAACAAAACCAGCTCATGCAGGCTTAAGCAAAAAAGGCACTTGAATGGCTGGTACAATTGTGAGTTCCAGGAAAGAAGGTGACATCAGGTGGCATCAGTCAAATAATGTGATCCCTGCCTGGGTTTCCGTCCCCCCCAGCCCCCCATTTCAATTGGCTTCCTTTATGTGGAAGTGGTTAGAAGTCAAGGTGTGGAAACTGGCCACAGACAACTTCTGGATGACCATCATCTCAGCTAGTAGACCTAAGAGAGAGAGATCTTTTCACTTTCCACGTATATGATCCTGAGAAAAGATGCTGATTGGCCTGGTTTGGGTCATGTGCCCACAACTATAGCCTGATGGTCCTGGAGCCGCACTGGGAGTCATGCCAGATCCAGATGAGTGAAGAAAGGGCTTATCTAACTGCACGGTGGATCTGTTGCCAAAAAAAGAGAGGGGCCATGGTAGAAGGGATGTTGGGCAGATGAGTACAGCAGATACCCTTGACAAATGTAAACAAAAAAGTTAGAATAAAATGTGGCAAGGGCTGTAATAGACATGTGCATTAAGTACCATAAGAATGCTGCTAAAGGAGTGTGATTTATGTCATGGAAGAGGACATTCCTGAGGGAGTAAAATACATAAGCAGTGGACAGAGGTAAGAAAGCAATGGAGAACTTATAGTCCAATTTGGTTCACTATTGGGTAGGTCTACCAAGAGGAACAGAAGGGACAGAAGATGATGGGGAAGGTTTTGGGAATATGTCTGAAGTGGGACACATTTGGACCCCACTGGGGAAGGCTTTTAATGCGAGCTCAGTCTTTACTTAAGTTGGTGGATTCAAAGGGAGGAACGTGATTGAAATTGTACTTCAGGGGCGCCTGGGTGGCGCAGTCGGTTAGGCGTCCGACTTCAGCCAGGTCACGATCTCGCGGTCCGTGAGTTCGAGCCCCGCGTCAGGCTCTGGGCTGATGGCTCAGAGCCTGGAGCCTGTTTCCGATTCTGTGTCTCCCTCTCTCTCTGCCCCTCCCCCGTTCATGCTCTGTCTCTCTCTGTCCCCAAAATAAATAAACGTTGAAAAAAAAAATTTTTAAAAAGAAATTGTACTTCAAAAATGCTCCCCTGATAAGTGTGGGTGGCATACAGTAATGCTCTCCACTTCCTAACCCCTCACACCCTGCTGGCCACTCCTCCCCCACCTTCAGAGCCCTGGGCCCCCTGGTAACTTCCCATGGCTTCTGCCTCTTCAGCCTTCAACTCTCCTGCACCTTCAATTTTGTACCATCTGGGGAAACCCTAACTCAGAGCAGGCCCCTCCTTCCATGCTCTCTCCAAATCTGACTCTGGTAGCTGAGCAGTGCTGGAGAAAGTCACCTATCACTGCAAGACAACCCACCTTCACTCCTCATTCCCTTTCCCACATGCTGACTTCAAACCTTCTCCACTCTTTTCAACTTCTCTCCTTCAGTCTCACCCCCCTGCTGCCCCCAGCTGGTGGATCTCACCTTCTACTTCACAAGAGAACTGAATCCCCAATCGCCCTCATCTCTCCTTCTCTTCCTTTTGCTTTTTAGGGGCAGTTCCTCTTCCTGTCTCAGCCCAGACACTGAACCCATGCTTTGGACTCTGCTGCTCTGCCTCAAGCAAGTTGCCCTTAGACGATCCCTTCATTCTTCTGTGATCAGTATCTTCCCCATCAACATCAAAAATATTCAATTCTCTCATCTTATCAAACTTCTTGACGGACTTAGCTACAACCACCCACATTTCCTCCTCTTTTACTTACTCTTCAACCCACCCTGTCTGATTTCTACTACCATATTTCCATTGATCAGTTCTTGCTAAGGGGATCAGTTCACTTATTCACCTTTAACATTCTTAATTAACTACTTTCTCCTTTGATAAACTTTCTTTTCCTTGACTCCATGAGGCCACACTCTCTTGCTATCTTCCAAACTCTCTAGTCATTATTATTTTTTTGTGGTAAAACATACATAACATAAAACTTGTGTTTTTAACCATTTTTAAATATACAATTCCGTGTCATTAACAACATTCACCATGTTGTGCAACCATCACCACTATCTCTTTCCAAAACTTTATCACCCTGAACAGAAACTCTGTTCCCATTAATACATAGCTTCCCATCTCTCCCTTCCCCAAACCCTGCTAGCTCCTATGAACTCGTCTATTTTAGATACCTCATGTAGGGGCGCCTGGGTGGCTCAGTCGGTTAAGTGGCTGACTTCGGCTCAGGTCATGATCTCGCGGTCCATGAGTTTGAGCCCCACGTCGGGCTCTGTGCTGACAGCTCAGAGCCTGGAGCCTGTTTCAGATTCTGTGTCTCCCTCTCTCTGACCCTCCCCTGTTCATGCTCTGTCTCTCCCTGTCTCAAAAATAAATAAAACGTTAAAAAAAAATTAAAAGAAAATAGATACCTCATGTAAGTGGAATCATATAATTTGTCCTTTTGTGTTTGGCTTATTTCACCTATAATGTTTCCAAGACTCATCCATTTTTAGCACGTAAGAACTTTCTTTCTTTTTATGACTGAATAACATTCCACTGTATAGGTATACTACATCTGTTGATATACCTTTTGGCTTTTGTGAATAATGTTACAATGAACATTGGCATACAAGTATCTGTTTGAGTCCTTGTTTTCAATTAATTTGGACATATGCCTAAGAGTGAAATTGCTGGGTCATATGGTAATTATATGTTTAGCTTTTTGAGGAAACCCCATACTGTATTCCACAGTGGCTATGCCATTTTCTGATCCCACCAGCAATATATGAGGGGTCCAATTTCTCCACATCCTCACCAACACATTATTTTACATTCTATAAATTATGGTCGTTATATTAGTTTGCTCAGTCTGCCATAACAGAATGCCACATATAGGTGCCTTAAACAACATACATTTCTTTTCTCACAGTTCTCAAGGCTAGAGGTCCAAGATCAAGATGCCAGTAGGGTTGGTTTCTGATTAAGTCTCTCTTCCTGGCTTGCAGACAGCAACTTCTCACTGTGTCCTCACATGGCTTTTTTTCTGTGCATATGCAAGTAGAGAGAAGGTGTCTCTTTCTCTTCTTATAAGGACATCACTGCTATTGGATTAGGGCCTCACTCTTAGTACTTCATTTAACTTGAATTACCTCCTTACAGGCCCCATCTCCAAATACTGTAACATTGGGGGTTAGGGCTCCAACATACAATTTGGGTGGGGAAACACAAATCAGTCCCTAACAGTCATCCTAATAGGTGTGAGGTAATATTTCATTGTGGTTTCTCTAGACATTTTTTTAAATCTCCTTTGATGATTCAACTTCTTTGATGAATCTCGTTTTAATGTTGTAGATGTCAAGACTTGTCAAGACTTGTCCAGAAGCCCTCTCCTCTTCTCATCCCATACTCTCTCTCTAGGCCATTTTTTTTTAATTTTTTTTTTCAATGTTTATTTATTTTTGGGACAGAGAGACAGAGCATGAACAGGGGAGGGGCAGAGAGAGAGGGAGACACAGAATCGGAAACAGGCTCCAGGCTCTGAGCCATCAGCCCAGAGCCTGACGCGGGGCTCGAACTCCCGGACCGCGAGATCGTGACCTGGCTGAAGTCGGACGCTTAACCGACTGCGCCACCCAGGCGCCCCTCTCTAGGCCATTTTGTTTTCCCTTATGATTTCAGTTACATGCCAATGAGTCCTAATTTTAAAATGGAGGGGCGCCTGTGTGGCTCAGTGGGTTGAGCATCTGACTCAATTTTGGCTCAAGTCATGATCCCAGGGTCTTGGGATTGAGCCCCTACATTCATTTCTACACTGAGCACGGAGCCTGCTTGAGATTCTCATTCTCTCTCTCTCTCTCTCTCTCTGCCCCTCCCCGCCACTGGTGTGGTTAAAAAGAAGTTAACCACAGAAGTTAAAAAGAAGAAGAAGAAGAAGAAGAAGAAGAAGAAGAAGAAGAAGAAGAACTCTCTTCTGAATTCCAGACTTCTATTATCAACGCTATTCAATATTGGGATGCTTTATGTGTTGTCTATGTGTAAATAAACTTTTGTAGTGCTTACTATGTGCCAGGCACCATTTTAAGTGCTTTAGGTTCAGCTCATTTTCTCCTCATGACAACCGTATGAGAAAGGTCATATTATTCCTAGTTACAGGTGAGGGGGCTGTGGCTAACAGATTTACATTAATGTGAGTGTGCTCCCGTAGCTGGTAAGGAGCACAGCCTAGCTTCAAACCCAGGCAGATGGCTTCATAGTCCATGCTTAACTACCTTGTGATGCTGTTTCTCAGATAGCCCCTTAAACTCAGCTTGTCCAGGGTCAAAGTTCTGATTTTCCTTCCTGTATTAGTTTCCTAGAGCTACAATCACAAAGTACCACCAACTGGGTGGCTTAAAAAAACAGATATTTGTTGTCTCCCAGTTTTGCAGGCTACAAGTCTGAGGTCTAGGTGTTGGCAGGGCTGGCTCCTGCTGAGGGCAATGAGGAATATTCTGTGTCATGCCTCTCTCCTGGCCTCTGGTAGCACAGGTATGCCTTGAACTATAGATGGTGTTCTCCCTGTGTCTCACATGGTCTTCTCTCTGTGCTTGTCTCTTTCCAAAATCCACCCCACCCCCCACCTTTCAAAAGGTTATTTGAGAGAGAGAGAGAAAGAGAGCAGGGGAGGAACAGGAAGAGAGGGAGACAGAGACAATCCCAAGCAGGCTCTGTGCTCTGTGTAGAGCCTGAAATGGGGCTTGGTCTCAAGACCATGAGATTGTGACCTGAGCCAAAATCAAGAGTTGGACGCTTAACTGACTGAGCCACCTAGGCGCTCCCCAAATTCTCCTTTTAGTAAGGACAGCAGTCATTTTGGATTAGGACCCACACTAATGTTAACTTGGTTACCTCTGTAAAGACCCTATTTCCAAATAAGGTCACATGCTGAGATACTGGCAGTTAAGATTTTAACATACCTTTTCTGAGAGGACACAGTTCAACCGATAACAATCCCCAAACCTGGCCTACCATGTTTTCCTAGCTCAGTGAATACCTTAATCATTTGTTCAAGTCAGAAACCTAGGAGTCATCCTGGCACTTCACTCTCCTTCCCCCACAGCCCCACCATGTCCAATGCACTGCCAAGTTCCATTATGGCTCCTAAGTCACTCTTCATATCTTCACTGCCCTCCATCTCCATTGCCACCATGATAGGTCGTGCTCTCATTCTCTCTCACCTGGACTTCCACAATAGCCTAGAAGTGGTTTCTACCCACCCTCCAATTCAATCTCTATGTTGTAGCCAGAGTGATCTTCCAAACCAGTTCTGGCATCTGACTGTATCCACCCATCCTCATTCCCTTCCTGAATTAAAATGCTTTGTTGGCTTCCCACTTGCTGTTAGGATATAAACCAAAATCCTTAACCTGGCCCATGAAGCCTCCCATGATCTGCCCTGGCTGCCCTCCCTCGCTCCACGCAGGCCACAATTCCCCTTCCTGTGCTTCTCTTTGCTTCTGGAGGAGCCTGGCTCCCTCCCACCACTGGCACTTTACCCTTCCATCTTCTGTGCTTAAATGCTCTCTCCAGCCATTTCTCTCCTCTTTCTAATCTCCTTGATCTCTCAGCTCCTGTCCTTTTCTCTGGGAAAACTTCCCTGGCTCTCAAAGTTGGTTCAATTTCCTTTATTATACTCTCTTATTGACCTGTGTTCCTTTTCTTCACTGCTTTTCCTTCTGTTTGAATTAGGCTCATTCTCAGTGGCCTTCACCAAACTGTCAGCTCCACGAAGAAAAGACCTGTTCTGTTCACTACTGTAGGCACTGCGCCTGTCGTGGACTACACACATTCAGTACGTATTTGCTGAGCAAATGAATAGATAGAGAGTTGCTTATTCTTCATTTGCCCTTACCCAATCCATTCCCTACTTCTCTGTACAGGGAGGCTGACCCTTGCAGATTGCAGATCTGATTCTGTTTGGCCGTCTGGCTTCTGAGTTGGAGCAGAGCATGGCTCCAATAGATCACAATGGCAGAAGAAGAGAGACATTTCCCAGCTGCTTCCTTCCATGGTTGTAGCTCCTAAGGGGCAGGCAGCTCTGGAATATTTTGGCCCTAGACATGGTTGTAGTTTCCCACTGCTACTAGTTTCTGGATGTCTCTCTATTGCTTAAAAGAATTCTTTACCTTGCCCACAACTCTGTGAGTAGATCTCCCGTGACCTGGCTAATAACATAGAAAGACCAGTTAAAAGACTACTGTCCAGGCAGTGAGGGCCCGTACCAGATACTCAGAAGAGAAATATGGGGAGAGGTATATGATAAATGAATCCTATACAGTTTAGTAACTGATTCCATGTATGAACTGCATGCTCTCTGGGGCCAGGAATTGTATTTCATTCATTCTTTAACCCCAATGCCTAGCTCTTAGTACATGCTCAATAAATAGTGGTGGAATGATTGTTTGGAAGGGTCAACAAAGGTTTAAGCCTGTGTGATTTCCCTTAAAGAAAGGGGAAATCAAGTCAACTTACAAGCAGTAAACTAACAGTAAGAATGACACAGAAAGATACTGTAGAAATAGAATCATTTTTAGGGTCAGATGGATCTAAAGCCCAATTTTCCCACCCAACCTCGGGCAAATGACTTGACATCTCTTTTTGAGGTCAGTTTCCTACTTTGTAAAATGGGAGTAAAACTCTCCAACTCATAGAGCTGCTATGAGGAATACTTGAGATTATACATTCAGAGCATACACCCACCCTGAGTGAGACCCTCACCAAGCTAGACATCTTGAGGTGTGACACAGAGACCCAAAGACATCAGGGACATTCAGAGGGTTTCTCTTGAAGTATATTTCAGGTCACCATGAAACAAACCATTAGTTGTGGCTGTTATGCTCCTTCCTGGAATACCACTGCAGATTAAAAAATCTTCCTCAACCTGCCCGCTGTGGAATCCTAGAAAGTTACAGCTTGTGCCATTGTTCCTCAGTAGCTTGCATTTTAGCTCTTAGAACTCTGGGCTCTTCAGAGTGGGGCTGACGCTATGAGCCTTCCTCCTTTTATTGTGCTTTTACCTTAGGTACTTGTGTTAACACCAGTGGGAATACATTAACTCTGTAGCAGAGATGGAATTCAGACTCAAACCTTCCTTTCACCTTTGGTGCCCTTTATATCTTTTTCTCCTCTATTCTTCTCTGAATTCCCTTGGTCAAACCAATGCTATGGGTCTCAAAGATATAATTTCCCAACTGGACAGCTGCCTTCATATTTTAGTCTGTTAAGAGGTCTCAAAATGGTTGTTTCTATTACTCTGTACTGAATTTGCTGAAAGAACCATAAATGCTTCCCCAGGAGACAATGCAGTTATGGGGATTGGGCAAACAAGAAGTTCCCTTTCAGAATATTTGTAATTCAGATAATGACCTCTGTTGACCTGCTGCCCAGGATTAACCTTCCCTTCTAAGTCATGACAGTTGACTTTCTTATCATTCTAGTTGTCACTCCTTTCTCCTTTAAGACATCTCTGTAAGACCTGTCTTTCAAAGCACCTCTATCTGTCAAGTTTTATTTCAGCATTCCAAGCCTCAGGTGTCCAAGAACACTGGTTCATCATGCAGGCTACTCTGGTTGAATATTCATAGCTTCACACACGTGCTATTTCTATAAGTTTACCAAAGCAAGTTAGTGACTTCATGCAGAGAAAGTATGCTTTAAGGTGCAGATATTATGTATCTGAAATATGTATTAACATGTGGAAATAGTAAGATTGAAATACCCCTTAAAATTCACAAAATCCAATATAGAGGCAAAAAAAAAAAAAAACCCAACAAAAAAATGTTGCAATGGGTTTTCATTTGAAGCATACCATTCATTCTTTCCTGTAACCTCCTTTTCTGGATTTCTTAGTCTATAGTTTCTTAGGTTTATATGCAAATACTCTTGTTTAAAAAAAAAAAAAAGAAAATACTCTTGCTACCTCATGGAAATATTTGCATTCTAACCAAATAATTTCAGAACTTTTCAAAGGCTGAAGATCCGTTGCCTCCATTATTTTTGAAGTTCCTAGTATAGTACATTTTTTTAAATGAGGTTTGAGGGGCGCCTGGGAAAAAAGAAAAAAAAAATAAATGGGGTTTGAAAATTACTGTGTTTTGAATGTTTACATTTTTAATAATCAATGCCTTTAATACCAAAAAAAATTACAATACAAAACAGTTGTGCTAGTCAGAAGAAAATTTAAAGATTTAATTTTTAGAAGCGACTTTTAAAAGTTTGTTTGTTTATTTATTTATTTTTGAGAGAGAGAGAGCAAGCACATGAGGGGCTAAGAGAGTAGAGAGAGAGAATCCCAAGCAGGGTCCAGGCCAATTCAGGGCTTGATCTCATGAACCATGAGATCATGACCTGAGCTGAAATCAAGAATCAGATGCTTAACTGACTGAGACACGCAGGCACCCCAAGATTTACTTTTTAAAATCTATAGTATACTAAAGGTGATATAGTTTAGTCAGGGATCTCAATTTTAAATTTGGATGAGGCTGTCTTATTTCAATCCCATCAGCATATTTTTGTGTAATCTCTTTTGGAGGTAATGTCAAAAGCCTAAATGCAAGCCCCTTTATAAATGTAAGGACTGGGCCAGATAGCTTTCCAGCTCTGTGCCCGCTTCTTCTCCTCTTCCCTTCCCTCACCATAAACTGAGAATATTTAATCAATAATGGGGAAAGTACATTATTATTTAGTAATACATAGCGAATTAAAGATGATGATCATCAGGTCTTATCCATTACCAGTTGTGTAAAGAAAAACCTTGAATAATCCTAGCTTGGGAAGTGTAACAAAGGGCAAATTCTAAGACCAGTTTCTCCCCCAGATGCTGAAGCCTAGGCTTTTCTTTCTTTCTTTCTTTCTTTCTTTCTTTCTTTCTTTCTTTCTTTTATTGAGAGAGAGGGGGAGCAAGTGAGTGAGGGAGGTGGGGTGGGGGAGGTGGGTAGAGAGAGAGAATCCCACAAAGGGCAGAGAGAGAGAGGGAGAGAGAAGTGGGGCTCACCCGAAGCAGGGCGCATGTTCACCCGATGCGGGCCTTGAACTCACAAACTGTGAGATCAGGACTTGAGCCAAAGTCAGATGCTTAACTGGGTGAGCCACCCAGGTACCCAAAGCTTAGGCTTTTCTTAGCTAACTTTTATAGTATTGGTTTGATAAATCTTGTTTAGATCACAAGCTCCTTACGAGGAACTCTATTTATCCTGAGCTGTTACTAAAAACAGTAATTAATGTTATTGGGTAGTTCCCATTTAAACTGCTCAAGATTTTTTTTAAAGTTTATTTTTATTTATTTTGCGAGAGAGAAAGAGAGGAGTCACACGTGCAAGAGAGCTGGAGGGAGGCAGAGAGAGAATCCCAAGCAGGCTCTGCACTGTCAGCCCAGAGCCTGACTCAGGGCTCCATCTCATGAACTGGGAGATCATGACCTGAGCCGAGATCAAGAGTTGGCCACTTAACTGACTGAGCCACCCAGGCACCACTCAACTGTTTAAGATTTAAACAATTGTCCATTTATGATATGGGCTACACTAACACTTACACATACATATTATAAATGTGGAAATATTCTGAACTCTGTGCTTGTGAATACAGATGCCATCACTGTTAGCCAACATATAATACATACATACAAGGACACATAAGTAAATACTGTTCACTCAAATGACTGCCTTTGATTTGGAAATGCTCTGTCTCAATTTTAGTAGCATAGGAAAGACACTCAACCATCTGTGTGTAATTTGTAGCTGAAATGACCCTTTCCTGTAGATGAGTTGGCTGTTTCATGGTATAGTTGGAAAACTATAGAAACCAGGGATAGTTGGACTTAGATCCTTAGCCATCTTGTCCAGGGAACTACTGGGTCAGTGGGGCATGGGAGAGAGAGGGTGGGTGGTGCAGGAGAGACCCTCAAAGCAGCAGCAGAGAAAGGTCTGGGGACCAGAGTCATCCTAAGAGGCTAAGAAATCTCACTGTAACCTCATCTGCTCCAGGCCAGCTGGGGCAGAAAGTGGATAAATGAAGGTCAAGCAGCCTGGGTCTGAAGTTGAGCTTCTCCTTTTTGTAAAGGAGAAAGAGCCAAGTGGAGATGTAATTTCAGCAGAGATCACACAAGAGGGCAGAGAACCGAGCGTTTAGAGAATAAGAGGAATTGATGTGTATTATTTCTCTATTACACACCCAGAAAAATCATTTTGAGTGTTAACTTCCCCTTAAACATATTTAAAAGCTTATTAAACAAGTAATAACTATTTATTAATGTTATTTTAAAACATTTTATGCATTTTTAAAGTAATTTTTCTTCTTAACAAAGAATGATCCTCCCCACAAAACACACTGTATTGAGTTAATATGACTGCAAATTCCCCAGCACATAGAATAGACCAGAAAGGCGAAGTGGTCTTATGCATTGCTTTTCTGAAAAAGAAAACAGAATTGTCCTGTTTTTGTTTTTAATGTTTATTTCTTTTTGAGAGAGAGAAAGAGAGAGAGGGGGAGAGAAAGAGCAGGGGAGGGGCAGTGAGAGAGGGAGACACAGAATCCAAAGCAGGCTCTAAGCTCTGAGTTGTTAGCAGAGAGCCAAATGCGGGGCTCGAACTCACGGACTGTGAGATCATGACCTGAACTGAAGTTGGGACACTTAACTGACTGAGCCACCAGGTGCCCCTGGAATTGTCTTTTTAAGAAATACAATTGGGGGGGGGGCCTGGGTGGCTCAGTCAGTTAAGAGTCCAGCTTCGGTTCAGGTCACGATCTCAGGGTTTGTGGGTTCGAGCCCCATATCAGGCTCTATCTATGCTGACAGCTCAGAGCCTACTTGGGATTCTCTTTTTCTCCTTTCTCTGCCCCTCCCCCACTCACACTTTCTCTTTCAAAATAAATAAATAAACTTTAAAAAAAAAAGGAAATACAATTGGTAAGTTGAAAACAATGAAAAGGAAAATATATCCATTAGAAAAAAGAGACCCTAATGATTGAACTTCTTGTTCTCCTTTAATAAATGCTAGTTTCTCTAGGTGGGTGTTACCACCTAGAATGACAGTAATCCTGAATAATGCAAACACAGGTATAATTATTTGGAACATCAACTGTTTTAACTAACATGGCTGCAAAGTTGTTTTGTGTTGTTTGTTGTCTGCTTTTGTAACTGGAGATCTAGATTATAATTTTCTTTTTTTTTTTTAATTTTTTTTTCAACGTTTTTTATTTATTTTTGGGACAGAGAGAGACAGAGCATGAACGGGGGAGGGGCAGAGAGAGAGGGAGACACAGAATCGGAAACAGGCTCCAGGCTCTGAGCCATCAGCCCAGAGCCCGACGCGGGGCTCGAACTCACGGACCGCGAGATCGTGACCTGGCTGAAGTCGGACGCTTAACCGACTGCGCCACCCAGGCGCCCCTAGATTATAATTTTCAAGGGCTCTATGGATAAATGCTCCAATGTAAAGTGAGGGACTTTAATTGGAACACACTTTAAGATCTTTTCTTATTCTAAAACTAGGATTCTACTTTCATAAAATTTAGAAAGTTTTGTAGCAATATTTGTAGGTAATTTTCCCCCAGAATTTCTTTCATTTCTCTCTGACAACAAAAAAATGAGAAGGAATATGTTCCTGAGGGAATCTGCGACTGTTTGCTCAGACAAAATCAGCCATCATTCAAGGTTACACAATGATTGTGTGGTAGAGAACAGATTGGCAATTATTTGGTTTTAAATTCTGAACTTGAAATTAAAATGAGAAAAAGTTCCATTAAGTGTCTTAAAAACCCCCACTGGTGTGAGTCCGTCTACAGTTGCAAATGAGGGTCTTTAGCTGTGCCAAGTGGGCTTTCCAGGGAGCAGGTGCTGAGATGGGGAAAGGGTGGAAAAGGCTTCTGGAGGAGTAAAAGGTGAAGACAAAGGGGAGGCAAGCCAGCTTGGGCAGGGGGAGCCCTCCAACCCAGGCCAACTTGACAAAGGCTTTGCCAAAATCAGAGATGCTCAAAGCACAGCTTACATGGTAAAGAGCCCTTTATCTGGCGAAAAGATCCAGCTCTTGTACAGGGCTTGCCTCAGGCATTGCTGGGGACTTCCCTGGGAAGAGCAGAACCCCTCCATACCCCCCTCCAAAAACAAAAACCAAAAAACACCAAAAGAACAAAAAAACAAACCTACAGCAGATCCTGAAGGAGGTATAAGCTGGAGGCTATCAGTCAACCTATGCGGCTCCCAGCTGGTGGAGAGGCAGGGGTAGAGAGGGATACCAGTGCCCTGTGCTGGGTGAGCCTCCCCTCACTCTCAAACCTCTCAAATCTCACCCATTTCCTTCACCGGCATCTTCTCCCTTACCCTAGAAGTCTAGTTTCTTCTCACTTTTTAAAAAATTTTTGTTTAATGTTTATTCGAGGGACAAAGAGCTTGTGGGAGAAGGGCAGAGAGAGAGACACACACAGAATCTAAAGCAGGCTGCAGGCTCCTGAGTTGTCAGCACAGAGCCCCTTGCAGGGCTCAAACGCACAAACCATGAGATCACGACCTGACCCGAAGTTGGATGCGCAACCGACTTAGCCACCCAGGCGCCACTCTTCTCACTTTTCTTTCCACAGAGCGGTTAGTACGATAAAAATAATTCTTCTTTCCTAGTGAGAGGAGTCAACTTTTATATTCAAAGAGGCTCACCTACTACCTGGTCTTTCCCCTGGCTATAAATATGAAATATAAAGCTGCTCCCTTAATATGAGAAAGTGGTTGTGGCAAATTCTTGCTCTAAATAGGACTTTCTCCTTTATTTTTTTTAAATGTTTATTTTTGAGAGAGAGGCAGGGGAGGGGCATAGAGGGAGGGAGACAGAGAATCTGAAACAGGCTCCAGGCTCTGAGCTGTCAGCACACAGCCCCATGTGGGGCTCAAACTCACAAACCGTGAGATCATGACCTGAGCCAAAGTCAGATGCTCAACTGACTGAGCCACCCAAGCACCCCAGGATTTTGTCCTTCTTCTATTATTATTATTTTTACCAGTTATTTATTCTTGAGAGACAGAAAGAGACAGAGCACAAGGCGGGTGGGAGGGGCAGAGCAAGAGGGAGACAGAGAATCTGAAGCAGGCTCCAGGCTCTGAGCTGTCAGCACAGAGCCCGATGCAGGGCTTGAACCCACAAACCATGAGATCATGACATGAGCTAAAGTTGGATGCTTAACTGACTGAGCCATCAAGGTGCCCCTCTTCCTCTTATTATAAACACAAACAACTAAGGATGGCAAAAACAGAGAGTGACATTTGGGAGCAAAAGGTGACAGGTTTACTGCCCTGGATACACTCCCGCCCTTCTGACTTCTTGCCTTCTCAGCTTTGGGGCTTAATGGTTTACCTACACCAGAGACTGAGTTAGGGTAGGAGTGGTAGAAGCTGAAGAATCATTTTCTTAAATATTCACAACTAAATCCCTAAAACAGCATTTTGAGGAATCTGACTACATCCCTTGCCTCTACTTGCCATTTGATAAATGTTGATTGTGCTATTTAATTAATTCTGTAGAGAACAGGAATTTTACTCCATAAATTCAAAAGTACAAGAAATAGCATATTCTTGATTTTTTAAAAACCAAATGGGCACCCCTGTGTCTTTCCTGTATTGAAATTTGGGAGTTTTATTGATATGTATCATTTTGAGGGATTCTTTTATAGGATAGATTCTTAAACATGGGATTTTTAGGACAGAAGGTCAATAATATTTCAAATCTGAACATGCAGTTCCATACACTGCCCCACACCCAGAAGTATGAAAGTTCCCGATTATCTACACCCTCACCAGCCTGGAAGTTATCAATCTTTTCAACTTTTGCCAAGCAGATGGGCAAAAATTCAATTTTGTTATTATTTTAATTTGCATTTCCCTGGCTACTGGTAATAGTGAGCAACTTTTTTAAAAGTCTATTTATTTATTGAGAGAGAAAGAGAGAGAAAGAGAGAGAGAGAGAGAGAGAGAGAGAGAGAGAGAGAGAGAATCCTAGGCAAGTTCTGCACTGCCAGCACAGAGCCTGATGTGGGGTTTAAACCATGAGCCGTGAGATCATGACCTGAGCCAAAATCAAGAATCAGAGGCCCAACCGAATGAGCCCCCAGGGATCCCCCAGGATGGAGCAGCTTGTAACGTCTCTACGGCACCTGTACTTCCTTTGGTCCACTGGCTCATTTGTCTTCTTACTGATTTATAAAAGCCTTATGTAAGTGAGGGCTCTTTACTCTCTTTTGTGTAGTATGCGACAAATATTTTCTTTTACCACTTGTCTTTTGACTGTCTATGGGCTAGCAAAGACAGAGCCTCCTGCCCCTCAGCTCACAGTCCAAAGGGGGCATCAGATGAAAGATGGATAATAATAAGACCACTTGATAAAGTTATATACAGATAATATATCACAATAAATGCCACAGGGAGCACTTCTAATATCTTCAGCAGGCAAAACTTGTTTTCATGTTAAAAAAATGCTTTTTAATGTGTAATGAACACAAGGTAACTCCATTGATGGCCACTGGCATACTTTTGTCATGAAGTCAGGCATAAAGATCACTACTTTAAGATTTTGCAAGAACTTGACCACTTTTAACCTCATTCAACTTCTACCACTTCTCACATGTCCTCTCTCAACCTACCACCCCCAAATTCCATTCTTCCTCCAAGTGTTTCTATCCAGTCTTCTATTTTCAAAGTAATGGTATTTGTTAGTTTGTGATAGAGATTTTGGATAGATCTCCAGTGAGTCTTAGACTCTGAATATGCACATCAAAGAAACCGGAGAAGCCTTAGTGTCTTCAAATACTTGACTTTGCAAAGAGAAGTTTCAGACTTTAATATTTTTAAATTGGAGAATCTATTTTCTTGTTTAGTATTCACTTGTTTACCAAATATTAGATAGCATACCTTCTATATGCTTAGGCACTGTTTTAAATAGTGTGGATGTAACATTATATCCACATGTTCATGGAATTTACATCTTAGTAGGGTGAGAGAGAGACATTAAATGATAAAAATAGGGGCACCTGGGTGGCTCAGTTGGTTAAATGTCTGACTCTTGATCTCAGCTCAGGTCATGGTTTCACGGTTCATGGGATTGAGCCCTGTGTTGGGCTCTGCGCTGACAGCATAGAGCCTGCTTGGGATTTTGTCTCTCCTTCTCTCTGTCCCTCCCTCACTCTCTTTCAAAATCAATAAATAAACTTAAAAAAATGGTAACATAGGGGCGCCTGGGTGGCTCAGTCGGTTAAGCGTCCGACTTCGGCTCCGTTCATGCTCTGTCTCTCTCTGTCTCAAAAATAAATAAACGTTAAAAAAAAATTAAAAAAAAATGGTAACATAAGTTTATGTCAATGGTGATACATACTATAAAGAAGAATAAGACAAGATAAGAAGAGTGGTATGAGTTGAACTGTGTCCCCCCAAAAGATGCTGAACTCCCAGTACCTGTGAATGTGACCTTATTTGCAAATCGGATCTTTGCAGATGATCAAGTCATGATAAGGCCATTAGTGTGGGCCCTAATCCAATAACAAGCGTCCTTATGAAAGGGGAAATTTGACACAGAGAGACATGTACAAAGGGGGAACATGGCATGAAGATGAAGGCACAGATCTGGATTATGCTTCTGCAAGCCAAGGAACATCAAAGATTGCCAGCAAACCACCAGAAGCTAGCAGTGGGACATGGAATAGGTTCTCCCTCATGGTCTTCAAAAGAAACTGACTCTGGGGTACCTGGGTGGCTCAGTCAGGTAAGTGACTGATTTTAGCACAGGTCATGATCTTGCAGTCCATGAGTTTGAGCCCCATGTCAGGCTCTGTGTTGACAGCTCAGAGCCTGGAGCCTGCTTCGGATTTTGTGTCTCCCTCTCTCTCTGCCCCTCCCTGGTTCATGCTCTGTCTCTCTCTCTCTCTCTAAAAAATAAATAAACATTTTTTAAAAATTAAAAAAAAAAAAGAACAAACTGACTCTATCAACACTTTAAACTCAGACTTCTAGCTTCCAGAACTGTGACACAATAAATTTCTATTGTATAAGACTTTTAGATTGTATTTTGTTATGACTGCCCTAGGAAACTAATACCAACAGGGATATTCAGATTTTAGATGGGGTGATGAGGGAAGTTTCCATATGAAAAGAGAACAGAATACAGTCAAGAAGGTAACTGGGAGAAGCATAGACCAGACAGAGGGAAGAACAGGTGCAAATACTCTCTGGTGGGAGCACATGCGTGGCAAGTGTAAGGATCACCAAGGTCAGGTTTCCTGATGCATTGTGAGCAAAGGGAAGGAAAGGGGGAGGTTAGAGATAAGGTCAGACCACATGGGGACCAACTGGCCATGTGTGGACAGTCGTCTTCTTCCCTGGGAAAGAAGAGAAGCCATTAGAGGGCTGTGGGCAGAAAAATGCCATCATCGTTGTCAAAAGCAGCACATTCAGTTTTCTGTTAAAGAGAAAACAAATTCCAAGTTCCTGATTTATGGTTTCGCTTATGCATCTGTTTTAGCCAGGACTCCTGGGGTTGCAAGTGACACAGAATCAACTCAAACTCTCCTAAGCAATGGAGGGAAGTTATTAGCTCATATAACCAAAAAGCTCATGAGTAATTTAGGCAGAGCTGTGGATAAAACCTGTCTCATCAATAATCTGTCTCCTTTTCTACTTCTTTCAATTCTCCTTTCCTCTATGTTGACTTTATTTGCAGGTAGGCTTTTATTATTATGTGGCAAAAGAACTGCTAAAGGCTCTAGACTTTCATGCTTCTTAGTATTAGAAATCTCAGGAGAGATTCTTTCTCTCCTACCATTCAAACAACCCCTCAAAGAGTGCCGTTGGCTTCCTTGGGTCATGAGCCTTGTCCTACAATAATCAGTGGTGGTTTCTAGAGATAGTTCTCTGACTAGCCTAAATCACATGTCCACTTCTGTGGCAAGGAAGCAGACACACAGATTGTACTATCTAGGTAGATGAGGTACATTTACCAAAAGAAAGAGTTATGTCAGGGCCACAAAGTTGTACAGCTTCAGAACTCTTATTCCTGTCCGAGTCTATGAATGGGACTCACTGCAGCGTACAATCCCTGAGAGAGCATACATGGTGGTCCCTGGTTCTCTAACCTAAGGAATGGGGAAAGGAAGCTGTACATGCAAAAATAACAGGCATCCCCTGTTAGATGTAGAAGGCAGAAGTCATGAGCATCCACTGATGTAGTCCATACGGGTCAACATTCCAGGAAGAGAGCAGGATGGAGAGGAGAAAGAACAGATCTCACTGGAAAGGTCAAAAGATATTTTGCCAGAAGTCTCTACAGGATTTCTACCAACCTCCAGGTATTTAGCTGGTATTGTGCTACCTAGATTGATCCCGTTCTTCTTGACCATATTTCATAATTCATAGATGCTGGATATGTATTAAAATATGCCAAAGTGCCTATCTGCTGATTCATGGGATACCCTGACAACTAGACAAGTTGTGTCAATTCCTGCTTTTCTAGTTTCAGAGTTATTTGCTGCTTTATTCCCCCTCCCCAGTCAACTCCTAAAAATGTACAGTCCAATTATACATACTTGGAACAACTCCCTAATTAAGTAATGAGATCCTTAAAGAAAGGCACTTTTGTCATACTGCTATCACCTCTATTACTCATCTTGGTTTTTAAAAATCTTCTAGAAATTTTGAAATATGAAAAACACCATGGAGGAAAAGATAATGTCTTTTCATATATCCACCACCCTGATTTAGAAAATGTTAATATTTTGGGGCGTCTGGGTGGCTCAGTCGGCTGGGTGTCCGACTTCTGCTCAGGTCATGATCTTGCGGTCGGTGGGTTCGAGCCCCGCATTGGGCTCTGTGCTGGTGGCTCGGAGCCTGGAGCCTGCTTCACATTCTGTGTTTCCCTCTCTCTCTGCTCCTCTCCCGCTTGCACTCTGTCTCTCTCTGTCTCTCAAAAATGAATAAATGTCAAAAAATTTTTAAATAATTTAATATTGTGACATTTGTTAAATAAAATATCACAGATAGAGTGTAAGCCTTCTTGTCACTTCTCATTACCTCCTACTCACTCATTCATTAATGCCGCCATTCATTACTTTCATTTTAAAAAGATTTATTGAGGGTGCCTGGGTGGCCCAGATGGTTGAGCATCTGACTCCAGCTCATAGGTCAGGTCACAGTCTCACGGTCTGTGAGTTCAAGTCCCACATCGGGCTTGCTGCTGTCAGAGTGGAGCCTGCTTTGGATCCTCTGTCCACCCCCCCGCACCTCTTCCACTCTCACTCTCTCTCTCAAAAATAAACATTTTAAAAAATAAAAAATAAAATAAAAAGATTTATTGAACAACTATATACTATGTTATAACACCATGGGATAAAAACAAATAAGATTGAGACCTACTTCCTTTCCTCAAGGTTCTCCCAATCTAGTAATGATATCCCCCAAATGGTTTATAGTCTATTTTCAGTAGGTGGGTGTGAACATATAAAAGGGGGATGGACTAAAGAAATGACAGCTTCTGCATTGAAAAATTGACAATATAAGACCATAGTGGAAACCAAAGAGTGAGATGGATAAAATTCCAATTGCATTAACATAGTGACCACTTTGCCTCTTGTTTCTGATAGAATTGTATGGTAAATGCCCTTTTAGCAAATGAAAAACCTGCCACCAAATAGTTATTTGACACTGGTCAATTTTTATTACAGTTTTTGGTGCCTAGTCCATACTGAGCATAGAGACAGTATTAAAAGCTCAGAAAAAAAAAATCAATAGATAACTTTCAGGCCTAAAATTGTATAATTTTATACATTTCAAAAATTGTAATTGAGGAGAAAGAACTAAATACACTACACTGAAAAGCATAATACAAATTCTTCTTATTCATAATTGAAAATAAGTTCTCTAAAATCAGGTAACTGTAAGGCTTGCCTATTAAATGAGTAGTGGAAACTTTTCACAAGGGAAACTACTCTTTCAAGCTTGAATTTCTTCATATTCTGCCATTCTGCTGGGTCTGGTTTGCCTGGGTCTGCAATCGGGAAGACTGCAAGCCTATGTAGTGTCTTGGTGCAAATTAGGAAGTACCCCTTCTGGGCTCAGACAGCCCTGCCAGCTAGTGCCTCTGTGTGAAAAACTAGGCTCCCTTTCCGCAGACACAGCCCCAAACCAGCCCACACCAGCCCCACTCACCACCTTGGCCCAGCATGTTTGTGCACTGCACACTTTGTACAACCAGGTGCCTTGTTTCCAGTGCCAAAAGACATGGCTTTCAGCACACTACACCGAACACCTCCCAAGGCTGGGCACTTGGCCAGGCACTGGAAATAAAAGGGGGAGTAAGACAGAGTCTACCTTTGGTGTCTGGGAAGAGGGCCAAATAAACAGATCACCACAATAAGACCTAGTACAGTGATCAAGGAGAAACATAAACAGGATCACAAATGAAGGAACCACTGATTCTTCTTGGATGGGGCTGTGGTCAAGGAAAACTCAGAAAGGAAGAGGCTTCTGCATTGGCGTTCATAGAATGAGTAGACGTTCATGAGGTGGGAAAAGAGCATTAGGACACTGATGACAAGGATAAGATTGAGAGTCTCTTCCTGCACCCCTGCTTTCTCAGGAAAGCACAGGGCTGCAGCTTTATCACTTTGACCTAGATTTTGGGTCCCACCATTTTTGTTGGGTTTGTCTATGTCTCTTTTTGTCACTGAAGTGATCCAGACAAGCTTAGCAGTGAGGCTTGTATAAACAGTGTAAAAAACAGTGTTCATTTGCCAGGACTGTCCCTCCACATAGTTCTCTTGGGAGTCTGCAGAGGCAGGAGGTGGCTGGTCAAAGGCCAGGGATTTGGGAACATGGCCAAATGGCCTCCTTGAAGATATAGCACACAAGGACATTCCAGGAAGAGGGAGCAGTATAATACCACAGTATTTTGTTTGCCAGATGGAAATATCCTAGTGACAAACATATTTAATTTGGCTGCAGGTGTGACCCATGATTATGCAATAGAATTGTGGATCAGCTAGAATGTAATTTTTCAAAGACCTAGACTGCTTATTTCCCTAGAAGGATCAGTTACTTTTGCCCAGAAAAGCTGTTCTAAGCCCACAGACTACATTTCTAACTCTAATGAACCTTTCCCCCTGTTGGCCTGTGCTACTGGTTGCTAGAAGAATCAGGAGGAAGCATGTGTAGAGCATAGCTCCACAGAAGCCACTGTGACTCTCAGAAAAACAACTAGGTGTGTGTCCTTCTGGCAGGAAGTTAGAGAGGGCTTCTCTGGGTCATTAAGGGAGAGTGGTCATATGCAGTCATCAGACTGACTGTATAGGGTGGGGGCATCAGAGGCCATCACCTTTATTTCTTCCCCTATGGTAGGGACTCTGATGTTGCTGTGATGTACTAAAACGACAGTGTCCCCTGAACCTGTTTGTGGAGTTCAAGGAGGACTAGAAGCTTCACTGAGCACTGTTCTGCACAATAAGGATATCAACAACAAACCTGCTGACTGTGTTTTTACTGATTAGTTCCAAACTAGCTATTCCAGGCCACACACTCATAAACTAGGTTCTCCTTTGATGACCCCTGTGTTGAAATACAAGGAGGTGGTGAGTTTTGCAGCACCAGCCCTCAGGAACTGCCTGAGAGCCCTCATTGCAACAATCTGATAACAGCAGAGAGCACTGAGAAATACCTCCCCGCCCATGTTTTCGATCCTCCAGTGCTCCAAACATTCTTTCTGAGGCTCTCACTGACTAGGGAATGGAAAACCTTAGCCCATACTAGTACCTAGGTAAGAGTCATCAATGAGAACAAGAGACAAACTCAAAAACACTTTGTAAACAAAAGAACATTCCTACAAAGTAGGCAGGCACATTAAAATATGGCATGTTAAAAAAAAATAATAACCAGACCAAGGATATGTTGGCCTGTATTTAAGGACCCTGCAAAAGGGGATCACATGTCAATGAATATCACTGAGAAAGTATCATAAAGACTTCACATTCTTCAGCTTAGGAATGTGAAAAAGATAACCCCATCCCAACAGTTGCGTATGCCAAAACTACAGGAACCATCATTTATTTCTCTTCTCTCCACTACTTTTCCCCATCAGTCTGTCAGCAAGTCAATCTCCAAATTATATATTGATCTGTCCACTTCTTTTTATGTCCTCTACCATCATCTCAGTCCAAGCCACAATAATCCCTTGCCCAGACAACCTCAATATCCCACCTACTGGTTTTTCTATACTCACTTTGTCTCCCCTCCACCTCTGATTTCAGTACGGGAGCGTCTTTCTGAGCATAAACTAATGGAAGAAATTAAGAAAGTAAGAATTATATATATTTGACAACAAAGAAAGCTTAGAATCTTGAATGTTAAAAAACATCACCACACAAAGCCCTTAGCAGAAGTGAGAGGGTTGGGGCAGAGAAAAAATTTACTTTTTACTATATTATCACTTATTACTATACTTTCTATATTATTTCTGTATTATTTAATTCATTCAGTGAGTACGTATTTTAAAACTTCTTTTTTTTAATGTTTATTCATTTTGAGAGAGAGAGAGAGAGAGAGAGAGACAGTGCAAGCAGGGAAGGGGCAGGGAGAGAGGGAGACAGAATCTGAAGTAGGCTCCAGGCTCTGAGCTGTCAGCACAGAGTCCAACGCAGGGCTCAAACCCATAAATGGCGAGATCATGACCTGAGCAGAAGCTGGACGCTCAACCGACTGAGCCACCCAGACGCCCCTCAGTGAGTATGTGTTTTAAAATAAAAAAAAATTGACACAAAAAAACATATTATAAACAACAAAAAATAAACAAAGTGTTAAAGTAGTTGACACAAATATAAGACTTAATAGATTTGAGAGCCTTAATATATAAAAGCTCATACAAATCAAAAAGAAAAACATTAAGACCATCAGCATTAAAATGGGTAAGGAAAAAAAATTATACTTTGAAATAAACTACTAGGTTTTTAACAAAAAAAACAATGAGTAAGGATGTTGACAATAAATCACTAGAAATCAAATACAAATACGTAGTAAACAAAAAATGTCCTATTTCACTGATGATTAAATAAATGAAAAATAAAAGTGAGATATCACTTTTGACATGTTAACATAGGAAGACTGTTAAAAAATTTAATAAATCTGGGGCACCTGGGTGGCTCAGTTCGTTGAGCATCCAACTTCAACTCAGATCACGATCTCATGGTTCATGAGTTCAAGTTCTGCATCTGGCTCAAGTGCTGTCAGTGCAGACCCCACTTGGGATCCTCTGTCCCCACTCTCCCCTGTACCACTCCCCTGTCTCTCTCTCTCAAAAATAAATAAAAATAAATAAATTAAATAAAATAAAGTTCACAGCTCTGTCTTAAAGTTCTTAAAAAGAATTAATAAATCTATCACTTTCATCCACATTTTGCGGGAAGATATAATTTCTTTGGTAAGAATTGTCACAATGTCAGACGTCTCAAAAGTTCACAGCCTTTGACTAGTGATTTTACTTCTAGGAATTTATCACAAGGTAATAATCACAGATATGGACAGAGATTCAACTACAGTGGTTCATCTAAGAATTATTTATAAAATCAAAAATTGGGGAAAACATAAGGATCAAATAACAAGAGCACAGTTAAGTCAATGGTGTTATCAGTAAGATAAGTAATAACATTGTCATCAAAAATGTTTATGAAGGCTCAATATAATAAAAATACCTATTTTTGTAAGTTAGATATAAATTTAACATAATTAAAAAAATAACTTCAGAATTTTTTTAATAGAAAAACTGATCTTAAAGTTCAAATGGAAAAATAAATAAGAATGGCCAGGAAAATACTGGCAAGGGAAAAAAAGCAATGAGAAAGAACCAGTATTACCAGATATATATGAAAACATATTTTAAACTTGCAATAGGTAAGAGAGTACAGTGCTAGAATACTAATAGACAAATGGAACAGTATACACAGAAAACACATACATTAGTTCATTCCATGAAAGAGGAAGCATCTCAAGTCAAAGGGGGAAAAGGTGGACTGATGAATAAATGATGAACTAGATAGAAAGAAAAAAGTTGGATCCATGCTTTGCAACATTTATTTCCTCCAAAACAAACAAAAAGCCAAGAAAGAAAAAAACTAAAAGTTAAAAGTATAGAAGTACTAGAAGAAAACAAACAATAATTTAAAAAAATTTAATGGGAAGGTCTTTATAATGATGATTCAAAATCCAGAAGCATTGAAAGTAAATATTGATAAAGTCTGACTAAATAAAAATATATTACAAAATTTCTACATGGGAAGATTTTACAGAAAAGTCAAAGCCACAACAAACTGGGAAAAAAAGTTGTGATCTATGTGCCAGACATAGGACTAATCTCCCTCATGTACACAGAGCTCCTACAAAGTAATACAGAAGGCCTGTAGCCTATAGAAAAGTGAGCAAAGCTTACGAAAAGACAGTCTACAGGAAATGATATAAGAATAATTCTAAAACTATGAAAAAATGCTCGTCTTCCCTCTGAATAATAGAAATGTAAATTAAAATTATACTGAAATACTACTTTTTAACTTATCCAATTGGCAAAAATGTCAAAACTTTTGAGAGAACTGGGTTCTCTCACATCTAGTAGGAGTGCAAAATGCCATAAACCTTATCAAGGGAACTTAGCAGCATCTATCAAAAACACAATTTTGACCCAGAAATTGTACTTCTGGGAATTTATTTATGCATTAGCATACAAAAGTAATGTACAAAGCTAATAATTTCAGTGCCAGTTGTCATAGGGAATGAACAGAAAAAAAACAAGTGTCTCCCACTAGAAGACCGGTTAAATTAACCAGTATGTACCTATAAAAAATTGGTGAAACTCACTATGACCTTCTATGGAAATACCTATAAGAGAAATTATGCTAATGTCATAATGTGAACAATATACTATCTTTTATATGAAAAGGTGGGGAGAGAGTCGAATCTATGTTCATATTTGTATATATGTATGTAAATAAAGGAAATGACACTGTATTAGTATTCATGGCCATATAATGAATTATCCTAAACCTTAATGGGCTAAAACAACTGATATTTAATACCTCAGGGTTTCTGAGGGCCAAGGATCAGGAAGCCGCTTTGCCGGGTGCCTCTGGGGAGCTGTGGCACAGGGTCTCTCATGCAGTTGCAGTGAAGTTGTCAGGGTTGCAGTTCATCCAAAGGGGCTGGAACATCCACTTTTAATTTTCTTTTTTTAATGTTTAATTTTTGAGAGAGAGACAGCGCGCATGAGTGGGGGAGGGGCAGAGACAGAGACACACACACACAGAATCTGAAGCAGGTTACAGGCTCCAGGCTCCACACTGTCAGCACAGAACATGTCACTGGGCTTCAACTCACAAACTCCGAGATCATGCCCTGAGCCAAAGTCGGACGCTTAACCTACTGAGCCACCCAGGTACCCCAAAACTAAACAGATGCTTCAATACAGAGAACAAACTGGTGGTTGCCAGAGGAGAGATTGGTGGGGGTAATGGGTGAAATATATAAAGGGGATTAAGAGGTACAAACTTCTGTATAAAATAAATGAATATAGAGATGAAAAGTACAGCACAGGAAATATAATCAGTAACATTGTAATAACGTTGTATGGTGACAGATGACGACTATACTTACCGTGCTGGGCACTGAGTAATGTACAGAGTTGTTGAATCACTATATTGTAGAACTGAACTAATATAACACTGTATGTTAACTGTGCTTAAAAACAAAAACAAAACCCAACCAGCTCAGCTTCAAGGGGGTGGGGAATAGACCACCTCTGATGAGAGTAGCTGCAAAAAATCTGTGGCCATATTTAACACAGGAATATATTACTTATTCCAAAAGAATAAAAATGTTTATAAGTAAATCTTAATGATATGGGAAAATTCATGTTATACTGTGATAAGCAGAGAGCAAAACTGTATACAACTTATGATTTATATCTCTACCACCATTGTCTCCTGGCTTCCCTGCTGCTTCCCTGACTACTCTATTTTTAGTATTTTTTCCTGTCTCCACTAGAGATAATGGCTCAACTCAAAATGCTTAAATAGTAAGGAATATGGATTCTTTCACATAACAGAAAGTTAGGAGGAAGGCAGCTCCAATGGCCAAAAATGCATCTACTGCTAATGTCAGCAGGGCTCCAGGGCCAGGTCAGCATTTCAGCTAGATGCTCCACGCTAGTTTCCCTCATGGCTGCATGATGGCTGCTTCAGTCACGAGCATCACATTCAAAACTGACAACATCCAGAGGAAGAAGGGGTATGTGTCTTCCTTGTGTCTCTCTGACCCCTCATCTCTTCATTTTGAAAAATTTTAAATGTACAGAAAAGTTGGGAGTGGTACAATGGCGACCCATACACACTCTACCTAGATTCAACAACTGATGACATTTGCCACATGGCACAATTGCTTAACCTCCCACCTTCACTCTTTTTCCTGTATCATTTGACAGTAAGTTGCAGACATCATGACACTGTACACCTACATGATTCAGCCTGTATTTCCTAAGAATATATATGTCTCCTAAAGATCCACAACAACAGCATACTTAAGACAAATTAACAGTAACTCCCTAATATCACTTAATATACAGTCTATGTTCAAATTTCCTCATTAGTCCCTAAACTGTATTTTATAGCTTATCTTTTTCAAACCAGAATCCAATCAAGTTGCATACACTGCATTTGGTTTTATATTTCTTTGGTCTTTTTTTTTTTTTAAGTTTATTTATTTTTGAGAGAGAAGAGAGAGAGACAGAGTGCAAGCAGGTGAGGGGCAGAGAGAGGGGGAGACACAGAATCTGAAGCAGGCTCCAGGCTCTGAGCTGTCAGCACAGAGTTCGATGCGGGGCTCGAACCCACGAACAGTGAGATCATGGCCTGAGCTGAAGTCGGACACTTAACTGACTGAGCTGCCCAGGTGCCATGATATTTCTTTGGTCTTTTTAAATTTAGAACATTCCCCCAATTCATTTCTCATGACATTGTGTTTTTCTTTTGAATTATTCTGATATATTTCCTTATGATGCCATTTATCTTGTTCCTCTTATCTTTATATTTCTTGTGAACTTCAAAATTATATGTAGAAGCTTAATTAGATTTCTGTTAAACCTTTTTGGCAATAATATTTCATAAGTGAAATTGTATATTGTACCTTTATTACTGAGGCAAATTTCTCAGAAGCCCCACAGTAGACTTTTTCTTAAGTGTCATTGACCAGAGCAGGGAAACATGCACTGGCCTGGACCAATCACTGGTGATGGGAGTGGAAATACCATGCTTAGGTTCTTTTGTAAGATGTACGTCTGTGGGCTGAGGATGGTACCTGGCTCTTCTAAGGGAGGAAGGGGAATACATGTACAAAAAGGGTTCTACCAGGTGGAGAAAGCAGGAAGCATCCTTTCTCTGACGCCTTCTGTGCATCAGTAAGTTCCGCTGGTGCTACCTTCACCACGTGATATTCACCCACTTTTCTCCATCTCCACTGCCACACCTGTCCACATCCCCAACAACATTGGCCCAGGCTCCAAGCAGAAGCTCCTAACCGGTCCTCCTGCTTCCAGTCTATTCTCCAAATACACACCAGAGCTGTCTTCTAAAATCTGAGTTTTTGGATTAGGCCAAACCCCTGCTTTAATCCCTCCAGGGCCTTCCTTGTGCACTTAAAATCCTCAATTCTCAACTTGGCCTACAAAAGATCACAGCACCAAGGTTCCTGCTTACCTCTCCATTTTCACGTGGTCCACCCTCCTGCACATTCGGTAAATGCCAGCTACAAGGCTTTCACTCTTTGAACGCGCCGGACCCTTTACTGATTCGGGGCTTGTGCACATGCAGTTTTCTTTTGTGGAACACCACCCCCACCTCCATGCACACACACACTCTTCGCCTGGTAGCAGAATGCAGTAGTTATTATGGGCTCGAATTGTGTTTCCCCCAAATTCATATGAAGTCCTAACGAACCTCCAGTACCTCAGAATGTAACTGTTATTTAGAGATAAAGTTTTCAAAGACACAATTAAAGTAAAATAAGGTCATTAGGGTGGGCCCTAATCCAATGACTGGTGTCCTTATAAAAGATAATATGAGGACACAGATATAGAGGAAAGAGCATGTGAAAACACAGGGCGAAAGTGACCATCTACAAGTCAAGGAGAGAAGCCTCAGAAGAAATCAACCCTGCTGATACTTTGATCTTGGACATCTAGCCTCTAGAATTGTAAGAAAATAAACTTCTGTTGTTTAAGCCACCTGGTCTATGGTACTTAATTACAGCTGCCCTAGCAAACTGACACAGCAGGTAAGCAGGTAGACTGGAGCAACCTTCCCAGATGTAAATCCTGACTCTGCCAAATACTAGCTGTGTAATTTTGGGCAACTTACTTAACATTTTCATGTTTTGGTTTCCTTTTCCATAAAATGGGGATGACAACAATAGCACCAACACAGTGGCAGCCATCCAGTTTTCCCTAGACTGAGGGGTTTCCCAGGATACAGGACTTTCAGGGCTAAAACCTGAACAGTCCCCCTGAACTGAGCATGGTTGTTGTGAGACAGAATATGGGCAGCACACTAGAAGAATGCCCAACACGTGGTAAGCACTCAATAAGTAACAGGTTTGGCACTATTATTATTATTATTTATCATATTTCAGATCTCTGTTTAACTGCACTTTCTCAGAGATACTTTTCCTGATTCCATAATCTGGATTAGGACTCACTATTAAATTTTTTCATAGTATAAAGTTCATTTTTTTTTGTTAGTGGTACCCCAATATCCATTCTCCTCATTTTCAGTAATAATAGGACCCATGATTTCTAACTGGGCACATGGCTGGCTGGAATAACAACTACTTCCCAGCTTCCCTTGTAGAAAACTAAATTCTGACTAATGCGATATGAGCAGATGTGATACATGCAGATTCTGGCTTGTACCCTTAAAGCAGGAGATTCTTAACCCAAGGAAGTTGTGCACGGAATTCATGGAGTCGGTGAACTGGAATGGGAAAAAAATTACATCTGTGTTTTCATGAATGGCTAATGGAAATTTAGCATTTGCTTCAATTAGGAATACAGGCAACGAAGCATAAAAGTATTAGCAGTAACTATGATCTTGTCACCAAATGAAATCACAGATGTTTTCATATCACATAATAGTTTTATAAATATCTAATATATCATGTTCATCACCACTATGAAATTTGAAATTAGACTCACTGCAAGTCTTATTAGTTAATGCTTAATGAAGCACATGCATTGCTATATGCCATGGCATAGAAATGACTTCTTTAAAAAAATTTTTTTTAACACTTATTTATTATTGAGAGACAGAGAGTGAGCAGGGAAGGGGTAGAGACAGGGGGGAGACACAGAATCTAAAGTAGGCTCCAGGTTCTGAGCTGTCAGCACAGAGCCCGACGCAGGGCTCGAACTCACGATCTGTGAGATCGTGACCTGAGCCAAAGTCAGTCACCTAACCAACTGAGCCACCCGGGCGCCCTAGAAATGACTTCTTATTTATTTAATTTATTTAATTTGAGAGAAAGACAGCTAATGCTCCCTCTCAGAGGGAGAGGGAAAGAGAGAGAGAATCTTAGGCAGGTTCCACACTCAGCACGGGGCCTGACATGGGGTTCGACCCCACAACCCGAGCTGAAATCAAGAGTCAGATGCTCAACCAACTGAGCCCCCACCCCCCCCACCCCCCCCCCCCCCCCCGGCCAAACCAAATGACTACTCTCTTAAAGAGAAGGGCATCTTGCCCCTTCTGCTTTCACTCTTGCTGCTGGCTGCCATGTGGAACTAGCAGTGGGCCATCCTGGACGTACAGGTGAAGGCTCCACTCCTCAGATGGTAGAATGAGCAGACTGCAAGAGCCTGGGGCTCAGCGATCTTGGAATCTCCAGACAACCTGAGACTGCTTGCACCCAAACTGCCAGAGGACTCAATGTCTACTTTGTCTGCAGCACTGTTATTTTGTGTCTTAATTTGAGCAGCTGAACTCATAACCTCATTAACACAATAGCAGTTATTACATTTTGTAATTATATATTTATTTGTGATGACTTTTTGGTGTAACTGTCTTTACTACTCAAGAATAAAGCTCGGGGCGCCTGGGTGGCTCAGTCGGTTGGGCGTCCAGCTTTGGCTCAGGTCATGATCTCGCGGTCCGTGAGTTCGAGCCCCGTGTCGGGCTCTGTGCTGACAGCTCAGAGCCTGGAGCCTGTTTCAGATTCTGTGTCTCCCTCTCTCTCTGACCCTCCCCTGTTCATGCTCTGTCTCTCTCTGTCTCAAAAATAAATAAACGTTAAAAAAAAAATTAAAAAAAAAAAAGAATAAAGCTCTTTGAGGACATGGAACATGTCTATTTGCTTACCCTAGAATCCTGGTTCCTGGTACGGTGTAGGAACATAATAGACTTTCAATAAATGCTTTAGAATGAATGAAATAATAGCATAATAAATGTTTATGACCATGTTTGGCTATTCAAATAATATTATAGAGGCAATATATAAAAACAAACAAAAAGCCTATTAACAGAGAAAAGGTTAGATCTAATACCAAAATGTAAACAGTAACTGTTTGAATTATCGGTTTTAGCATGACTTTTCCCCCTACATTTGCCTATATTTTCCATATTTCCTTTAATCATATATATGTATAGCATTAAAGAATATGTGTGTGTGTATAATTAAAGAATATAAAGTATATACATATATATCATTAAGTCTAAAACATATAGGCAAATATGTGTATGTATGTATGTGTATATATATATATATGTATATACCAGACTGACTTTTAACAGAAGGAATGAAACTCACTTCTTGGCAGAGGCCATGAAAAAAAATGAGAGGGGGAGAAATATTATGGGACAATAAGGCATAGCTCTTTAAAAATATAGCAATCGGGGCGCCTGGGTGGCGCAGTCGGTTGGGCGTCCGACTTCAGCCAGGTCACGATCTCGCGGTCCGTGAGTTAGAGCCCCGCGTCAGGCTCTGGGCTGATGGCTCAGAGCCTGGAGCCTGTTTCCAATTCTGTGTCTCCCTCTCTCTCTGCCCCTCTCCCGTTCATGCTCTGTCTCTCTCTGTCCCAAAAATAAGTAAACGTTGAAAAAAAAATTTTTTTAAATATAGCAATCAACCACAGGACAATCTTTATTGAGCTAAAGCTTGGAAAGAAATGTTATTATATTTCATCCATAATTACACAGATGGAACATCTCACCATGGAGAGTCATATATTCAGAAAGGATATAGTGAGCAACTATCACAACTAAAGGCCAAGTTAACAAATTGTGCCTCTGTGGTTATTTACTTATAAAAGTCAATTTTGGAGTTAAGCACTGAGCTTTTGCCTTGATTGCAACCTTGACTGAATGAAAGTGTATGCCTATTTCAAATATATTCATTTTGATATCAAGTAATTAGACTAAGGAAATATTTTATGTGCTCATAACTCTAAAAAATTAATTTCAATGGGCACCTGGGTGGTTCAGTTGGTTGAGCGTCTGACTCTTGGTTTTGGCCTAGGTCATGATCTCATGGGTTTGTGGGTTTGAACCCTCCGTTGGGCTCTGCTCTGACAGCGCAGAGCCTGCTTGAGATTTTCTGTCTCCCTCTCTCTCTGCCCCTCCCCTGCTTGCTCTCTCTCTCTCTCTCTCTCAAAAGAAATAAACTTAAAAAAAAACATTAATTTCAAGATTAGCAAGTAATAGATGTTCTTATAAATGTTAGTTGGTGACAGTGTATTATCCACAGCATAATTTTAAAAGTCCTCAATTTTTCCTCTACTTCCATTAATTGGAATTCTGCCTTAAAGTTTATGTATCTATAGGCTCATAACACTTTTAGTATGCATAACTTTGATTTGCATTAATTTGTGATTACTAGAAATGGTATTTTTCAATACAGATTGATTGCCCTAGAGGTGAGAAAACTAAATATGTCCATCAGACAGATATGAAACTGGGTAATGGAAATAAAATAGAAGATAAGTTAATAATAGCTAATGGTAGCTGTTAAAGAATAGTTTTTAACAAAACTGTAGAAACATAACTCTCATACAGCTATAAAATGAAGACATGTCAAAAACTTCATTTAAAGAGTGCCTGGCTGGCTCAGTCAGTAGAGCATGTGACTCTTGATCTTGGGGTTGTAAGTTTGAGCCCTATGTTGGGTGTAGAGATTACTTAACAAATAAAATATTAAAAAAATTTTTCATTTAACTCATTAGTTAGTGTGGGAACCAGTAAGACGTTGCCATCAATTCAAAGAAATAATCAAAGTACCAGACTATATGGGCAGTCAGGAATGCTTAAGTAAATCTGCTTAACACATACGAAACTGATCAATATCCATAGAATAATAATCAACTGAAACTCCTACGAACATAATTTGTATGTTTATGGACAAGAATAATGTGCACTGTTGTCAATATTCTGTAACTTAGATAAATGTAAAATAGCTCAAAGATGATGAAAGGCACCAAGAACTCTTAGACTCAAATAACCTGAACAATGTCTAGCTTACCACTGAGACACAATCGTTTTGCTCCTTTTAAACTCTTTTGTTTTTTAATTTTTAAATTATATTTTAGAGAGAGAGAGAGTGTGGGAGCTGGGGAAAGGGGCAGAGGGAGAGAGAATCCCAAGCAGGCTCCAAGCTCAGCATGGAGTCTGATGCAGGGTTCGATCCCATGACCCTGGGATCATGACCTGAGCTGAAATCAAGAATTGGCCACTCAACCAGCTGAGTCGCCCAGGTGCCCCTAAAAAGTCTTTCTTAATGTTTTCTGTACATAGCTGACTTGTGTTGAGTGCTATTTACAGGAGAGACACTGCCTAGATGCCTTAAATACATCAACTCATTTAATTTGTACAAGAACCTTATGAAGTAGGTTTTATTATTATTTCCATTTCATAGGGCAAGTATCTGAGGCACAAGAAAAGGTAAATCTGTCACCAAAGGTCACAGAGATAGTAGGAAGTGGGACCAGGATCTGAATCCAGGTTTTGTATCAGCTACAAAACCAAGTATGTGAGTATGTAAAGGAAAAGAAATTGATGGACCTGATCAGTCACATTACATTAGATATAGAAGAGGGAAGACAGAAGGATGACTCCACAGTACTTCCCCTGGTTGTGAGAAGGGAATTACTGTCCAGTTAAATAAAGAGACTAAAAGGGGGAGTTAGTGGACTTTGAAGTCATGGCAAGATGTCCAGATGGAAAATTCCAGCTGGGCAGGAGATCAGAACTAGAGATGTAGATGCATGATTTTTTTTTTTCTTTTACATATCAGGCTAAATTGTGGTATCAAAAACACTAGTAGTGTGTGTCTGTCAGAGCTAAAGAGAGAGAAGAGAACATTATGAAGGAGGGACTGAGGTCCTGCATAGGCTGCAGAGGCAGTCTTGGCAGTAAAACCAAAGCAGGGTTAATTGGAGAGAGTTGGTAGGACCATGCAACAGGGTACACTCCTTTGGGTTTAAGGAGAAACATTAAACTGGAGTCACAAATGCAAATAGTCAGGGTTGAGGCTGAAAAGTAAATAGAGGGCATATATCATGGAAGGGCTTTATCCAATGAGTAGTAAAGGCTGTCAAGCAAGCAAGGATCATGATCGGATGTACACTTTTTTTTTTTTTATATGCTATGTTTATTTATTTTTGAGAGAGCGAGATAGAGTGAGAGCAGGGGAGGGGCAGAGAGAGGGAGACAAAAATCCGAAGCAGGCTCCAGGCTCTTAGCTGTCAGCACAGAGCCCAACGTTGGGGCTCGAACTCAGGACGGTGAGATCATGATCTGAGCCGAAGTCGGACGCTCAACCGAGTCACCCAGGCACCCCCGGAAGTACACTTTAGAAAGAACCAGCCTGGCTACTGCATGAATAGACCGGGCAAATCTGGGAGGCAGGAGGTATCACTGGGATCCAGATGTAGGCAGAGATGGATGGCTTGGACCAGGTCAGGTCATGGCAACTAGACCCAGCTTTAATATTTGAGAGACTGCGGGTAAGAGTACCAAAGGAGGCTCACATACTATGTGAATACTGAAAAGTTATAAATTAAGCTAGTAAACTGTCAAATAAAATATTCTCTATCCTCCTACCTTGATAAATACATCTTCAGAAGGACCCGGAAGGAAGGAGGAGAGACAGCGTGGGGTCCGCCGATTTCGGCGGGGCTTTTCTGGAGCCCACAAAGCAGAAGAGCGCGGCGGCGACGACCCAGATGCAGAGGAGCACAGCGACACCTGGCTCCCTTCCGAGCGGCGTCCCTAGGCCGTCAGCCCGCCGCTGAGAAGTGGGCGGGTGGACCTGAGGAGGCGTGGCGGGGTCGGAGGGCACGCGGCGTCGGTGTCATGGCGGCCTCCGTGCTGGGTTCCACCTGCGGCCCGCTGCGGCTCGGCGTTACCGGCCTGTGCCGCCGCCGGCCGCCCCGGGGCCTGTGGGCTCGTGCGCGGCGGCTCCCGGGGCTCGCGGGGTCCGGGCGGAGCGTGGCCGCGGCCAGCGGATCGGGCGCCTCGGGCACCGACCGCTATTGCTTGGAGCTGCTGCGGTGAGCGAGCCCGGCTTGCGCTGGCAGGTGGTCCGGGAGTGGCCCGGAGGGACCCGGGTGGGCGCGGCGGGACTCGGGGCTGGCCGGGGCGAGCCAGTTGGCGGGGACTGAGGCCACCGGGAATTTCGCGCAGGCCACGAAATCGTGGCAAAACTTCTCCTCTGTCACCTTGACTGAACCTTAATTTTTACCTAAACCTATTGCATGCACAGCTTTGTAAAAGTTTGACGGACGACTAGTAATTTTTACCTAAGTGAGTTCTTCTGTGTCAGGCACTATGCAAAGTACAAGTAGTTTACTTAATCTTCTTTACAGATTGTGATGCACAAATGTAGACCTACCGTTTAGGGTTATGAGGATTAACGCATTTAGAACAGTGCCTGGCACAAAGCAAGGGCACAGTTAGTACAGTATAAACCATTATTATCTTATTTAATGGATGAAGATACGAAGGTTTAGAGAGATAAGGGAATTTACCAGAGGTTGAGTAGAATAGTCTCATAAAGTTAGGGCCTAATGACAATTTTGTTCAGCCTTTGATAACACCGGAAGGACTTGGCGCATGGCAGTCGCTGTTAATCATGCGCGGAATCATTAGAAGAATCAGGTCACCAGGTGACCTAGTGAGTCTGGGCAGGGGCCAGTTTTGGAATTATGCCTGACTGCAAAGATCAATGGCTTAGCCTCTGGTGCCCTTCTGCTGCCTTTGACTTATAATCTTGGTGAAAGGCTCAAAAAAGTACCTGGTCTGAAGAACTTCTGGGAAATGCTAGAATAATTAAGCTACCTTGGATTTGACTGGACTAGTAAATCCAAATTTTTTATATTCAATTTTAGCAAAATGTAGCATAACAACAGAATTCTCATGCATTTCAGCATTTTATTTTGTTTTTAATCACTTTTTAAAATAATGTTTCTGCCCTATTTGTGGATTACTTACAGGGGAAACAAGATAACAATAGTGGAAATCAGAGCAATAAGCCAAAATTCCTAAAAAGTTACACACATTTTTATATATTTTAAAGTATAATTTTTTGATAAGAAACACAAGTTATCAAAATGTATACCGCCCATATCCACTTACTTGTTCAGGGTAATTTTTGACACCAGGAGCGTCCTAACTTCTCTATCCAGAGGTGAATAATCACTCTTCCTAATTTCTTATGTATTACTATATAGAAGTAATAGTATCATCACTATGTTATAGTATATGTATACATAGTTATTATACTATTCTTTTAGTAATAGTTTATGGGTATCACATGACAGTTTTCTCAAATATGTATTCACAAATGGGCAGATACTTAGTCTGTCTATGTAGATATTTGGGTGGAATGGAGCCTTCTGACTAGTGATTTATTAAAAAGCCTGGATTTCACAGGCATACTTCATCTGCATTTATTAATCCTAGGTTCATCATTTGGGAAAGTTGCATTAAAATTCAGCTATTTGCTCTTTTGTAAATTTCTACTCCTACGTTATAGCCTGGTTATGAGGGTTAAATGCGATGACGTATGTAAAAATGCTGCACATAACAAACGCACAATAGTAGTTTCATTCAAAAACAAAATGAAACTTGAAAGGAAGACTGCACTTTCTGGCTTCAGATTGTCCATTAATCTTTGAAAAATTTGGCCTCTGAAATTATTCATGCGAGGTTGTTTTGGACATGTATCTTATGCAAGGCTTCCAAATACTGGAAAAGATACCAGGCCAGAAATTCGGGTTAGCCATCCAGAGCTCTGCTAGGAATCTAGGTTCCTGGGAATATCTCAAACCTAATTTACATAGGCATCTTGGGGCTTGTTTCTGAGGAACCCCAAGGCTGCCTCAGACTTTGGAATTAGTGCTATAAAGGGGTAAAGAGATGTTAGTGAAGATGTCTGACAGTGCACCTGTTTTCCATCCTCCCTCCACCTCATTGGAGAACCACTTTTTTGTGCTTCAGTGGCACAGGTCCATGGAAATAGCACAGCAGTCCTGACAGCAGATATGCTTATTTATCATATGTCTGTCTCTCCCTACCAGACTGAGGTCTATACCTATCTTCAGTGTCTAGACAGTGCTGGCGCATAGCGGGCCCTGAATAAATGTTGCAATTAGTGAATGAATGAAACGCCCTATTGCTGTATAAAACCGTCATAGTGTGGCATTTCTATCTGAAAGAGTTCAGTAATTATGCCTTGGTTGGCTACTTAAGATATCCTTGTATACCAGTAATCAGTATTTATAACACTGATCCTGAGTGATGAAAAAATGGTTAAGTAATCAGTATATCTTGCTCAATATAAAGAAGTTGGTAATATTGTTAGAAAAATTTCCAACCAAAATTAAACACACACACACACACACACACCCCCCACAGAACACAACAACTTTACAGAGAAACCCTTATTTGTGTAGAGTATCTTATTTCCCAAAGGTTGTTACCATACTAGTATATCTTCATTTTTCATTTCCCTGTAAGAAACCTGATGTACTTCACATATTGGTTATTTTTAGGAGATATTAAACAGGTAGGTTATCAAGCCTCATTTTGGAAATTAGGAAATAGATGTGGCGGATATCACTTCTGTCAGCTACTTGGATAGAAATTAAGATTGTAATCTTGATTGCTATTCAGTGTTCTCTGTTTCATATTAATTTCCGAGTGTTTTAAACACTTTTGACGTTCAGAGACTTTTAATATTAAAATTTAATTTTAAAACATATCTATATGGGGGTGCCTGGGTGGCGCAGTCGGTTAAGCGTCCGACTTCAGCCAGGTCACGATCTCGCGGTCCGTGAGTTCCAGCCCCGCGTCGGGCTCTGGGCTGATGGCTCGGAGCCTGGAGCCCGTTTCCGATTCTGTGTCTCCCTCTCTCTCTGCCCCTCCCCCATTCATGCTCTGTCTCTCTCTGTCCCAAAAATAAATAAAAAAATAAAAATAAAAAAAATAAAACATATCTATATGTATTTAAAAGTATAAATTAGGGGCGCCTGGGTGGCTCAGTCAGTCGAGTGTCCGACTTAAGCTCAGGTCATGATGCAGTGTGTGAGCTCAAGCTCCACATCAGGCTTGCTACTTTCAGTGCTTAGCCTGCTTTGGATCTTCTGTCCCCACCTCTCTCTGTCCCTACCCCACTTGTGCCCTCTCTTTCAAAAATAAATAAAACATTAAAAAAAAAAATTAAAGTATAAATTAGAGAGCTGTTTTGCCCACACTGTCCATTTTGTAGCTGAAACCACTCATGGTGAGATTTTTTAGTAGAGCTGTTTTGTGATAGCAGGGTCACTTGTTGTGATCCCTTCCTTTTGTTTACGTGGAAGTTGGAGGAAATTGTGAAGGGTGTGGCTAGAAAAGGTTTAAATTCTGTTAGGAAGATAACAAAAAGTGAACCAGTTGAAATCTGGGAGTAGTCTAAATTTCAGCACCTAAACTCCATGGAATCAAGTTGGACCTAACTTTATTTAGTTTACTGTTTTATAGGAAATAATGTTATAATAAAGTTCCAATGTATTATAGTGAAAGTAGCCTTGTCAATAGGCAGTCATCCTATGATGTATAGATAATAAGGACTATGCTGTTTTAAACTTTTTATTTTGAAGTAATTTCATTACTTTTTTTAAAAATTTATTTATTTTGAGAAAGAGGGAGAGAGAGTGGGGGAGGGGCAGAGAGAGGAAGAGAGAGAATCCCAAGCAAGTCCTGTGCTGTCAGGGCAGAGCACCATCCCTCTCTGAGCTTGATCCCATGAAGGCGAGAGCGTGACCTGAGCTGAAATCAAGAGTCAGACACTCAACTGATGGGAGCCACCCAGGCGCCCCTGAAGTAATTTCAAATTGACATAGAAATTACAGAAATAGTACACAGAGATCCAGTATACTGTTCATCCAAATTACCTCATTGTTAACATTCTGAACATTTCAGAATAAGGTGTGGGCATAATGTCCCATTACCTCCCCTTAATATTTTGGTGTGTCTCCCTTCCTTCCTTCCTTCCTTCCTTCCTTCCCTCCTTCCCTCCTTCCCTCCTTCCTTCCTTCTTTCCTCCCTCCCTTCCTTTCTTTTTCTTTCTTTCTTAAGTTTATTTTGAGAGAGAGAGAGAGCCAGAGCATGAATGGGGGAGGGGCAGAGAGAGAGAGGGAGAGAATCCCAAGCTGGTTCTGCTCTGTTAGCACAGAGCTTGACGTGGGGCTCAAACTGACGAACTGTGGGATCATGACCTGAGCCCATAAAATGCTTAACCAGATGCTTAACCGACTGAGCCACACAGGTGCCCCTAGTGTATATTTCTTAACCCAGGGTTCCTCTCCCATATAATTATAGTACAATCAACAAAATCAGGATATTAAAATCGATCCAATTTACTGTCAAATCCACAGACTCCATTCAAATTTTGCTGATTATTCAATTATGTCTTTCATGTATCTAGGATCATATGCTACATTTAATTGTCAAATCTCTTTACTCTTTTCTAGGCTGAAACAATTTCTCAGTCTTTCCTTATTTTTCATGAGTGTGACATTTTTTTTGAAGAGAGCAGGCCAGTTACTGTGTAGAATCTCTCTCAGTTTGGGTTTATTTAATGTTTCCTTATGATTTATACCTTTTTGGCAGGAATATTACAGGAATATGCTGTGCTTTTCTCACTATCATTTCAGGAAGCACATGATGTTGATTACCTTATTTCTGTGGTGTGAACCTTTTATTACTTGGTTGAGAGGGTATCTTCTGGGTTTCTCCCTTGTAAATTTAGTTAATGAGAATATTAGTGTATCTTGGGCTCGGAGATTACACTGTGTCTCTATGTGAATATGGATAGTTAGCATTTACCTACATGTATCTGTCTACTTTCTCTTGTTTAAAAAAAAGGAAAAAAAGGGGGCAACTGGGTGGCTCAGTCGGTGAAGCGTTGGACTTCGGCTCAGGTCATGATCTTGTGGTTCATGGGTTGGAGCCCCGCATTGGGCTCTGTGCTGACAGCTCAGAGTCTGGAGCCTGCTTCGGATCCTGTGTCTCCCTCTCTGTCTGCTCCTCCCCCACTCGTACTCTGTCTCTCAAAAAATCAATAAACATTAAAAAAAAATAAAGAAAGAAAAAAAACTTTAAAAATGGGGTTATAGAAGGTCAGCAAAGGGTGGGTTTGAGATTTTGGGTGGGTTTAAGTGGGCATTTTGGCAACATGGCTTCTCCTTTGGCATGTTTATGATGTTTAACAGACATCCTTGCAGTTGAAGACACTTTTATTTTTATTTTTTATTTTCTTTTTAAGGTTTATTTCTTTTTGAGAGAGAGAGACAGAGCACAAATGGGAGAGGGGCAGAGACAGAGGGAGACACAGAAGTCAAAGCAGGCTCCAGGCTCTGAGCTGTCAGCACAGAGCTGACGCGGGGCTCAAACTCATAGACTGTGAGATCATGACCTGAGCCAAAGTCGGATGCTTAAACGACTGAGCCACCCAGGCACCCCTGAAGACACTTTTAAAATAAAATTCTCTCCTAATGATGTCTTGAGCCCTGCCACTCGATGGGAATCAGCAGAACCTGTAGGATCATATTTGGAATTGACATTCTCTATTGTCATTTTGTTCCTGTTTGTTTTTAAATTTTCTTTTTGTTTCACTGGAAAGGAATGATGATGCTCAGTTTTAAAAGGGAGAAGTGTACAAGTTGCTTTGTTACAATACAACTAAATGTGTACACAAAGGAAAAGAAAGAATGTTAATTGGTAATACGTGTTTTGTGAGGAGATACTTCACAGCATATGTAAATATTCTATCAAACTTTTACCCATTTAACATTTTAAGACCTTTATTGATGATTTTTGTCTGACTCAATTACTTTGTTGTCAAATGATGACTTAAAAAATATTTCATCATGTCTTCTAGACTTATCAGTTGGCATTGTATGGTTGTCAGGTTTTTCCCTTCCCTTCCTATTCATTCATACATTTATTTATATTGGTATGGGCTTATGGTGTTCTATTACAATGTTACTATCATTATTTTTTTGATGCTCAGATTGACTCAGACTTGGCAAATGGGAATTTTGTCAGGCCAGTTTCTTTTTCTTTCTAATTATTTTTAAAATCAATTAATTAAATTATTTTTTATTTTTTTATTTTTGAGAGAGAGAGAGAGAGAGACCATGAGCGGGGTGGGGGAGAGGGGCAGAGGGAGACAGAGAATCTCAGGCAGGCCCCATGTTTACTGCAGAGCCGGATGGATGCAGGGCTTGATCCTGTGATCCTGGGATTATAACATGAGCCAAAATCAAGATTTGGACGCTCAACCGACTGAGCCACACAGGTGCCCCTGTCAGGCCAGTTTCTTTGTTGTTTTGACAAGTCCCTCTACTCTGAACGTTTCATTACTTTCTGCTCAAGAAGATGTCTCTGGCCTATCTGGTATTTTTCCTGCCCCAGCCCTGGACTTAGTCATTCCTCCAATGAGCCCTCGTTTCTTTCAGTAGAGAATGGTATTTAGAAACCAAAGGTCTAGGTGTTAGGTGTGTTCACTGATACTGGGGGCTTAGGAGAGATCATTGCTTCCACGTTCTCTCAGCAGATTCTGCTAGGAAACATAAATATACACACACACCCATACTCCTATATTATTTTCTGTTTTTGTGTCTTATCTGTGTCTTTATCTGTGTATTAAAGAGGTGCCTGGGTTGTTCAGTTGGTTAAGTGTCTGACTCTTGATTTTGGCTCAGGTAATGATCTCATGGTTTGTGAAACTGAGCCCCTTTTTGGGCTCTGTCCTGCCCATGTGGAGCCTGCATGGTATTCTCTCTCTCCCTCTCTCTCTGCCCCTCCCCTGCATGTGTGCACTCTTTCTCTCAAAATAAATAAATAAATAAACTTAAAACAAACAAACTGTGAGTTCATACCATTACTTGCTGGGAATACTTTCTTGAGTAGTCCACCTCAGTAGCTCATTTGAATTCTTACCAAAACCAAAGTGACTTGGAGACAATTAAAATTATAAGTACTATAGGGGCACCTGGGTAGCTCAGTTGGTTGGGCATCTGGCTTCAGCTCAGGTCATGATCTCCCAGTTTGTGAGTTTGAGCCCCGTGTCAGTCTCTGTGCTGACAGCTCAGAGCCTGGAGCCTGTTTCAGATTATGTGTCTCCTTCTCTCTCTGCTCCTCTCCCACTCGTGCTCTGTCTCTCTCACTCTCTTTCAAAAATAAATAACACATTAAAATTTAAAAAAAATTATAAGTACTACATAAGTAAAAATAATAGAGATTATTTCTTTTTAACTGGTCTGGGATTGGGAGCAGATACATTTTTGTAATTATAAAGAAGTAAGAAATTTCAGGCCTTTTTTTAAAAAATTTTTTTAACGTTTTTATTTATTTTTGAGACAGAGAGAGACAGAGCATGAACGGGTGAGGGTCAGAGAGAGAGGGAGACACAGAATCTGAAACAGGCTCCAGGGTCGGAGCGATCAGCATAGAGCCCGACGTGGGGCTCGAACTCACAAACTGTGAGATCGTGACCTGAGCCGAAGCCAGACTAATTCTGGCCAGCGTTTTTTTTGTGTGTACAGTTTAGAACGTTAAAAGTAAGGGTCTTTTTTTTTTTGCCTATTTGTTATAGGAAACGAGACTACGAAGGCTATTTGTGCTCCCTGCTGCTCCCTGCAGACTCCAGAAGCTCTGCCTTTGCACTGAGGGCCTTCAATGTGGAACTGGCTCAGGCTGGTATTAAATACTTTCAAAAATTATTTGCAAAAATGGTGAAAATATTTAATGCTGAACAATAAAGAAATACAGTTATAATTTATATGCTGGATGTGTTTAAGTTCTCCGCTGGTGATTTCTTTGTCCTTCTTCTAGTTAGGCTTATCAATTAAATTCCAAAAATAAACTAGCTAACAAACTTAACGATTCTGGAACTACCATTCTGGAATTTTAATTTCTTTTATCTAAGGTTATTATAAAACTATGCAATTAACATTTATGTTTGTCTGTTAGTTGAGTAGGTTAATCACAGTCTCACTGTTTATAGCAGTTTTCAAAGCACTTTTTAAATGACGTTTTAGCTTTAACGTGAAGTAGGCAATAGAAGTAATTATAGCAAACCCAGGTCTTAGATCATACTAACTCGCTTTTGTCTAAAAAATTACAAAGGAAGGAAAGAGCCTTCTTTTTCTTAGAATGAAAGATCATGGGCGACGTAACATGAATTGGAGGATGGAAATGTGGGAGTTGAAGTGGTATGGCTTTGGTCTTCTCAGTAAATTAGATGGAGGGCTCAGACATTAAGAGTGAGGGAGCAGGGGAGGGTTTGAAATCTCAAAGGAAGTGCAAATTTTGGCAGGGCTTCTCCAGTGGATAGGATAGGAAGTGAGCTAGGAAGGAATGAAAGGATGTGAGTAGAGCACTGAGGCACAACTGAGGTGAGACACTGAATCTGCAGACAGTCTGATAGATTCTGGCTGTATTTTTGTTGGTGTCTTCTAGATGTCATGAGTCCATTTTTTTTTTTTTTAATTTTTTTTTTCAACGTTTATTTGTTTTTGGGACAGAGAGAGACAGAGCATGAACGGGGGAGGGGCAGAGAGAGAGGAAGACACAGAATCGGAAACAGGCTCCAGGCTCTGAGCCATCAGCCCAGAGCCCGACGCGGGGCTCGAACTCCCGGACCGCAAGATCGTGACCTGGCTGAAGTCGGACGCTTAACCGACTGCGCCACCCAGGCGCCCCGAGTCCATTTTTTTTTTAACCTCATCCTTTTTCAGGCATAAACTGAACATCTGCATCTTCAGCACAGTGTAGCAGTAAAGAGTCCCCATTGTGATCTTCCATTATCGCTTTACAGTGATTAAAGTTCCATTTTTAATGAACAAACCATTAGGGTTCTCCCTGAATTGTCTGTCACCTTGTAGGAGTGTTTTGCTGCTGCTTTACACACACAGTCTTGTTCGTTCGTTCGTTCGTTCATTCATTCATTCATTCAATAAGTATTTGATTATCTCAGATATGCTAGGTACTGTTTTAGATCCTGGAGTATAACACTGAATAAAACATATAAAGCCCATGTACTCAAGGAACAAAACAAGTACTGTGTAATGTATCAGATAGAAGCAAGTACTATGGAAAAAAAAATTAAGGGGGATGGGGAAGGCTTGGTGTTGCAGGGGCTCTGATTTTACAGTGGTCAGGAAAAACCTGAGAAGGTAGCATTCGACCAAAAATTTGAAGGAGGCAAGGGAGTAAGGTATGTGAGCAAAGACTATTCTACACAGAAGGAACAGGAAGTACAAAGGCTCTGAGGTGCAAATGTACCTGATAAAAGGCCAGTGTCATATAGCAGATGAGGGAGGAAGGGCATGGGAGGTTAGGTTAGAGGTATCTGGGACCGAAAGGCAAGGTCTTGGAGACCAGTGCAGTCACTTTGGCTTTTACTCGGAGATGGGAAACCATTGGAAGGTTCTGAGCAGAAAAGGACATCAAAGCTTGGTCACATTTTTAAAAGATTACTCTTTTTTTTTTTTTCTGATTTTATTTTTTTTTTATTTTTTAAATATGAAATTTATTGTCAAATTGGTTTCCATACAACACCCAGTGCTCATCCCAACAGGTGCCCTCCTCAATGCCCATCACCCATCCACCCCTCCCTCCCACCCCCCATCAACCCTCAGTTTGTTCTCAGTTTTTAAGAGTCTCTTTCTTATGTTTCGGCTCCCTCCCTCTCTGATTTTAAAATCGATCTTCTCCTCATCATACTATACACATGTGTGTAGGTGTGTGTAGTCCATAGTTCATGTTGCTGAAGTTGATTGGCTAAAACTTCATTTTGAATTTTTCCATTTCTGCTTGTGTATGATGTTGATTTATTACCTTCTTCTCTTGTGTTATCCTTCTGGTTTGGTATCACATTGGTACTAGGCAGCTAACAGTTTTGTGGATGATTTCCTGCTTATTGGTTTTCTGTTACATTCATTTTGACTTACACAGTATGTATTATTTTATTCTTAGGTTTTTCAGTTTTACATTAGTATGCCTTTTTTAGCTTTTTTTTTTTTTTTTTTTTTTTTTTCTGAAATTTATTGACAAATTGGTTTCCATACAACACCCAGTGCTCATCCCAAAAGGTGCCCTCCTCAGTACCCATCACCCACCCTCTCCTCCCTCCCACCCCCCATCAACCCTCAGTTTGTTCTCAGTTTTTAACAGTCTCTTATGCTTTGGCTCTCTCCCATTCTAACCTCTTTTTTTTTTTTTTTTCCTTCCCCTCCCCCATGGGTTCCTGTTAAGTTTCTCAGGATCCACATAAGAGTGAAACCATATGGTATCTGTCTTTCTCTGTATGCTTATTTCACTTAGCATCACACTCTCCAGTTCCATCCATGTTGCTACAAAAGGCCATATTTCATTTTTTCTCATTGCCACGTAATATTCCATTGTGTATATAAACCACAATTTCTTTATCCATTCATCAGTTGATGGACATTTAGGCTCTTTCCATAATTTGGCTATTGTTGAGAGTGCTGCTATGAACATTGGGGTACAAGTGGCCCTATGCATCAGTACTCCTGTATCCCTTGGATAAATTCCTAGCAGTGCTATTGCTGGGTCATAGGGTAGGTCTATTTTTAATTTTCTGAGGAACCTCCACACTGCTTTCCATAGCGGCTGCACCAATTTGCATTCCCACCAACAGTGCAAGAGGGTTCCCGTTTCTCCACATCCTCTCCAGCATCTATAGTCTCCTGATTTGTTCATTTTGGCCACTCTGACTGGCGTGAGGTGATACCTGAGTGTGGTTTTGATTTGTATTTCCCTGATAAGGAGCGACGCTGAACATCTTTTCATGTGCCTGTTGGCCATCTGGATGTCTTCTTTAGAGAAGTGTCTATTCATGTTTTCTGCCCATTTCTTCACTGGGTTATTTGTTTTTCGGGTGTGGAGTTTGGTGAGCTCTTTATAGATTTTGGATACTAGCCCTTTGTCCGATATGTCATTTGCGAATATCTTTTCCCATTCCGTTGGTTGCCTTTTAGTTTTGTTGGTTGTTTCCTTTGCTGTGCAGAAGCTTTTTATCTTCATAAGGTCCCAGTAATTCACTTTTGCTTTTAATTCCCTTGCCTTTGGGGATGTGTCGAGGAAGAGATTGCTACGGCTGAGGTCAGAGAGGTCTTTTCCTGCTTTCTCCTCTAAGGTTTTGATGGTTTCCTGTCTCACATTGAGGTCCTTTATCCATTTTGAGTTTATTTTTGTGAATGGTGTGAGAAAGTGGTCTAGTTTCAACCTTCTGCATGTTGCTGTCCAGTTCTCCCAGCACCATTTGTTAAAGAGGCTGTCTTTTTTCCATTGGATGTTCTTTCCTGCTTTGTCAAAGATGAGTTGGCCATACGTTTGTGGGTCTAGTTCTGGGGTTTCTATTCTATTCCATTGGTCTATGTGTCTGTTTTGGTGCCAAAAAGATTACTCTTGATATTTATTGAGAACAGACCATATACCACCAGGATCTGAATACTAAACATTACTAAGAGACCCACCCACCACCAAGACCATTAACAAAAATAACTTTTCATGTGGAAATAATTGCACACACACAAAGGTAAGAATAGTACAAAAAATACCCATAGACCCTTTCGTTAGTATTCTGCCACACATGCTTTGTCGTTTTGTCTATATATTTCATTCTATGAATCATTTTAGAGTATCTTCACTACCCATGGCCCTTATCCCTTTAATCTTGAGCATGTATTTCACAAGTGAGAATATTCTCTTATGTAACCACAGTAATCAATTTGAGTAAATTTGGTGTTGATACAATGTTTAATCTGTCTGGTTTCCAATTTTGTCAAATGATCCAATAATGTCCTTTATGGCATTTTTTCCCCTTCTGTACAGGAGCCAATCTAGGATCATGTATTGCATTAATTTTCATATCTGTAACCTCCTTTAATTTGGAACATTTTCACAGCCTTTGTCTTTTATGACATTGATATTTTTAAAATAATACTTTTCCTTTTATTTTTTTATTTTTAAAATACTATTAAAAATTAGAATGTTTCTCATTTGGAGTTGTTTTGTTTTTTGTCATATTATGCATTCCTAGTCTAATACTACTAAGTGATGTATGTCCTTTTCAGCAAATCATAAGGAGGTATGAAATGTCCATCTGTCTCTTATTGGTGATACTAATTTTGGTCACAGTCAAAATATTAATATTTTTTCCTTGTTAAATGTGAGTAGACATTTTAAGACCATGGTCCTCATCAGAATTTACCTCCTAGATAGTCAACAGGTACATGAAAAGTTGCTCAGTACAACTAACATCAGGGAAATGTAAATCAAAACCACAGCAAGATACCACCTCACACATGTTAGAATGACTGGAATCAAAAACACAAGAAATAACAAGCGTTGGCAAGGATGTGGAGAAAAGGGGACCCTTGTACACTGTTGGTAAGAATGTGAGCTGGTGCAGTCACCATGGAAAAATAGTAAGGAGATTCTTCAAAAAATTAAAAATAGAACTACCCTATGACCCAGCAATTCCACTTCTGGATATTTATCTGAAGAAAATGAAAACACTGACTTGAAAAGATATCTGCACCCCCTTGTTCGCTGCAGCATTATTTACGGTAGCCAAGATACAGAAGCAACCTAAGTATCCGTTGATAGGTGAATGGATAAAGAAAATGTGTAAATATACAATAGAACATTTTTCAGCCGTAAAAAAGAAGGAAATCTTGCCATCTGTGACAAGTTGGATGGACTTTGAGGGCATTATGCTAAATAAGTCAGACAAATATATGATCTTACTCATATGTGGAATCTAAAAAACAAAAAAATCCCCAAAATTCATAGATAGATTAGACTGGTGGTTGCAGAGATAGGGTGTGGGTGTAAGAGAAATGGGTGAAGGTGATCAAAAAGTATAAACTTCCAGTTATAAGTAAGTCATGAGGCTGTAATATATAGCATGGTGACTATATTATATATTTGAAAGTTGCTAAGAGAGTAGATCTTAAAAGGTCTCATCACAAGAAGAAAAGGATTAGTAACTGCATATGGTAATGGAGACTTACTGTGGTGATCATCCACAATTCATATATCAAGTTATGTTGTACACCTGAAACTAGTATATGTCAATTCTGTCTTGAAAAAAACCTTACCTCCTAGATTTAGCATGCATTGGTTACTCCTGCCTGAATCTAACAAGGCCATTCTTAATCAGTAGTGGGGAGATGGTATAATAATTTTCTTTTTAAAAATTACTTTGTGAATGAATGAATTTATTTAAATGGACATACAGTAAAAGTCACTTTTTGTGGTGTACAGTTCTGTAGGTTTTGAAACATGCGTAGAGTCGTGCGTTCACCATTGTGGTCATAAAAAAAGAACAATTCCATCAACCCAAAAAATTCCCTCATGTGCCCCTTCATAGTCAACCACTCCCCTCCCCCATAATCTTTTGCAAGTCCTTCTGGTTCTGTTATGAGTTCTGAGTGTGCACAGCATAAGATACACTACTTTTTTTTTTCTTTTTTAGAGTTTGCGAGTGAGGGAGAGGGATCAGATGAGGGAGGGGTGGAGAGGGAGAGAGAGAGGGAGAGAAAGAGAGAATACATAAGCAGGCTCCACGCTCAGCATGGAGCCCAATGTGGGGCTTGATCCTGGGATCATGACCTGAGCCAAAATCAAGAATCAGACGCTCAGCTGACTGAGCCAGCCAGGCGCCCCTAAACTACCACTTTTTTGAGCCATAATTTCTCTATTTGTAAATGGGTATATTGGTAATGACCCTGTGGGTATGTAGTGAGGACTGAGATCAGATAATCTCTGGGACAGTACCTAGCAAAGGGCCTGGCACTCGTAGACATTTGGTAAATGTTTACTTCCTTCACTGCTTCCTCTAGAAAGCCCCTGGCCCTATTTCCTAGGTTCATCTCCAGACTTACACATAATTTTACCATCACTAATCTAATGAAGATTGTTTTTCTTCTCTTATGCTTACTTTTAAAAACGTTTTTATTATGGAAAATTTTTGAATATATATAGAATTGGAGAATGTAGTATAGTAAACTTCCATAAACCCATCACCCAGCTCCACATGTTACTAGCTCATGGCCAATCTTGATTTTTCATCTTTCTCCCCACCTACCCCATCCTCACCTCCAAGTTATTTTGAAGTAAGTCTCAGATAAATTTTTCCATCTGTAAATATTGCCATATGTATCTCTAAAAGATAACTCATTTAAAAAATAACTACAAAACCATTGTCCAACATTAAAAATTTAGTAATTCCTTAGTATCATTAAACATCTAGTGTTCAGATTTTTCCTAGTTGTCTCTTTCTCTTCAAATCAGGATTCAGATAAAGTCCACATACTGCAACTGGTTCATCTATCAAATTTCTTTTAATCTAATTGTCCGCCCCCCACTCTTTTTCTTGGCAATTTATTTCTAGAAGATGATCTCCTATTTTTGAATGCAGACCTTGAAAATATTGGAAGTAGTTTGCAGTTTTATTTAGGAACCTCTTAATGACAAGAATTTGATTGATATATAACTTCAAGGAAAAATTAAAACAAATATACAGAGTTAAACTTCGTTTTTGGCTGAATCATGTGGTTATGCAGTCACAAATACTGATTTTGAGACTGTGAAGGAAGAGTGCATTTATTAAGGTTTTTGAATGCTGTTTACAGGTTAAGGACTCAGTCTCTGAGAAGACAATTGGACTGATGCGAATGGAGTTTTGGAGAAAAACCGTGGACGACATATACAGTGACAACCCACCCCAGCAGCCTGTGGCCATCGAGCTGTGGAAGGTAAAAGCAAAATGCTACTGTGAAAAAAAATTTTTTTTAATGTATATTCATTTTTTGAGAGACAGAGACAGAGTGTGAGTGTGGGAGGGGCAGAGAGAGAGAGGGAGACACAAAATCTGAAGCAGGCTCCAGGCTCTGTGCTGTCAGCACAGAACCCGATATGGGGCTCGAACTCACGGACCATGAGATCATGACCTGAGATGAAGTCAGACACTTAACCAACTGAGCCACCCAGGAGCCCCACAAAATGCTACCTTTAATTTGTAAGTGTTATTTGCACATACTTAAAAAAAATTTTTTTTAATGTTTATTTATATTTGAGAGAGAGACAGAACACGTTTGGGGAAGGGGCAGAGAGATGAGACAGAATCTGAAGCAGGCTCCAGGGTCTGAGCTGCAAGCTGTCAGCACAGAGCCCAACGTGGGGCTTGAACTCATGAGCAGTGAGATCATGACCTGAGCCGAAGTCAGACGCTTAACCGACTGAGCCACCCAGGCACCCCTTGAGCATACTTTTTGATGCATACAATTTGGCTAGTGGCTATGGGGAATCTATCCTGAAAAAATCTTAGGCTCATGTAATGTTCAAAGCTGTTAGTTTTGATAGGAATTTTATTTATTTTTTTTTTTTAATTTTTTTTTTTTTCAACGTTTATTTATTTTTGGGACAGAGAGAGACAGAGCATGAACGGGGGAGGGGCAGAGAGAGAGGGAGACACAGAATCGGAAACAGGCTCCAGGCTCCAGGCTCTGAGCCATCAGCCCAGAGCCTGACACGGGGCTCGAACTCACGGACCGCGAGATCGTGACCTGGCTGAAGTCGGACGCTTAACCGACTGCGCCACCCAGGCGCCCCTTGATAGGAATTTTAAATCATCTGCTAATAACCTGCACAGATCTTTACTGAATTTCTTTATTAAAGGAAAAAAAAAAAAGAATCTGGTCCCTTTGTGTTACCAACTACTTATTTGTTTTCCACATATTTGGTTGTAGAAATTAAACACCATACATTTTAGAAAATGTTTTATTTATTTTTAAGAGAGAGAGCACGAATGGGGAAGGGATGGGGGTTGGGGGGCAGAAGATCCAAGGCAGGCTCTGAGCTGTCAGGACAGAGCCTGATGTGGGGCTCAAACCCATGAACTGTGAGATCATGACCAGAGCTGAAGTTAGACGCTCAACTACTGATCCACCCAGGCACCCCAAACCCCATACATTTTGAAGCAGTGGCAGGTTAATTGTTCTATCTGCCCAGCAGCTCCTTATTCTAGTGCTCCAATCCATTCCGTGGGCTGTAGAAAAACGCATACAGATCTTTTGTGAAGGGAGACTTGCGATCACCATTGTCCAGACACAAATGTAAAACTGCCTTGTTGCATATTCATTGATGAATTTTAAGTATTAGAGAATGGAAACTTATGGGCTGGAGAATTATTCGGACAGCTAGATGTATACAGTGAATAGTTTCACATTAAAGCAGTTATATGGATCCCTCATTCATAAACAGCCACGCAGAGTTCTGAAATGTGCTGCACCATGACTGGAGGAAGGGAATTAGGTGCCTTTTGTCACTGATCTGTGTCCCCACTGTAGTGTGATGAGTGCTAAAAGACAGGTTCTGTAACGGAGCCACAGACAGGCCTGACAGGGGTGCCCCTCTTCTCAGGTCTGCACACCAGCAGAGGCAGGCCCCGTTCCTGGGCCCCCGACTGACTTCACAGAGCCCCAGTAAGGATGGAAAAAGCCAGGCCCTCCCAAGTCTGGGACTGAGAAGAAAAAGTGGATGGGAAGCTGTGAGTATTAGATTAGTTGTTTATCTCTGTTTACCTCACTTTAAGAACCTCAACCTTAGGGACTCCATTTAGAGAAAAATTTTTTCTAAAATCTAGAAAAACCATTCTTTTACACTCAGACATCCCCGCAGTGGGGGTTTATGCTAAGGCTTGCATCCTTAGAGGTTCCTTCAAGACAAATTTATCTTGTCTTGGCCTCTCTCAAAAAACAAAAAAACAGAAGACCCATCTGAATTGTAGAATGTTTACACATGTGCCAATTGATCCGATTTTAATAGCTCTTTAAATGTTGATGATTGCTGTTGACCAGCTTTCTGATATGACCAGTGTTGAAGGTTAATATGAATATTTGAAGAAGCAGGTGGTGGTCATAGCAGATGTCTTGATTGCATGTTTACCCTTCCACACTCTGCTGGAGCACATGCTTTTTGCACACTGTCCAGTAAAACTTTTCATTGGTTCTTTAGAGAGCATCAGGTTCTTTTAGAAGATTAAGTGGGGAAAGAGTGACAGTGTATTGTGCAGGGAGAACTCTCCTGCCACAGTGATTCATTAGTGCTTTTAGGATGCAAGATAATTGCATATCTATAATTACATGTGTATTTCATATGGTTTTCTCCATTTCTCTGTGTATTAATGTTAGTTGCAAGCTTGAACTTATGTTTATAGCCAAGGTTTTTATTCTGTTTGGCTTCTGTTTTAAAAATTGTTGATATTTATTCAGCAGATTTTCAGCTGCTTATTAAATCCTTGTTGTTTTTTTTTTACCTTGATCTCTGATTTCCTCCAGAATCAGACAGAAGAATTGTATTTTATGGTCAAAGAACTATAGCTGTTATGGTTTCAGCCTTGAGTAAACAAAAATCTGACTTTCTATGGTTAAATATGTATTTAGTACTTTTATGTGCCAGGAATGGTACTTGATGGTGGTTACAAAGATCAAACATGCCTTGCCCCACTCAGACATGTACAAAATAGAACAAGATCAGGACTCTGTAATGACTGAGGAATCCCAAGCTGATTCCTGGGACTGGGGAGAGGCCTGCAGGGAGTCCTGCCATGTAATAGCAGCAGTGCTGAGAGCTTTGCAACCAACACTGTGCAGCTCCTTTAGCTTCTGTTAGTTCCTGGAAGGCAGAATGGGCTCTGTTCTCTGTGCTTCCAGTTAGTATCATTAGTCATTAGTATCAATGATGTCTTAGAGTCTTAGATGGAGTATAGGATATTCCTGAGACTTTGTTTCACTACCATATTTATTTTTTCTTCCCTTTTTAAAAAATTTATGTATTTTGAGAGAGAGAGAGAGGGCGCAGAGGAGGGGCAGAGAGAGAGGGAGAGAGAATCCCAAGTGTGCGGAGCCTCATGCTGGCTCAAACTCCTGAACTGTGAGATCATGATCTGAGCTGAAATCAAGAGTTGGACACTTAACTGACTGAGCCATCCAGGTGCCCCTGCCATATTTATTTTTTATGAAAATATATCTTACTTATTGTTGACTTGGCAAGAAAACAATGTTTTTAAAACTTATTTGGAAATAATTTCAAACTTTTAGAAAGGTTGCAAAATTTAAAACAGTACAAAGAACACTTGCATAATCTACATCCAGATTCACCTGTTGTTAACATTTTTATCCTGTTAATGATTTGTGCAGTGCCCACATACAAGTTCATGTGTGCTCTGTGTGTGTGTGCATTTTCACACTCATAATTTTTATCTGAATCACTTGAGTATAAGTTCTATACTTCATGGCCCTTCATCCCTAAATACTTTAAGTATTTCCTAAGAATAGGGATATTCTCTTATGTTATCTGAATAGCTACTAACTTTTGTAAATTTAACTCTGATGTAACATTTTTATATAATTTTCCATTTATATTCCACTTTTGTCAGTTTCCCCAGTAATGTCCACAATAGTATTTTCCCCTCAAGTATAGGATCCAGTCTAGGATCATGTATTAGTTGTCACGTCTCTTTCTCCTACTTTAATCTGGAACATTTCTGTAGCTTCTATCTTCTATGACATTGATTGATTTTTTTTTTAAAGTTCATTTTTATTTATTTTGAGAAAGATACAGAGAGCAAGCGGGGGAGGGACAGAGAGAGAGAAGGAGACAGAATCCCAACCAGGCTCCACGCTTTCAGTGCAGAGCGTGATGCAGTGCTGGAACTCATGAACTGTGAGATTATAACCTGAGCCAAAATCAAGAGTCAGACACTTGGAGTGTCTGGGTGGCTCAGTCAATTAAGTGTCCGACTTCACCTCAGGTCATGATCTCACCATTCGTGAGTTTGAGCCCGCATCAGGCTCTGTGCTGACAGCTCAGAGCCTGGAGCCTACTTTGGATTCTGTGTCTCCCTCTCTCTCTACCCTCCCCCGATCATGCTCTGTCTGCCTCTCTCTCTCTCAAGAATAAACATTAAAAAAAATTTTTTTTTAATTATCAAAAAAGAATCGGACATTTAACCAATTGAGCCACCCAGGTGCCCTGTCATTGACAGTTTTGAAGAGTATAGCCTCCTTCCCCTGCTTTTTTAGAACATTCCTCATTTGGGAATTGTCTGATGTTTTCTCATGACTAATTCAGTTTATACATGTTTGGCCAGAATACTGCAAAGGTGATATGTTCTTCTTAGGGTATCACATCTGTTGGCACACTTTGTCCATCTGTTCTTTGTTGGCACTGTTTTCATCACCTGGTCAAGATGTTGCTTGGGTTCCCAGTCTGTAATTATAATTCCTCTCATAAATTAATCAACTTTAAGACTATGCACATATCCTGCTCCATGTCAGTTTCTTCCTAAACTTAGCATTCATTGATGGTTCTTGTCTGATTCAGTCTTTATTTGTTATGATTGCAAAAAGGTAATTTCCAGACTCTAGCACTCGGTCAACATTACTGGTTGGCACTTGGCATTCTAATATAAGGAAGAGCTCTCAATCTCTTGTATTTGTTTATTGATTATTGCTATGAACTCATGAATTCCTGTTTTTTTCCAGTATTTTATAATTCATTACTATATATGATTATTTTGATGTTCAAGTTGTCCCAGACTTGGATAGTGGGAGTCTTATCAAACTGGGTCCTATGTCCTTATGACATGCATCCTCATCACTTTTTGGGACACTTTGTATTTTCTGGCACAGTAAAATATTCTAGGATCACCTTGAATCTCCCCTGCCTCTGTTTCTCCAGAGCCCCGTTTCCTTCGGGGGGAGAGGAACTGGAGACCAAGATCTGGGCACTAGCTGTGCTTTTTCCTACTGGAATCTCTATTTGCTAAGATAAAACTGTACCCTACAGATTATTTTCTTTGGACTTTTAGTTACTCTTTTCGTGTGGAGAAGTGGTTATTTTCACTAAGTAAAATTTTTGTCCTATGGAAAAAAGTTTGTGTGTAATAAATAAACATAGAAGTCAAGATGAATCACATAACAGGAGCTTGTTATTTAATTCTTGTTTTGTTTTTATTTTTAAAGTGGAATTGTTAAATTACTAATAGCATAAGAAAAAAAGTCTAGTGGAAATGTTTTGGACGTATTATCTATACTTGGAAATGTTTTGAAATGTTTTCTAGGGACATTTTCTTTTCCCCTGATACTTTAACATAGCTATCTGGTGATAGTTATTACAAGTTTCCTTACCTAGTTTTGTATTTGGTTTGTTCATTTTCAGGTCTGCTGAAGTCATTTCTAGTACTTTCTCAAAATTTACAACACTCTTGTTTTTTTCAGGCTGTCAAAAGACATAATCTGACTAAAAGATGGCTTATGAAAATCATTGATGAAAGAGTAAGTTGAAATTGCTCAAGTCGTAAGTGTTTTCTTCCTTTTTATCTGTAAGCTAATTCCTCAGGGAGGAAATGTTTTAATATGTGTATTACATTCTGGAGGAAGGAGATTTTAGAGAACTGTCATTGTATCCATTCTCTATCCTTACATGCGCTCATTTCAGCCCCCTGCCCCTGCACCTTGAGTCAGACAGGCAAACACAGGCACCTAGGCAGAGACGGGTATGCGCACCCTACCCCCACTCTACTATTTTGTTTGGTTTTTAAATGGAAATGTTTGGACTTATACAAAAGTAGAGAGAATAGTGTAATATACTTTCATATATTTGTTACCCAGCTTTAATTAGTTATAAATACATATCCAATCTTGTTTCATCTATATTCTACCAACTCTTCTCATTAAATGCCACTGGATTATTTTATTTTATTATTATTTTTTTGCCACTGGATTATTTTAAAATAAACCAGCATATTATTAGCTTGCAAATATATATTGTATCTTGAAAAGATTTTTAAAAATGCTTTTAGAAAACATACCCACAATAAATGATCATACCTTAAAAAAATTACAGATAATTCCTTAATATCATCAAAACTTGAGTACTCATACACATACCTTTATGTACACGCAATATTTGGATCTCTGTCCAGATAGTTGAGGGAATAGGAAAGTCTGATGGTTCTATTCTAGTGAATGGAATTCTATACTATGTTCTAAGAACTGAGTTCTACTTCCAACCAGGCATACAAATTACTCTCTGGCCTGGGCTAATTTATGTAATCTTTCTGACACATGGTTGGCTCAGTGTCCTCATTGGCCTGATATTTATCACATACTGTTGTCATGAAAATGTGAGTTCACTTAGTTTATTTGGATACAGCCTATTAATAATCATAGGCTATAGTAATTACAAACCAAAACAGGAGATAATGACTTGAGCATTTAAAAGAAATAGTTGTTGGGGCACCTGGGTGGCTCAGTCAGTTAAGCGTCCTACTGCGGCTCAGGTCATAATCTCGTGGTTCACAGGTTCAAGCCCCACATCAGGCTCTGTGCTGACAGCTCAGAGCCTGGAGCCTGCTTTGTGGATTCTGTCTCCCTCTCTCTCTCTGCCCCTCCCCTGCTCGTACTCTGTCTCTCTCTCAAAAATAGATAAAGCCTTTAAAAATAAATAAAAGAAATAGTTGTTGGCCTACAGAGTTAATTAGCACCAAGAAGATCTATTTTTCAGGTGTTTTCTGTTTTTATGAGGTAAAGACAATTAGAAAATTCAAGACAGAGATAACTTTTTGGTTTAATGGAAAATAACATTTGGCATTTGTAGGGAGGGATATTTAAGAGTAAAAGACTAGGCTCAAGTCTCCCACATTGATCTTTAGGTTTAGTGCAATTCCTCTAAAAACTCCAGCTGCCTTGTTGCAGAAATTAACAAGCTGATCCTGAAATCCATATGGAAACACCAGAGACCCAGAATCGCTAAAGCAATCCTGCTAAAGAAGAAAGCTCCAAAGTTATAGTAATCAAACTGTGGATTATTGGCACAGCATCGGCATATAGATCAATGGAACAGAATTGAAAGTCCAGAAATAAACCCATAAATTTATAGTTGATTTTTTTGATAGGGGTGTGAAGATAATCCAATGGGTAAAGAATAGCCTTTTCAACAAATAACATCAGGACGACTAGATATCTGCATGCAAAGAATGAATTGGATTCCTATCTAACACCTATCTAATACCATATGCAAAAACTAGGTCAAAATAGGTCAAACACCTAAATGTAAGAGTTAAAACTGTAAAACACTTAGGAGAAAACATAGATATAAATCTTTGTGACTTCAGGTTAGGCAGTGATTTCTTAGATACGATATCAAAAGGATAAGCAATAAAAGAAAAAGCAGGTAATTGGACTTAAACAAAAATTTCAAGAAAGTGAGAAAGCAGTCCATGGAATTGGAGAAAGTATTTGCTATATATATATATATATATATATATATATATATATATATACATATATATATATATATTTGATAAGGAATAAGTACCTAGAATATGTAAAAAAAACTCTTAAAACTCAACAATAAAAAGACAAATTACCCAATTTAAAAATGGGGAAAGGATTTGAGTAAACATTTCTGCAAGGAAGATCTGCCTATGACCAGTAAACACCTAAAAGGATGCTCAACATCTTTTCATTATGGAAATGTGAATCAAAACCAGAATAAATTACTCCTTTACACTCATCAGGATGGCTATAATAAAAATATGAACAATAATGAGTGTTGGTGAGGATATAGATAAATTAGAAACTTTCATACGTTGCTGATGGGAATGTGAAATGGTATAGCTGCTTTGAAAAAATTTGGCAGTTCTTCAGAAAGTTAAACATAGAGTTACCAAAGACCCAGCAGTATCACTCCTATATTTATACCCAAGAAATGAAAACATGTGTCTGCACAAAATCTGTAACAAATGTTCACAGCAGCATTATTCATAGTAGTCCAAAAATGGGAACAACCCATAGTCTACCGCTGAGTGAATAAAAACATAGTGTGGTATATCCATACAATGGAATATTATTAATACTTTCTCCAGTTAAAAAGAATCAGGTACTGATATGTGCTCCAACATGGATGACCCTTAAAAATGTGCTAACTGAAAGAAGCCAGATACAAAAAACTACATATTGTATCACTGCATTTTTATAAAATGTCCTGAGCAAACAAATCCATGGAGACAGAAAGTAGGTGAGTGGTTTGTTGGGGGATGAGAGAAGGGAGAAGTGGGAAGTGACTGCTTAATGGATACAGGGTTTCTCTTTGAGGCGGGAAAACAGTATGAGATTAGATAGTGGTGATGGTTGTACAACTTTGTGAATATACTGAAAACCACTGAATTGTACATTTTAAAAGGGTACATTTTACAGTATGTGAATTATGACTCAATTTTTAAAAAATGTAAAAGATTGGACGTAATTTTTTTCACCTGAGATCATTGCTAGTGCCATTTTCTTCTGATTAAAAAATAGAGAGGAAGGGGTATATTTCCTTGGCAGTAGGGTCTTTGTGGATGTATTATTATAAAAGTGGCTAGATGTTCTTAGCCTGAGATTTACATTTTTCGGTTTCTGGAATATAGTGTGATCAGGTAAAGTAATCACCCCCGTTACTTTATGGAGCTTGGTTTCTTTGGGGTGGGGCCTGGTTATGATCTCCTTTCCTTTTCTACACACCTTTTCTTTATTAAAAACATGGGCTTAACAGTTAAAATGTATAGATTTGAATCCTATCCCCACCATTTACTAGCTATGTGACCTGTGGCTCCATTTCCTCATCTGCAACATGGAAAAAGCATTAATTCTTTATTTTGGGGGGGGGGGGTTTCTAGTATTAAAAAGATAATGTCTAAAGTGCTTAAGTCAGAGCTCAGTTAAGTCAGTGTCTCATGATTCCTTGGGCTTTTGAAGGAATTAAAAATTAAGCTAACCCCATGTCTGGGGTGATTTGTGCATTGGGATTATTCCCAAGGTATTCTTTTGAGGGGTGATTTGTAATTACTGAATGTGTAGGACTTTAATATTTTAATTTTATTTTAATCTTATTGTGTACTAAACAATATATACTAATTATTTTTATTCTTTATTAATTCTTCAGGGCAAAAAAACAGTGCTTTTCTTTATAAAATATTGATAATTCATCAAACTTTGTTTGCATTTTGTTTGACTATAGGAAAAAAATTTGGATGACAAACCATATCATAATATCCAGGAACTGGAAAACTATGCTGAAAACACTCAGAGCTCTCTTCTTTATTTAACACTAGAAATATTGGGTAAGTCTTTTTTTCCGGTGTTATAATTATGTTTTCAAAGAAAATACCTCTCAGACTTCACTCTTTCATAATCTGACAGTCTAATTGGTTTAACACGAAGGTTTTCTTCACAGCATCTGTAAAGGAATGGTTTTTTGTTTGTTTTTCTTTAGCAAAAAGGGGAATATATATATCTTTCTTTGGAGTGCAGACTAATCAAAATACTCAGGCTCTCATAAAAGTACTTTAGCTACCTCATGGGAATGCTGTAATCAATAATCTGGTAATTACAGGTGATTTTTCTTTTTCACGTGTCTCCTACAATTTGGAAGACCTGGGGCCTGACTCTTCCTTCCCTGTCAATAAAACTTCCCTGTGTAAGAAAAAATAAAAAGTAGAAAATATAAAACTGCGTTTCTCAAAGTTCTTGCAAGACTTTTCTTTCTCTGTCCTCTTAAAAATAAATAAAACAAACAAATTTAGATGATCCTTTTCCTCATCTACTTTGTTTTAAGTTGGTGAGGTCTTATTGTAATGAGGAGATTGTTTGGATCAAGGACAATGCCCTCTCTTTTGAAGAAGGTAATATATCTTTATGTCACCCTAAAGGAGTAACACAAGTCCCTATTGAGATTCCCAGGCTCATTCCGCCTGTATGCCCGGTGACATGTTTGCCAACACAATGAAAGGAGGGAGCAAAGAGCAGACGGTTTGTCAAGCGTATACTTAAAATGAGGTCATATGGAAATTGCATTGAGGAGAAGAAATGGAAGACTTGTAATGTTTTTCCAAGATAGCTGATTAAAATTCCAAATGTGTTCTCAGTGTTCTGTAGTCTGAGGAAAACACTTTCATTTAAAAGTTGAGGTTCGGAAACCTGTTCAGTGGTAAACAGTCAGCTTGTCTTTGTGCCCAGTTTTGCTCACATAAGTCTTGTTTTTCAGATATAACACACAAGATAAACACCTACTTGTACATGTTTAGGTGATTTCTCCAAGCTGCCTCTATTGATTTGTTGTGCATGTAAGCCATGTTGCTTCATTTCTAAAATCCTAGGTGTAAAGGATCTTCATGCAGATCATGCCGCGAGTCACATTGGAAAAGCGCAGGGCATTGTCACTTGTTTGAGAGCAACGCCCTATCATGGTAGCAGAAGAAGAGTGTTCCTTCCCATGGAAATTTGTATGCTGGTAAGGCTGTTACTTGTTTCCTCTAATAATTTACTTCAGGAACATGGGGAGGGACATTATCTCTTGGTTCTTTGCTTCATCTGTTCAAGTAACTGCTTTGAAATGAATGCTAATTGCTTTTTTGCCCCAGTTATCACATCAGAATTTTATCGGTCGGGCACCTGAGATGAGTGGTGGGTCCATATGTTTCCTTGCTTGTATAATTTTGTTCTACCCGCAACTGTTGTTAATTAACATCTTGTCGCATATTCTTCTAGGAGTGTGTGTGTATGTGTGTCTGTAGGTGCAGACACAAGTGTGTGTACATGTATTTTCAAAAACAAAATAAACATTGTACTGTAGATTCTATTCTGTCACCTGTTGTTCTTGAACTAAGGTAAAGTGTGCTTTTAGATTCCTAACGTAATGTGTATTTTCCCACACAGCATGGCGTTTCACAAGAGGATTTTCTACGGCAGAACCAAGCTAAAAATGTGAGAGATGTGATATATGACATTGCCAGCCAGGCACACTTGCACCTAAAGCATGTAAGTAGGCTCTCTGCCAAATTATTTAGGAAACTACTATTTCTAGATGTGGCTGTTCCTCGAGCATAGTCAGGGTTCCTGGTCTTTACTCCATTTCTCATTGAAATCCCAGTAGATTTATCTCAGGCACTCTTGAAAACTTTCTCCAGTTTTTTATGGTCCCCCTGTCTCCCTCTCAGCAGATGAACACATCCTTTACCGAGCAAGCCCAGCCTCAGCTTCCTCGGTGAGCTCCTTTGTGCTCTGTGCACCCACCAGCTCTCACTCTCAGGGGACAGGCTGTCTCTGCCCTGCCAGGGCTGATGGCTCCTCTCCCAGGAGCTCATGTCCTCAGTGTCCGCAGCTGGCCTGATAACTCACCCCTTTTCTAGGCAGCCTTCGGATATTCTGTGGCACATTTCCCCCCTCCCGGTTAAACTTTAGTGAGTAAGTGGCTACATTCATTGTTACCTCAAGGCCAGCAGGACCATGGCACCGTTCGTTGTGCTATCATTTCACTTCCATCCTGCCTATTCTAATAATAGGCATCACTAAATAATCTCCTTATTGCCACATTAGGGGGCACTAAAACTCTCATTCATGCTAACTCTTTCTGCTATTGACATCATAGACGTTTTTGCTCCTTGAAACTTTCTTTTCTTTTTTTTTAATTTACATCCAAGTTAGTTTTTTTTGAATTTTTTTTAATGTTTATTTATTTTTGAGACAGAGAGAGACAGAGCATGAACGGGGGAGGGTCAGAGAGAGAGGGAGACACAGAATCCGAAACAGGCTCCAGGCTCTGAGCTGTCAGCACAGGCCTGATGCGGGGCTCAAACTCACGGACCGTGAGATCATGACCTGAGCTGAGGTCGGATGCTCAACCGACTGAGCCACCCAGGCGCCACTACATCCAAGTTAGTTAGCATGTAGTGCAAAAATGATTTCAGGAGGAGAATCAGGTGATTCATCCCCTCGTGTTATATAACACCACCTTGAAACCTTCTACTATCTTCTTCCCTTGGTTCTCTGACTTAGCCTCTAAACTGGTTCCTGATTTCTCCTGCATATCACTTTAGGTGTTTTCCTAACAGTTAGTTCTTCATCTTTTCTCAATCTGTACCTTGTCTTCTGTTGACTCCCCCACACTTCTTTTTTTTAAAGATTTTATTTATTTATTTTTAATTTATTTTTAAGTTTATTTATTTTGAGAGAGGGGAGGGGCAGAGAGAGAGGGAGAGAGAAAATCCCAAACAGGCTCTGCAGTCTCAGCACAGAGCCCCGTGCGGGGCTTGAACTCATGAACTGTGAGATCAGACCTGAGTCAAAATCAAGAGTCAGCCACTTAACTGACTGAGCCACCCAGTCAACCCTTTAAGATTTTATTTTTAAGTAACCTCTACACCTGATGTGGGACTTGAACTCACAACCCTGACATCAAGTCTCAGGCTCCAATAACTGAGACAGCCAGGTGCCCCCTTCTCCCCTTTCTTGAAACTATGTCCTTCATCTGAATCGTGCTATTCCTTCCTGATTCTCCTAGAACCATTACTTCATTTTAGTGTCTCCTGAAAACTTGGTGGAAACTTTTTATCTCCCTGATTCTCATGATGCTCTTTCTCCCTGGTTCTTCTTGTGAACCTTTTTCTTTTCCATTTGTTTGTTTGTTTTCTGAGCCTCAGTGGATCCTAAAGACCTTGTCATTTACCTGCAAACCTCAGGTCCCTTGTACTTGCTGTTTTTCTGCTTGGAAGATGTTCTTCACCCCCAACTCCTCCACTCCCAACCTCATAGGCAGCATCAAATATCACCTTATCAGAAAGATTCTTCCTGGCTACCTTATCTAAAATAACAGCCTCCTTTTCCGTCCCCTCAGTCCCTTTACCTGGCCTCGCACTTCTCACTGCCTGACACAGAATGTAAGTGACTTTGGTTCTATGCTTCATTCTTCAACATCTAAAGTGCGTGGTACATTACAGGCACTCAGTAAATTTCTGTGAAATATTAAGTAGGTAATCAGATTGTAAGCTTTTTGAGGGCCAAGATTCTATATTAATCTTTTTCTGAATTTTCTGAAGCATAGTTCTCTACCACAATGGAGGTATAGGTAAAATACATGGAACTTTAGATGAGAAATCACTTAAAACTAGCAGAGTTTTAGATAAGGTCTGAGAATACAACGGAATCATAAATGCAGGAATGCCCTGAGTTGGAACCTGACTAGTCCCAGTTGATGGACACTTAAGGCATCTGAAAAATACAGATTCCCAGGCCTTACCCCCTGGTGATACACTAAACCTGGGATGGGGCCAGGAATTAAAATTTCCAAATGATTTTAAACACCAGGTTTGAAAACTACTGGTTTGTAGGTTATGTGAAATAGGATCCTGGAACACAGGCTTGGAAGGGTGGACCGAAGGAAGATAATAGAGTTTGGGAAGATTTGAGAGGCACTGGAGCACAGTGGATGACAGTGCAGACTCTGGAACCAGAATCTGACTTTCAGTCCTAGCTCTGCCATTTCCTAATCTCATGATCTTCACCTCTGCGCCTCACTTTCCTCCTCTGGGAAAGAGGGTCATATTAGGGTTGAACTCAAAGAGCTGTGATTTGGATAAATGAGTTAATGTGTATAAGACTTTATAACCATGCCTGGCATATCATAAGTGACATGTGAGTGGGCTCCCTTCATCATCGCCACCATGAAGTAGAGCAGTGACAGTAGTGTTGCACATTAGAGAACCTGGCCAGCAGTGTTTGAGACGAATTTGGGGGGTGGGAGATCAGTTAGGAGGCTTATTTAGGAGAGAGAGAAAGAAGGTCTGACTTAGGGTAAATGTTTAGATATGTTTATATAGATTTATACACACACACAACAGAGGAGGAATCAACTAGACTTGACGGATTGGGTGGTAGCAGGATCGGGAAGAGGGAAGGCTGCACAGAGTTCAGGTTTAGGTGATGATGGTGCCGTTCAGAGACTACTGTGAAAAGCAGCGGTGTGCTGGTGCTAACCAGGAGCCTCTGGGGCAGCTGTTGGACATCTCTGAATTTAAGGGGAATTGAGGCAACTTAGGGAGATGGGCTATTGAAGACTGCAGGATTGGGACTTTGAAGGGAGGTCAGAACTGGAGATAAAGATTGGGGAGTCATCCACATAGAAAGCCTCTGGTTAAAGTTCTAAGTGTGGGTGGTGTTGCCCAAGGAGAAAGTACATCTAGACATGAGGACCAAGGGCAGGACCCAAGGCCCACCTCCACTTCTCAGGTAGAAGGGAAAAAAGGGCCAGTTACTAAGAAGAAGGAAAAGGAACTAATGGCCAAAGAAGTACGTGCACTGAGAGTCAGTGTCTTGGAAACCAAAGGAGGAGAAAATTCTAAGAAAGGGGAATATTAAAGTTTTGCATGCTACAGAGAGGTTGAAAAGATGGGTATGGCGGTTAGTAAATTTTGGGTGATCTTGAAAAGGGCAATTTTAGTAGATGGTTGAGGGTAAGACCAGAGTGCAGGGGGTTAAGATGTCAGGAGGTAGAGGCAGTATCTGACCATGTAAATGAAGACCTGCAGTGAGCTTGGTGAGCGCAGGATGATGGGCATCAGCGTGAGTGGATCAGGGCTTCGTGGTCCAGGGTAGTAGGGAGTCAGGTGGGATAGAAGAGGTTGGAGCCAAGATGTAGAAGCCCTGGGATTCCAAAATGAAGAGATAAGACTTGGTGTATCAAGGGGTTAAGTTAAAGAGAGTAAAAATTAAAATAAATTTTAAAAAATGTTAAACAGAAAGTAAAATAATTCATTTGGCAGCCTGTGTAAACTGAATTAAAGGTCGAGAACCAGGCAGGAAGATCAGTTAGGAGGCTCTTACATTCGTGTAACCAGGAGATACTGACGATTGAAGCTAGGGAGGTGCAGGGACTTCTTAATGCAAGTATTTCCTCACTCACCCCTCACCACAGAGTTGGAGGGCCAAAGTTGTGGGTGTTATTAGGCAGCTGGAAAAGGCCAAAGCCAATCCGTAAGAAAGAATGAGATTCTTATTAAAGTACCTTTTCCGGAGTCTTTTAGGCTTAGGAGATTAATTTTAATTGGCAGGAGAGCTATTTTCTGACCTTTCAGAGAAGCCCTAACTGTGTTGTTAAACTTCTGGTATTGCTTTGTGTTCACTTTCAGAGGGAGAGTGTTTATCTCCAGAAATATTTATGTTTGAAACCGGTTTCCTTTTGTCTTCCTTTGTAGGCTAGGTCCTTCCACAAAAGTGTTCCTGTGAAAGCATTTCCTGCTTTTCTTCAGACGGTAAGTGGATTAACAGAGAAGGCTGGTTAATTACTGAAGCAGATGTGTACGATCTCTTTTTCTGTTTTATAAAGTTCCCAATGAAGTTCTTTAGTTTGGAGTCTTTGTGTTTGCTTCCCTCCCTTAATGGTGGGTTTTGTGAGTTACATTCAGCTTTTGATTACGGTCATGCCTATAGTTCGCAGAGGCGGGTGAGTGGAGTCGCCAGACTCCATAGGTCTATACAGGTGTGTGTGTGTGTGTGTGCGCGCGCACACACACACACACACACACACACACACACACACCACTAGCCAGACTTTCCCTTTGAACCAAATCCTAATTTGTGAATGTCCAGTTGAGCTCTAATTATGAGGTCACGTTTCACCTGTATTTAATGGAATCTTCTCCTAGTTGTAAAAACTAAATTCTCAGAATGGAGACTTAGACAATATAAAAATAATAAAAGAAAATAACAATCACCTATCATTCTGGGACCCAGACATAACCATTTATTCTGTTCTTTTTTTTTTTTAAATGAATTTCTGTATATAGTTGAAATCACACTTTACATGTCATTGTCTTACTTATCAAGCGTCTAGCCACATCATTAAATATATTTGTAACTACAATATTTAATGGCTATATAATATTCTATCATATGTTTGTACCTTGACTTCATTAACTATTCCTTAAATTGGATATTATAAACTATTAAAAATGAACATAGAATTCTTAGAGATGGACTTAATGTTACAGAACATTATGAATAATGTGAGCTCTTTTTTCTAAAAAAAAAAAAAAGACAGCATGTGAAAGTACATCAAAATATCTTCAAAGTTTTTTTCTTTCCTTCTCTTTAAAATTTTTTTCTTTTTTTTTTTTTTTTTTTTTTTGAGAGAGAGAGAGAGAGAGTGCATGAGCAGGAAGGGGCACAAAGAGGGGGAGACAGAGTAGCTGATAGCAGTGAGCCTGATGTGGGGCTTGAACTCATGAACCGTGAGATCATGACCTGAGCCGGTCAGATGCTCAACTGACTGAACCACCCAGGCATCCCTCTTTTAAAAATTTTAATGCTACAAATGAATCTGATATATCTATATATGTATGCATGTGTTATAAAGCCTAACATCACAAATACCCATGAACTCACCACTCAATCCAGGAGCTAGAATGTCACCATTAAATCCCACTCATGTGTTTTCCCCCATCTCATCCCCCTGCCTCTGCCTGCCTCCTCCAAGTAGCTATCCTGAATTTTGAATTTATTAACCTCTTTCTTCTATTCCACAAAGGCTTTTCCCCATTTTATATATTCCTAAACAATACATTGTTTAGTTTTATTTTTGAGCTTTATAAAAATGGATCATACCTGTTTATGTCTTCTAGATCACACACGCACACACACACACACTCATCCATATTACTTCATCTAGCTATAGTACACTCATTTCACTGCAGTATATTTCATTTTGTGAATAGTATACCTTTTTTTTTTTTTTTTTTTTTTTGGTCAGAGACCTTCTAGATTGTTTCCAGGTTTTTTGCTAATATAACACAAAGCAGCTGTGCACATTCATGCACATATCTCCTGTTATATACAAGTTTAGGGTTTAAAAAGTAGATGCTGAGTTTGTACGTATCCTCATCTGTCTTTAAGTGTATAGAAAAAAAGTCTGGGAGAAAATACAATCCTTCTTGTTGTCTTTTGGCTCATAGTCCAGAGAATCCACAGCAGGATCTCTGTTGGATCACACAGGTTGTACTGCAGACATTAGGGGGAGCTGTGCATGTGGACCTAGAGGGCAAGAGGTGCCTCTTAGGAGTTTGTGCAAAACCAAGTGGATTCTCTGTTAAATAAATAAATATTTAATAAAATAAATTTTATTGAAATAAGATTAAAAGGTACAGATTAATAAAAATAACTGAAAACCATAAAATAAAGAGCACTGTGTTCCATCCTGTTCCTCAATCCTCATGAAAGCTGTATCGAGTTTTATGTGACGGGGGAGGCATGGGGTGATATTTATAGGGACCTGTGATGGTTCTCCCAGGTTGCAAATTGTTTTCTAGCAACATGGAGACCCATTAAATTTTTCCACAAAATAAGTTTATAAATGAACAACTTGAGCTCCTCATTTCTGTGGGAGTGGGGTGGAGTGATGGCATTCACTGTCCTTGACTGAAACACCCCTTTTGTTTTCTACAGAATCTAGTAATAAGACCTGACAAACAGTAATTTCTCTAATCTTTTACACATTTCTCCCATAACCGTATAAATTATGATCAGAATTGGCTTGGTGTTTCTAGTACTAGCTCTTTGATCCTGTTTTACTGGCCTAATAGAAACTTCTTAGAAAATGCCTTTGGGGCATCTGGGTGGCTCACTTGGTTAAGCATCTGACTCTTGGGTTTCAGCTCAGGTCATGATCTTTTTTTTTTCTTTTAATTTTTTTTAATCTTTATTTACTTTTGAGAGCGAGAGACAGAGTGTGAGCCAGGGAGGAACAGAGGGAGAGGGAGACACAGAACCCGAAGCAGGCTTCAGACTCCGAGCTGTCAGCACAGAACCTGACACGGGGCTTCAACTCACAGAGCATGAGGTCATGACTGAGCTGAAGTCTGATGCTTAACCAATGAGCATCAGAGCCACCCAGGCACCCCATTTTCTTTTAAAAACTTAATTATTCTATGATCTAATGACCATTATTCTCCTTTTCCAGGTTGCCCTGGAGGACTATTTAAAGAAAATTCAACAGGTGGATTTTGACATATTCCACCCATCTTTACAGCAGAAGAATACACTACTACCATTATCTTTGTATGTTCAGTCATGGAGAAAAAGATATTAAAATAATTTTATGGCATTGATCTTTACTTTTATTAGTTTTACAGAAGTATACTAGTTACGGTTCTTATTTACAAATAACAGGAGGTGTTTACTTAAGAATTTTTAGGATGGGTGTGTGCAGCTCACAGGCTTGATGAGATGTTGCTGGGGGACCAGAGTGCCACAACACTGCCCAGGCTCTGCCACAGGCATCAGGGCTGTCACCAGCAGCCCAGACAGTGTCAGTGTCTGCTGTGCTCTGTCAGGTTGGATCCCCCAGGAGGGAGTGTGGTTTGAGCTATACTGATGCTGCAGGCCGTGTTCAGCCACCAGGGGGCAGGAGAGTTAACGTCTCCTCCCTGCCTCACCGCTGGAGAAGAGCACAGGGGCTCAAGGTGCACCCAGCTTGCGTGTGGAGCAGCCACAACTCGAGGGGCCAGTACAGCTGGGGGTCATGAAGAGCGAAGTTAATATTCGAGGAGTGTCAATCACTATCGTGAGGGCTTTATCTCCCTAACATTTCGTCTTTACGACTCTGTGAAAATTTACCATGATAAAAGAACTTCTTTAAGGTAAGCTAGCTGGCTGTCAAGAGCTAGAACCCTAATTTGACTTTAAAAAGCTGACTTGAAAGTTCACTTTTTTTAACCCCGCTGCTTTACAGTCTGTCCCTCAGCGTTATGACCAAAACTTCATTAACAAAATGTGTATTAATGTAAAGTATATTACCAAAATTGTATTGAGCATTCATAAAGGGGATACTACATTTTTAAAAACTAGTATACTAGCTAAGCTACTAAGCTTATAAGCTCTGGCTGTATACTTTCATCCATGTTCTCATTTGATTTTGAAAAATAGAACTAAGGATTTTTGGGGGGTAATTAAAAAATATTAATCATAAAATATATACTAACTACAAAAAACGTAGTTGTGTGCACTCGCTGGTCATTGGAAGATCTGGACTCTGAGTCTCTGACTGCAAGGCCAGGGTTATGCCACAGTTTCCTTTTCCCGCCCTTTCAGTGGTCCTGTCTCCTGCCCACTCACACCTCTGGTGTTCCGTCCCTCCATCTCATCTCTAAACCTTCGGTTGGAATTAGTGCCTACTTACATTGTGAATCAGTGATGGCTTAAAATACTACATTTTTGCAAAAAAAAAACTCAAACCGAGAGCTGCTTGAGCGCAAGACTACATTGTTTTATTCATCATGGGGTCCCACAGCACCCAGAATGGCTTCTGATATAGAGTACGTAGAGAATAACAAGTGTGTGTCTGTGTGAACATGCAAGGTGGTTGTATATGTGAGTATACTCTTGACAGTGATGCTGAAGGAATATCCTTATAGTTTGATTCTGTGACTTTAGAGCTTTTTAGCTTATCTACAAGCGGCTAGTACAAGGAAATGGGACACGTTCCTCTTGGGATTCGGAATGGCCCAGAGCTGAAGAGTTCATCAGAGACATTCTTTGTTAGGAAGCATTGCCTGTGGGTCTTCCCAGGTCAAATCTGGCAGCAATCGTCTACTAAGCATCTTGGTTCCTGTCTAAGTAAGGGTCTTAAAAAGAAGGGTTTAAACACGCACGTGGATTACTGGATTCCTTATTGGCTCAGAAACCAATTTACTATTAGGTAAATAATTTCAAAATACTCTCTAAGCCATTTTAAATTTGATGCTTAGAAATTTGGATGAACTCAAGTTTGCAGTCTCCTGGAGATTAAAGTGGGGTCTTACTCAGTGACATTTACCGTACTATTAACTTCATGGCAGAAAAGACACTCCCTTAGATGGTGCCAACATTGTTTTTCACTTTTCAAATTTCTGGGGTTTTTTTTTATTAGAGCATTGTAAAGGAGTCTGATACATTTTCAAACCATGTAAGATGTATTTTGGTATTGAACAGGTGGAGAGCAACAGATGACCAATGTTAAGTATAAATTACAGATTAATCTCAATGTAGGTAAAGTTGCACATCGTCATAAAATACATTCTGAGTAGTTCCCACTCAACTGGCAGGACTCTTCCTCTCTTTTTGATTAAATGTCTCCTTTAGACAAGATTAAATTACTCTTGAGAAACGTAACAGCAGCTAACATTCAGCGGAGCCCGAATTTGGACAGATGAAAGCTCTGTACCATTATGCATTAATCTTCACAGAGTTACTTCTCTGTATTTATTTTCCAAAGGATAAAACTGCCTCAGAGATGTTCAGTTCGAGGTCACATAGCCATTATAACTAGAGCTGGATGTCAAACCCACATTAGTTCATTGCCAAAGCCCACAACCCATGTATTTTTACCATTCTTGAGACTGTAAAATAAACGGCCAAGTTTAAAAGCTCCAGGGCACGACTTTTTCAAAAAGGAGTATTATTGTATGTATTTTAGGTACAGATTAGGTTAAAAAGTACGGTTACATAAATTCCAACTACAAATTAGGTGAGAGAAATAAATAGGCAACTGGAATAGATACTAAGTGCTGGCCATGGGGTCTATACAGGAGAGACACGTTGCCACTTTGGAGGTCAAAAAGGTCTTCCAGAGAAGGTAGCATGTGACAGTGTCAGGAAGGTTGGGTAGGACCCAGAGTTTGGGGAGGGGTGTAGCTGTAGGGAGGTCCTGGCTGAGGCGGCAGTGGGAACACAGGCCAGGAGGCAAAACGGATAGCCTGTGTGAAGACCCAATATTTTGGCTTTAACTTAAGTAAAAAAGAACAGAATGTAATGTCCAGAGTTCTCAGAAAAGTCTGTGAATAAAATGTGGCCACATCCTCTGGTACAGTGAGACATTCTGAATGAAGATCAAAGAGTTGTGAGTTTGTATTTTGCCTGTTTCACCAAATCCCTACGTGCCCTTGGATCTGTTTTAGCTCTTATAAATAGGATTTCTCTGAAGACACTGGCCTAATAACCTTGCCCAGAAAGATCCACAAAGTTGTAAACATTATGCAGTTATTGAGAACAAAACATTGTCCTGTTTGTACCTGTAAGGAGGACTGAGCAAGAAACCACTAACACCCAGAATCGAGAAGGGTAATGGCAGTGGGTTGGAAGGAGGGGGGAGGAGCTGGGGAGTGAGGGAAGAATCCATTAAGTAACTGGCACTTCAACAAGGCCTGCTTTCTCCTCTGAGAAACATATTTCTTGGCTACCTAAAAAGGTATTTCTAAAAAATTCAGACCCTTCAGATCAGAAAGAGGGTGATGATCAGGGAATGTCATTACATTTATGGAACAATGGATAGATGGATGTGAATTTTTCCATCAAATCGGTATATACCAGGTAAAGGGGTTTGTTCAATAAAAGGGATATTTGGCACATTAAATATGTAACTCATCTGTAGTATAAGCTGAGTAAAGACATTTTAAAAGTTTAGATACAGAGCAGTATGGTGTTTTCAAGCACTTCTTATAAGAGTGTGGGCTTCTTATAAGAGTGTGGACTGCCTGGGTTCAAAACCCTGGTCCACCACCCTGATAGCTGTGTAACTGCAGCGAGTTACATGAACTCCAGTGTCTCAGTTGCTCCATTTATAAAGTGGGCAAAATTATATCTATCTCAACAGTTGTTATGAGGAGTGAATGAATTAATAGACGTAAAGTGCCTAGAACAATGACTTAGGTGTTCTAAATAAACATTAAATGATGTGTCCGTAATATACAGAAGTCACACACCGGCATCCCGAACCAAATGAGGCCGGCAGGCAGGGCCTCTGAAAAAGAACAAGACACTGAATGCCTTTGGGCAGAATGTGTACTCTGCATCCGGCCTCAGTCCCCAGGACAGGGGTCTCCCACCCAGCCCGACTCCTGTGCCGGTGTTACTTGCCTGCTCTCTAAGCAGTCGTGCTTGCTGGAGAATTTGTGGGTGGTGGATTAATAACAAGGGAACGCCAATCTGAGGCTGGCTTCACAAGCAGGCCCACTTTCTCCCCCAACCATATGGTAACTGTTGTTGGTGCATCTGTCCCTCGCTCAAAGTTCTCTGAGTGCAAGACAATGTTTTATTCATCTCTGTGTCCCCAGAACCTCCCATAAACCCTGGTGCCGCTCCATGCACCTTTGTATCTGAATGAACATGCTGTGGCATAGGGGTGATGGGCGCTGAGGGGATGTGAACACGATGGGGCTCGTATGTGCAGGCCGAACTGGGGGTGCGTGTCAAGGGCGTGGCTGCTGCGTGGTACACAATGGCGTTCAAGAAACAAGGCTGTTGGGCACCGTGCAAAGCAGGGTGTGAGTGAGGAAGGAAAGATAAAGAAATCACAGACACACTCAGGTGTCTGGATTTTAAGAACGGGCACGAAATTTGAAAATAAATACTTCGCAAATGGTCCATAATACATGTATTTTGTATATATGCACACGGATATTATTTGCAGTATTACTGGTGTAATCATTTCTTGGATAAGGAGTACCTTTGAGTCAAATATGAGATACAGTGTCTTTATTCTTAGTTGATAAGTCTGAGGGGACCTTTGATTACCTGTACAAATACTGTTTTCCTCTGAGTCACCCTTTTCTCATTAAACAGTCCTGTTTGGTGTACTGTGCACTTTCCCTTTTTATTTTTAATCATGATTTATCTTCCCAGCTGCTTAGTTATATAATAATATCCCGTGTGTTTAAAACACAGGCCTACAGGTTGAATTTCTCAGACAGCAAGTTAGAACCACAGGATCTCTTTTACGGGTGCTACAAAGATTTTTTAGGAAGTCGACGTTAACGATTTGAGGAGCTATTTCACCCTCTTATATTAATTCCTTGCTGCAGTGGTTTTATCCTGTATTAATCTTGTAGGTTGACAAACGAGTTGAGAAAGTTCTCATTTCAATGAATGAACATAAAGACACTTCCTCCATTCCTTGTGAGCTCCTCCATATGGCTGTTAGAAATCTGTTTCAGTCCTGGTTTGGAAGAATGTATAATGTACTCTTTCCTGAGACAGATTTTTTTTTCCCCCTGAGATTTTTTTTTTTTTTGGTAACTATTGTGTTTGTTTTTTTACACAAGTAATGTACGTGTGTTCACTGCAGAAATATTGGGAAAAAAATAAATACAAAAATATAAAGGAAAAATATTTTTAAATTCAACTATAATTTTACCAGGTAAGAGATGACTACCATTAACATTTTGGTCTATGTTCTTCCAACTTCTTCCTTGGCATACAAAATATACAAAATTGGTATCTTCTGTGTGTTGTTTTTAGTCTGCATTTTAGTTTAGTGATACAATGTAAAGTAATACAGTGTAAAAAGATATTAGAAAAATATTCTTAATTTTTATTCTACAGAACATTAGTGGGAGTATGTTTTCTTTCTTATTTTGCAATGATAATCTAAGTTGCACCTAGGGAGGGCCCTCTGCCTCCTGAGGTCAACCTTCCCTTTTTTAAAAAAGCTTTCTTTTTAACATTTTTATCTTTTTATTTTTTTAAATATTTATTTTTTGAGAGAGCACCCGTGGGGGAGGGGCAGAGAGAGGGAGACAGAGTGACAGGATGACAGCAGCAAGCCTGATGTGGGGCTCAAAGCCATGAGCCGCAAGATCATGACCTGAGCTGAAGTCGGATGCTCAACTGACTGAGCCACCCAGGTGCCCTTTAAATTTTTATTTTAGAAAGAGAAAGCGAGCAGGGGAGAGAGAGAGAGAGAGAGAGAGAGTGAGAGACAGAGGATGTTAAGCAGGCTCCACACAGCATGGAGCCCGATGAAGGGCTCGGATCCCACAACCCTGGGATCATGACCTGAGCCTAAATCAAGAGTTGGACATTCTGGGGCACCTGGGTGGCTCAGTCAGTTGAGCGTCCAACTCTTGATTTTGGTGGTTCATGAGTTCGAGCCCCGCATGGGCACTGTGAGTGCAGAACCTGCTTGGGATTCTCTCTCTCCCTTTCTCTCCGCCCCTACCCTGCTTATGTTCTCTCTCTTTCAAAATAAATAATAAACTTTAAAAAAAAAAAAAAAGAAGAGTTGGATGCTCACCCAACTGAGACACCCAGGTGCCCTTCAACCTTTCCTTTAATAACCAAATAAAGTGGTATAGGACATCCCATGGGATGTTCCTTGAAAAGCCAGCATAATAAACTTTGTCAATATTTGTAAGATTTCCAGGCTAGAATGGAACACAGGATTTCTATACTTCTATCACTTCTCCATACAGTTTCATTTGCCTTTCAATTTCTTTCCGTATTTTTAAAACAATTTCTTTTAATATTTTTGTGTTTTGATATTTTCACATTTAAACCACATGAAATGAATTTGAGGCAAGATGTGAAATATGGATCTACAGAGAGTTGCCCGATTGAACCAATACCATCAGCCATGCTCAGCATATACTCAATATCCAAGTTGAATCTGAAGGGTAATTTAAATAATTTAGAGGAGGTCACTTTTTAAAGGAATGTTCTAACTTTGTTAAAAATAAAAGATGCTTTGAGAATTGGGCAGTCACTCTCAACACATTACACAGTTCTAAATCTCCTTGACTATTTTCTTTTTTTCTTGTGGTCTTGGACAGGTACAAAGTAAAACAGGATTTTCATTTTGTTTCCTGACGAGTTAGCTCGGTGGTGAGCCATTGTAAGAGAAGTGGCATGCTGGGTGCCGGGCTTGACCAAGGAATGTGAGACAGATTAACAATAATTTAGCTCTATCCAAACGAATGTTCACTTAAGTAAAATTTCATGATTCATTTAGTGTGGATGGAGCTGGTGCCCATGAGGACCATTTTCCCCACTCAAGGCATCGTCTCCTTCTGTGGGAGTGGGACCAGTTTCCATTACTGGTTATCTGAGGAGATGCTTGTGGGATCTGTTATTTCTGTGATGTTTAGTGTCTCATATAGATGGAGACCCCGCCCAGTTGTTCAGCTCACCTTTTAAACTAGTTCTGGGGGCACGAGTTCTTATTCTCTCCAGCTTTTTCATGAGCGGGCCTCTGTGTGTGTGTGGTCGTGGGCGGGGGGGGGGGGCGGGGATGGTGAGCAATAGATGACACTTGTGTTGCCTGAATGTCAGAGGCAAAATTACACCAGTATGTGCCTACAATGTGTGGGCTCTGAAGGAAAAACCCAGCTGGGTCCTGGTGAGAACTGGAGGTGAAAGACACTTATTTTGCTCCCGCCAGAGGAAGACTTACTATTGCAACTAATCGCCAGTGCAGCTACAGTGGTCCTGGCTCATGGGATGTTCCTAGAAAATACACCTAGGAGGATGGAGAAGCAAGAAGGAAGAGGAAATTGAGGCAGGCATGGATCTGAGGGATGACTGCTTCCCGGAAAGGCTGCTCTCTTGTCCTGACCATGGAGCAGTCCACTGAGAGGCCTGGGCCTGGTTCTGCAGTTGTCCAGAATGCCCAGTGCATGGAGAGGTTGTTTTCTGGGGCAAAGGGCACTTTCTTGTCGCTGGTAAATTTTCTCCCGTAATTAAATGGGAAAAAAAAAAAAGCGTCTGGTTCTTCCTCCATCTTTTTCCCTCTTTGTTCAAGGGAGAAAGGAGAAGCGTCCTTGTCTTGATTTTTAAATTTTTCAATCTTGATGCAAACTCCCCAGATGGGAGGTTTTTTTGTTTAGTTTGTTTTTTTCCCAGTGACATTTCTGGGATATAACTCATTAGATAAGTGGTAGCAACTTAAATCACTGTTTACGTTGACATGGCACTTCCTGGTGGGAGTTTTATCTTCCCTGAACCAAGGAAACCACACTAGGGAGAAGAGAATGTGGTTAAATGTTGTGTGACCCTATCTTAGGGATAGACCTCTTAATTCTGATTGTGAACATCAGCAATTTCTTCGTGCACATCATTGAGTACATCCAGTGGTTCCAACTCCTCATTGTCTACACCTGGAATGAGGTGCCCAGGGAGTTTAAAAAAAAAAAAAAGATTTGTTAGTCACTCAGCAAACTGGATGCTCTGTTAGGGGCTGGGGAAGCAAGGATATCTATAGTGCCACAGCACCCCTTGTCATGCCAACAGTTTGGTTTTATGAGCCTTCCAGCAAATTCTTCCCTTTTGCTTATGCAAGTTTGAGAGTTGAATTTCTGTCACTCATAACCACAATAGCCTGGCCAACTGAGGGGCTGAGAGCCTGAAGGAATGAGATATATGTGCCATATCCTTTGCTGAGTTAAAAGGCACAACCGTCATCTTGCTGCTATATGACAGTGGGGACCAAGTGTGTGCTTATGAGTCTGTTTGCACGCATAGAGATAAATGACAAACTTTCATCATAGCCACTGTACATGCACTTTAGTTAAGGTAGGAAATTGCCTATAGATGTTGAATGTACCTAGTATTAGGAAAGAGAAGTTAGGCTAAATAGGGGAGCTTCCAGTAGAGCAACATTTTGGCCAATCATTTTTTAAAACATCTGTGAATGTGGGAACATCTTTGGAAATACAGATTTTCATCATTTTGGTTTTCTTAGAGTGCCTCCCCTGTCTTGGGTTGCTGCCCCCTATTTGGGAGAGGAAGAAAGGAGTTATCAGTTGTGGCAGATAAGATTCAGTCAGTATCAATTCATAATGAAAGTGAAATAAATTTTATTTTAAATCTTTGCTTTTGATGAACTAACTCCAATATAAACACAATGTGTATATCTAAATATTTAAAGGGCCAATAGGTCTGATTAATGGACTTTTTAAAATTGTGAGCTTTGGTCATGACCCTATCTTGGCATATATTCCATGGGCAACTGAAAAGACTATGTATTTTGCTGTTGTTGGGTGAAGTGTTCCACAAACGTCAATTAAATCCTGTTACTTGATGATGTTTTATAACCTTGCTGATCCTGTCTAGCTGTTCCGTCAGCTGTAGAGAGAGGCATGTTGGATTCTCCACCTATAACTGTGGATTTGTCTACTTCTCCTTTTCATTCTATTACCTTTCGCTTTACATATTTTGTAGCTGTTTGGTGCCTCCATCATATTTAAGATTGCTATATCTCCTTGGTGGATTTAATCCTTTAGTCACTACATAATATGCCTATCACTGGTAAATTTCTTCACTCTGAAGTGTACTTTATTGATATTATAATAGCCACTCCTGTTTTCTTTTGATTAATGTTTGCATATGTTTTTTTTTCTATCTTTTTACTTTCAACCTACCTATATTGTTATATTTAAGTGAGTTTCTTGTAGACAGCATTCAGTTGGGTCATATTTTCTAATCCATTTTGCCAATCTCTTTCAATTGATGGATTTAGATTATTTACATTTTTGAATTATTTTTATTTATTTATTGAAGTATATAGTTGATATACAATGTTATATTAGTTTCAGGTGTACAGCATGGTGATTTGATAATTCTATACATTATGCTATGCTCACCAGGATAAATGTAGTTACCATCTGTCACCATACAATGTTATTACAATATTATTGCCTATATTCCCTATGCTGTAGCTTTCATCCCTGTGACTTATTTATTTTATAATTGGAAGTTTGTACCTTTAATCCCCTTCACCTATTTTGCCCCCTGGCTCCAACTCCTTCCCCTCTGGAAACTACCAGTTTGTTCTCTGTATTTATGATTCTGTTTCTGTTTGTTTAGTTTTTTAGATTCCACACAGAAGTGAAACTGTATGGTATTTGACTTTGTCCTGTCTTATTTGATTTAGCATAATACCATCTAGGTCTATCCATGTTGTTGCAACTGGCAAGATCTCATCCTTTTTATGGCTAGTTCTCCATTGTATGTATATACCACATCTTCTTATCCATTCATCTATTGATAAATACTTGGGTTGCTTCCATATCTTGGCTATTGTAAATAATGCTGCCATAAACACTGGAGTTCATATGTCTTTTTGAATTAGTGTTTTTGTTTTCTTCAGGGAAATACCTACTAGGAAAATTACTAGATCATAGGGTATTATATTTTTAATTTTTTGAGGAATCTCCATAGCTTAAATCCTTTTACATCTTTTTGCCTTCCCCTGCTTATAAATGCTTTTAAATATTTCCTCTATATACATTTAGAGGCACAAGAGACAGTGTTATAATTTTTGCTTTAACCATTAAACATAATTCAGAAGCTTAAGAGGAGAAGGAAATGTATTTACTCATAACTTTTACTTTCTGTTGTTCTTTCTCTCTTTGTGATATTCTGAGACTCCTTCCTTTTTCATTTCCTTTTTGTTTGGAGAACTTCCTTTAGCCATTCTCTTAAGATAAGTCTGCTGATGACAAATTCATTTAGTTTTTCTTCAGCTGATAATGTCTTGATTTTCCCATTTTCTCTTCCTTCCTTCCTTCCTTCCTTCCTTCCTTCCTTCCTTCCTTCCTTCCTTCCTTCCTCTCTTCCTCTCCTTTCCTCTCCTTTCCTCTCCTTTCCTTTCAAGTAGGTTCCATGCCCAGTGTGGAGCTCAATGCAGGACTTGAACTCACAACCCTGAGATCAAGACGTGAGCTGAGATCAAGAGACAGATACTTAACCAACTGAGCCACTTAAGCACCCCTCCCTGCATTCTTGAATGATATTTTCACTGGACATAGAATTCTGGGTTGTCAGTTTTTTCACTTCAGCACTTGCAAATTGTACCATTTCCTTCTGGCCTCCATGGTTTCTGATGGGAAATCTGCTATCATTCAAATTGTTTTTGTTTTGTATAAGGTATTGCTTTTGACTGCTTTCAAGATTCTTTTGTCTTAGTTTTTTAAAAAATCAGTTCTAAATTTAATTATACTCAGCAGGCATAAAATTATATTGAAACAAATAGAAGTACAAATACTATATTCAGTTTTGAGAAATTTGACGTGGTATGGATTTCTTTGGTTTATCCTGTTTCTGATTTGCTTACATCTTGAATCTGTAGGTTTCTGTCTTTTGCCAAATTTGGAAAGTTTTCAACCATTATTTCTACAAGTATTTTTTCAGCTCTGCTCTCTTTTTCCTCTCCTACTGGGATTTGGATGACACAAATATTAGACTTTTTTGTTATGGGCCCACAGGTCCCTGAGCCTCTGTTGTTGTTTTTTTTCTTTTCTTTCCCTCTTTTGTTTCTTCTCTTCCTTTCTTCTCTTTTTTTTTTCTTTCCAGTCTGTTTTCTTTCTTATTCATATTGGGAAATTTCTATTGCTGTATATTCCAGTTCATAGATTTTATTTTTCTCTGGTCCCTGAATCCTGCTATTGAGCCCGACCACTGAGTTAACTTTAGTTACTGTATTTTTTAGTCCTTAAGTTTCCATTTGGTTCTTCTTTATATCTTCTTATTTCTGTACTGAGACTATATTTCCTTACTCAGACTTTCAATTTTTTCACGTTCCAAGCATGTCTGTAATTGGCTTTTTAAGACGGCTTTTTTAGAACCTTTGTCAGGTAATTCTAACATCTCTGTCATTTTAGTGTTGGCATATATTGATTTTTTTTTCTTCTGAGAGTTTTCTAATATTTGGTATATGAGTGGTTTTCAATTGAAAAGTTGGGCATTTTGGATATTATGAGAGTCTGGATCCTACTTAAACCTGTGTTTTAACTGGCTTAAAAAAATTTTTTTTTAATGTTTATTTATTTTTGAGAGACAGAAAGAGAGCATGAGCAGAGCAGGGGAAGAGAGAAAGGGAGACATAGAATCCGAAGCAGCTCCAGGCTCTGAGCTGTCAGCACACAGCCTGCCGCGGGGCTCGAACCCACAGACCGTGAGATCATGACCTGAACCAAAGTCGGGCGCCCAACCAACCGAGCCACCCAGGCACCCCTTAACTGGCTTTTCTGATGCCAATCTGGCAGAGGAAGAGAGGAGCACTGCCTTGTTACTGCCAAGGTCAGAGAGGAGTCCACATTCACCACTTGATCTGAGTTCACACTGTTAGGGGCTCCTAGTTACTTCTGGGCAGCGATGGGAGTTCTAGATCCCACTGGGCATCTACTCATACATACCACCCTGGCTGGGAGGGGCAGAAGGGCCTTGTTACCACTGACACCACAGGAAGGTGGCCTAATTATCCCTGGGCAGTGGCGAAAGTCCTAACTCTCCACTAGGCCTCCTTTGACACCACTCCAACAGGGAGGGGGAGGAGTCCCTTGTTACTGCTGTCTGTGGGTGGAGTTCAGATTCCCCATGTGGTCTCCACTGACACTGTGGTGGCAGGGGCCTTGTTACTGTCATGTGAGGATAAAAGTCCCAGCTGTCTATGGCCTTCCCTGATAGCACCTCAGCGTGTGTGTGTGTGTGTGTGTGTGTGTGTGTGTGTGTGTGTTGCAGTTGGAGCCCTTTGATATAGCTTGGTGAAGCAGGAAGTCTAGGCTCCTGATCCCCCTTTTGCTGCTGTGGGTGAGAGTGGGGACACTGTTCTTCCTGTGGTTTTTAGCTGGAGCAAGTAGTTACTGTCTAAAAGGTTTTCGTCTTGTTAGGCTGCCCCTTTCCTGGACTTCTGCTTAGAAAGAATAGGCCTGTGTTGGGGAGTTTTTGTTTGCTCCTGTTGGCACTTCTAGGTTGCCAGCTTCTTAAAGCTAGAAGTCTGTGTATATGAAGCTAAAAGAAAACTCGGAGGACTCATTGCCAGGTTGTGCCTTGGATCCCACAGTCTCTGGTCTGGTTGTCTTCTCTCCACCTTTCAGAGTCTTCTCTTTTTTTTGAGAGAGAGAGATAGAGAGAGATGGTGCAAGTGAGGGGCAGAGAGAGAGGGAGAGGGTGGTGTGGCAGGGGGAGAGATATTGAGAGAGAGAGAGAGAGAGAGAGAGAGAGAGAAATGGGGCTCACCCAATGTGGGACTTGAACTCACGAACTGAACCGTGAGATCATGACCTGAGTCGAAGTCAGATGCTTAACGACTGAGCCACCCAGGCACCCTCAGAGTCTTCTTATGTCTTATAAATAATGTCCAAGGTTTTCAGTTGTACTTAGTGGGAGCATTAGGAAACAGCACATCTAACTCCATCTTCCTGGAAGTGGAAGCCAAGACATAATTTAAAAATATTAGTTGGCTTCATGTTTTTGGAATTGTCCAGAGACCTATTTCCCGTGGTATGTTAACCTCCCCCGCCAGAATAGTGTCTGGCATACGGTAGGAGCTTCATAACATTCAGTGACTGAATCACCACTTTACCTATGAGAAAATTTAAGGAATTAAATAATCTCTCCCAGGTCTCAAGGCTGGCTAGTAAATAGGAAGAATGGAGATTTGAACTAGGGCATTCTGATTCCAAAGCCCAGGCTCTCAGATGCATCACTAGGGCACTTGTGAAATTCAAGGCCCCTTTTGTTCTCTTAGGACAAAGGACAAGTGAGAGGGAGCCTCCACTTGAGACAGCAACAAAGTGACAACATGACACTTTTCTAGTGAATTAACAATGTCCTTGCATTTACAAGAAAATGTCCAGTGCTGTCATTTCTTTTTCCTTCCATTCGCTGCCAAATTTCCTGTCTAGTGTCCCAATTACTCCTTAAGTCCCGTGCAAATGGGATTCCACTGCAATTTCTCTCCTGCGGCTACCCTTTCTTTTCAGCCCCCAAACCAAAAGCCACGGTGTCTTCCCAATTCTCACCCTTTTAAATCTTTCTGCGGTGCTTCCTAACGCTGCTCACCACTTCCTGAACTGTATCCGTAGTCTTGGCTCTCACGGACCTCTACTTTCTGGGGTCACCGTTATCCTGCTGCTTGCTATCCATCTCCTCCTTCGGCCCCATCCTTTCAATGGTAGTCTCATCCTCAAATTGCTTACCCAAGTCCATGGCTTCAACAAGACTGGCAAATTCACTCACTCACTCACTCACTCACTCACTCACTCATTCCTTTCTTCAGTGTTCATTTATTGGGCACCTGCTGAGTAGCAGCCACTGTTCTAGAGCAGGGAACAAGGTAAGGTGGCCATTCTCAGGGAACTTATAATCTAGAGGAAGATACAGAGTGTAACAAAGAGCAACAAGTCATGGACTTGTCACGGACTTAGTTATGGAGCCAGATGCCATTTCAACAATACTAATCAAACCTGTAAACTTTTGTGTGCATCACCACAATGACTTATTAGATTCTAAAATTACTGAGGGTAAGAATTGTGTTATTTCCGTAAGACCAATGCTACCACCTTATATTTATTTATACTATGGTTTGCTTTAAAGATGTGCTTTCACATAGCTGGTGATTTTAAAACTCCTTTGAATTATTAAATATTTTTTTCTAAGAACTTTATTTACAAATACTTCAAAGTGGTTTAGTGTGTGCTTGATGTTACACAATGACTTTGAAACCTGTCCAGCCACAGCCACATACCAGCCACAGTGTCTGGGGCAGACTTCACTTCTCTCCACTTTGTTTATTCTTGTCCCAGAAGCTCCTTAACTCATGAACCTCATACCCAATGACTCAGTTCAAGGCAGGTGTCTTGAGGGTCCTCTGTATCCTAAGGAGGGGAGGGCCCTTTTTTTTTTTTTTTTTTGAGAGACACTTAATATAGAACAAGAACGTGGCTCTAGAACCAGGCAGCTTGAATTTATGCGCTGGCTCCTTCACTTCCTAGTGTTTGACCCCCAGCAAGTTATTTAACCTCTCTGTGCCTCAATGTTTTCATCCATAAAATGGGGTGATAGTGCCTACTTCCTAGAACTGTTGTGAAGATTAAATGAGTTAACACTGGCACTTAGTAAGTGCTACATGCATGCTGGCCATTTTAATCTATCCATATACATACCTATCTCACTTTGAGAGAAAACTGGGTCGCTATATTTTATCTGTTGGTATCTTACAGACATTAAGGTTTGAATCTTGGACTTTTATATCTTGGATGCCTAAATGATTTCAGGTTATCAAACAAATAATTTTAAGAGAGGAAATACATTTTTGTCTCTTTCAACTTCAAAGAATGAGCTTCTAAAAATAAGTGCTGAGTTTCTACTTTAGATTATGAAAAAAAGATATATATACATGTACACATATAGACATATATACACATATCTATATATAAACAAAAAAAAGCACATAAAAATCCATGAATTCAGAAGCTATATTTAAAATAAATAGGCCAGATGGCAGGTAATTAAGATACACTAAAACTGTTAATGTCGCACATAAGGATTAAAATGTATCAACAATCAGAGCTGGGCAGAGAATTTCTGGTGTCATAATTTGCTTCTATAGCACTTTGCTGTGTAATTCACCTGCAATTAAAAGCAGAAAAAGCCTCTCCCACTCTTCTCCTTTTCTCAGGTCTATGATTTGGAAGCATGTTTCCCATGACTTTTCCCCCCTCTTATCACTCTCCCTATATTATTTGTCTAAACCAGAGGGAGAAAATAACAAAGCAACAAGCAGTAAAAAGCAATTTCTATTACAGGGAAACAAAACTGGTGATAATCCAGATCCCTTAGAAGTGAAATCTACAGGGGCACCTGGGTGGCTCAGGAGGTTAAGCGTCCGACTTGGCTCAGGTCATGATCTCGCAGTGTGTGAGTTCGAGCCCCGTGTCGGGCTCTGTGCTGACAGCTCAGAGCCTGGAGCCTGCTTCCGATTCTGGGTCTCCCTCTCTTTCTGCCCCTCCCCTGCTCATGCTCTGTCTCTCTCTGTCTCAAAAATAAATAAAAACATTTTTTAAAAAATAAAAAAAAAAAAGAAGTGAAATCTACACTCTGTGGTCAGTAAAACCAACTTGCTTTGCGTCTGTTAGCACCCTACGGTCATTTGAAAGCCTAAGGCAGACTTCACCAGCACAGAGCCCCCATTAGTCAGCCAGTGTCACAGTCTCCCATGCACACCACCACAGGTTGTCCTGGGGGCTCCGGGCCTGCAGGGGAATTCAAGAGGTTGGCCATTCACCAAGGCGGACCCAACGGCCTTTGCAGCTTCTCCACAAGAGCTTCAAGAGTCCTGCATCCTGTTCAGTGGGCACAGGGAAAATGGCTCCCGTCCTAAAAATAGCCAGCCTGGCTCCATTTGGCTGTAAGTAGTTCCTGGCAGAATTCCTGCCAGGAATGAGTTTGGATGGTTGGTGGAGAGGTATCCCTCCTACTTTCAGAGGTGGTGACTGGGTGGCCTGTGGGAATCTTAAGGGAAGTGGGCTAAAGCCCTTCCTGGTCCCTGGGCTTGGCTCCAGCAAAGCCCAGAGGCACCTCAGAGCCAGCTGTGACTAATGCCAGCCTTACGCCCGGGCCTTGTTTGAGGCTGAGGAATGAGCTATATTGGCAGCGAGTTTGGTGCCAGTCACGAGGGGTTTTCTTGCTCCTCACATCCGCTTCTTTCAAGTCTTCTTTCATTCAGCACAGACTGGTTTTATCTTCAAGGGAAAGGAGTAAGAAAAGATGCCGGTTTCCACCTCAGCAATTTTTAACCCCTCTTCCCCAGAAGTTAATCTTTGTATGAATCTCTGCACCGGCACAATGCCTTCTCAACGCTCAATAAAATGATAGTTTCCTTTCCTTGCATATGTCCTGCCTTCCCCATCCTGGCCATTTGCTAAGACCCAGGGCCTTCCTGCTGGGCTGCCCCCACTTTGCAGCCCCACCTGGACCTGCCCAGGGCTGCTCCCCCTGCTAGAACCCTCTCAACCCTCATCAGAACTGAACTATCCTTTGTCCCACTCCCTAAACAGCTTAATTTTCATGTTGAAGCCACGGTATCCTTTATAGTAATCTGTATTTTATAGTACATTTTGAGAGCCATTGGGTATCTGTTAGTACTGAGTTAACCTTGTGCCAGAGGCCTTCGATGCCAAATAAAGCTGTGATTGATGCTGAGATTTTGGAAGTGTCTGGACAGTTGGAAAAGGGGAGCTCAGGGGCGCCTGGGTGGCGCAGTCGGTTAAGCGTCCGACTTCAGCCAGGTCACGATCTCGCGGTCCGTGAGTTCGAGCCCCGTGTCGGGCTCTGGGCTGATGGCTCAGAGCCTGGAGCCTGTTTCCGATTCTGTGACTCCCTCTCTCTGCCCCTCCCCCGTTCATGCTCTGTCTCTCTCTGTCCCAAAAATAAATAAATGTTGAAAAAAAAAAATTAAAAAAAAAAAAAGAAAAGGGGAGCTCAGTGGACTGTGCTTCTCAGCTCACAGGTTTCTACTATTAGGGCTCAGAAGCCCTGACCAGCATTTCCTTTTAAAGAGAGACCTTTGTGATGGGCCCAACCTCTTGCCAGAACTTTCCAAGACAAAGAACTTGATGCTCCTGGCTCTGCAGCAAGGCAGAGCAAAACAGCCAAATGGGCATTACCGGGACACAGGTGACCACGCTGTCTTGATCCACCAGCCTGAGACCAGGCGTGTCTGCCCAGTAGTGGCCTGTGCTGCAGGATGGAGTGTCCACAGGTTCTACCATGGAAAGCCCCAGAACAAGAGTGACTACAAATAACCTTCACAGGCAGCAAGAAAGCGGTACACGGCAGTGAGGACAGTGGGTAGGAGGCACTCAGAAGAAGAGCCCAGTCCCAAGTAGTGAGGAAAAGCATGGTCCTGCACACGCACCCCAGGCTGTGTTTCTGTACTTCTAGAGGACAACCCTGTTTCCTCCTCCCAGACTGCCAGAGCCCCTAAGAGGAGAGAGGTGGGGGCCCTAGAGGAGAAACCAGCCGGCTGCTTTCTATGGAAGGCGAGGAGGGGTGAGCAATGCCCCTGCTCCCGTGGGCAGCTCCGAGGTGCGGACACCAGCGTGGTCCCAGAAGAGCCCCCAGGTGTGAGCTGGCCATCCCACTTCAGCCTTGCTCTGCCTGCTCTGTCACCTCTCCTGCCCAGGAGAGTCTCTTTCTCTGCCCGCCCCTTCCATGTTGCCCTTTCTCAGAGCCCTCTCCTTACACTCCTTCTTGCTGAGTCCATCCACAGCCATGGCTCCATCTAACACCTTCTCTGGGCATCTTTTGTGTAACATTTAAAATAAAAAATGGGTCTGAATCTGATCAGGGCTTCCAATTTATAGGTCATACAGGAGACAGAGGAACATGTTAAAGCACACCAAGAGCATGGAAAACTCTATGGGCAAAGAATTCCATTTCTTCAAAAATAAAGGGAGAAGATGGGGGGTGCGGGGAGAGAGAATCCACATAGTAAAAGAGACTTAAAAGCCTATCAAACAATCCCAATCTATGGTCTAAAATGAATTCTGATTCAAATAAACTGGTTTTTTTTAATGGAAATTTGAACCTGACTTGATATTAATAATATATTACTCAATTTTTAAGGCATAATAATGGTATTGTGCTTATGTTTCTTAAAAAAGAGTCCTTATCTTTTGAAATTCATACTGAAATATTTATTACGAAAGATATGATGTCTGGAATTTGCTTCAAAACCAGTGCAGGGAGAAGTGGGTGCAGGTTGGGAGAAAACGAGATGGACCATGATATCATCATTGTCAAGGCTGGGTGATGGGAACACGGGTGCTCATTATGTTCTTTCTACTTTTGCTTATTTTTTAAGTTCTCTATAATAAGAAGTTAAAAAATAGAAAGAAAAAAGGAAGAAAAGGCTGTGTTCCAGCTAATTAGTCTCAATCATTGCCAGGGCTACATACAAGTATGTGAAGATAACCTGAGAAGATTTTTGTTACTGACTTGTGTGGCTTTTCTGGTGCCCTCTGACCCCTAACTGGGTTGATCTTTGACCTGTTTTTTTTGTTTTGTTTTGTTTTGTTTTTGAGGGAGAGAGGGTGCAAGTGAGCTAGGGGCAGAGAGTGAGAGAGTGAGAGAGAGAGAGAGAGAGAGAGAGAGAGAGAGAGAGAGAGTGAATCCCAGGAGGGGCTGAGAAAGAAAGAGGCGGGGGGAGAGAGAAAAAGTGGGGTTCACCCAAAGTGGGGCTAGTGCTCACTCAATGTGGGACTCGAACTCACATACTGTGAGATTGTGACCTGAGCCAAAGTCAGATGCTTAATGACTCAGCCACCCAGGCACCCCGTCCAAATTCCCCATTTCTATTAATGGTTGAGTAGTTCCTCTGCTGCTATCACAGACTAGAGCCAGACTATTGAGCCATCTTCAACTCCCCACTCTTCTTCTCTCTGTATATCCATTTAGTCAGCAGGTTCCATGGATTCTTCTTTCACAGTGTCCCTCAGACTCATCTCTTCCTTTTCACTCTTATAGTGATCTTCCAATTCCAGGTGTGGGTTCTTTCTGTTCTGTGTGCCTTTACTTTCTCATGAGCTCCTGTCCTTAGTGTCATCCTTCCAGCCATCTCATTACCCTTGGCCATTAGAGAGTGCCATTAGATCAAGAGCCTCAGGTTTAGTCTGAAGCCAAAAGAGGGGGAATCGTGATGTAGCCATTGCAAGGTGCCTGACAATCTCAAAGGAGTCTCGTTCAATGGAACCTGGAATGATGTTTATCAGGCAACCAATAAAAAGGGCTCCATACCTCAAAGAGTCTAACATGTAAAACATTATTTCTCAATACATCCTTCACCAATTGTTGACACGTGCATAATACCCCTGACCTGGTTGATCATCAAGCAGAATTCAAGGTCAAAAGGATTCCATTCAAGTGGGTCAACAGACAAATGAAAGAACTCATATGACAGAAGGAAGATCCAGAGATTTCTGCTAATTTCTCTAGTATGCTCTATAGTAGAGCAATAATACATCAGGTTTTCTAAACCAAGGACATAAGATTTGACAAATCATTTTCAGATTTGTTCATTCATTCATATGAAATTTGTACACAAGTGTACAAAAATCATATTGTTATATACTTAAAAATCATCTTTATTGAGGAAAACTTACATTAAATGAAATTGGAACCGTCCAGGAAAATTCAGGCTATGGGGTCACCAGGGCCAAACAGCCTCAAAATGCTTGAAATTAGGGGCGCCTGGGTGGCGCAGTCGGTTAAGCGTCCGACTTCAGCCAGGTCACGATCTCGCGGTCCGTGAGTTCGAGCCCCACGTCAGACTCTGGGCTGATGGCTCAGAGCCTGGAGCCTGTTTCCGATTCTGTGTCTCCCTCTCTCTCTGCCCCTCCCCCGTTCATGCTCTGTCTCTCTCTGTCCCAAAAATAAATTAAAAATGTTGAAAAAAAATTAAAAAAAAATGCTTGAAAATAAAACTAACTTCTTTGAGGCTCCCAAAGAGAAGTCAGCCTAGATTAGCACCCCCTTCTTTTGAGGAGGGATTTTCTCCTTCCTAGGTCAATCATAAGCATCTCTTGGGGCAGGGGTGGGTAAATGAACCAGTGTTTCCCTAGAATTTTCTAATTGGTTCTGGTAAGGAAGGGTCCTCTGTCTTCTTTGGAGGAAATTAAGGATGTAGCCATTCAGGTTGTGGGTCTTGTGTAGCCAGCCAGCCTGAAAGAATGAAGCCAACATAAGAGAGATTTGAAGGACTGGAGTTCTTGGTTCCAAGCATGACTGAGGCCAGCTGCATCCCTACCTCTCTAGTTACTTGGGCTTAGAAAGCATTTGGTTTTAACTGGTAGCTTTAGTCTTTTTGTTTTTAATCAATTACCATAAGAGAATCTCTGACAAACACAGATCAGTGATAGCGTGAGCAAGGCAAGGTAACCACGTGAAATCAAAACAATAAAAGAAGAGAGCCACTTGCTGGGGTCCCTGGAAGGCAGTAGAAAGACTTCAACTCTTTAAAAGTTTTAAGCAAGGGCAGTGATCGACACCTCCTAGAAAATGACCTTGTCATGTCATAAAAGGAGCTGCTGATTTTATTTGAGAGAGAGAGAATGAGTGTGCATGTAAGTGGGGGAAGGACAGAGAGAGAGAGAGAATCCCAAGCAGGCTCCATGCTCAGGGGCTCAGCGTGGAGCCCAACACTGGGTTCAATCCCACGACCCTGGGATCATGACCTGAGCCAAAATCAGGAGTTGGACGCTCAACTGACTAAGCCACCCAGGCACCTCTAAAGGAGTCCATTTTATTTTATTAAAAATTTTTTTTAATGTTTATTTATTTTTCAGAGAGAGACAGAAAGACAACATGAGCAGGGGAGGGGCAAAGAGAGAGAAAGGGAAACACAGACTCTGAGGCAGGCTTCAGGTTCTGAGCTGTCAGCACAGAGCCCAACATGGGGCTCGAACCCACAAACTTTGAGATCATGACCTGAGCCAAAGTCGGACGCCTAACTGACTGAGCCACCCAGGTGCCCCTAAAGGATTTGATTTTCAAATGAGGCCTCAGTGATACTGTTACCTAATGTTACATCATGAGAAAGATCAACCTTTGACCAGAAAGAAGCAGGTTCCCCCTCCCTCCCCTGCATAATTCACAATTTTCTCAAATTCTTAATAAAAGTTGCATATCTTTAGGCAAAAGCTGTCTAATGCCAGATTTTTCACTAACATTAAAATGCCATTTGCCTCAAGTTCTTCCTCTGCTCAAGACTTCTCAGGGCAGCTATGTTGGTTGCAGGGTAATTTCCAGATGCCTCAGTTGGGCACTCAGGGCTTCCAGAAATGGGCCTGACCTTCAACTTCATTTCCCACAGCTCAACAAAATAAACATCTTATAGTGACCGTGCTATTCTCTGCATCCCTTCACTCTGGTCATGCTCACGCCTTTCCACAGCGTGGTTTAAGCTACTGACTCTGAAACCAGTCTGTGGTGCTTTGTTATGGCTGCCCTAGCCAACCGACAGAGAGGGCTAACATCCGGGGAGGAAGCAGGGCAGCAGGTACAACAGAGACTGGCAAGCACTATGCCAGGAGGCGCATCCACCTCAGCTGTGGGGAACTTTCTCAGGGGGAGTTACTCTGGGTTGTAAAGCTCTTGAGAAGTGCCTGCCTTTCCCAAGGAGCCCAGGGGCAGTGGTCTTCCTGTGTATTTCACCTTCCTACTTCCACCCCATACAACCAGGTTAAGCACCTTGGAGCCTGTGTCAGGTGCATGCCTGACCCAGGGAGATGAACTTCAGACAGTGGGCCACTGAGCAAGCCCATCTCCCTTAGCAGGGGGAGCCGGTGGGGTGGGGGGAAGGAAGCCAAGAGCTACTAAAGGAGACCACAATGGCCACTCATAAAACAAACTGGTGAGGCGCAGAAGAGGTCAGAATAAGCAGTCAGGCAGGCAGAAGGAGCCAGTGGAGAGAACGAGAAGTGGAGGCAGGAGCCATAGGTGCGTGGAGGGGTCTCTGAGCAGTAGGGAGCTATGAGGGTTTCTGCTGGGACCGGTTCCCCTGAGGCAGGCACCTCCCCTGCTGCCATGGAGCCTATTAGCGTCTTCATCTCCCAGGAATGGACGGGAGAGGACTTCCTGTGAGGCTAATTACTTTTAAGACATGGGTCCCTTTTCATGACCTTCCCAGATTCAGCACACTGAAGGAACTAGCTGGAGGATCAGAGAGGGGAGGCAGCGGCCAGGCCATCTGACTCACCAGGCCCTTCCCACCCCTTCCTGTGCCTTCCCTCTGCCTGGTAGGCATTTCCTTCCTGTCCCATCCTTTGCAGGGAGCATCACCTCCCCTGGGTGATCTTCCCAGACCTGGGGCAGCACACATCTTCCCTTGTACCTTGGTGTGTCCCAATTGCGACTATTTTGATAATCTGATTAATTATTAGTAATCAGTTAATTGTTGTAGAGCATAAGCTCTGGGGGCACAGAGTCCACTTTTGCACTTAGTATCCCCAGGACTTAGCACAGTGCCTGGTACACGTAGGTTCTCAGTACATATTCATTGAGTGAAGGACCGATAGGTACTCATTATGCACATAAGGAAAGATGAGGCAATTTGCTTAAAGTCACACATCCAACAAGTGACCTGAAGAGAAAGTCAGATGGATGTGATGTAACCAGCACTTGGGTGTCACAGACTATCAGTCTGGAGTTCTCCCTTGTCCAGCAAGAGAGCAGACACAGAACTGAATACAAGAAAGGCTAATGTCTGGGAGGAGACAAGAGCCCCGAACAGGTGTTTTGTGTCTGTATTTATTGAGCTCACAAGATATTACCCACATGGTGAACGAAAGAAAACAAGATCTGACACACATGGTGAATGTGAAGAAAACAAGATCTTACACACATGATGAATGTGGAGAAAACAATCAGACAGTAATCATAACTTGTATGCGTAAGAAGCAAAGGGTCTGGGGGGGGGGCAAGTGGATTTGTAATCAAAGTACAATAGTATACTGGTGTCAGATGGAAAGTAATTTCCTGCAGGTGATATTACAAGTTACTTGTGATTCCATTACAATATCTCACTACCTAACCTTGGGCACTTTCCCCTGTGGTGGTGGCTTTCCACCCTAAGCTTTTTTTCTGATCCATTTATGTAAGTAGAACCCATTTCCCCACACTTAGGCAAACACACAGGCACACACATTCCCCTAAACCCCCCAAACCCTGCTGCGGACCTTTCCTCAAAAGAATAGAATACATTATGATTAATTAACTGACCGACGGGGGCAGAGAAACCAATTCTTGTAAATGCACTTGGGTGCCTATCGTGGGAGTGAGCTTTTATAACCAAACTTCCACAGAAATAGAATTTGAGAGAGTACTGGGGAACAGAGGGAATATATTTAGAGGCTGTTTTCCTTTTACAGATCTTATTTTTTTTTAATTTTTTAAATCTTTTATTTATTTTTGAGACAGAGAGAGACACAGCATAAGCAGGGGAGGTGCAGAGAGAGAGAGAGAGAGAGAGAGAGAGGGAGACACAGAATCCGAAGCAGGCTCCAGGCTCTGAGCTGTCAGCACAGAACCCGATGCCCGCATCAAACTCACAAACTGTGAAATCATGACCTGAGCCAAAATTGGACACAACCAACTGAGCCACCCAGGCGCCCCTACAGATCTTATTTTAAATATAGTATATAGGCTCAGGTCCAAGTAATTCTGGTTTAGATCTACTTGATCTCTACACTAAAAACTGCACTGCTTGGTCCTGAATCACACTTGACAAATTACAATACCATCTGACAACTCCATAGTAGCATTTTGGCCAAAGACAGATTTCTGACGGCCCCTAGTAACTGGGATCAGATTTGCAGCACAAAAGCCTATTAACTGTCACATGAAAATTGGACAGAGATCTGCTATTTTGGTAAACTAATGCCTGCCTTCAGGATCATCCAGGGTCCACTTGACCCATAAAATTCCCTTAGATTGTGTGATTCTAAGAATGAGAAAAACTTTAGATTTTGATCTGAGTTCAAAAACTTTCACCACTCAAAAGGAATCTGGGGCTATCTTTTCACATGCCTTTTCATTCCATACTTTACAAAAGACCTGAAGAATGAGAAAAATCCTATGAGCCCTGGCTCAGAGAATAGCAAGAGAACTAGACACTGTCACTAAGGTGATGGAAAGCTTCATCCAGAAGGTTCATAAAATCAGACAGGCAGTGGTTGGGAATGGAACCCTCTAGATGCCATACAGGCCTCTCAAGGTAGAACACAGGTCATCTTTGAAGAGTACTGTACCTGCATTCCTATAGACCTCTTTAGAATCTTCAACATTATTAAAAAGATTTGAGGGACAAACATGGAAATCAAGAGATTAGGTAATTTAGCTAATACCCCTGTATCTGGTTCTACAGGCTCTGCAGATTGGGGCTGGAACCTGTTTTCTTGGCATAATTTTGAGTAAATTAGCTCTTGGTTTAGAAATGGATAACACACCCTGATCATAATCTATTCTACTACTACCTGTCTGTGTTGCAGTATTCAAATGTGTGACCTCCAGAGATCAGAAGCTAGTGCATAGCCATTGCCCTATCACATGAGCAACAGTTGATTGGGCAACAGAAGGAATGAGAAGCTTCCTTTCATCTGACTATAGGTTATGTTCTCTGAACTGCCTTTAGATCAACCCAGATTATGGGGAAGATCTGGATTTCACAGAATACTGTCCTATGGACTGACATTGTCTGCTCTCAGCCAAAATGGGACTGAAAGAGAAACACCTGACTGATACTTAACAGTAAAAACCAGCTCAAATCGAAAAAGAAAAAAAGCAGCCCTACCTTTAACCATGCTGGGAGGACAGACAGATAAGGCCGGCTGCAAAATAAACAGAAAATATTTTTCTGTCAAGGCTGTAAAATGTCTCAATAACCCTCTCTGAGTGCTAATTGATTCGTATCAATGACGCTCCCAGACCTACCTTGCTATTTACCTTTATCACCGTGGATAGCCCACTGCTCAGCCACAAACAGCACTCAATTCTCAGTTAATCTCAGCTTCTCCTAATGCTGCCTGAGAACCAGCAGTCAATCTGGAAGTGGCCCCTTCTCTTACACTGTCCTCAGAATCCTGAGGAAAGATGCTTCCCTCCTTCCTGTGGTCCTCTGGAGCACCCTCCCTCACTGCAATCAGGTCAATACACCCTAATGTCCAGCCACAGGAAGTCCATGGCTGTAAGGTGGTCACGACCATCGCCTGAGGGAGGGGTGTGCTATCTTCTGGGTGAACAGATGGTCGTTTTGGGGAGGTTACCAGGGGCCAAATTTCATGCTTTCTCCTTTCTACATTGTTTTTTCCTGTTTCTGGCTGCTTCTTACACATTTGTAGGAGTCCATATTTCTGCTATCCAGAGGCTTCATCCCCATATCTGATACTTGGTACTTTTTTTTTCTTTCTTGTTGTAAGACACTCTGTTCCCTTTTATATTTCCCCTAGACCTTTTCTTCATTCTATCATTTGGCTATGACAATTGCACTTTTCTGGCTGCTGTATTATTTCTCAGCCTTTGTGTCCTTGACCTATGCCTTTCATTTAAACTTCTGTGCAGCCATATGACTGCTTGCTGTTTAAAACCTTTCGTTGGCTTTCACCTTAAGTGTTTTTATTTTAAAACTTTTTAAAAAATGTTTTATTTATTTTTGACAGAGAGAGAGAGACAGAGCATGAGCAGGGGAGGGGCAGAGAGAGAGGGAGGCACAGAATCCAAAGCAGGCTCCAGGCTCTGAGCCGTCAGCCCAGAGCCTGACGCGGGGCTTGAACTCACAGGCTGCGAGATCATGACCAGAGCCGAAGTCGGACGCTCAACTGACTCAGCCACCCAGGCTCCCCAAGTGTTTTTAAAACATTTAAAAAACATTGCCTACCATTCTGTACTTCCTTGAAAAGAGATCCAAATATCCTTCCCTTGCCCTTTTATTTTACTTTGCATTTCTTTCTAACACACAGTCGCCAAGTGCTGGGTAACGCTGACCACCCCCCCCCTCCCCCCTCCGGCCTTTGAGGCCCCCATTTCCATTCTTACCACAGTATCCGCAGTGAGGCAGCGTCTTCCGATTTGGATTTCACAACCTCCAATCTTTCTTGCACATTCGGTTCAGGGCCGGGGAGTGGCACACACCCGATTACAACAAAACGCCATTTCTCAAGACTCCCCTCGTCCAGCTAACTGTGGAAAGTCCAGCCTCGCCCCGGAGCGTTGGGAGACGAAGGCCGAAGGCCAACGCTCACCAGCCCTCCCTCTCGCCGCAGGGCGGAGTATCTCGTCCGCACGCGGGGTCTTATCGCAGGTGCCTGCACTTGCCACGCGCAGCGCCCCCTGCGGTCCTCCCTGCTGCAGGAGCCCTAGAGTCCAGGGCGCCCACCTGGCTTGACGGCCTCTACCCGCTGTGATCACTCTCTCACCTCGACTGCAGACTGGCCGATCCTGGACCCCTAGAGCCCTGCCAGGACTGGAGAGGGACAGGCATGTACATTAGATGGCGTCCCAATGTGACGCCTCGCCCATGCTAGGTTCTTTCTAGATTCCCTCCGGAAAATGGAAGTGAAAGGTTCAAAGTCGTTACCTTCCCCCAAGTGGTACAAGAGCTGAATATTCTTCTATTGTACACTGTCTGACTGGTTCTGCTTCTTTCTACCCCGACTTCACTCAGTTTCCACCCCCACACCCCCCCCCCCCCCCCCGTAAGTCTCCCACACGTTGTAAACCCACCAGGATGGGTCTGCAGTGGTAGCTCCTCTCTGCCAACTCCCCTTGTTCACAGTGCGCTGGAGATTCTGGCTCTACTACTCACACAGTGACCTAAGGCGTTGGCTTCAGAAATCGGGCATGAGGTTATTTTCAGCCAAACTACCTTCCTAAAGATCCCTCTAAAATTCCCTTCCGGTGCCACTTTATTTAGAAGAAATGTACATAGGTTATCAACTATTTAGGAGAGAAAGGAAGGGGGAGTTGTCAATATTCTTACTTTTCATATTTGATAACAGAATTTTTCCCTCTACAATTTATATCTCCAACCATCCTCTTAAACCTCAGAGCTTTAGTGCTTTTTTCCTGGATGGAAGCAGTAGTTCTCAGAAAGTTCCAGCATGGCTGTGCCCCACTTGCTCCCTCAAACCCCGGTCGTACCCTTCCATGGGAGAAGCGGGATGTGGCACAACCGGCAATGGGCACCTGTCTTCCAAGCTGGTGGTAGTTCCTATCTTGGGGGTGGGGCAAGGTTAGTCAGCTCACAGCCTGGGGATCATTTGCGCTTGTTGAGTTCAGTGTGGGGTCAGCTGGGCTCAGAATAAGCTTCTCTATCGTGTGTGCTTTTTGTGAAAATATTTTGAAAAATATTCTTCTTCTTTTTTAAAGTTTATTGATTTGCTTTTGAGAGGGAGAGAGCAAGCAGGGGAGGGGCAAAGAGAGAGGGAGAGAGAATCCCAAGCAGGCTTCACACTGTCAGCACAGAACCGGATGCAGGGCTCGAACCCACAAACCGTGAGATCATGACCTGAGCTGAAACCAAGAGTCAGATGCTTAACTGACTGAGCCACCTAGGTGCCCTGAAAAATACTATTCTTCTTCTTCTTCTTTTTTTTTAACGTTTTATTTTATTTTTGTGTGTGTGAGAGAGAGAATACGAGCAAGGAGGGGCAGAGAGAGAGGGAGACACAGAATCTGAAGCACAGAGCCCGACGTGGAGCTTGCACTCACAAACCATGAGATCATGACCTGAGCCGAAGTGGGACACTCAACCAACTCAGCCACCCAGGCACCCCTGAAAAATACTATTCTTAATTAACTTCACAATAGTGAGGACTGTGTTTTGTGTTTAAATACTGGCCGCCACTTATACTATTGTGCAGTTTACTGTACTTTCCTACTGGTTGGGCAAATATCTGCCTCCCTGGTCCCCCTGACGATGGGCTCTTCCCAGCCCTTCCTCTGGGATGTCTTCCCCTACCTCCTGTGTCCCGGGCACAGTGTGAGGGCTCCAGGACCTTGTGCCTCAGCAGGTGTCACCTTCTGATTGGTGTGGGAAGCTCTTGTTAGGTATTTCAGATCACACTCGAGTCTACCCACCGGGCCCCCCCCCCCCCTTGCCCAAATAACCCATTGTAGTGGGGGAGAACTCCCTGCACAGGAAGCAGCCCTCTCTGTATCACATTGGAGTTTTCCATCTAGAGGCCCCATCTCTAGAATTTCTCATTCCTCGCCTACTTAAGTAGCATGGTTGTACCCGCTACTGGAGTGTTATGATGTTAATATCCTTCTCCTGCTCTGCCTTTATCTCATGTTCTACTGGTTTCTCTGGTTCTATGCTTCAACATCTCTTTTCTGGGAGACTTGACATTTCTACAGTGAACCTCTTATTCTTATCCCATCTCACCTTTCCCTTGTTAATTCCCCTGGGTGGTCTCCTCTCCCTCCTTTTCCTCCTCTGCTGGCTTGAGACAAACTTGAATCACGGTCCTCTCGTTTCCTCTTAAGAGCAATCTTCTCCCACTTACTATTTCTTGCTGCTGCTCTTGTTTATTGCTTACTGTCATGAAAGTCATCTGTCCCATCCTCCCAACACCCACACCAAGCTGAGATCTATCTTCTATGTTTTCTCCTGGAAGCTTTTCCAGGAAAACTCCCCATTCTCTTATGTATGCCCCCTCCCCGAAATTCTTCCCTTCATTCTTTCGGACAAATGAAAATAACTCATTTGTTCCTCTTCCCCTTTCTTTCATATGCCCTTCAGCCAAGCCTGACTCTGCCCATCTCCTTCTAATTTTGTCATGCTCTTGAGCAATTTGCCTAACTGTATGTTAGCTGTAAACAACTGGTCTTGTTTATCTTTCATGCTTATACTTTCTCACTTACATCTAGACCAGTGTTCCCAACGTCACATTGCACCCAAGAGTTTTGAATCACACCTGTGTGTCTTCTACTGTGTCTAAATGGAATTATCTAGCATGTGGTTAACCTCAAATTCCTCTTTGACATAGTTTTTTTTTCAGTATATGAAACTTATTGTCAAATTGGTTTCCGTACAACACCCAGTGCTCATCCCAAAAGGTGCCCTCCTCAATACCCATCACCCACCCTCCCCTCCCTCCCACCCCCCATCAACCCTCAGTTTGGTCCCAGTTTTTAAGAGTCTCTTATGCTTTGGCTCTCTCCCACTCTAACCTCTTTTTTTTTTTTTCCTTCCCCTCCCCCATGGGTTTCTGTTAAGTTTCTCAGGATCCACATAAGAGTGAAAACATATGGTATCTGTCTTTCTCTGTATGGCTTATTTCACTTAGCATCACACTCTCCAGTTCCATCCATGTTGCTACAAAGGGCCATATTTCATTCTTTCTCATTGCCACATAGTACTCCATTGTGTATATAAACCACAACTTTTTTATCCATTCGTCAGTTGATGGACATTTAGGGTCTTTCCATAATTTGGCTATTGTTGAGAGTGCTGCTATAAACATTGGGGTCCAAGTGCCCCTATGCATCAGTACTCCTGTATCCCTTGGGTAAATTCCTAGCAGTGCTACTGCTGGGTCATAGGGTAGGTCTATTTTTAATTTTCTTTGACATAGTTTGATTCTGTACTAATCATCTCCAGGCTAGACCCCAAGCTTGGTCAAGCACCTTTTATTAGGCTCATAAGGCCTTTTAAAGTAAAAAACTCTCCTACATCCATCCTTATGTGTAGAAATAATATCCAAAATACAACTGATCCTTGAACAACATGGGTTTGAATGCATGGGTCCACTTATATGTAAATTTTTTTCAATAAATATATGGGAAATGTTTTTGAAGATTTGTGAAAATTTAGAGAAAGTTACAAACTGTGTAGCCTAGAAATATCGAAGAAAATTAAGTATGTCATGATTGTATAAAATATGTATAGATTCTAGGCTGTTTTATCACTACCATAAAATATACACAAATGTCTTACAAAAAGTTAAAACTTATGAAAATTTATGCACACAAACACCGATTGTACATGTTGCTATTCGCAGTTGAGAAAATATAAACAAACGTAAAGATGTGGTATTAAATCATAATTGCATAAAATTACTGTGCTACTACAATAATTTCATAGCCATCTCCAGTTGCTGCTGTTGCACTGAGCTCCAATGTGAGTACCCGTTTAAAAAATCATGTGACGCTAATCATCTCCGTGGAGAGTTTCTTTCCAGTGATTGTGTATCACCGTAAACACTGATCTCTCATGGTTCCCACATATTTTTCATCATGTGAGGACAGTACCATAAACCTGGAATAACATCCTGAGACCCATGTGAAGTGCCACTAGTGATGCCGCAAGTGCTCCCAAGAAGCAAAGTTGTGACATTACAAGAGGAAGTTGAATTGCAAGGTACGTACCATAGACTAAGGTCTGCACCCTGCAGTTGCCCACCATTTCAAGATAAATGAATCCAGCGTCAGGATCATTGTAAAAAAAGAGAAGGAAATTCATGAAGTTGTTGCTGCAGCTATGCCAGCAGGTGCAAAAACCTTGCACTCTTTGCAAAATACTGTTTTATTTTATATATTGAAAATGCAGCTATCATGTGGGTGCAGGATTGCTAGAAGAAAGGCACACCTATGGACTCTAATATGATTCGAGAAAAAGCAAAGTCATTATATGGCAACTTAAAGCAAAAGAAAGGTGGAAGATCTAAAGCTGGAGAATTTAGTAAAGTAAAGGATGGTTTGATAATTTTAGAAAGAGGTTTGGCTTTAAAAATGTCAAGATAACAGGAGAAGCAGTTTCTGATGACCGAGAGGCAACAGATGACATCCCAGACGCCAATAAGAAAACTGCTGAGGACAAAAGACACATGAAAAGATGCTCAATATAACTAATCATCAGGGAAATGTAAATTAAAATCACTATTACCTTACACCTGTTGGAATGTCTAATATCAAAAAGACAAGAAATAACAAATGTTGGCGAGAATGTGGAGAAGGAACACTTGTGCACTGTTGGGAATGTAAATTGGTGCAGCCGCTGTGGACAACAGTAGGGAAATTCCTAAAAAAAATTAAAAATAGAAATACCATATGATCCAGTAATTCCACTACTGGTATTTACCCAAAGAAAATGAAAACACTAACTCAAAAAGATAATGCACCTCTATGTTTATTGGAGCATTATTTACAATAGCCGAGATATGGAAGCAACCTAAATGTTTACTGATAGTGAATGGATAAGGAGATGTGGCATATTATATATATATAATATATATTTATATTTATAAATATAAACTTATTTATATATATTTATATATATTATATGTAAATATATATTTATATATAAATAAATATATATATATAATAGAGTATAACTTGGTTATGGAAAAGAATGAGATCTTGCCATTTTGAGAACATGGATGGAACTAGAGAGTATTATGCTAAGTGCAATATCTCAAATACCATATGATTTCACTTACAGGTAGAATCTAAAAACCAAACAAACATTTAAAAAAGCAGAAACAAGGGCGCCTGGGTGGCTCAGCCAGTTAAGCATCTGACTTCAGCTCAGGTCATGATCTCATGGTTTGTGAGTTTGAGCCCTGAGTTGGGCTCTGTACCGACAGGCCCTCTCTTTCTGTCCCTCCCCCACTCATGCTTGTGCTCTCTCTCTCTTTCTCTTAAAATGAGTAAATATTTAAAAAAAGAAAAGAAAAATATATAAACTTAAAAAGAAGAAAAGAAAAGAAAAAAGAAAAGAAAAGGGCGCCTGGGTGGCTCAGTCAGTTGAGCACCTGACTCTTTACTTCAGCTCAGGTCATGATCCCAGGGTTGTGGGATGGAGCCCCGCCATCAGGCTCCATGCTGAGTGTGGAGCCTGCTTGGGATCATCTCTCTCTCCCTCTGCCCCTCTACCCATACACCCCACCCCTCCCTGCTCTCTATGTAAAATAAAATAAAATAAAATAAACAAAACAAAAAAGAAAGAAAGAAAAGGAAAAGAAAAGAAAAGAAAAGAAAAGAAAAGAAAAGAAAAGAAAAGAAAAGAAAAGAAAAAAGAAAATCACTGAGGAGAATCAGGATATCTACCTGAAAAAAATTTTAATGCAGGTCAAAGTACCCTATTCTGGGCGGAGGGGGGGGGGGGGGGGAGTGCCACAAAGGACATTTATTAGTAAAGAAGAGAAGCGAGCACCAGGATTTAAGTCAGGAAGGGATAGGCAAATGCAAATGTAGTTTATGGGTTTATGATCAGGACTGCCCTTATTTATAAAGTTGCTAACCCCTAAGCCTTGAATGAAAGAGATAAAACACAAGCTATCAGGTATTTGGTTGTACAACAAGAAGGCATGGACAACGAGAAACACTTTTCTGTATTTATTCCATCAATGCTTTGTCCCTGAAGTCAGGAAGTACCCTGCCAATAAGGGACTGCCTTCTAAAGTTGTTTTGATATTGGACAAATGCTCTGACCGCCTAGAACTCCATGAGTTCAAAAGTGAAGGTGTTTACTTGTCCCCAAATATAACGTTTCTAATTCAGCCTTTAGATCAGGGAGTCGTGAGGACCTTTAAAGCTTATTACACATGGTACTCTGTGGAAAAGATTGTCAACACTACAGAGGAGAACCCCAACAGACAGAACAGCATGAAAGTTTGGAAGAGTTACACCAGTGAAGATACTGTTGTTACAGAAAAAGCTATGTAAGCCATCTAGCTTGAAACAATAAATTCCTGCTGCAGAAAACTGTGTCTAGATGTTGTGCATGACTTCACAGGATTTACAGCAGAACCAATCACGGATATCATGAAAGAGATTGTGGATATAGCAAAAAAAAAAAAAAAAAAAAAAAAGGTGGAAAGTGAAAGGTTTCAAGATATGGATCTTGGAGAAATTCAAGAGCTAACAGACACCACACCAGAGGAACTAACAGAAGAACACCCAATGGAGATGAGTTAGTCCAAACCAGGGCCAGATGATGAGGAAGAAGACGTACAAGAGGCAATGCCAGAAAACAAACTGACGTTAGACAAACTTGTGGAAGGGTTCTGGTTATTCAAGACTGCTCTTGACTTCTGTTATGACACGGACCCTTCTGAGACATGGGCACTGAAACGAAAGCAAATGGTGGAAGAAGGATTGGTACCATATAGAAATATTTTTAGAGAAATAAAAAAAGTGAGAAAGTCAGGAACTATGATGTATTTCCATAAAGTTCCACTCAGTGTGCCTGCCTCACCTGCCTCTACTTCCACGTCTGCCACGCCTTGTGTCTCTGCCACCCCTGGGAGAGCAAGACCAACCCCTATTCCTCCTCAGCCTATGTGAAGACGAGGAGTATGAAGACCGTGATGATGATCCACTTCCACTTACTGAATAGTAAATAATCATCATGCTGTATAGCTGAAAAACCTATCTGTTGTGTATGTGTGTGTCTTTGTGTGAAAACCTGATAACTGTCCAGCAAGAACTGTATGAGACATTTTGGTGCCATCATCATCATCACGCCTAAGTATTCATTGTGGAGAACATCGTGTGCCAGACTTGTATGGAAGTAGATAGCTTATCCTCACATAGGCATGAAGTGAGTGATAGTTAATAGAAAATAAATAATATGTTAGTTATCTTACTGTTTTATAACCTTGCTTTCAGAGAATTACATTGCCATACAGTGTGCCTCTCTCATAATTGGAGAAACTACACATTAGCCTGTTATCACAGGCAAGTGGTTTTTTAAAAATGTAACAATGCTTCTAATACTGTATTATAAATATGATGGTAACGTCATATGCCGTAAAACGTTTGTAACCATTCATTAGTGTATAAACTAGGCTACTGTGAAGCAATCCTACTGATTACAGTGGGATACCATAGAGCAATCATATTGCTGCTTCTTCACTATCAATGCATGAATTGTTGTATTTGTAAATAAGAATTTCTTTTTAATATTATCTTTTCATTTTTGATGCCCAGCGTTAACAATAATAATAGCTACAGTGTTTTGTATCATATGAGACAACATTGACATAGGTAATGACAGATGATTCATCTTGTAAACAGAAAATATAAACTTATGGTATTGATAAATATGGTACAGTACTGCAAATGCATTTTCTCTTCCTTATGCCTTTATTAATAATTTCCTTTCCTCTAGCTTCCCTTGTTGTAAGAATAGAGTATAAAATACTTATACAAAATATTTGTTACTTGACTTTATTTTATCCATGAGTCTTTTGGGCAACAGTAGGCTGTTAGTAAAGTTTTTGGGGAGTAAAAAGTTATACACAGATGTCCCACCACGTGGGGATCGGCACCCCATCCTCTGTGTTTGTTGTTCAAGGGTCAACCATATATTAATTTACACCTTCTAGTCTAGACTCTACAACTTGCTTTGGTTGGAATTAAGATAATTTGGCATTTCAGCAACTGGCCAAGTGAAAACTGCTTTTATTTATTTTTTTTTTTTATAATTTTTTTTTCAACGTTTATTTATTTTTGAGACAGAGAGAGACAGAGCATGAACGGGGGAGGGGCAGAGAGAGAGGGAGACACAGAATCGGAAACAGGCTCCAGGCTCTGAGCCATCAGCCCAGAGCCCGACGCGGGGCTCGAACTCACGGACCGCGAGATCGTGACCTGGCTGAAGTCGGACGCTTAACCGACTGCGCCACCCAGGCGCCCCTGAAAACTGCTTTTAATATTTGCCATCGATTCTTTCCGGTTTTAATACCTTAAAAGCTACTACAAAATATTCTAAGTCACAGAGGTATTTCTAAACCATTAGATGTAAAACATCAAACTATCACTGTAAACTTGATGTTACACTGATGCTTCTCTATAATGGAATCTAAATCTTAGGAAATCATTAACAATTTTATAAGTCATTTGTTTATACATCAGATACGCTTTTTCACTCCTTTATTCATGCAAAGCAACAAGGAAAAACCTGACTTTTATTAGCACAGCTTTTAGTTTCTCTACTGGCAGATTTAGATAAAATAGCCCCAAGAACTGCTTTTAAAAGACAGAAGCCTATAAAATTGAGTCATTACACTCCAAAATATGCTTTATTATACCAAGTTAAAAATAAACTGGTTTCAAGAAAAGCCAGCTACTCAAAAATATAATCTTTTAACCTCACTGCCCTTGCTATAGCAGTTTGCTCTCCTTCTATTTCTTGACACACTGCTCTGTATAATTACGTTCATTTATTTCGCAACATTCCGTTTGTACATGCGAATACCAAAGTTTCTATTTACATATTTTATTTTTCTGAAACACACCATGGTGTATCATATTGGCTCAAATGCGCAAATGTAGGATTGTATGTAACAGTGGCCACTTATTTTTCCTAACACAGAAATACATTTTAAAGTAATTTCTAGAGAACTGAGTGCTTCAAATCCACTTCAAGCCCTTTCACTAAAACTCTCTCACAATTTAATAAATTTCATTCATGAAGTCCTCATCCAGACTGAGGTCTAAGTCTCCTACCTCAAGTTTACTCTATGTCAGGGTCCTACCACTGTTAAAACAAGTTGATGTGCGATTTACTTGTAAGTTATTATTTTTTTAATGTTTTTATTTATTTTTGAGACAGAGAGAGACAGAGCATGAGCAGGGGAGGGGCAGAGAGAGGGAAACAGAATCTGAAGCAGGCTCCAGGCTCTGAGCTGTCAGCGCAGAGCCCGACGTGGGGCTTGAACTCACAGTGTGAGATCATGCCCTGAGCCAAAGTCGGAAGCTCAACCGACTGAGCCACCCAGGCGCCCCAGATTTACTTGTAAGTTAAACTAAAGCTCTGAAAATAACTTTACGCCTTTACTTTTTAACCATCATTAAATAAGAACAAGTGGGAACCAAGTTATCTTGGGAAACCTAACACTTGGGTGTTCTGACAAATGTCAACTGACAATGGTTTCCAAATCCCCTGGGGTCTTAGGGTGAAGTTAGGATGAGTGAGGGGTGGGCCTGGTTCCTGGTTTCCAACCCTGCCTCCGGACCTCTCCTTTTGTCTGTCTTATTTGTATATGCTACCAGTGAGTTCATTTTGCCTGCTTGCTCTTTTTTCTCTCCTCCACCTCCCTTTGTTAGGAGTTACATAATGTGCAGTCCTTCCCTTCTCCATCTGCACAATTCAGTCCTACAGACGTTAGGTGGGCCAGAACAAAGCAGGGGTCTGTGCAAAGGAGCAGCTGGTGAGGGGTGTCAGAGACTAGAGGAGGGTGTGTGGAGGGGGTGTGATGGGTGGGGGAGGGCAGATAGCCTGGTGCAAGGAGTCAGAGCCCAAAGACAGCAATGTGTCCACATGGGGGGAGCAGCTTGGCCTGGTGGTTGGAACCTGAGCAGAATGAGAGAGGGTATCCTTCCATGGGAGCAGCATAGTTCTCTATCCCAAGCATGGTGAAAAGGTCATTCACACAGGAGGAAGGCTGGGGGCCTGGTGTCAAAGCTCAAGCAGGGTGAGGAGGGTGCTCAGGTATGAGGAAGTCAGAGACCTCACAGGGTGAAGTGTCCTTGTGTGCGGATGGCTCAGAGTGGGATGTCAGAGATAGGCAGGGTGATGAGAGTATCCCCACAGAAAAGGGGTCCACTAATGAGGACTGGAACCCAAGTGTGGAGGGTATCCATATGTGAGGGCAGCCTAGAATGAGGTGTTAGAGAACAATCAGGATGAAGACATCCACAGAAGGGTGGAAGTGGGGGAGGCCCAGCATGGGGTATTAGAGCCTAAGTGGGATAAGGGGGGCATCCATGATAGGAAAAGCCTGGTATGAAGCATCAGAACCTGAATGGGGTTAGAGGTATCCATATGAGAGGTAGCAGTGGTGATGAGAGACAGGTTACATACAGGGAGACTGATCAAATAATTTAAATATACTAAAGCTAATGAGAACCAGTCTTTTACTCTCAGAGAAGAGAAAAACCCTATAGTGTTGTTATATTTGGAGTATCAGTATGAAGTCATAATTTCAATAGAGATAGGTAGAAATCTAGATTTCTATCTACACACACACACACACACACACACACACACACACACACATCTAGATTTCTATCTACGCACACACATACACGTTCCCTAGATTTGTCTCCTAAACGGGCCTGGGGGTGGTACTCTTCCCAAAGCAACAGGCACACCTACTGCCCAGACCTTGGCTTTAAAGCACTCTCCACTAAAAGACACAACAGCTCTTTGGAGAAATGGCCAATTCCTGGGTTGGGGCAGGGAAAATTCAAGATGAGTCTAGAACATACTATTGTAGCAAAAATGTAAAGGACTCAAATAATGATTTGTCAGTAGACCACAGGAGCCAACTTGCCACTGACCAAATTTAGGGACAATAGGAGCATCAAAATAAATTCTGATAATAAAGGGTAATGAAGTATGGTTCCTGGGCCAGCAGCAACAGCAGCACCTGGAAACTGGTCTGAAATGCAAATTTTCAGGTCCTACTCTGACCTACAAAATCAGGAACTCTGGAGATGAGAGTCTAGCAGTCTATGTTTTCACAAGCCCTCCAAGGCATTCTCACACACTCAAGTTTGAGAACCACTGAACTAAGAAACCATGAGTCCATTAAAGAAATGAACAAAATGAAAGTTTGATGAGGAATATAATTTCTACAGTCTCCAAAGTATAACTTCACAAAATACTTATCAGAAAAAGTGACTTTATAATGAAAAAGTCTAGCATATACCACCCAATGAAGTGATCAAAGTGAACATAAGTAATGGGACAAATTGAAATTGAGCACACCTGACATGATGAGGAAACACAGCTTCTGTGATACTCCTGCTACACAAATGCGTAACTGAATTTAATAATAAGGAATTATCAGACAAACTTCCACTGAGGGTCATCCTAAAGATCACTGGTGCATCATCTTTAGAAATATCAAGATCATGAAAATCATGAGAATCGTGAGTTTAAACAACTCATTCTTTTCCACAGTAGTAGACACATTAAAAGTGCTCAATACATGTTCATGAGGTACAAAGTTTGCCTTAAGTAGCTCTGGAATTTTGGTTTCTTCAAGTCATCAAAATATTCCTATAAAATATATAAAAAATTTAAACGTAACAGTTTTACCCTATTACTTTCACAATAGTTTATCTTAAGTCATAATAGTTTATCTTGGGGTGCTTGGGTGGCTTGGTTGGTTAAGCCTCCAGCTCTTGGTTTTGGCTCAGGTCACAATCTCACGGTTCATGAGTTCAAGCCCCCCAGTCAGGCTCTGTGCTGGCAGGGAAGAGCCTGCTAGGGATTCTCTTTTCCTGTCTCTGCCCTGCTAGCTCATGCTCTCTCGCTCTTAAAAAAACCACACACACACACACACACACACACACACACACACACACACACACCAAAAAAACAAAAAACAAAAACTTAGTTTATCTTGAGACATTCTGATAGTAATTGGAGTACAAAGCCAAATATATTTTAAGGCAGCTCCAAATAACAATAAACCATGTCATCAGCATATGGAATATTTTTCTGAGTCTGCCCGCAATACATCCAAAAGGTTTTACCCTACTGGCTTGAAACAGAAGGCTGATAGGAACGCACTGCTGTTTCACTTGCCTGGAAATTTCCTAATGAATGATTTAATTTACTAGGAAATCATTTCCAACTCTAATTTTGGAGGTAATATTAAGGATATGTCCTGGGTATCAATAACCAAGAGTCCTAATCAGACTCAGAGTTAAAAGAAAACACTGGAGTAAATCTTCATGATCTTATGTTAGGCAATGACACCAGAAGCGCAATCAATAAAAGAAAAAATTGATAAACTGGACTTCATTAAACTCTTGTGCTTCAAACAATACCATCAAGAAAGTGAAAAGACAACTTACAGAATGGGAGAAAACATTTGTAAATGGTGCTTTTGATGAGAGTATCGTATTCAGATTAAATAACTCCTACAACTCACTGGTAACAACCTAGAAAAAAGGATGTAATAGACACTTCTAAGAAGACATGCAAATAGCCAATAAGCACATGAAAAGATCTACACTGTCATTAACCCTTAGGAAAATGTAAATGAAAACCAGAGAGACTTCACATGCTGTAATCAGAGACAGCAGGTGTTGGGAAAGAGGAACCCTCCTGTACTGCTAATGGGAAAGTAAAATGGTGCAACCACTTTGGAAAAGTTTGGCGATGCCTCAAAAAGTTAAACATAGAGGTAACATATAACCCAGCAGTTCCATTCTGAGGTATATACTCAAGAGAAAGGAACACAGGTCAACACAAAAACCTGAACACAAAATGTTCACAGCAACATTATTCATAATAGCCCCAAAATGGAAACAACCCAAATGTCAACTGATGAATAAATACAGGACATCCACATCATAGAATATTATCCGGCAAAACAAAGGAAGAAGTACTCATGCTTAATACATGAAGGAAACTTAAAAACATAAAAAGTGAAAGAAACCAGTCACCAAAGACCAAATAATGTATGATTTCATTTGTGAAATGTCTAGATAAGGCACATCTACAGAGATAGAAAGTGGATTAGTGGCTGCTTAGGGTCAGGGGATTGGGGAAGGAACAAGGAGAGACTGCTAACGGTGCAGCATTTCTTTTTTATGGTGATGAAAATGTTCTGGAAATAGTGGCATGGTTTTAGAGAATATACCAAAAGCCACTGACGTTTATACTTTAAATCAGTTAATTGTGTGGTATGTGAATTATATCTCAAAGCTGCTAAAAATAAAGAATAGTAAAGTATGTATTTTCTTTAAACACTAAGATAACAGGAGTATACAAAGTCTGATTAAAGTGGTACTTACTGCTACTTTGTTCTTGAAAAAACCACTAGAGAATACTGCAATCATTTTAACTAGTATAAATAATGTAACAATAACAGTTTGGATGCTGTATTTATACCTACAAATATGCTTTACTAAAAGTAGAAACTAATGCAGTGTGACAATTCTGTATTTGATAAATTTCAAATCAAATGTTAGCAATATTTTCAACCAACTTCCTCTAGTCTTCTTGATAAATTAAAATGACAGGGTTATCATGCCAACCAATTGTATATATGAGTACACTGTTGTAAAAATTTTCAATTAGTGCAGATACCAAGTATAACGTAATTTTTAAGAAATTTTACTTGATATTTAAGAGAATGCCACTGATAATAACCTTTACAAAAATGTACCTTTAAAGTTTAGAACACCCAACACTAAATCTATGGAGCCTGACAGAACAGATAATTAATAAATGATCTAAAATAAAGTTATATTTTTTATTTGAGAGAGCAAGCACACGTACAAGCGAGGGAAAGGCAGAGAGTGGGAGAGAGAGAATCCCAAGCAGGCTCCACCCTGTCAGCCTGCAGCCACACAGACTCCTATAAATTGTGTGTGAGATCATGATCTGGGCCCAAATCAGAGTCAGACGCTCAACCAACTGGGCCACACAGGTGCCCCAAGGCTTTCTTTCAAAACTAAGTTATTTTAGGGGTACCCGAGTGGCCCTTGATTTTTGGCCCAGGTTATGATCTCATGGTTCCAGGGTTCGAGCACTTTGTCGGGCTGAGTGTGGGGCCTGCCTGAGATTCTCTCACTCCCGCTCTTCCTCTGCTCCTCTCCCCTGCTGGCGCACAATCTAAAAATAAAAATCTAAAAAAAATAAAAAATAAAGCCTTAAAATTACCATCAATAAATTTCATGCATTTTAATCCTAGACTTCACTCTTAAGTTTTATTTATCTTGTAAAATGTATAGCAATCTAATACGTGTGGATGTGTAAATCATTGCTATTATACGCTTTAAAGATACAACAAGTATTTGAGAACAAAATTAGCCTGAGAGAAAAGAGTGTGGCTAAAGTACTAGAACCTTTCAAGAATCATTAGGTATACAATTGAATACTTATAATTGAATATTACAATTCAATATAAGAATTTCAGCCTGAAGGTAATAAAGATATAGAAACAAAATGACTGTAACTATGGACATTTTATGTACTGTAATAAGGTGTATTCAATTTAATATTTTTGGTTGGCATCTATGGAATCTTGCTTCCTTTACATCAAAAGTTACCAATTTGGTTAATGTACTGCAGGTACAGTCCAAGTAAATTTTATTCAAGAGGAATGGCATGAGAAATAGGCACCAAAGATTTACAGAAGCTTTAAACATTACAGAACAAATTCTGGAAGAAAATACATCTTGGATTCCATTTTGCATGTAAACTCTATTAAAAGGAGGGAAATTCTGTTTACTGCTCTGTCCCTAGTGCTTAGAACAATGCTTGGCACATAAAAGGTACCCCACAGCTACTGAAAGAGGTAAAATATGCAGAATATCATTACCTTAGAAAGGGAGAAAAATCTTCAAGTCACAGTATGCAAGAAACAGAGAGTTAAGTTGTAAAATATTTTTTATTGTAAAAACAGAGTCAACAAAGGTTGACAATGCAAATGTCATCCCAGATTTCCCCTTGGTTCTTGAATTTGCTGGGTTCCTATGTACCAGAAAGTCTCCATTAGCACTTCTCAGGCTTCATGGTCTTTTTGAGATATGTTGATTAATTATACTGCAATTATACTGTATATATTGCTTGGAAACAAATGTCCATATGATATTAAAACAAACAAAAAAAACTGTTGTGGCTTTGTTTCACATTTCCTACAGGGAAATCTATGTATCTCAGATGCTTTCACAATCTAACAGTAAAGTTAGTGCCTTAACCAAACCCAAAAATTCTCCGTCACGTTACTGAATCAAACAGTCATGACATCTGCAATATATCCAGATTTAAATATTTAAAAACACAGAAGTTTGGAATTTAAAATAAACTTTAGGCTGATTTCTTCATATTTGAAAGACTGTAGTTATTTGCAGCATACAAATGGAGAGAATAGTGCAAAATGCATCAAGTTTTATATGATAAATATACTTTCAACCTAAATGGCTGCCTCAAAAGCAAAAAGTGAAAAATTACTAATTCTCAAAAGCAATCTAGGCTGACTCAATGAAGTTTACAATTTAGAAAGATCAACTGCTACTCTATTTCTATAGATTGCAAAATGATTTCAGAAACAGATTAACATATAATTGTTTTACAAAAATAGAAGTATCATTTGGGACTTTACAAAACTTTATAAAATATAACACTATATTTGCAAATTCAAGATAGTTTCACACTGAAATAGACAATACTTCCACCAATATAAGTCTAGTCAAACTTAACTGGTCCGTCTTCATCATTCTTACACATTATTTCTTCCAAGTCTTCAACCCAAGTAGATCTATGCTGTATCGTGGGATTTTTTTTTTTTAAGAGATTGTTTAATTTCAAAAGTTTTGTAAGATTTTCCATTCTAGAAATAATGTTAAAGCAGATGAATTTATACCTACAAATATGCTTTACTAAAAGTAGAAACTAATGCAGTGTGACAATTCTGTATTTGATAAATTTCAAATCAAATCCCTAAGAATGACAACCTATTAATTTAAAATATATATTTGACAATTTGGTACCTATAAAACATAAAAATATAATCACAACTATTTTATGGAAAAATATTCATATAGAATGAAGAAGCTCTAAAGTTATTTGTAGCTTGCAGATGAGAAGTATTTTCTAATTATACCCATTCATAAACGCTCATTTTATCACCTCAAAGAGCACCAGTGTATTTTCAAAACAAACTAAAAGTGAGAAGGTAGGGGCTTATTTCATTTAACAGTGCTATTATGATAAGGCACCACTTGGTATACGAAAAAGCCGAACAAAGTATTTTCAAATCACGTTTTTTTGTTACTGGTGTCTTAACCATTACATAGAATGGTTAGGAAAAAAGCTAATAATATTAGCTAACTGCGTTATACAACTTTTTCCATCATTTTTTGCTTTTAGTATTTCCATATAACAGAACATATAGTAAACATCAATGTAATACATGATCTGTTAAAAAAAAATCTTTTCTCAACCTTCCAACAAAATAATCTAAAATTAAACAAGAATAAGAAACCAAAAATTTATCTGGTAGATTTGCAAAAGTCTATCCCTGTAGAAGAGCGGGGAGTTGGGTGGGGGTGGGGGGACAAAATGACAGGACCTATTTTCTATGGAATATATCGAGGCACATAGGTTAAAAGATTCTCAGGCAAATTCACGGCTAGAGCAAAACTGAGAGAAAGCTCAGAATTCTATGTTCTCCCAGAGCTGATTTCTCAGGTAGTCACACCCAATTAAATATTTCAAAATATGTCCTTAGTCACTGCTATCATCATCATCATCATCATCAGATACATCATTTAAAGGAGACTTCAATGATTGACTGTAAGAGTCTGATCTAGTAGGCTGGCACGTGGCCATGTCCCCGGTGGAAAGTAGGTCATAGCAGAAGTCACAAATCCGCACAGGCTTAGAGGACTGGCTTGGAAGAAGAAATCTCTTTTCAGAGCAGGGCCCACAGACAACAAAACCACATTTGCGGCAATGGTGACGACGATTAACAGGTGTGAATTTTGCTTTCTGACAACGCATACATACAGTTGCCTCAGAGTCAGGAACCCAGACAGCAGCATGTTCATTACTGGGTGTCTTCCCACTTTTGGAGAGTAAGTCAGTAACACATTTGTTTATGTGATTCATCCATTCTGATTTCTCAGTGGCAGTGGCAGCATAAACTGCAAATGATTTAGTTGGTGTCTTGATAAGCCATCCATTCCTTAAGTCTCCCTCATCTTTGATGGAATCAATAGTGACATTTTCCAGGGGAATAATATGTTGTTTGTTATATTTTTTCTTCTGGATGACAATATTGCCATATACAAGAATATCATTAAATAAGAAAAATTGCCTTGCTTTGGGCTTTTTTCTGCACAACTTAGTCAATACTCCTTCTCCAATAAGAACCCTTCCTGGTATAGTTAAGGGTTGACCAGCTGCTCCAAAACAGTTTTCTACTATATTTATACGTCTAGTATTTGCTTCACTGTTTGCCAAGCGATCCACCATCTTCTGTTAGTAGCCTTTGGGGGGGGGGGGGGGCGGAAAAAGAAGAAATTAGCACATAGAAATTGAAATTCATGTAAGTTAAAGATTATATAACCTAAATTTAACAAATCCATACTTTTACTTATAGGCAAAATACTCCAACAAAATTGTTTCCCTCTAAGAAAATCACAAAGCATACAAAAAAGGTTAACCATCTCAATATAGCACTATACTACTGACTTAGGTACTTATAAAAAGCATAAACTTCTTACAGACATAAAGGAATAAGCAACTGGATGATAAATAGAAGTCCTCTCTGCAAAATAATAATCCCAGTCCCATGAAATTTAATCTCAGAGGGGTTCTGAAGAAGAGGACCAAATTCTGTAAAAACTAAGAGAAATTAATTAAGCTATTACCATTGAGCTAAGGCCTTATTCCTTTCATCTGGATTACCAGACTGTCTCCTGATGTGTCTCCTTGCCTTTGGTCTTGCCCCATAAATCAATCTTCAGGCAGTGATTTCTCAAATGCAAATCTCACCATGTCATTATTCAAAAGAACTCCCTTTGATCTACAAAATGCAGAATTTTTAGCATAGCATATAAGGCTGTTCATTATCTTGTTCTTGCTTACCCTCTTAGACTCATCAGAAGTCACTCTTCACCTCAAACTTGTTCTAAGAATATCCTACTATTTACAGTCCATTTCATCACATGTACCTTCTCTTATGCTGTCGTATGTCCTTTAATACTTACTACTCACAGCTAACTCTTACTGATCCTTCAAGACTCAGTTTAGGTTATATCTAATTCAGAAGTCTCCCTTAAACTCTATTAGACTAAATACATTCCTCTATGCTCTTTACATTCCATGTACCTTTTGGTTTCATTCTTACCAAAGGATGAAATCTGTCTCCTTCAAAGGCTGCAATGGAACCTAAAAGACAGAGGCTATCTGATCTTTATCTCCGAAAATGACACCCTCCGGCACAGCAAAGGTGCTCAAAAATGTTGACAAGAACATTTTGGTATTTCATATTAATCTAATCTTAAATGACCATAGATTTAATCTCTAGATCCAATACTGACTTCATTCAAGTCCTTGAGTTGTGCCCTATTTCAAACTTACTAACCTAATACTACCACCACCAAGTCATATTAAAGAGGAGCATTTAAAGTTTAAAGATTAAGAACACAGTCTAAATTCCAGTATTCAGTTCATAAATTGATGATACTGTACCCCTTTTTGGTCTCCATTACAAAGATTCTGATTATTCCTGAATTTGTCTCTCCTCCAATCTTGGGTCCTTATAAAGCTCTCTTGCCCTCCACAAGGGTAGGCTCTGCCCTTAAAGTTGTTCCAAAGAATTTATATGATAATGCATGGCTCCAAACTGTGATGACTTCTTTTTCTAATTGCAGCAAATGTGCCAACCAATTAAAGGTCTACTGTTCTATGCACAGTGCGTCACAGGAGAGGAAATAAAAACACCTCATTAACACTAAAAGAGTCTCAATCTCATTCATAATTCAATGATATACAACACTAGGATATCTTTTACTAATCCGATTAACACAAATTTTTTAAATTTCCTAAGATGAAGTACTACTGAGGATACAGGGAAACAGGCACTCTTGTACACTACAGAAAATATGTATACTCAGTGATCTAAGTATTTTATCAAAAGAAATTCCAGTCGAGTGCATAAACATATGTGCAAGTATATCCAACATAGCACTGTTTGTAACACACACAAAAAAGTTGGAGAAGCTCCAAATGTCCACAAGAGAAACTGGCTGAATAATTTATGATACACCCATAATAATATGCTAAGTATATGTTAATAATGAGATAGGTCTAAACACAGTGATATGGGAAAATGCTCAAGATATTTAGGTGGGGAAAGAGTTGAATGTCATAATCTCATTTGTTTCAAACATATACTGTGTTTCATCAAATCTAAGATACTATAAGACACATCCTCATTTTATGTGCCACTGAAAATGAAAATGCTGACAATTACATCATGGCATACCCCTGATTATATGACACCCCAAATTGAGACATCAGTAAAACATGTTCATCTTTACACACAGTGAAATATGGTTTAACATATAATCATAGGCACTTATAAATATGTAAGCACACACATAGAAAATAAAACTAGAAAACTATATAATGTCAACAATGGTTACTTATCTCTAAGAAGTACAATTATAGATAATTTTCATACTTTACACTATCTTCAAACATTCAACAAGTATTTATTTTGTTAATCACTGATCTAGGTGCAGGAGAAAAAATAATACACAACACATGCAATGTCCTTGCTCAAGGCTTACATCCTAGCTGGTGAGAAGGGAAACAGAAAACAAAATCGAGAACCAAGTTGTAAATTTAATGTACTGATTTTTTAAAGTGATTTTTTAAAAAAATGTTTCAGAAAGACAAAGACAGCGTGAGCAGGGAAGGGTAAAAGAGAGAGGGAGACAAAGTAGGCTCCAGTCTCTGTGCTGTCAGCAGAGAGCCCAACGCAGGGCTTGAACTCACCAACCATGAGATCATGACCTGAGCTGAAGTCGGATGCTTAACCGGCTGAGCCACCCAGGCACCCCTTAAAGTGATTTTTGAAAAAACAACTAAGAAGCTACTCAGACTAGATGGTCAGGGAAGGCCTTTCTAAAGTGGTATTCTTTCAGCTGATAAGGAGGAACTAGATACACAGACATGAGGCGTGGAGATAGAGAAGTATATTTCAAGCAAAAGAAGTAACTGAAGGTGCTAAGGCAGAAGAGATTGGTGCTTTTAGAGAACTGAAAGTATCTATTTATTCCCATCTAAATCAACTGCAGATTTTACTTCTTTGGACATACAGATATTAATCAGCTCAAATGCAGTGCAAACAGGTTTCCTATTATTGCTACTACTGGAATTAATACCATCCAAATTTGTGCAATACTTTTTACATTCATTATTTTCTGACTTTAATGGTCTCAAATTCCTGTGAAGTAATTAAACAAGTTTTTACATCTTCCAAAGAAGCATCTAATAATATTTGCTGAAATGTGAGCTGAAGGAGAAACTAAGACACAAAGACAGACATTCAATAATGTCCAAGGCAAAACAGCCTGGAAGTTATTCTACTCATTGGGAGTCCAAGCACCCAGCTGAGCATTGCATGCATTACTGTATATCCTACTCAAGGCAACCTTACAATAGAAATGCACTATTAGCTCCATTTTATAGATGGGTAAACAGATATAAAGGAGTTAAGAACGCTGTCCAAGGCTGTCACAGAACTGGGGCTCCAATGTGTTTCCTCTGTGCTGTTACCAGTATATTATGGTACACTAATTATTCCTTAAGGCTCCATTGATTCTACAAGAATTAAGAAAGCTATTGCTAACCTTTGGACCTTCACTGCAAACCCTAAAAAAAAGAAAGAAAAGAATACCAACTGGAGAAAAAATAACCTGAAAGGACAAGTCATACTTTATTTAGCCAGTCTCCTGAATGGATCATTCTTCAAATTTTACAATTTTAAGCCTGAATCTCTGTTCATAAATCTTGCCCCATTTAAGAATGAAGAAACAAAAGAGATGTTTGGGCATTATTAATTGATATTTGGCTAGAACAAATAGCTTTCAAAGTTTGACAGTGACCCACATAAAAAATACATTTCATACTGCAGGATTACAAATACATACTCATAATTCTTCCAACTATAAATAATGTATTCTGTTATCTTCATTTATTTTAATGATAGTTGCAGGCCCACTTGATTGAGTTCACTAATGGATTGTGACCTATATTTGAACAACAATGAACGTAAAGACCTCTCCATTATCCCTGTTGGTCCTAAAATATTTCTGTATGGACATGAAGAAGGGAAGCACTGAGCTAAAAAACCCAGGAATACACAAAGCCCTATGTGCACAAGCACACACACAATACAGAAGTAGTTGGGTATCCAGCAGGGACAGCACATAGAGGGATGGGAGAATAGGGGGAAGTCACCAAAAGCAAAATCAAAGTACCACTTTTTGCTGGATTACTGCTAGGTACCCCAAAGCAAGGTTCTTTGGTAAACTGGATTAGGGTACTACCCTTTCACTCAGGGCCTAAATAGGGCCTCTGCCTTCCCCCAAAGGCCAAATTCAAATTTACCAAGAGCACAATGAGGTGCCTCAAGCAGTAAGAACTCTTAAAGACTTTTGTGAGAATAGAGAATGTAAGATTACTCAGTCAGCCAAGGAAGGAGTCCTTTGCATAACTTACTCAATGAGGGGCACAGAAAAAGGAGAAGACAACTCTAAGACGTGGCCTAATTAAATTTTTATCTACTTTTCTTAGGAAGGAATACCACTGACTATAGGAAGAGTTAGGAAGAGAGCTTCCCCACCCTCTGGCAGAGATGATTTCTTTAGAACAGTTTCCAAGAAATAAAATTACTTGGTCAAAAGGCATGAATATTTAAGGCTGTTACCTTTTACAAAATTTCCATTCTGAGAGGTAACACCGATTTACCAAGCAGCACATGACTGTACATACCTAATCTTGTCTCACATATTTTTCCTCAAAAGTGTCAGCAAACTAGATACCAAAAATGGCATGTCACTCTATTACTTTCATTTACTTTTTTTATTTAACATTTATTGAACACTTTTTAGATGGCATTCTTATTCTCCTCTCAGAGCAGAGTCTACTGAAGGAGAAAGGCAGTAAACGATTCTGAAAGGTGAAGTGCAATGAAGGAAATCAGCAGGGTGTCAAGATACAGGGAAAAACTCATTTACTAAGTAATTCAAAAAGGGTTCACTGAGATGGTGCAACACAGAGTCTTAAAGGATAGGGAGGTCAGCCATGCAAAGGACTTAATACTACGGGCAAAGGTCCTGAGACAAAAAATAATATACTACTTTTTTTTTTTAGTATAACTTACTGTCAAGTTGCCTAACATACAGTGTATACAGTGTGCTCTTGGTTTGGGGGGTAGATTCCCGTGATTTATCGCTTACATACAACACCCAGTGCTCATCCCAACAAATGCCCTCCTCAAATCCCATCTTTTACTTTTACTTTTAATTTAATTCAGTGTTTTATTTCAGAGCTACCTAGTGAAGCCAACCACTTTCTAAAGTGTTTATTAACCACCCATATTTCTAAGCTTGTATATTTAGGAATTATTCATTTGTATGAGTGTTTCACACATAAAGGCTATTAACCCATTTATTTCTTTGCTTTTCCTAGTATATTAAACTGTATTTTATGGTGGTTGACACAGAGGCAGTTTTATTTCTTAAACTTAGACATTTCCCTTTTTGAAATTACATTACTCCTAAGCTCTCCTTATCCAGATATCAGGTGCACCTACAGGTTTCATCTGCTATTAGAAAGTAGAGCCTTCCCAGGAAACCTTTTGTAAACTGAAAAGGCTAAAAGCAAAAAAGCAATTCCCATTAATTTATATGGAAACATTTTTGGGTGTTCCCAGACCAAAAAAACCCCCCCACTTTTAGGCTTTTCTGATACCTTAGGACAAATCTTGCTAATGGATACACAAAAATAAATCAAGATAAAACACAGATGCATTACCTAAGACACAGTTCAAAACTATGGTGGCTTGATGCAGAGATGCTGAACTCCAGGAGAGGAGCTTGGTGGTGCCACTGTCACTGCTCGGGGTATGTACTAACTCTACAATGGCTCACTGCAAAACAAATATTATTTTCTTTCTTTTCTCATTTCTTTTCTCTTTTTTCTCTTCTTTCTCTTTCTCTATTTTAAATGTTTATTTTTGAGACAGGGGAGGTATAGAGAAAAAGGGGGACAGAGGATACAAAGTGGGCTCTGCAATGACAGCAGAGAGCCCAATGCAGGGCTTGAACCCACAAACCGTGAGATCACGGCCTAAGCCACTTAACCAACTCAGCCACCCAGGTGCCCCTATTTATTTATTTATTTATTTATTTATTTATTTATTTATTTATTTATTTAAATTTTTAAGGTATCTTTACACCCAATGTGGGGCTCAACCTCACAACCTGGAGATCAACGGTTGCATGCTTGGGGTGCCTGGCTGGCTCAGTCAGTAGAGCATGCAACTCTTGATCCTGGGTTCATGAATTTAAGCCCCACATTGGGTATGGAGCCTAGTTAAAGAGAGAGAGAGAGAGAGAGAGAGAGAGATGGATGCATGTTCTACTGACTGAGCCAGCCAGGTGCCACAAAATAAACACTATTTTCACTTGTTTCACCTTTTTTTGTAAAAATAAAAATCCACCTTGGGTTTCTTTCAGCCAGTGAACAGAAGTACTAATCTAGGTCTTTCATAAAGTTCAAAAAGTGGGGGATACCTGTATTTATTATCTATGTTTACGATATGAACTTTACACGTTTAATTCTGTTATCCATCTGAAATTTATTCTGACATAGGTAAAAATTCCTTCTTTCTTTTTGAACATTTGCATTCTAAAAGAGCTAGCCAACTGCTTTAGAATGGCCAAATACTAAGTGACCTCAGGTTTCCTCACTTGTAAATGGGAATAATAGTAGCAACAGCTTTGTCAGGAAGAGGATTAAATGATAATGCATATAAAATGTTCAGCAAGTAGTCAAAAAGTGGCAACATTTATTAATGGTATTAATCTAAGCTACTGATTTACAACACCCTCTTTACAGTGAACTTTTATATATTCTAACATCTGCTTCTGGGCTGTTTGGTCTAATCCATTATCCTGTTTTCTAATTCTTATGTGATTACCATGCATCTGGTAGGACTAGTCTAGGCTATCCTCATTACTTAACCTTTTAAAAACGTCTTACCTAATCTCCTGTTTATTTGTCCAGGTGAAATCTACTAGGAGAGTACTTCCCAACCATAGCTGCACACTGGAACCACAGGAAAGCACTGACTTTCAATATACTGGAAAAAACCAACCATCTCAATCTACTAAGTTCAAAATACCCCTCTTATTATATTTTAAGCCATTTTATGACTAAGTTATAGAAATAAGAATAAAGGAATAAAAAAAAGATTTTAAGAACAATCTTTATAAGACTTTAAACAGCAAATTTCTTATCCCACATTTGTTATTGAAGCTATATATATCCAAAAAAGCAACTAATTGCTCATAAGTTATAACACCTGAGTCTATAATATATTCATTTCTTTTGTAAAACATTTAAAAACTATTTTTGGGAGAGGGAGAAGGAGAGGGGGAGGGGGAAGAGGGGGGAGGAGGGGAGGGGGGGGGAGGGAGGGAGAGGGAGAGAGGGAGAGGGAGAGAGGGAGAGAGGGAGAGAGAGAGAGAAACAGAGTGACAGAGTGTGAGCTGGAAAGGGTCAGAGAGAGAGGGAGACAGAATCCAAAGCAGGCTCTAGGCTCTGAGCTATCAGCACAGAGCTTGAGGCAGGGCTCAAATCCACGAACCTTGAGATCATGACCTGACCCAAAGTTGTTGGCTTAACTGACTGAGCCACCCAGGTGCCCCTGTAATATATTCATTTCTGTCTTCAGTACTGTTTATTTATTAATTCTGAGTTGGAAAAACCTCATCTAGAAAATCATCTGAACACTCAAGAGATTTCACTATAATGATTTGCCAATATTATTAGTTTAAGTATTGCTGTTTCACACTCATCTTCTGACTAGTTCTGAAATGCCTACCTCTTCTGATTTTTTTCTTTGCAGTTAAAGATGGAAAATTAAAAATTAAAAAATCTAAATTCTCAATTATGTTAAATGTAGGCTTAAAACAAACAAAAGAATAAGAAGGATGAATATCTGCAAACTGTTTTTGTATCTTTTTGAAAGATGATGCAGTACTTTCGGCAAGGCCATTATAAAACCAAAAGGTATGATAGGACACCAAAATAGTTAAATGCTTCAAAATGCAGAAAAGCAAGATCATTAAGATCCCGTATAGAGAAAAAGAATCACAAGCAGGCTTCAGGCTGCATGTGGAGCCCAATATGGGGCTTGAACCAGGATCCTGGGACCATGCCCTGAGATGAAATCAAGAGTCAGATGCTCAACAATTGAGCCACCCAGGCACCCCTTATTTTACTTTTTATTAAGTAATTTTCTTTTTTGTTTTGCAGATCTCTAAAAAATAAAGGTTACAAAACATCAATTACTATGATAATTGAACTGCTTAAAATAGAAATTCAAAAACCAAAATGGAAGCCAATGGACTAATGATAAATACAAAGGGTTACAGAAATACTGATTCCTAGGTCCCTCCCCCAAAATAAAATATTCTAATTTTATTGGTCTGGGGTATGAAAGGTATGGCTGGACACTGGAATACTTTAAAAAGCTCCCTCGGTAACTCTTTATTTTTTATTTTTATTAAAAAAATTTTTTTTACTGCTTATTTATTTTTGAGAGAGAGAACACAAGTGGTAGAGGGGCAGAGAGAGAGAGGGAATCACAGAATCCAAAGCAGGCTTCAGGCTCTGAGCTGTCAGCACACAGCCTGGGGATGCGGGGCTCAAACCACCAACCGTGAGATCACGACCTGAGCTGAAGTCAGACGTCAGAAGTCAGACTGCTTAATCAACTGAGCCACCCAGGCGCCCCTCCCGCAGGTAATTCTAATGTGCAGCCAAGGTTTAGGACCATTTTTCAATTACAATAACTAAAGAACAAAATCCACTAAAATTTTTATGGACTTCATGCTACAACCATATGTTAATTTAGAGTAAGTTCCCATCTTCCTTTTTCTTTTTTAAGATTTTATTTTTAAGCCATCTCTACACCCAACATGGGGCTCAAATTCACAACCCCAAAATCAAGAGTCACATGCTCCACTGAGCAAGCCAGCCAGACACCCCAACATCCTAAATTTTTATTGTTCCTAGCCAGGTTGATAATCTCTTTTCCTAAGGTTTCAAATCTTCCTTGGTAGCCCAATAATTTTGTAGGTTTCTTCTAACAAGAGACATTTCTTTAGTAGGTTCCCAGGTATTTCATGCTTTTGTTGCTATTTTGAATCTAATCTTTTCCCCATTGTATTTTCTAATTTGTTATTATTACTATTGATAAGAAAACTACTGATATTTCTCTTTTTCTCCCCAATGCCCAGCCATTTCACAGAAATTTATAAATTCCCAGTTTTCCAAATGACTTCCCCTTTGTCTTCTTTTTTAGCAAACAGCGTCTGGCAGCGCTATTTCATAGTTACAAAGGGAAGAACTAAGGCAAAAGTATAAAAAACAAAACAAAAAAAAAAAAGAAAAAATTATAAAAACAAAAAAAAACCTTTTAACTTTCATAAAGCCAGATTTACATACCAATTAAAAAAATTAAACAATCCAAAGCTTCAAGTTATCTCCTTCACAACTGCAGACAAGAACTACATTTCAATTGTTCAAGCTCCACCTTAGTCTTTGGTTACATCTTGTTTCTGAATATGCTCTTCAGTGGAGGTCTACCACCTGTTAAAAATGTAACACTAGAAGAGGCAAAATTTCTTCTAAAAAAAAGAGAACACTACTTACAATGGAGAAGAGAGCCCAACAGTCACAATACTATGGCCCAGTTCTCAATGAAAATCAAAACTTATTATCTCATCTTTGCAGTTAAGTTTAAAACAAAAAGTCATCTAATTAATTTCCTACACATACCCATGACATCTGATATCAGTGAACTTCAATATTCAACTGTGCACTATAGTTGGAAAAACTAATAAACTATGAACCAAAAGACCTGGATTCTAATCTCAGCTCAGGCACTAAAATGAGAGATTTCATAAAAATTACCTAACTGCTTAGGGTGGGGGCATACACCATTTTACACACACACACATTTTAAATTTATATCCAAGTTAGTTAGCAGATAGTGCAATAATGATTTCAGGAATAGAATCCAGTGATTCATCCCCTATGTATAACACCCAGTGCTCATCCCAGCAAGTGTCTTTCCTAATGCCCCTTGCCCATTTAGCCCATCCCCACCACAACCCCTCCAGCAATCCTCAGTTTGTTCTCTATATTTAAGAGTCTCTTATGTTTAGTCCTCCTCCCTGTTTTATATTATTTTTGCTTTCCTTCCCTTATATTCATTTTTGTATCCACATGTTTAATTCCACATCTGTTTAAATTCCACATGTGAGTGAAGTCATATATTTGTCTTTCTCTGACTTATTTCGCTTAGCGTAATACACTCTAGTTCCATCCACGTTGTTGCAAATGGCAAGATTTCATTCTTTTTGATTGCCGAATAATACTCCATTGTGTGTGTGTGTGTGTGTGTGTGTGTGTATACACACACACACACACACACACACACACACACACACCACATCTTCTTTATCCATTCATCTGTCGTTGGACATTTAGGATCTTTCCATACTTGGGCTATTGCCAATAGTGCCGCTATAAACATTGGGATGCATATGCCCCTTTGAAACAGCACACCTGTATCTTTTGGACAAATACCTAGTAATGCGATTGCTGGTTTGTAAGGTAGTTCTATTTTTAATTTTTTGAGGAACCTCCATGTGGTTTTCCAGAGTGGCTGTACCAGTTTGCATTTCCACCAATGGTGCAAAAAGGTTCCTCTTTCTCTGCATCCTTGTCAATATCTGTCATTGCCTGAGTTTGTTGATTTTAGTCATTCTGACTGGTGTGATGTGGTATCTCATTGTGGTTTTTTATTATTCTTTTAATGTTTATTTATGTTTGAGAGAGAGACAGCATGAGCAGGGGAGGGGCAGAGAGAGGGGAGACACCAAATCCAAAGCAGGCTCCAGGCTTTGAGCTGTCAGCAGAGCCCAATGCAGGGCTTGAACCCATGAACCATGAGATCACGACCTGAGCCTAAGTCAGACGCTTAACTGACTGAGCCACCCAGGCACCCCCTCATTGTGGTTTTGATTTGTATTTCCCTGATGATGAATGATGTTGAGCATTTTTCATGTTGTCTGTCATCTGGATGTTTTCTTTGGAAAAGTGTCTATTCATGTCTTTTGCCCATTTCTTCACTGGATTATTGTTTTTTAGGCGTTGACTTTGATAAGTTCTTTAGTTTTTGGATACTAACCCTTTGTCCAATATGTCATTTGCAAATAACTTCTCCCATTCTGTCGGATCCCTTTTACTTTTGCTGATTGTTTCCTTCACCGTGCAGAAGCTTTTTATCTTGACGAGGTCCCAATAGTTCATTTTTGCTTTTGTTTCCCTTGCCTCCAGAGACATTCTGAGTAAGAAGTTGCTGTGGCCAAGGTTAAAGAGGTTTTTGCCTACTTTCTCCTCTAGGATTCTGATGGCTTCCTGTCTTACATTTAGGTCTTTCCTCCATTTTGAGTTTATTTTTGCATATGGTATAAGAAAGTGGTCCAGGTTCATCCTTCTGATGTTGCTGTCCAGTTTTCCCAACACAATTTGCTGAAGAAACTGTCTTTATTCCACTGGATATTCTTTCCTGTTTTGTCAAAGATTAGTTGGCCATATGTTTGTGGGTCAATTTCTGGGTTCTCTATTTTGTTTCACTGATCTAAGTGTCTGTTTTTGTGCCAGTACCATTCTGCCTTGATGATTACAGCTTTGTAATACAACTTGAAGTCCAGAATTGTGATGCTTCCAGCTTTCGTTTTCGTTTTCAGGATCGCTTTGGGTATTTGGGGTCTTTTCTAGTTCCATACAAATTTTAGGACTGTTTGTTCTAACTCTGTGAAGAATTCCGGTGTTATTTTGATAGAAACTGCATTGAATATGTAGATTGCTTTGAGGAGTATTGACATTTTAACAATATTTTCTCTTCCAATCCATGAGCATGGAATATTTTTTTCATTTTTTGGTGTCTTCTTCAACTTCTTTCAACTAGCTTGCTATAGTTTTCAATGTGTAGCTTTTTCATCTCTTTGGCTGGGTTTATTCCTAGTTATTTTATGGGTTTTGGTGCAAATGTAAATGGGATCGATTCTTGGATTTCTCTTTCTGCTGCTTCATTATTGGTGTATAGAAATGTAACCGATTTTTGTGCACTGATTTTATATCCTGCGACTTTGCTGAATTCATGGATCAGTTCTAGCAGTTTTTTGGTGGAATCTTTTGGATTTTCCATATAGAGTATCATGTTGTCTGTGAACAGTGAAAGTTTGACTTCCTCCTTGCCAACTGGGATGCCTTTTATTTCTTTGTGTTGTCTGACTGCTGAGGCTAGGACTTCCAATATTATGTTGAATAACAGTGTTGAGAGTGGACATCCTGTCGTGTTCCTGACCTTAGGGGGGAAGCTGTTTTTCCCCACTGAGAATGATATTAGTGATGGATCTTTCACATATGGCTTTTATGATCTTGAGGTATGATCTTCTTAAATTTTTTTTTAATGTTTATTTATTTTTGAAGGAGAGACAGACAGAGTGTGAGCAGGGAAGGGGCAGAGAGAGAGGGAGACACAGAATCTGAAGCAGGCTCCAGACTCTGAGTTGTCAGCACAGAGCCCGACGTGGGGCTCAAACTCACAAACTGCGAGATCATGACCTGAGCCGAAGTTGGACGCTCAACCAACTGAGCCACCCAGGTGCCCCCTTGAGGTATGATCTTCTATCCCTACTTTCTTGATGGTTTTTATTATGAAAGGATGCTGTATTTTGTCAAATGTTTTCTCTGTATCTATTGAGAGGATCATGTGGTTCTTGTCCTTTCTTTTATTAATGTGATGTATCATATTGATTTGTGGATACTGAACCAGCCCTAAATCCCAAGTGTAAGTCCCACTTGATCATCATGAATAATTCTTTTAAAGTATTATTGGATCTGGTTGGCTAGTATCTTGTTGAGAATTTCTGTATCCATGTTCATCAGGGAAATTGGTCTATAGTTCTCCTTTTTAGTGGAGTTTTTATCTGGTTTTGGAATCAAGGTAATGTTGGCCTCAAAGAACAAGTTTGGAAGTTTTCCTTCCATTTCTATCTTTTGGAACACCTTCAAGAGAATAGGTGTTAACTCTTCCTTAAATGTTTGAATTTCCCTGGGAAGCCAACCAGTCCTAGATTCTTGTTTGTTGGGAGGTTTTTGATTATGGATTCAATTTCTTTACTGGTTATGGGTCTGTTCAAATTTTCTATTTCTTTGTTTCAGTTTTGGTAGTTTATATGTTTCTAGGAATTTGTCCATTTCTTCCGGATTGCCCATTTTATTGGCATATAGTTGCTCACAATATTCTCTTATTATTGTATTTCTGCAGTGTTGGTTGTGATCTCTCCTCTTTCATTCTTGATTTTATTTGGGTCCTTTCCTTTTTCTTTTCGACCAAACTGGCCAGTGGTTTATCAATTCTGTGAATTCTTTCAAAGAACCAGCTTCTGGTTTCACTGATCTGTTCTACTGGTTTTTAAAAATTTTGATAGCATTGATTTCTGCTCTAATCTTTATTATTTCCTGTTTTCTGCTGGTTTGGAGTATTATCTGCTGTTCTTTTTCCAACTCTTTGAGGTGTAAGGTTAGATTGTGTATCTGAGACCTTTTTTCTTCTTTAGGAAGGGCTGGATTGCCATATATTTCCCCCTTATGACTGCTTTTGCTGCATCCCACAAGTTTGGGGCTGTCATGTTATCATTTTCATTGGCTTCCATGTACTTTTTAATTTCCTCGTTAACCCATTCATTCTTTGATAGGATGTTCTTTTTATTAAAAAATTTTTTTTAATGTTTTTATTTTTGAGAGAGACTACGAATGGGGGAGGGTCAGAGAGAGAGAGGGAGATACAGAATCTGAAGCAGGTTCCAGGCTTTTGCTTATCTGGAAAAACTCTCTCCTTCAATTCTGAATGATAACCTTGCCAGTAGAGCATTCTTTGTTGAAAGTTACTACTACCTTTCGGCATTTGGAATACACTGTGCCACACTCCCCTCTGGTGTGTAAAGCTTCTACTGAAAAATACGCTGACAGTGCCTTCTTTTGTTACCAGTTGTTTTTTCTCTTGCTGCTTTTAAGGTGCTCTAATTTTTTACATTTTACTTATTTATTAATTTATACTTATTTTTGAGAGAGAGAGAGAGAGAGAGAGAGAGAGACAGTGCACTTGAGTGGGGTAAGGGCAGAGAGAGAAAGGGGAAGAGGATTTGAAGCAGGCTCTATGCTGATAGCAGAGAGCCTGATGTGGGGCTTGAACTAATGAACAGTGAGATCATGACCTGAGCTGAAGTCAGATGCTTAACTGAGCCACCCAGGTACCCCGAACATTTTAATTACAATTTGTCTTGGTGTGGATCTTTTGGGGTTCATCTCATTTGGAACTCTCTGGGCTTGCCTGATCTGAATGTCTGTTTCATTCCCAGGTTAGGAAAGTTTTCAGCCATTAGGTCTTCAAATAAGTTTTCTCTCTTTTCTTCTCCTTCTGGGACCCTGATAATGCAAATGCTATTCTGCCTGATATTATCCAATAGGTACTTTAAACTATCTTCATTTTTTAGAAATCCTTTTTCTTTTTGCTGCTGTGGGGGGGTGAGTTATACACTCCCCTGACTTCTAGACTACTGATCCCTTCTTCTGCTTCATCTAGTCTGCTGCTGAATAGCTCTAGAGTATTTTTTCAGTCCACTTATTGTATTCTTCAGTTCTGTGACTTGTTTAGTACTTTCTTCTCTAGATCTGAAGTCTTCACTGGGTTCATTCTTCTCCCAAGTTCAGTGAGCATCTTTATGACCATTACTTTATCAGGGCAGAACCCCCTGGCTCCTCAGGGAGAAGCTCCATTTGTGAGATCCATCCCAACTGAGGGTTCCCGCAATGAGGGCGGAGTTTTTGGCAAGACTGTATCTCTGTCTTTTCTACCTGTCTCAATGTGGTCCTTTTAACAGTTTGTTGCGAAGGAGTTGTTTGGCTAGTTTTCAAGTTTTATTCAGAGGAAACTATTCCATAGGTAGCTGTAGATTTGATGTGTCCATTGGAGGAGGGAGTTCCTATGCCAGCATCTTGAACACTCTTCCACAACATATTACAGAAATTAGTAATGATTTTTTAAAAAGTACATTTCTTAGATAAGAAAAAGAGGGACAAGCTTTTGTATTTTAATTTTAAACTCATATAAAGCTGAGTTGAAAGGAACTGAAACCAAAATTTTATTTATTTATTGTTCTTTTTTTTCTTTTCTTTTTTTTTCAACGTTTTTTATTTATTTTGGGGACAGAGAAAGACAGAGCATGAACGGGGGAGGGGCAGAGAGAGAGGGAGACACAGAATCGGAAACAGGCTCCAGGCTCCGAGCCATCAGCCCAGAGTCTGACGCGGGGCTCAAACTCACGGACCGCGAGATCGTGACCTGGCTGAAGTCGGACGCTTAACCGACTGCGCCACCCAGGCGCCCCGAAACCAAAATTTTAAACCACATATAGAGAGAAGCCACAGTAATTTTTTAAGAAGTCTCCTCTAGGCACCAAATCTGCCCATTACTGAAGAGCAAACTCAAATGCACTATTCTACAGGCTTAGCCAGAAAAAGAAAAAAGAAAAGTTAACATGTACTCAACACCTATACAAGTGTTAGGCATTTCCACATTTTACTGTTTTAATGATCTAAATTTTGTTAAATGGTAATTATATACGTTTTACAAAAAAATAGAGTCATGTATAGTTAAACAATTTTCCCATGGTCTCACAGCTAGTTTTTATAAAAATGCAATTTTTTTCTAATATACATTGTTACCTTCAGAAATAAACATTATAGAAATATTTAATTTATGTGAACCTTATTATGTATTTGGGGAAAGCACCTGAGGAAAAGAACCGAAATATGGTAATAAGTATTAAAATGCTAAAAGTAATCATTCAAATACTATAAGGGAATAAAAAGTAAAAGCTGTGACTACTTTAGGGTGTCAGTAAAGGCAATTTCAAACAAGTTAGGTTTGGTAGAGAAATTCACCATGGTGTGTAAGAACTAAGTCATAGTTGAGAATTTTTAAAAAATTGGAAAAACAGAATAAAGACACTGGGAGTTACAAAAGATCTTTAGAAAAGTTGGAGATAGAGGGAAGAATATGGACCTCAAGTTTTAAACAAGACCTCCAGACTTTAACTAGCATTTAAGCCATATAACCCAAGGCAAGATTAATATTCTTTAACTATACTATAATCAGGTTAACTCCTTATTCAAAAACCAAAGGTTCCCTGGCCAACCAAATCAAATCTAAAATCTTTAACCTGGCATTCAAAGCCCATCAGTCATGCCTAAGCTTGTCCCCAGTCTATTTTTCTAGTTTTACCTCTTTCTTTATGTTCTATTATAATCAAACCAGATTACCACCTGTTCCCAGAATATACTCTGGCTTTCTCACCTACCTCTGAGCCCAATATGTGCCCCTCTCCCCTGCCATTCTGAAATCTTACCAATTCTTCAAAATGTAGTCAGCTCAGTAGCTTCACACCCAGAGATATTGTTTCATCTTTAAATTCTCCTATCATTTTATCTGTACCACTTCATGGCACTTTATGTTCTATCAGGTTTCATAAAGATTTATATACTTACTTTTCCCTAAAATATTTGGAGGTTCCTAGAAGCAAGAATATTATTTCCTACAATTTTGTATTCCCCAAAACACTTACAAAAATGCTTGCATATATATGCCATCAATCTGTACTGAGGTGAGTATAACCAGCAGTTAAAAGTGGCAGAAGCTTCTCAACCTGGAGTTTGAAGAAAATCAAAGACTTCATTTTTGACATCTGTACTAATATTCACAGAAAACAGGAACCACACCCTATACATCAACTGCTTCACTAGACCCACAGATTTTAAATTTACAAGCAAATGTTCAGGTCCATTCAGCTAGCATCTAATTATAAATTCTAAGTATTGAGCATGGCAGATCCTGTTTTAAAAAAATCTCAATCTCATGATAATATATAAAAATTATTTCTTCTCTTGCCAAGAAGCACAGCTGTTTAGTTAGCAAACAAAAAATGATGATATGTGCATATTTTTACCATCAACAAAATCCAGATAAAAAAGTGCATCATTTCAAAAAGTATTTGTACAGGGGCAGCTGTACAGTGCTGACTGCTGAAAACAACAACAACAACAAAAAACCCACCGTATAATATTGAAAAACAAAGCTAGTAAAGCTCAACTAAAATACTACTGTGGAGTTGATTATTCCATCACATCCCTAATAAATTTTCTTTAGTATTTTTCAAAGCAGTTATAATCTGCTCACCACATTCAAGGCTTTATGCTTTGTGTCAGAGGGAAAGAATGAATGAGATGCTGGGAATCAAGACACGTTACCACAAAATTTTAATGAAAAGCACAATAAGATAAATACTGTGATAAAAATAATAAAGTGGTAAGGAAGCAAAAAAGGAAGAGTGAAGATATGGCTTAAAGAATGTAGCATTTGAACACTTGAAATAGGTGTGAACAGTATGTGGAACCTCAGAAGGTAAAACAATGGTAAAGGCACAAAGCTCTACAGGAAAATATCTGTTTCAAAAAAAAAGTCACATGTGTGGTACCTGAGTGGCTCAGTTTGTTGAGCGTCTGTCTTCAGCTCAGGTCATGATCTCACGGTTCATGAGTCTGAGCCCCACTTTGGGCTCTGTGTGGACAGCTTGGAGCCTGGAGCCTGCTTCAGATTCTGTATCTTCCCCTCTTTCTGCCCTTCCCCCGCTCCACTCTGTCTCTCTCTTAAAAATAAACATTATAAATAAGACAGAAATTCACATGTACATCTGCAGCAGAGGCTAGACAGAGACATTTAGTAGAAAAATGGGGAGAGAAAAAAATAAGACTACGATGAGTTTTTGTTTGTTCCTGACAGTTTTTTCTGAAGCTTTTGGAAGGAGTGGTCTGATAAGAATTGATAAGAGTGAAGTTTGCAACAGAAAAAGAATAGAGATCAGGTCCAGGATTGCTATGACTGACTAGATATGGAAGAATAAAGCTGAAACTAACTCCACAGATTTTTGGTCTAAGCAGCGAGGAAGCTGGTAAAACTAGTATTAACTTTCAATAAACATGAAGTAGTAGCAAACACTTATTGACCCTTACTTTGTACAAAGTAGTGATAAAAGCAGCACTCAAAACTAGGGGCGCCTGGGTGGCTCGGTCGGTTAAATGTCTGGCTTTGGCTCAGGTCATGATCTCACGGCTTGTGAGTATAAGCCCTGCATTGGGCTCTGTGCTGACAGTTCAGAGCCTGGGAGTCTGCTTCAGATTCTGTGTCTCCCCCTCTCTGTGGCCCTTCCCCGCTCATGCTGTCTCTCTCTCTCAAAAATAAATGCTAAACATTATAAAAAAAAAAAATAAAGGAGCAGAGGAGAACAAACTAAAAATATTTTTAAAAAATTAAGAGTGATGAAGCCCAGGGCCAAAAAGTTTAGTTGGGAGATAACTGTAGACAGGGGGAACATCTAGAAACAACTCTATAATGACTAGAAATTCAAGCTGGGCCTTAAAGCAATAGTAGGTCAAACTATTTGGGGGAGAGGGAGAGAGGAAGACAAGGGGGACAATGATGTACAAACATTTTCCCCAGAGAAGAAACAGTTGAGTCCATAATAGAGGGGGTAGGGCCAGGAGAAAGTACAGTGGTTGAATAGAAATCTGGTAAGATAGGGAAAAGCAAACAGCAAAGAAAAGGAAGTATCAGATTGAACAGTTTAGACTTTATTATACAGGCAACAGGAAGATTAAGGCCTTCAAATAGGAAAATATCAATCCATATACAAAAGCAGTACACAGGATGGACTGGAGAGACTCCTGAAACTAGGCTGAAGGCAAACAAAAAAACCCAAAAACCCAGAAAAGTAACAAAAGCCTGAGTCACGATAATTAACAGCAGAAGGGGAAGAGAGAATTAGTGAGGTATAGAGGACAGGATTTAGAGACCAACTGAATATGTGGATGAAAAGTGAGTGAAAGATGACTTCAAAGGTCTAAGCATAAGCCACTGGCAGGTGCTTGTTTTGCTTTAGGAGGGACAAGAAATCAGTTTGGGACATATTTATCTTGAAGTACCTTCAGCATATCCACAAGACAGACATCTGCCAGACAAACAGAAATGCTAGGATGAGCAGGGAGCTCCAGGACTAAAAAGATGGAGTAGTCATTCATGTAGAGATATTGACTGATACTCCGGAAGAAAGAAGAGTGCAAAGGACTGACCTCTCAGGAACACCTAGAGAGAAGCAAGAGAAGGGGAGAAAAGAGAGCACAAAGCACCTTTTCAACATAATTGCACATGTCTCACAAGCCTCACAGACTAAACAACCTTATTGTGCCAAAAGGCCACAATAAGCAGTGAAACATGTGGACAAATCGAGGACTAATGGTAATGTATAATAATAAAATGCTCCAGAAAGCAATGCCCTTTGACACTGGAATTTTTAATCATAGAAATTTATCCTGAGAAAGAAACTCTTGAGGAGGGCAGGGGGAGGGGCACACATCTGTGCATAAAAAAATTTCCCTCTGGCATTAACTCTAATAGTGAAAATGGAATCTAAATTCCTAGCCATAGACAGGAATGGTTAAATGTAACATGAAAAGCCAAATATCTTAAAATAAAACATTTACCACATAAAATTTTAAAACTTCAACATTGAAAGGAAAAAGCATTAATGTTAAGAAAAATATCTGTAACCTATGACAAAGGGTCAACATTTTTAAGATACAAAGGGCCCATGTAATTAAATCAATAAGAAAAAAGTAAAATATCCCCAAAGAAAAATGGGTAAGATACAAATGGCAATTTCCAAAACAAATAAAAATGACCAGTAAATAGAAAAATGTTGGTTCTCAGTGCTAATCAAAGAAATAAAAAGGGAAATGATGTATTATTCACCTCTCCATGATATGGGGAAAATGGGCACTCATATTCTTGACAAAACACACTGGAACAACTTTTCTGAATGCCATTTTTGGCAACAGAAGCACTTTAGAAAGTTTACACAAAAAATCTATTTCCAAGTATACATGCAAAAAAATTTAAATCATTGTACAAAGTTATTCACATACTGTGGTTTTGTCTTAGTAATGTTGAAAAGTCAGAAATAACCTAAACATTCAACAATAGGAGACTGGTTAAGTAAATAATGGCATTATCTATATAATGGATTTTTTTGACAGAACAGAGATTAATATTTAATGTGGAAAGTTGTTAAATAAGGCAGTTTATTAAATAAAGGTTTCTAAACAGCACATATAAACTTTTTTTCTTTTTAAGTCTAGAAAATACACATCAAAAATTTAGTATAGGTTGTCTCTGAGCACTAGGGTAAAATATGCTTATATTGCCCAATTGTTATTTTTTTAATGTTTTTATTTATTTTGAGAGAGAGACAAAGTGCGAGTGAAGGAGGGGCAGAGAGAGAGGGAGACAGAGTCCAAAGCAGGCTCCAGGCTCCGAGCTGTCAGTGTGGATGGAGCCCAATGCAGGGGGCTCAAATTCATGAACCGTGATATCATGACCTGAGCCAAAGTCGGACGCTTAATCCACTGAGCCCCCCCAGGCACTCCTGTACTGCCTAATTATTTTTATAATGAACACATGTTCTCTGATTAAAAAAAAAAAAGAACAAACCTTCTTAAGTAACAAAACGCAAAGAACATGTAGAAAAAATCAGGTGTAAAAAAAAAATGCAAAGTTATAGGTACAATTGATAAAAAAAAAATCTTTTTAATCCCCCCCCCCCCACTACTGTTAAATTAAACAAGTATAAAGAATTAAGGATAGGGGCACCTGGGTGGCTCAGTCGGTTAAGCGTCCGACTTCGACTCAGGTCACGATCTCACAGACTGTGAGTTTGAGCCCCACGTTGGGCTCTGTGCTGACAGCTCAGAGCCTGGAGCTTGCTTCGGATTCTGTGTCTCCCTCTCTCTCTGCCCCTCCCCTGCTCAGGTTCTGTCTCTCTCTGTCTCAAAAATAGATAAAAATATTTTTTAAAAAAATTAAAAAAAAAAAGGATAGCTCCACTTACAAAAAATGTAAAGAAAAAAAGATGAAAAAGTTGATACAAAGAGGAAAATAGAAAATTCACATCACAAAATCTTAATCGTATTAGAAGGAAGCATGTTCATCTCTAAGAGTCAACAATTTCAAGACTGGGGTTAGCAACCTGAGTTAAAGTAAAAACACAACAGAGAAAATGAGTCAACTTTGGGATGAGAAAAGGATTAGAAAGCAACTAGTACACAGGCAGCTGGAAAAGAAATATTTAACAGTTACCAAAGCTGTGACTTTTATCAGGAGTGCTAGGCAGAAAAAGGAAATGGCGGTATTTACAGGTTGAAAATTGACCAGTTATACACAGCAAAGGTCAAGGAGAAGAATATGAGGTGCTAGTGAGTTCACAGAATATGAACTACAAGGTTCAGCACTGGAAAGAAGGAAGAAAAATAACAGCCTGGGAGGTGACAACGAGGACACAAAGCTGGTTCATCAGGTATGATGGAAAACAGAAACAGAAACACGGGCTCTTGAATCATCATCACCTCTGGTGATTTTAAGACTTGAGGTAGTTAAGGATGATGACAAGGTTAAGTAACTCAGTTATCCACGTAGGTTACTGATGTAGAGTAGAGGTGAAGGTCACTGGAGTTAGTGAACTGTAGTTACAAATGTGGCCCACCTTTATGGTCTGAAATGACTATAACTGTTACTTTAACCTCTGTAATGCTTTACTTTCCTTTGACTCAGATACATCCTTTTCAGCCTGAGAGATAGGAATCTGGGTGGCACTTAACTTCTCTCTGCATTTTATTCAACCACAAAATGAAGAGAATAAGGAGATGGGATAATGAATTAAATCAGTGATTCTCAAACTCTGACTGAACATTAAAATCACAGGTGGTTTAAAACAAAACAAAACAAACAAAAACAGACAAAACTACCTATGCCTGACCCCAAACCCAGTAATTCTGATTTGTTCTAGGGTGGAGTTCAGGCATCAGTATTTTTAAGAAGCTCCTCAGGGAATCCTAATGTGCCGGCAAGGCTGAGAACTAAACTGCCTATTTCTAAAGATTGCTTCCTTTTAAAATTCTCTGATTCTATGTAAATGACAGCCACTTTGTTCATTTGCTAATATAACTTACTATCATGCACCAGGCACTTTCACAAACATATTTTAGTAGATCCTCACAACTCTTTGAGGCAATATTTGTGTCCATTTCAAAAATGAGTCCAGTGTAGTTTAGAGAAATGAAGCAACTTGTTCAGGAGTCACAAGCTAGTAAGGAGGAGAGCTAGAATTCAAATTTGTTGGTTATTTGTTCAAGTCTATCATATAAGCAACCTGCTTTCTCTACCACTCACAGCAACTACTTGAATGCCTCCCAAATTGAGCATACCAGTTTGTGGTTTATGGATCAATTGGAGAGAAAGTTACTTTGGATGGGGGCAGAAAACTGACCCCAAATTCTACAGTAATTTCATTATAGAATTACTAAACACCTTCACCTAGAGAGATCTGCAACTTGAAACAGCACTCTGAAAGTGTATCTACATATATACTTTATTCAGTTAAGCCAACAAGAACATTGCTATTAAACATGCAGCTGGCATACAAAGCCAGTTCTCAAAGATAAGCTTATCAATAGAAAAGCAATTTTTAAATGCTTTGCATTGAGTAAGGCATTCTAAACCAAAATTTTAAGACAATTCTGAAAAATTGACAGAGAAATGAGAGTTGCTCTACCAAAGAGCTTCAATGTATAAACATGACCTTCAAATTTATCAGGCATTATCTCTATTTTACACTTTAAAATGATTATTCTTTTGCTGACACACTGCTTCTTCTTTGTTGATTATACTTCAGCCCATTATCTACATGAAAATTTCATAAACATTCAAGTTCTGTATCCTTAGGCCAAAATTTGAGTTAACAAATTCCGAAAGAAAGAAAAAAAGAAAGAAAGAGGCATTAGAGAAGATTTAACTTCTATGCCCATGGAAAGGGCAATTTAATAAGAAATTCATGAAGTACATTTATATGGGACATATGTGTCTTCATCCATTCAAACCTTTACTGAGTGAGCATCTGCTGTGTTCTCGGCACACTGGGGATGAAGACGTAAATCAGATTCCGTGCGGTGTCTGTGGTCAAGGAGGTGCCAAGACAGATCAATGTAATATTTATTGGAATGCAATGTGGTAAGTGATTTATTCTTGGGGAGAAAAGGGGGGTGTGGTAAGGAGAACAGCATAGGAAAGGTTTCAAAAAGTTAGGCTCAAGTGAAATTTCACCACAAGAACCCCTGTCAGTCAGCTCTCTAGGAAATAAGTATACTGAAGAACTAAAATCAAGAAGAGCAGCAAAGACAGAGGAGACAAGGTGGACAGAGATTGCTCCACAACTGTGAGTTATGTATTCTACAAAGTTATGCTATAGGAAAAACAAGAAGGCTTCAGAATCCTAAAGACCTCAGTTAAATACCAGTTTGGTTGCTGGATCTGTGAAGTTAGTTAAGTCACCTCATTTCTAGGTTAATTCTTCATCCAGAAAAACAAATGTGTATAATGGTGTTTACTTGACAGTGAAGCAAAACAAAAAGGATTTTTTTTTTTTTTTTAAGAACTAAGGAAATTAGCAACCAAATCTGAGCAGAAACTATCTTTGCCTCTAGATTAAGAAAAGAAATTTTCCAAGACATGATTTAGGGTTTATCTTACTTGTGGTTAAGAGTCCCCTCAGTTCATTTAACAGAATTTTAAAGCTAAGATGCCTCTGTTTAAAAATATCAATTTACATTCATTTACTGGGGCAATTCAAGCTGAATCTCTGATGTCTTGGTGAGTACACCAGTTTTATTTTTTGAGGCGATCGCATGTGCTTTCCAATTAAGGACAGAAACTTAATACCATTCACCTCCAGCGCCGTCAGGACCCAAACAGATTAAAAATAGAAGCCTTCGTTAATACTGAATTAACCTGAGGACCCCGTGAGCCACGAGAATACAGAAAAAAAGGTAGATGCTCAAAACATGGCAGGCATGCATCTTTAAAAAATGAAAAAGAGAAAAAAAACTTGTAATGGCAAGATCACTTCAACTTACGACACATGCCTGTAAGTCTCTCAAAGTTCGTAAGTCTTTCTTTAGTCTCCTCTGTAACGTACTACAAAACACAACAAAGAAGCTATTTAACAACTTACATACTTTGTGAGTCTTACAAAAGGGCTTAGTTATCTGTAACCTTAATACTACCATTGCCATCGCACACTCACAAGTGATTGCTATGATGAAAGAACACACAAGGGAATTCAAGCAACATGAGCAGCAAGCTGTTGGGCCTCCGTAACATTTTAAAAAGAAAAAATAAATTCGGCAGAAGACCATACAACTTTAAAAGACTCGAAATAAACAATGCGTTGGAGCCAACGCTTCTATCCGAGCAAATCCTGCGGTGCCGTATTTTGCCAAGTCACATAAAAATATGCTGTTCAACTTACAACGTCCCTGATGCCCAGACACTGCAAACTTTTCGGAAAGAAAAACGTTGGGGCCCCAGGACGACACCGGCCGCGAACCGGACCCCAGTCCTCACGCCCCGCAACTTCTCTTCTCGCCGGACCTCGGGGCCCCGCTGGCGCCTCGGCCCGCCCCCCGCCCGCGGTCCCGCGGCCCCGGCAGGCACCAGCGCTGACCCTCCGGACGGCCCCCGAGCCCGCGGGCGCAGGCGGCGGTGTTCTAGGGGCGGGCGAGGCTCGCTGCCGGCGCCCGCGGGCCAACGCCAGCGCGCGGGGAGCGGCCGGGGAGCGGCCCGGGAGCGCCCCGTTTCTCACAGACCCCAACATGGCGTCGGCCGCCGCCCGCGACGACGACACCTCCCCGCGCCGCAGACGGCCCGGAGACCGCGGAGGCAAGCGCCGGAAAGTTTCGCTTCTCCTCTCCCGGCCCGCCAGGGACGGGCGCACAACCAACCTCGGGCTTCACCTACCCGGCCGGGCGCGGGCGGCGGCGACGGCAGCGAAGGTCCGACTCCTCGTCGTCCCGGGCACCGGGCGCGGACTCTGCCCGTTCCTCCGTCCCAGTCTCCCAGGGTGTGTGCAGCCAGCGGCCCCGCTCAGTCGGCGCGATCCGGACGCGGCGGGCGGGCGGACGACCGGCACAGCCGCTCGCAGGTGACTCCCCCGCCCCTCCAGTCGAACCCCACAACGGCCGCCGGGGCTGGCCTCTCCCCTGCGCGTGCACGGGCGCGCCGCCGCCCACACGCCAGGCGCGAGCGCTCGGGCACGAGCACACCCACACCACTCACTCCCCCGCCCTTTCTTGCTTGTTCCCTCGCCCCGCCCGTGCGGCCCGCGCGACGTGCTCGAGGGGGCGGGGCCTCTGCAGTGGACACACCCACCTAGGCAGTCCGAGGCGGAGGGTTCGTTCCTACGCTCTGTGTGCGGTCAGGCTCTTCGCAGCCCTGGGGTGCACGTGGGAAGGCTTACCTGTTTTGCGTGGCTCTGGCACTCCTTTGGAAAGGATTGTTCATCTCTTTACGAGGTTCTTGGGAAGAAGGGAAGGAAGGCTGGGTTCCCTTTCCCCTACCACGAACGGGCCTCCCCAGGGAACTTAAGAACTTTCTGCAGGCGGGAAAGAAAGGCTTTGTAAAAGTAGATGCGAAAAGGCGTCCGGGCGTACGTCTGTTTGCTAGTTCCGCTTAGCACGGCGTTCCTGCCCATCACATGTTTCATTTGCTCTCCCTAAAGCGTACCTCTTGAAACCGAAAGAACTGCGGTTACAACACCTACCCCATGTACTTTGCACAGCTCTTTAAGGGCTTGCCTTTATTGCCTGCCTTAGAACTCTCGTCTTCCCAGAACTTTTCAATGACGCTGCAAAACCTCATCTACCTACTTCAACAGGCTTGGAAACAGTGATGATAGTATATAAGGTTAACCCGCCCTTCCTCATACCGCAGCAACTGTTTGCTAAGCGCGCTGATGGGTACGTGGAGATATCAAAGATGTCTGAGAATGGACAAGGAATGGGGGAAGGGGCCTGCGGCATACTCAACACAAAAAGTGTGTAGGTGTAAATTAGATTTGGGTATTATTTCAAGAATATTTAACCTTTGTTTGACAGTTCTTGAATTAGAGCCGCCAGCATCCGAGCTGCGCATAACTGAGCACCCACCAAGGGAACATGAGCAGGCCTTGATCCTGATCCGCTTTCTTTTGACGTGGGTTTCTATCATCTTTAGGTCTTCGGCTCCTATCCTCTCCTATTTCAACATCTCAGAAACAAAAAAAAAAAAAAATTTTTTTTTAATTAGTAGCTAGAACAAAACTACCAAGGGTGAACTTTAAAAATTTTTTAATGTTTTTATTTTTTATTTTTGAGAGAGAGAGAGAGACAGCTAGTGGGGAGGGTCAGAGAGAGAGGAGGGCACAGAATCTGAAGCAGTCTCCAGCCTCTGAGCTGTCAGCGCAGAGCCCAATCTGGGGTTCGAACTCACAAATCACTAGATCATGACCTGAGCCAAAGTTGGAGCTCAACCTACTGAGCCACCCAGGTGCCCGCCCCAAGGATGAACTTTTTTTAATGGGGAAACTTTTAGGATCATTACACAAATCTTCACATAGCTGTGGTTGTGTTTGTAGACAAGTACAAATGTCTCCAGGACACTTGTCTCAACCATCACCCTATCCCACCTTCATTCAGCCTCATCCCTCTACGTGCAAAGCACATTTCAGTGGGGAAAAGATGGGCTTGATCATCTCCAAAATCTCTTTAAATTTTGAGATTAGGAATTGCTGTGTCTAGTCACCAAACATTTTTGGTCACTCAGCCATCAGTGAACATACTTGCCCTCTCTCCATTCCCAGCGTACTTATTTAGCTTGACCTAAAATGCATGGAGTTAGAAACTAAAAGAACTGTAATGAAAGTATCTATGTCATAGTCTCATTATGAAGATTAAATGAGTTAATATTTGTAAAGCATAGTGCCTGGTACATGGTAAGTGCTATGTAAGTGCTAGATAAAAATTATTGTATAGGATGTATATTAATTGCATATGTAATAATGTATGTAATATATGGTATGCAGATATACATCTATTATTATATACCTAGTATACCTATATTAGGTACATTATAAAACATACACACAAAAAATCAGAAGTAATTTTGTAAAACATTGTTTGTGTTTTCTTTCTGCACTCTGCGTGTTCTGTACCTTCCCTGGGTTGCAGCACAACCCTCTTTGGACCTCACTGATTTAGAGCTATACTGACAAATATGGTAGCCACTAACCACTTGTAGTTATTAAAAATTCAGTTTCTCAGTTCCACTGACCACATTTCAAGTACTTAATAGCCACATGACTACTGGACAGTGCAGATATAAAATATTTCCATCATTGCAGAATGTACTCTTGGATAGCACTGATAAAGCTGAAAGAAACAAGGGACTAAGGCAGTAGGATCGACTTGTGACTAGGACCTGTAACCATGGCACCTTGTTCAAATCCAGTGATAAGATCTTTCTCTGAACCTCACATCTCCTCTATAAAATGGAAATAAAAATGGGAACTACCTCATGGACTGCTGAGCAGAGGAAATGAGATAAGGTATGTAAAGTCTCTGGCAGAATACTTAAAACATAGAGGAACTTGAAAATATTGGTAAAATTTGAGTTTTACCCAATTTGATAAACCTGAAAGGTTTATTATTGTCCTTGATTCTAATGGATAAGTTTTTCAAGGATATTTTTTTTTTTTTAATTTTTTTTCAACGTTTTTTTTTTATTTTATTTTTGGGACAGAGAGAGACAGAGCATGAACGGGGGAGGGGCAGAGAGAGAGGGAGACACAGAATCGGAAACAGGCTCCAGGCTCTGAGCCATCAGCCCAGAGCCTGACGTGGGGCTCGAACTCACGGACCACGAGATCTTGACCTGGCTGAAGTCGGACACTTAACCGACTGCGCCACCCAGGCGCCCCAAGGATATTTATTTTTTAAAAAGTTAAGAATTTGGTAAACTTTTAGTTGTAAAGAGCATTCAGGGGAGATGGCAAACACCTGGATTTTAATTACTCCTTGATTTCTTTGTTCTCCCCACCCATAGGCCCTTGTCTTCTCCCAGTTGTGCCCATCTCAGCAAAATGGCACTGCTACCCTCAAACCTGATGAGTCATCACCATCTCATCCTCTTTCCTATCTCCTTCATCCAGTCTCTTTGCTTCTAAAATATTGTAGGATCTGCCTGCAAAACACCTCATCTGAAATCCTCTCCTCTCCTTGTGTCCCCTCCACAGAGGGACAACACAGGATTGTTCAACTTCCCCACAGAAAGCCTTCTATGACTCCCCATGGAGGCTGCAATATGCAGTTGTACAGGTTGTAGTAGAACAACCCACCTTTTGGAAGACTGCCTTTCACATTGGAACACTGTAAATTTTTTTTTTTTTTTAACGTTTATTTATTTTTGAGACAGAGAGAGACAGAGCATGAATGGGGGAGGGTCAGAGAGAGAAGGAGACACAGAATCTGAAACAGGCTCCAGGCTCTGAGCTGTCAGCACAGAGCCCAATGTGGGGCTCGAACTCACGGACCGCGAGATCATGACCTGAGCTGCAGTCGGACGCTCAACTGACTGAGCCACCCAGGCGCCCCAAAATTTTGTATTTATTACAAGTATTCTCTGGCAGATTTCAGTGAAGTGCCTTGTTCTACTAAAAGTATTTTACAACAATTTCCCAACAAGATGGAAATGCTTTGAGAAGTGGATGCTCTTTTCTAATTTGCCCAAAGGTGCCACATGAGGTAGGAACATTTCTATTTCACTTTGAACAAAATGCCAGTTGATCACTAGGTCCTATAAACCCCAGCACAATACAACCTCTGCCATTCTCTCCACCATAAAATAATGCCAAGCTCCACCAAATTCCAGTCATATTGATCTCCTGTTGTTTTAAAAATATACCAAGCTCTTTTCTGCTAGAGGACCCGCTGTCTTGGCCACTTCTCTACCTAGACAGTCAAGCCCATCGCACCCCACCCTTCACATAGCTGTGGCTCCTTGTCATCTTTCAGTTCTCTGTGCCCTGAGAGAGTGCCCCTGTTATTCTGGGTTACAGCCCTGTGTTTCCCTCGTGGCACAAATAGATCTCCCTGGAGACAGTACGCTCCATGAGGACAGGGAGTTCATGGTCTTCTTTGTTCTATCCCCAGCTTCTCCATGGTCAACTTAGCACTATTGCCACCCCTCTGTGCGCTGTGGGAGAAAGCTTAGAATTCCATTTTCCAGGAGACTTTTCCTTAAATGTTTCCAGGTTAAATCCCGCCAATGGAGACACATGTGTGAAATTTGAAAAGCAGAAGAAAAGGAGAAACCATTATTCTCCAGTACAGCTTCAAACAGGCAGCTCAGATCAGAGGGGACTGTTTCCATAGACTTCTGGGAAAATATCAGACAAACCTAAAAACATAATATTCTGTTTTTGAAAGGGGTGGTGGGGCTGTATTCTTAAAAAGGGCAGTGGAAATGTTCCAGATTAAAAGAGGTGAGGGACTCCTGGGTGGCTCAGTCTGTTAAGCGTCCAACTCTTGGTTTTGGCTCAGGTCATGATCTCACAGTTTGTGGGTTTGAGCCCCACTTTGGGCTCTGCGCCGATGTGTGGAGCCTGCTTGGGATTCTCCCTCTCCCTTTCTCTCTACCCCTCCCTCTGCTTGTGCTGTCTCTGTCTCTCTCAGAATAAATAAATAAACAAACTTTAAAAATAAATAAATAAAATAAAAGAGGTGAAAAGACATGGCAACTAAATATAATACCTGACCCTAGACTAGGCCCTCTAGCGGAAGGGGAGAACGCTACAAAGGACATTATTGGGCCAATTGAAAAAATCAGAATATGAACAGAAAAGTAGACAAAGGTATTATATTAAATTTACTGTCTTGGTCATATAAGAGAAAGTCCCTATTGTTAGGATATACACACTATTTAGGGGTAAAAGACCATGAGGTATATAATATACCCTCAAATGATTCAGAAAATATTTCATACATAACATATAATGTAAATATTACCTCTAAAAGAAAGAAATCACTTACATAACTGATAAAGCAAATGGAGTAAAATGTTAGTAGATGAATCCAGGTAAAGAGTTTATGGATGTTCTTGCTATAATTTCTGTTTGTGCAAACTGTGAGTTTGAAATTACCCCCCCCAAAAAAAAACAAAAAAAAAAAAACATTTAAAAAATATATATATAATAAAGCACTAAAGAAACAATACTAAATAATTCAAAACAAACTAGGATAGCTGTCTTAAATATCCAGTCTCAAAATAGGTCCAGACTGACAGCAACATGATTAAAAAACAGTGTACTTTATGTTTTCTAATTCCTCAGTGAACAAAAAGTGAATTTTTTCTTCTTGCAGAAGGCAAGATGCTCCCTGGCTATAATCTATCATACACAGTGGGTCTTTCTAAACATTTAAATATGGGATGTTTGTGGCTTTGCTCGCCACTGTGTCATACAAACCAGTTTGGCACAATCACATCCTGGGCTGCAGGAAGTAGGAACAGATACTATGTTCCTTATAAAACTTCATTATGTGAAGAGAATAATCCAAGTTATAACCACATCCCCCAATTGCATCATTGTCTACTTTTTGCTTTAAAGCAAGAAGGCCTCGTGATTCATGGAAATGTAGTTCTATGCTATTTTATTAGAGAGCCTTATAGTCATATCTTAGAAGATCATTTAGAAATGTTTTCCGATTAAATGACAAAGAAAATTCTCTCAAAAATATTGCAAGACAGTAAAATGATCAGTGGTTGCCAGACATTAGGGGGAAGGGAGGGATAAATAGGATTTTTAGGGCAGTGAAACTTCTGTATGATACTATAATGGTGGATACATGTCACTATATAATTTGTCAAAATTTATAGCAGGGGGGAACTTAATATAAACTATGGACTTTGGGTGATAAGGACACGTCAGTGTAGGTTCATTGACTGTAACAAATGCACCACTCTGGTGCAGGCTGTTGAGAGTGGTGGAGGCTTGCTTGTGTAAGGGCAGGAGATTTATGGAACTCTGTACTTTCCACCCAATTTTGCTGTGAACCTAAAACTGCTCTAAAAAATAAAATCCATGCAAAGGGAAAAAAATATTGCATATGTCTCTTGGAAAGGTTAGAATTTAAGGCTGGGGAGTTGAGAAGCTTTTTGGAAGGAATTTTAATTCATTTCTTGAAAGATTTATTGTAAATTGTATTTCTCGACTACTGCGCTTTTAACGATCTGTCAAGCTATCTTACCTCAGAATCAAAAAATGACATTTTTTATTATTATTATTTTTTATTTTAGAGAGAGCATGAGCAGGAGAGAGGGGCAGAGGGAGAGAGAGAGAGACTCTTCAGCAGGCTCCACACTCAGGGCAGAGCCCAACACAGAGCTTGATCCTATAACTCTGGGATCGTGACCTGAGCCGAAATCAACCGTGAGCCACCAAGATGCCCTTCAAAAATGACATTTAAATTTGAACACAGAACTTTATTAATATAAAAAAAATAAATTTTCTTGGCAGAAATTTGATGTTGGGACACCTGGATGGCTCAGTCAGTTGAGCATCTGACTTTTGATTTCAAATCAGCTGCTGATTCCAGGGTTCTGGGATTGAGCCCCACGTTGGACTCTGCCCTGCATGGAACCTGCTTGGGATTCTCTGTTTCCCTCTCTCTCTGCCCCTCCTCTGCGTGTGCTTTCTCTCTCTCAAAATAAATAAATAAACTTAAAAAAATTTTTTTTATCTTGATCTTGGGAGTTTTAACATATGCATCTAGTATACATCAAGAATCCTGTGAATTTTTCCAACAGTGGATATAAATTGATCAGGGATTTGTCTCACTTCAAACTGAGTTTATATATTTCCAACAGGGACATCACGTCATATTGGAAACTAAGGAACTAGTTCCATGCTCATCTCTGGTTTTCTAGAAACATAAGGCTCAACACCCCATCCTGAAATAAATTCCAGGTAGGATAGTAAATTACATGTAAAATATGGAAACTTTTGTATAAAAGGGACATGTAAAATATACAACTACATTAATTTTTTTAATCTTTGGTAGAATTATACATGATTCTTTTTATGTGTTTTACCAATATTCTATAATAAGTATGTATTGTTTTATTAAAAAAAAACACAAGGCATAATCATGGGTAAGTTTTTCAATGAAGTAAAAATCATATTCAAGTACTCTATACACAAAAAGGCACAATGTCTGCTTTCTTCTGTAGAAAATTCCTAAATTATTTGCACATTACCTTCCCTGCCAGTTGAGTGGAATTATACAACAAATGCCTTATTTCTCAACATTAACTCTTGTAAATGACAAAACGTTGACCTCCACAAGCAGTTATTGAAAAAGTTTACCTTCTATAAACTAGCTTAAAATAAGTATGGAAACTGCAAAATGAGAATACTGTATTATGTTTTTAAAAGTTGGTGCCAGATTAAATAAAATTCAACAGAAACTTTAAATCCAAATATTATTGAAAGAATCTATTTTAAAAAGCAATATACTTTTCTGGAGTAGTAGTATAAATAGGTCATTCATACTTTTATAGAAAGGGAAGACATTTAAGCATGATTTCATTAAAAATTCATTTTCAAATAAAAATAAAAACTTTCATAGTTTGAAGCCAGATAGACCTGGGTTCAAATTCTGATTCTACAACTTATTAGCTTATAACCTTGTGTAAATGGCTTAACTGTTCTGTTCAATTTTCTTGTTAGTAAAATTGGTAAAAATGGGAAAATAATCCCCTATGCCCTAGGATTATAAAGATTGGGGCTAATATAAGCAAAGCACATAGCAAATAGTAGATGCCTGGAAAATAGAGGGTCTTAAATAAACAGTGGATGTGGTGGTAATGTTATAGTACTAAATGTTGTTGCTGTTGAAATTATTAATAAAATATAAATTTTATCACTTATGTGACAAGGCAGGAAATAGTATATTAAACCTTGACATGCCTGATTTATAGATCTCTGGCTAGTTCTTGCAAAGGTCCTTCCTTCATATCTGTGCCTCTTTAGTGACTCTTCATACACTCTAGATTGACAACAAATGAAGAATGTTCACACGCAGAACAAATCCTATGAAAACAAGCCATCATTCAGTTGTAACCACCCAACTGCACTCCTTACCTAGTCTCCCTCTGGCTCTGTATGGAGCAGCCCCCAGCATCCATCTCAGTCCCTGACTTCTATCCAAACCCACCCATATGTTTCTTCACTTCTTAGCCCAAGTTCAGCCACCAGGCACGGTGGGTGCCAGAACAGGCAGGCATGGCCAAATACAACAGGGCCCCTGGTTCTAGAAGAGGGGTGAGGTGCCTGGACCAAGAGTACTCTGGAGAAAATGTCCAAAGTCTTTGCAGAGTAGTAGCCCTGCTCTGCCTCATTTGAGCCTCAGCACATACAATCACTGTTTATTGAACTATGACTCACACATAAGGAAACCCGAATTTGGAAATGAAACTGAGTGGCAAGGCAGGAAGCCAGCCAAGAAACAGGGAACACAGTCAAGAGACAGGCTTATAGCCAGAGACCATAGGACGTGGTGCAGAGTACTATTTCTAAAGCTGGGGTCAAAACTCCTAAAGGTTAGAAAGAACATTTTGATCTGGAAAACACTGAATAGCTTTTTAATGATAATGCAAAGGTATGAATGGTCTCTTCTGCCATACAGCACCTTCTTTCCATATTCTCCAAGTACTGAACCCTTTTACTGTCTTTTTTTTTTTTCCATATCATCTCCAGCATATCTTTACCTTATTTTCTCCTAGCTTCCGCCTTCCTGTGTGAGGAATCCTGACACACATTCTACTTTCCCGGAAATGGAGTGTCATGTATATGTATAGAAACATAAATATGCACATCGTGGATTTGAAAACCAAAATAATCCATGGACATCTACTTGGTGATAAGGTTGGGGTGGAAATATAAAATAGAGTAAATTAGTCCTATTTATAAAGCAATTCATTAACTTATAAAAATATCTATTGACTGCTATGAGTTAGATATTGTTCTTAGAGTTGGGGGTAGCATGGGGTATGGAGGGAAATCAGACAAGAACTATGTTTTTAAGGAGCCTAGATTCTAGCAAGGGGAGAAAGCACAGAAAATAAAATAATTACAGACAGTGATAGGTGCAGTAAAGGAAACAGACACGGTAAGCACAATGACATCACCCAGGAGTGTTTAGGGTGGGAGGTGTTTTATCCCCATAATATTCATCAACCCTACCACCACTATTACTGGTCTTTGAGAAGACTACTGATAGTCTCTCAGTCTAATGTAAATTGCTATGTAAATGAATCTTCAAGACACGTGTCATAGCCCTTCCCACCATCCCACATTCTCAACCAGATTATTTATTGTCCCTAAACTATTCTTCAATAAAAGTTCTGGAACCATCACAGAGTACTTAATGGAAAGTGACTGGCTATTTTAAATAGAATAGTCCATACAGCTTCTCTAAGAAGACGACAATCGACAAGACAATCGAATTGAAAGATGAGAAAGAGGCAACTCCAGGAAGAGGTAGAGAAAAGTGTTCAAGGACAGGAAGGAATGCAAAGGCCCTGAGGCAGAAAGAGTTTATAGTGAACTCAGAGTAGAGAGATCAGTGTGGCAGAGGAGGAGCTGGTGTTAAGAGCTAAGTGAGGTAGGTAGAAGCCAGAAGCGTTCTGGGCTGAACCAGAGGGGCCTGGCTATAAGCAGGAGAGTGATGCTATTTGATTTACAGTTTTAACAGATTTAACTCAGAATTGAAAACAAAAATGGAAACAGGAAGACCTCTCAGCAAAACATCACAGTAGCTCAGGGGAAGATGATGATAGCATGGCCTTGTGGGCAGCTTTGGAAGGAGAAATGGACAAATGAGGTATACCTTGGAGATAAAACAGGTAGGACTTGCTAACTGACTGCAAGAAGGCAAGGGAAATGGGAGGAATGCAGAGTAACTGCCAGGTTTAGGTGTAAGCAGTTGAGCAGATCATGGCCTCATCAACTGGGATAAGGATGTCTAGGAAAGGAACTGGTTTGAGAAATGGAAGGAGAATCAAGAATAATTTGACATATTTGGTTTGAAATGCCTATTCCTGATCACAACTAGTGATGTCAAGTCTAGAGTAAGTGGAGAGATCAGGACTAGAACTATAAACTGGGGCACCGTCCACAGGAAATACAGTTAGGGATGATGTCAAGAAATTTATTAGGATAAAACCTTATAAAATCAAGGATCTAAAGATGAATGAATATAATTTATCAAAAAGAAATAATGCTTTATGCACAAAGATATTTATGGCAGCATTATTTATGACATTAAGTAAAGGGGGAAAACACTAAATGTGTATTTCGAAGCAGTTGAGTGCTTTATCAGTGAAATATTATTCAATAATTTAAAGTCTTGAGGCATCAAGACTTTAAGTCTGGCTGCATCAGTCTGTAGAGCATGTAACTCTTGATCTTGGGGTTGTAAGTTCGAGCCCCATGTTGAGTGTAGAGATTACTTAAAAATAAAATCTTCAGGGGCGCCTGGGTGGCGCAGTCGGTTAAGCGTCCGACTTCAGCCAGGTCACGATCTCGCGGTCCGTGAGTTCGAGCCCCGCGTCGGGCTCTGGGCTGATGGCTCAGAGCCTGGAGCCTGTTTCCGATTCTGTGTCTCCCTCTCTCTCTGCCCCTCCCCCGTTCATCCTCTGTCTCTCTCTGTCCCAAAAATAAATAAACGTTGAAAAAAAATATTTAAAAATAAATAAATAAATAAATAAAATCTTCAAAAAATAATAATAATTTAAAGTCTTTACTAAGACTTCTGTATAAGAAAGGGCTATATTTATATTAAAATTCTAAGTGGGGAAAAAAACACTATAAACTTATCCACATGGCATGATCACTATATTAAAATATGCATAAAAGGTAAGAAGGAAATATGAAAGGTTAATCATGGTCATTCTTTTTCTTTGGACTTTTTCATATTTTGTATCATTCCCATTCTGTTTGATAGCTTAAGTGAGTCTTATACTAAGGTAACAGACAACCCCCCAAATTTCTATGGCTTCACACATAAAATTTATTTTTTGCTCATCCCAAGTCCACTGTAGGTCAGATATAGCAGATAATAAAAGATGGCCACTATCAATATTTACCCTTCCTGTACCATATGCTACTCCCTATATCAAATGTAGGAGTCCAATTTCCCTTGCTTTGAATCTGGATTGGTTTTGGTGACTTGCCTTGATCAATAGAATATGGCAGCAATGATGGTGTGTGACATCTGAGGATAGGTCATAAGAAAACTTTTAATTCCTCCTGGGTCTCTTGGGACACACACTCTTGGGCTGCTTGCTCTCAGAACCTAGGACCCATGCAGTAAGAAGCCCAAGACATACAGGTGCTGTGGTTGATAGCTCCAGAGCACCCAGTTGATAGCATCGATTCTAACCACTTTGGACTACCAACTCAAGTGAGTGGTCAAAAGACTGCAGATTTAGCCAACAACTTTCTGCAACAGTATGAGAGACCCCTAGGGAGAATGGTCAAGCCGAGCCCACTCAGCACACACAGAACTATGGGAGGTAATACAAAATTATTGCTTTAAGCCAGTAAGTTTTAGAGTTATTTGACACACAGAAATTGATAACCAGAGTATGTGACTACTTACTTTCCAAGGAAGCTGCTTTGCTTTTGTGCCTCCATCATCTCAACATCTGGCCATCATTATCATCCTAAAGGAGAAGGCAGAACTAAAAGTTTACACAGGACCTTTCTCTACCTCAGCCCAGAAGGGACAGATATCATATAGGCTGCCTACAACCTATAGGTCAGCACAAGGTAAACAAGGAAATATAGTTTCTTGGGTATGTGGCAAGGAGAAAAAAATGATATAATGTATACTATGACTTTACATTACTTTCACTTTTTAATTGTAAAATACTCTAAACATAACAAAAGAGTACAAAGACGAAAAGGCATCCATCTACTCACTAACCAGACATCAAACTCTTACAACCACACACAAAAAAAAAGCCTTATTAAATGGCTCTGGAGAGCTTTCTGTAGATGTTGGGTGATAATTGCTGAATCTAACCCTTCAAAGGATGTCGAGTTCAGACTCCTTAACAAACCCCTTCACTATGACTACTTTTCTGGATAGTTTGCAATTTTCCTCCCAACACTCCATACAGGATATTGGTTATTTTTCCCTCCTTGTATCCATATACTCCTCTTTTGGTAAAACATTGCCCCCATTTTCTTTTGCATAACCATTTCTTCCCCATTCTCAGCAATACAGTTTACATGTGATTAATTCTCCCTCTGCTCCAGGGATGAGCTTACTTTTGCCCAGCATGCTACCCCATATTCCTGGATCCAGTAAATGGTCTCATTCCTGGAATGAAACCCAGGAGTTTATTTGATAATTGAAGAAAAAGATGTTCTCTGTCCTTCTGACATGAACAAGGAATCATATGACCTCAGAACTATTGACATTCATCTTGCAACCATGAAGGAAGTCTGCCTGGGGGTACAGCTTCCATAGTAGAAGCCAGAACAGAGAGAGGAAAAGAAATGAGGCCCTTGACACCATCAAGACTTATCTCTATGGCCTGAATCATCTCTGGCCTGAACAACCTCTTGACTTTTAGGTGAGACAATGAATTTCTTTTGTTAAATCAGTGTGAATTGGATTTTCTGTTGATTTCAACAAAAAGAATGATTGTTATTAATTAATACCAACAATGATCCAGCCACCCTGCACTACCTTCGGTTCTCTAGAATATGTGTATTTTCACTTCAAAATAAGGTGAAACTGAGCCGAAAATATATTGAGAATAGTTACCACAAAAAGAGTGGTCCGGGCCCCTGTTGTTATGGTTGCAGAACAAACTTATCACCTGCAGCATCTATGAAATATTTTAAAAAATCAAGAACATCTCATATTTTCAGCTGTTGAGGAGTGTCATTCCTTAAGTGTCATCCCTTAAGTCCACAAGTTGACTTGTGGACATCAGTAATTTTAGGGCATCGGTCTGGACAAATGACTATGGGAAGCTCTCTGAGGTCCAAGTTTCTCTCAAAACTATCTGTTGAGAGGTGCTTGGCTGGCTCAGCTGGTAGAGCATGTGACTCTTGATCTCAGGGTCAGGAGTTCAAGCCTCATGTTGAGTATAGAGTTTACTTAAAAAACAACAAATAACAATAACAACAGCAGCAGCAACAACAAGCTATCTGTTGAGCAATTGGGTTTGATGCCCATGAGAATAAACTTTGGCACAGTGTAAAGGCCTTCATCTGAGGCCTGACAGCTTGGATATGGAAAGTATGTGGACAGAAAAATTCCTGTTGAGTCAAAGTTATGCTTCTAACTTCCCAGTGTGGTCATACGAATGGGGAAGTGTGTGTCCCTTCAAGTATATGCAACTCAGCTCCAGCCAGTGTGACTGAGTCAACTCGACAGGGTTTCGAGGTGACATAAAAGGGGAAAATGGAAAAACGTTTTTCAATCAGAGGAGCCAGACCCTCCCTTACCTTCATATTACAATTCTCTCATCTTTTCACCACATTTGAACAGCTAGAGAAGCCTCCAAGAAATGATGATATAACAACACTTAAAAGTTGCCAAGGTGGGGTGCCTTGGTGGCTCAGTTGGTTAAGTGACTGACTCTTGATTTTGGCTCAGGTCGTGATCTTGCAGTTGGTGGGATTGAGTCCCACGTTGGGCTTTGTTTTGACAGTAGGGAGCCTGCTTGGGATTCTCTTTCTCCCTCTCTCTGTGCCCCTCCCCTGCACACGTGCACATGCACAGCCTCTCTCTCTCTCTCTCTCTCTCTCTCAAAAATAAACATGAAAAAAAAATGTTTTTAAAGTTGCCAAAGGGAGACCTTCCAGAAATAGTGTAGTAAATGAAACACATGTTTTGTAGTCTTCTCTGCCATACAAATCCATCTTTTCTTTTTTTTTTTAATTTTTTTTTTAACATTTATTTATTTTTGAGACAGAGAGAGACAGAGCATGAACGGGGGAGGGTCAGAGAGAGAGGGAGACACAGAATCTGAAACAGGCTCCAGGCTCTGAGCAGTCAGCACAGAGCCCGACGCGGGGCTCGAACTCACGGACAGTGAGATCATGACCTGAGCTGAAGTCGGACGCCCAACCGACTGAGCCACCCAGGCGCCCCCAAATCCATCTTTTCTTGAGTCACTGTATATTTTTCCCTCTCTCCTTCAGCCCTCTTGGTGTAAACACATATTGAGGGTTTAAGATGAACTTTTTAAAGTTCAATAGCAATGATGGACAAGGCAGATCTAGTGAACACAAAAAAGAATTTTTGAAGACTTAGTCATTTGGTAAGATGAGCACACGCTATGACAGGCTCTACAAATGCAAGGCTATCTTGATATACACTTTTGCTGATTGCAAATCTCAGAAGAACATTTACAGTAGCTTATTTGTAACTTCAGATCTAAGTTGCAGCACGGGTGTCAAAGTCAGTTTTAGAAATCTCCATGGGATATTAAAGAAATAAAGATATTTTTGTTTGCTGTTGCTATTTTGGTCTCAGAATAAAAAGAATGTAGGAGAAAGTAAAAACATAATTAACACCTGTATTCCCAGAATGAAAAAATTTGATTATAGAACAGTGGTAGAAAATATATACAGAAAGTTGGCGAGATGACTCATAAGTACAAGCACCAAAATAGCTCAGCTTTTGTATACGGTGTGACAGATCTGCCAACAGCTAACTAATGTAATAGAATAATGAATCACTTGAGACTAGATTTATTTTAAAATCCCTGTAAGGCACACCTACATACGTAGTACCAGAAAAGGCCACCGACTGTCAGCAAACATGGCCATCATAATATGGGGGGTTGGGGAGTAAAAGCAAGGAGGTCATGCACTGGTAAGTTCCATGGTACCAGCTGCTCTTCACTTTTAAGTCGGCTCCCCTCACTTTCCCGCCACCTGTCTGTGCAGGGAGCACTGAGTGTTCAGTGGTTAAGCCCCAGGGGCCATGCCTGTGGCTGAGGCTGAGGTAGGTCTCCTTGGTTCCACTTTTTCTCTACTACAGGCCTCGGGCTGCTGAGGGCCCTTCCCTCTTTCAAGGCAACACTACCCATTCTATCTCTGGCTTCACTTCTCCACTCCAAGGCTGGAGACACAGGTTGGCTTGTTTTACCCAGTCTGCGCATCACTCACATAAGCGCATGTGTCCTTTCCGTGCCAAGGTTTCACAGGGTCAGCTCAGGGAGGCGGGAGGGGAAAGAACCGGCAAATGCGGGGAAACCTCAGGCCTCAGGGAATCTTACCAAGTTCCCGCCTTTGGGGTTCTGGCTGTCATTCCCAGCTTCCCCCAAAGTCCTTCAGCCTTCCGTGTACTCTGAGTTCTCTGCCATGGTTGTATCCCGAGCTTGGAGCTCACCCCTCCCTGGGGTACCAGTGGGAGAGTGCTCCACACCCCTGCTCACTTTCCCCTGGGGTTGATGCATTCCTTGGCTCTGAGGCTCCAGCTGGGACCGAATGATGAGTCAACTTGTATCCCCTCTGATGCCATTTTTCTGAAATAAATAATTCCTGTTTCTGAGGGTCCCAGACTGGATGGCACTTCTTTCCAACTATTCTCTACTCCATAGAGAAATGACTGTCTCCATGCATTTCCTCAGCTGCTCCATAACAGAACTCAGAGTCAAGCTGCCTGGCTTCCGCCCCTACTCTGCTACTTGCTTGCTAACTAGTGACATACGGCACATCACTGAACCTTTTTTAGTCTCAGTTTCCTCACCCATCTAGTTGTGGTGTGGTTTCAAAGATATAGGCCACTTAGCACAGTTCTGGGTACACAACAAGAATTCCCATCGGGACTCTTGCCAATATCTGCTAGCCACGATCCAGCACCTAAAGAGGTAATGCCTGACACAGCAGGGGCCTCCTGGACTTTGCTCCATCATGGCAGCCAGCGTCCATTCTGGCCGGTCAGCACCGGTTGCTTTTGTGTTGAAAGCAAAGTCACTCAGAGAAGTGTGTACTAACAGGTGGTTAAAGCACAGGAGAGGTGAGACAGGAACCACAACCGGAAGCGTGGAGGGATGGGAAAGAGCAGGATGGAAAGGTGTCTTTTGTCTGTAGTGTGATAGGCAAACAGGATCTTAGTGGCTTACAGAACAGAGAAGTGTAGGGAAGGTTGTTGTAGTATTGTCTGTGGCTGCCATAACAAATGACCACAGAAAGGGTTTTAAAACAACAGAAAGTGACTCTCTCACAGTTCTGGAGGCCAGAAGTCTGGATTCCCTTTGAAGGTGTTGGCCAGGTTGTACTCCCTCTGAAGAGAATCATTCCTTGCTTCTTCCAGCTTCTAGCATCTCCAAGCTTTCCTTGGCTTCTGGCAACATAACTCCAATCTTTACCACTTGTCTTCACATGGCCTTGCCCCTGTGCGTCTCTGTGCCTCAAATCTCCTTCTGTCTTTCTCTTTAAAAAATTTTTTAATGTTTATTTATTTTTGAGAGAGACAGAGTGTGATCGGGGGAGGGGCAGAGAGAGAGGGAGACACAATCTGAAGCAGGCTCCAGGCTCTGAGTCGTCAGCACAGAGCCCCACGTGGGGCTCCAACTCATGAACTGTGAGATCGTGACCTAAACCGAATTGGCACTTAACCAACTAAGCCACCCAGGCACCCCTCCTTCTGTCTTTCTCTTATAAGGACATCTGTTGTTGGAGTTAGGGCCACCTCAATGCCAGGATGATCTTATCTTGAGATCCTTAATGTAATTATATCTGCAAGGACATTTTTCTTTCTCTTTTTAAAAAATTTATGTTTGTTTAAGTTTACTTACCTTGAGAAAGAGGGAGAGAGCACATGCACACACAGAGCATAGGAGGGGCAGAGAGAGAGGGAGAGAGAGAATCCCAAGCAGGCACTGCACTGTCAGCCCAGAGCCCCACACAGGGCTCAATTTCATGAATCATGAGATCATGACCTGAGCTGAAATCAAGAGTCAGACGCTTAACCAACTGAGCCATCCAGGTGCCCCAGGAACTTTTTTTCAAAATAAGGTCATATTCACAGGTTGTAGGGGTTAGGACTTGAACACATTTTGGGGGTACCACTATTCAACCAACTATAATTATGTACTAAAGCAGAGATCTTTGCACACAGAGGGCACTTAATAAATATTGTGGCTGATATATGTCTACGGATTTTCAGAAGACTAATTCTATGACATCAAAGAGGGTAATGTGGGAACCTCGGCACTTACTCAGAAATGTTCCTCAGCACCATTCTTCTGTTCTGGCTCTAGGGGAGAATCAGTTTTTTTCATTTTACCAGCTTCTGGAGGCTACCTATTTACATCTTCTTTCTCTGACCCTGGCCCTCCTGTTTCCCTTTTATAAGGACCCTTATGATTATGTTGGGCCCACCCAGATAATCCAGGGTAATCTTCCTGTTTCAAGATCCTTATTTTATTATATCAGCAGAGTCTCTTTTGCCATGTACGATAATATAATCAGGCTCTAGGGATTAAGATGTGAACCTCGTTGGGGCCATAATTCTGTTGACCGGAGTTGGCAACTTGGGTTTCATCCTAAGAGCCCAGAACTCAGTGGTGGGTTTTAAGTAAGAGAATGGAATCAACAGAATCAGGATGGCAGAAGCAGAAGAAGAATCACACTGGATTGCAAGGACAGAAGTGTTAACCACGACCAGAGGATTTTTAAAGTTAACATAGAATCACTCTAGACAATATTTGATATCTGGTTATGTGTAGGATAACTGGTACATAATAAGTTTTTCTTCTTTCAATCTGGGTTTGGTCTTTTTAAATTAATTCTTTATGGATTTTATGAGGCCCTGAGTCCCAGGACACCTTTGGTTATTGTTGGAGGTAGCCAGCTGGGCAAGGTGGACCCGGATGACTATTCAGAATTCAAGATTCTATGCCCACAATGAGTACGAGCCCAGGTGTACGTGTGCCTGGGAGAATTCTGCTTTAGCAGGCACAGGTCCACAACACCTTATCAAGCATTGTCCAGTAGAGAAAGATATTGGAATTGCTTCAAGGGTAGGGAAATGGCCAAAGAGCAATAGGAAGGAATGTCATAAAAGATCCAAGGATGTGGACTGTGTTGATTCCTAGAAATGCTTTATTAACACTAAGTGGAAGAGCACACAGAATTGTCCACACTGATTATATGCATATTTAAGGGATGTGAAAATTAATAAAGATTTGAATAGAGTTTTAAGCATTCTCTGAAGTTTGGGAAGTTCATTCAAACATGTCAGTACTTCTGGCAACAGCTTCCTTTCTCTGATCTTGCACAGAGTCAGTCAAAGTTGCCTGGAAAGCCCTCTAATGATTCCTTTTGGCTTGCCTCTTCCTTCTCCTATCTTTGCTGGGTTTCTCAACCCATTCCACTCTGCTTTAGCTCTTTTGACCCACCTCAGTGCTACTTTGTTTAGGTGACCCTGCTAGAATAAAACTCCCAAGTTCATTATCTGTCTGTATGTATGTCCCCAATCTGAGAGTCTTGGTTCCAACTTCATAGCCATGGGTGAGAACCTCAGGCTCCCTGCCCAGGCTACTCTGGGTCAGATAAGCAGGGACAGCCCACCAGGCTTCACCTCCAAGTAGGGGATTAGAGACATGGGATAATAATTCCTTTCTAGGGATGCCTGGCTGGCTCGGTTGGTAGAGCATGTGACTCTTGATCTAGGGTTTGTGAGTTCGAGTCCCACATTGGGTGTAGAATTTACTTAAAAAAAATAAAATCTTAAAAAAAAACAATAATTCCTTTTCAGAAACTCTTTGCCTGAAAAAATTACAAGTTATTTACTAATCAACATAAGGAAAACTGCATTCAGCCAGAAATTTTCCATAGCAACACAAATTATAGCACTGACACTAAACATTGGGATCCAGAAAGGATATTAACCAATGGCATCTTGATAAAGGGTTGGGGTGGGAGGGACAATCAACCCTGAAGAAGGTCAAAATGCCCTTCAGGACACTGAAAGACAATGTAGTTCTGATGTATAATTACCCATTATATTAAACCATATAGTACAGGAGAGGCAGAATAGTGTAAAGATTTAAAAGCACAGATTCTAACTCCAGATTTTCTGGGCTCAAATCCCAGCTCTGCCACTTACTGGCTGCCGCTTTCAGAAAAGTGACTTAACAGCTCTTTATTTTAGTTTCTACACCTGCTCAATCAGAATAATAATAGCCTCTACCTTACTGGGTTGTTTTGAAGATTACATGAATAAATGTATAGAAAGCACTTAGAGGGGCACGTGGGTGGCTCAGTCGGGTGAGCATCCGACTTCAGCTCAGGTCATGATCTCGCAGTCTTGTGAGTTTGAGTCCCACGTAGGGCTCTGTGCCGACAGGTGGGAGCCTGGAGCCTGCTTTGGATTCTGTGTCTCCTTCTCTCTCTGCCCCTCCCCCACTCGTGCTCTGTCTCTCAAAAATGAATAAATGTTAAAACAAAATTAAAAAACACTTAGAACGGTCCCTGGGACATAGCAAGCACTCAACACGTATTAGTTTTAATTTTACTGGAATGTGTCCAACACTCTACACCACTGACAGTGGAAACTGCTTAAGCAGCCCGTCTGGCGTCTGAAGTAAATGGCACCCATGAATGATAGATACATAACAGAGCAATGAAATTGTGTCTATTGATACAGAGTTTCGCAAAGGCATCTTAAAAGTTGCTGGGTAGGGACCCAAAGCATATTCTGTCTGGCTTGTGGTTTTTTGGTTAGGCAAGATGCTAATGGGACCACAGCTGTAGAGTTCAATATGTTCATTCTGTCCCATGACCCCCAAATGAGGCCTTTGCTTCTCTAACCATCTCTGAGGTATATGCCACTAGTCCTAAGGATGCCTGGCCACCATTATTTGCTACTATTGGGCTAAGGGCGCCATTATTGGAGAAACTGCCCCAACTCCATGGGCAACATTAGGATCCCCTTCCTGAATTAATAAGAATGCATTCTATCATCATTCAGGGTGCTGGATAAAGGCAATTCAAAGAAAATAGAGAAAAGTAGAATTGTTATAAAGACCTACTGATACACAACTTCAAATTATTTGGAAGTGTAGCAAAATATTCCATGAGAAGAGGCAGAGATGGCCCTACCTGCATAATCTTGGATAAGTCACTTTTATTTCACAAATTAAAGTTTGTTTCCTTATCAGCAAAGGGAGTAGGGAGGTTGCAGACAGTGACCTAGATCAGCTTTATTGGAAGACCAAATCCTTTCTTACCTAGAACATGCAGAATCTCACATGACACATTAGAAACACTATCCTAGAGGGTCTGTAGTGAGGAGCATCTCATTTATAACACCCCCAGTGCACCAGCAGCAAAGTTCACCTGGCTCAGACAAGGCTTTTCTCCTCAAGTCTCACACAGCTCATCCTCCCCTTAGCCTGTCCCAATGTTCTTGGGCCTAGATGCCATGTACATTTATGATATTCCAATTTGCAGACTCAAAACAATATGAATATGAATATTTATGCATGAGCTTGGAGCTACAGAGAGGAGAGCCCCTAAGAATTCCATGTTGGTCTGAGAGTCATTTCAAGCCTCTGCTCAATTCTCCTGGGTCCTTTATTTTGCTAAAACCTGAGTGATGGTCTCTGGTGTCATTTAATGCCCTATCTGGGTTAATCTCACTGCATTCCTTCTTAGGCATTCTCCACTCCACAGTCTCCACTTAGACAGTCACCTCCATGTAACTGGTTTCCTTTTCTGTACAAAATAGTATAGCAATTTCTTTACAGTGGCTGCATCATTTTACATTCCCATCAGCAAAGCACAAGGGTTCCAATTTCTCCACATTCACACCAACATTTGTGGTTTTCTATTCTTTTGTTAATAGCCATCCTAATGGATGAGAAACACTAGCAGATGTTAAGATCATTTGAGTGGGAGGGCTTGTCAATACTACCTAAGTAGACACTTGCTGCCCAGACTATTTAATACCACAGTCAGGGGCCATCCTGGTCCCCTCAGGTTTCCTTGGGACTGTCCAAGCTCTTAGGTCACAAATCCAAATGACCCAGGGCATGTGGTTATACACTCCCAAGCTCCTCCTATTCCTTAAAGGCAGACTCAATCTGTCCCACACATTTGTCCTTAATGACTTCCCTGGTACCTTCAAAAAACCCAATAATTTGTATTACATTAGCTTTTCTTTTAAAAGCACTTAAAATTTTTTTTAATGTTTATTTATTTCTGAGAGACAGACAGACAGATAGAGTGCAAGTGGGGAGAGGCAGAGAGAGAGGGAGACACAGAATTTGAAGCAGGTTCCAGGTTCTGAGCTGTCAGCATGGAGCCTGACACCAGGCTAGAACTAATGAACCTCGAGATCATGACCTGAGCCAAGTCGGATGCTTAACTGATTGAGCCACACAAGCACCCCTTTAAAAAACACTTTTTAAAATCAACAGCTTTATTGAGATATAATTCAATACCACAAAATTCATCATTTTAAAGTAACATTCTTAAAGGCAACTTTCTGTTTCCTAAGGGTGATTAACATGGTTGCTCCCACATTCACGGTCCCTTTCTGGAAGAGGAGTATTTTGTGATAGAGCAATAGTGTACTGTTTCTCAGCTAGATGCCTGTTTACAGGCATGGCCAGCTGTCTTGGTCAGGGTCCTTTGGTTGATTGAAACAAAGAGTCACTCAAATCTTTAGAAAAAGAGCATTTATGATAAAGATATTTGTTAACAGAAACTAGGAAGCCATCAGGAACCAAAGCTACTTTTTCTCTCTTTTTCTTGGGCTACTCTATCTCTGTCTCTGTTTCTTATAGCAACATTGTTTCTCTGTGTGCATCTGTTCTGCTCAAAATTTGACTTGCTGTTACCATTTTGTGTCCCCAATTCTAATTTGTCTTCACTCTTTCTAGGCATCCTTTCCTTTCCTGCTCCTGTTACTAGCAACTTTATTCTCTCAAAAGAGAATTCTGATTGGCCAGGCTTATCTTGCCCAGCCAGACCACAGGGTAAGTGTTGACCAGCTAATGCAATGCTGTTCTGGAATCAGGGGCCCACACTGGTCCAATTTTCTTTGCCATGAGTGGGGACTGAAGTCACAGCTGTTGCTGTATTGTGAAGAGAACCCAGTGGGAACTACACACACAATGGGGTAAGTTACAGGAGGGAAGCCTATGGTTAGGAAACACAAATCCTGTTTTACAATGGGCAGTAATAATACCCTTTGCTCCTGAGGAGACATTATCTTTTATTATACTGGACTGTAAACATGACTGCCCTTTGCTCTGCAGGGAGACACTATTTCTATATTCCAAGGCTATTCACTGTATAAACATCCTTAGATGAGGCTAAGAAATATGATCTAGAATAAAGGGAGGTCAGTACCTGTCCTTGCAAGCCATACAGAAACACCGAAGATCCATGAAGAATTGTCTCCCAACAGTAGTTACCGGCAAATCTCTTCTCCTCACTCTGTGTGTGTGTGTGTGTGTGTGTGTGTGTGCGCGCGCGTGCGCGCGTGTGTGTAAATACTGTGAAGATCATAGGATTCTATTGGGTATGCTGTGATGGGCTGTTCATGAATTTTTTTCAAAAAAACAACTCTTGGTTTCGTTGATCTGCTCTACAGTTTTTTTAGATTCTATATTGTTTATTTCTGCTCTGATCTTTATTATTTCTTTTCTTCTGCTGGATTTAGGCTGTTTTTGCTGTTCTGCTTCTATTTCTTTCAGGTGTGTTGTTAGATTTTGTATTTGGGATTTTTCTTGTTTCTTGAGATAGGCCTGGATTGCAATGTATTTTCCTCTCAGGATTGCCATGTATTTTCCTCTCAGGATTGCCTTCGCTGCATCCCAAAGCGTTTGGATTGTTGTATTTGTTTTCATTTGTTTCCATATATTTTTTAATTCCTTCTCTAATTGCCTGGTTGACCCATTCATTCTTTAGTAGGGTGTTCTTTAACCTCCATGCTTTTGGAGGTTTTCCAGACTTTTTCCTGTGGTTGATTTCAAGCTTCATAGTATTGTGGTCTGAAAGTATGCATGGTATGATTTCAATTCTTGTATACTTATGAAGGGCTGTTTTGTGACCCAGTATGTAATCTATCTTGGAGAATGTTCCATGTGCACTCGAGAAAAAAGTATATTCTGTTGCTTTGGGATGCAGAGTTCTAAATATATCTGTCAAGTCCATCTGATCCAATGTATTATTCAGGGCCCTTGTTTCTTTATTGACCGTGTGTCTAGATGATCTATCCATTTCTGCAAGTGGAGTGTTAAAGTCCCCTGCAATTACCACATTCTTATCAATAAGGTTGCTTATATTTGTGAGTAATCGTTTTATATATTTGGGGGCTCCGGTATTCGGCACATAGACATTTATAATTGTTAGCTCTTCCTGGTGGATAGACCCTATGATTATTACATAATACCCTTCTTCATCTCTTGTTACAGGCTTTAATTTAAAGTCTAGTTTGTCTGATATAAGTATGGCTACTCCAGCTTTCTTTTGACTTCCAGTGGCATGATAAATAGTTCTCCATCCCCTCACTCTCAATCTGAAGGTGTCCTCAGGTCTAAAATGAGTCTCTTGTAGACAGCAAATAGATGGGTCTTGTTTTTTTATCCATTCTGATACCCTATGTCTTTTGGTTGGCGCATTTAGTCCATTTACATTCAGTGTTATTATAGACAGATATGGGTTTAGAGTCATTGTGATGTCCGTAGGTTTCATGCTTGTAGTGATGTCTCTGGTACTTTGTCTCACAGGATCCCCCTTAGGATCTCTTGTAGGGCTGGTTTAGTGGTGACAAATTCCTTCAGTTTTTGTTTGTTTGGGAAGACTTTTATCTCTTCTTCTATTCTAAATGACAGACTTGCTGGATAAAGGATTCTTGGCTGCATATTTTTTCTGTTCATCACATGGAAGATCTCCTGCCATTCCTTTCTGGCCTGCCAAGTTTCAGTAGAGAGATTGGTCACGGGTCTTATAGGTCTCCCTTTATATGTTAGAGCACGTTTATCTCTAGCTGCTTTCAGAATTTTCTCTTTATCCTTGTATTTTGCCAGTTTCACTATGATATGTTGTGCAGAAGATCGATTCAAGTTACATCTGAAGGGAGTTCTCTGTGCCTCTTGGATTTCAATGCCTTTTTCCTTCCCCAGATCCAGGAAGTTCTCAGCTATGATTTCTTCAAGTACACCTTCAGCACCTTTCCCTCTCTCTTCCTCCTCTGGAATACCAGTTATGCGTATATTATTTCTCTTTAGTGCATCACTTAGTTCTCTAATTTTCCCCTCATACTCCTGGATTTTTTTAATCTCTCTTTTTCTCAGCTTCTTCCTTTTCCATAATTTTATCTTCTAGTTCACCTATTCTCTCCTCTGCCTCTTCAATCCGAGCCGTAGTTGTCTCCATTTTATTTTGCAGTTCATTGATAGCATTTTTTTTAGCTCCTCCTGACTGTTCCTTAGTCCCTTGATCTCTGTAGCAAGAGATTCTCTGCTGTCCTTTATACTGTTTTCAAGCCCAGCGATTAATTTTATGACTATTATTCTAAACTGGCTTTCTGTTATATTGTTTAAATCATTTTTGATCAGTTCGTTAGCTGTTGTTATTTCCTGGACGTTTTTCTGAGGGGACTTCTTCTGTTTCGTCATTTTGGATAGTCCCTGGAGTGGTGCGGGACTGAGAGGCACTTCCCCTGTGCTGTCTTGAATAACTTGTGTTGGTGGGCGGGGCCGCAGTCAGACCTGATGTCTGCCCCCAGCCCACTGCTGGGGCCACAGTCAGACTGGTGTGTACCTTCTCTTCCCCTCTCCTAAGAGCAGGATTCACTGTGGGGTGGCATGGCCCGTCTGGACTACTTGCACACTGCCAGGCTTGTGGTGCTGGGGATCTGGCGTATTAGCCGGGGTGGATGGGCAAGGTGCACAGTGGTGGGAGGGGCAGGCTCAGCTTGCTTTTCCTTCAGAGATCCGCTTCAAGAGGGGCCCTGCGGCACCGGGAGGGAGTCAGACCCGCCGGGGGGATGGATCCGCAGAAGCACAGTGTTGGGTGTTTGCACTGTGCAAGCAAGTTCCCTGGCAGGAACTGATTCCCTTTGGGATTTTGGCTGGGGGATGGGCGAGGGAGATGGCGCTGGCGAGCGCCTTTTTGCCCCCATCAAGCTGCCCTCTGTCCTTGGGGCTCAACAACTCTCCCTCCCGTTGTCCTCCAGCCCTCCCGTTCTCCCAGCAGAGCTGTTAGCTTATAACCTTCCAGATGTCAAGTCCCACTTGCTGTCAGAACACACACCGTCCGGCCCCTCTGCTTTTGCCAGCCAGACTTGGGGGCTCTGCTTGGCCGGTGGGCCGCCCCTCCGCCCCGGCTCCCTCCCGCCAGTCCGTGGAGCACGCACCACCTCGCCGCCCTTCCTACCCTCTTCCGTGGGCCTCTCGTCTGCGCTTGGCTCCAGAGACTCGTTCTGCTAGTCTTCTGTTGGTTTTCTGGGTTATTTAGGCAGGTGTAGGTGGAATCTAAGTGATCAGCAGGATGCCCGGTGAGCCCAGCGTCCTCCTACGCCATGATCTTCCTCTATTCCGGGCTGTTCATGAATGTGAATGTGGACATTCTAAATTCTTTTCTGCATGGTGGTTATACCATTATAATAACCACAGCCATGCTTAACTGCACAGGTAACATGCCTATTGTCATTTTATTCTTTTAAGAATTATAGAAATAGACCAGCCTTTGCCTGGGCCCTTCTAGGCTCACTTGGTAAGAGTTGACTAGTCCCACCTAAAAGAGTACGGATGGGCATCCACCTAGTGGAACCAGGCCACCCAGAATGGCAGGGAAGGCACCAGTTATAGGGGGTCTCGCACAGGGGTTATACATTTAAATGCCTACATTGGCCAGGCAGGTAAGTAAATGAGTGAGGTGGCCAGTTGTAATAAATGGGATTCGGTGGACTACAGCAAACAGGAGAGATCATCCTCAATCTCAAGGTGGCAGCCGCTACTCAGGTCGAGCTGATCATTTCATTGTGAGAATGAGGGTTCTAAGTCACTTATTTTTTTTCACCCAAAGAAACTGAAATGAGATTTGTATGTGATATCACCCCGTCTTTAAATGTTGCAACCAATTCAAATTTAAAATACTGCAAGTACTGTACCCCAATGTTTATAGCAGCACTCTCAACAATAGCCAAATTGTGGAAAGACCCTAAATGTCCATCAACTGATGAATGGATAAAGAAATTGTGGTTTATATACACAATGGAGTACTACGTGGCAATGAGAAAGAATGAAATATGGCCCTTTGTAGCAACATGGATGGAGCTGGAGAGTGTTATGCTAAGTGAAATAAGCCATACAGAGAAAGACAGATACCATATGTTTTCACTCTTATGTGGATCCTGAGAAACTTAACAGAAACCCATGGGGGAGGGGAAGGAAAAAAAGAGAGAGAGAGAGAGGTTAGAGTGGGAGAGAGCCAAAGCATAAGAGACTCTTAAAGACTGAGAACAAACTGAGGGTTGATGGGGGGTGGGAGGAAGGAGAGGGTGGTGATGGGTATTGAGGAGGGCACCTTTTGGGATGAGCACTGGGTGTTGTATGGAAACCAATTTGACAATAAACTTCATATATTGAAAAATAAAATAAAATAAAATAAAATACTGCAAGTGCCCAGAAAATAACCCATAGGAAAAGTGGTTGGAACTGACAGAGCCCCATTAAGGAGGGAGCCAGATCTGACAGATGCCTGATCCTCCAAGGAGGTAGCTAAAACTTCAGGTAACCATAATCTTAATGGGTAAACCCAATTAACCAAGCTAGAGAGTGTAGATGGGACTCTGCTAGAATTACATTCCTGTTCTCTTGCCCCACCCTCACGTATTCTTCCCAGGGGAAGAAGAATAGTTTGTTTTGCAGGGGCAGGGAGTGTTTAGAAAGAAGAGTTGTGGGGCACCTGGGTGGCTCAGTTGTTAAATATCTGACTTCCGCTCAGGTCATGATCTCACGGTTCATGAGTTCAAGTCCCACACTGAGAGAACACAAATCCTGCTTCTGGTGAACACAAGCCCCACTTGGGATAAAAACACAAGCCCTGCTTTGGGTGAGCCCCGCTTTCTCTTTCTGTCTCTCCCTCTGCCCCTCTTGGGATTTTCTCTCTCTCTCTCTCTCTCTCTCTCTCTCTCTCTCTGCCCTTTATTCACTTGTGCCCCCCCCATCAAAAAAAAAAAAAAAGAATTGTGCATATCTGGATCAGCTCACTCCTCTCCTCTTTGAGATTTGTCTAGCTACAAAAAACACAAGATTTGGTCTACTCATCTCTGTCTATGCCATAAGTTCATAAGTTTTACAGTTGCCAGTTCATATGGCCTGAGGGGCAGGGAGGTATGTAGGGTCCTGTGGGCTGTTTAGTGCTACCAGAGATGGTGACAGCCCCTGAATGGCATTTGGTATCGGCCTTTCTCCCTAATAAAGCTAACATGCTATACTGCATCCCACTGGCTCTTGAGCCTATTTGTCAAGTTTTTCTAAATGTGAGCAGGAATAAAGGTGTGGCATTTTAAAAATCCCTTCTAACTCAAATAGACATTATTATTGTTTGTACTTTACCAAGGTGAGAAAAGAGAGGCATTGACTGATTGAGATCTTTGCCCCTAACGACCATAAGTGTGGTTTTGCCTGCTTATCAGCCACTCCCTCTTCTGGATCAACAGCTTGATTTTACTTGGAACTTTCTCTGTACATTTGATAGGGGTGAGGTTGACTCACCCCTACCTCCGGGGGTAGGATATCTCAGGCCTGGCCAATCAGGGCAACAGAGCCACCTGGATACTGTGATTGGTTCAGGAATGAACACATTCTTGTGTTACAAGATCTTGATTAACCTTGTGTTAGACTTGGTTAACCTTGATCCAGTGTAATATTTGGGAGAGTCTTCTCTTCCCAGCTGAGTCACCTAGAGGAAGAGATAGGAACTTGGAGCTGCTGGCAGCCATCTTGTTACCATGGGAGAGTGCATAGAGCCTGAAGAAAGGAAAGGAATATAATGGTTGTTTGCCAGTTATCAATTTATTGTCTCTTAGCCCCAGATTCAACCCCAATTTATTCAGCCCCAATTTATTGTCTGCTCTGCAAAAATGTACATGGGCCCTCAAATATTTTTTCTTTAGTAGCTGTCATAATGTTATACTTCATCAGCATCTACACTTTCCCCAGCATCCTAAGAAGATAAATTTCCAGCAAATTCCAGGGGGTAAATTTCCAGGAAGTTCCCCTGAAACAGCATGAGAGCTACTCCTCTGCCAATCAGTGAAATAGAGCTGTGACCTCTCCAACAAGGTCTGGATCTCAACTCAGGGTCAGGGGATGGGAATGGTTGGCTCTTTCTTGGGTACTCTATCCCAGCCCCAGGGGGAATATTGCTCCTTATATGTGCTACTCCTGCATTTTTTAGAATTCTCTTTATTTCTTGAAAGCCAAGAAATAAATTGTTATTCCCATCCCTTGTTATAGTTAATAATTCTTTAGAATTTAGTTTCCCTGTTCAATGTCCACTCTCACCACTGTTGTTTAACATAGTGTTGGAAGTCCTAGCATCAGCAATCAGACAACAAAATGAAATTAAAGGCATCAAAATTGGCAAAGATGAAGTCAAACTTTCCCTTTTCACAGAAGACATGATACTGTACATGGAAAATCTGACCGACTCCACCAAAAGTCCGCTAGAATTGATACATGAATTCAGCCAAGTTGCAGGGCACAAAATCAATGTATAGAAATTGGTTGCATTTATATACACCAATAATGAAGCAACAGAAAGAGAAATAAAGAATCTGATCCCTTTCGCAATTGCACCAAGAATCATAAAGTACCTAGGAATAAACCTAACCAAAGATGTAAAAGATCTGTATGCTGAAAACTATAGAAAGCTTATGAAGGAAATTGAAGAAGATACAAAGAAATGGAAAAATACTCCATGCTCATGGATTGGAAGAATAAATATCATTAAAATGCCAATACTACCCAAAGGAATCTACACATTCAATGCAATCCCAATAAAAGCTGCACCAGCATTCTTCTCAAAGCTAGAGCAAGCAGTCCTAAGATTTGTATGGAACCACAAAAGACCCCGAATAGCCAAAGTAATATTGAAGAAGAAAACCAAAGTGGGAGGCATCACAATCCCAGACATTAGCCTCTACTACAAAGCTGTAATCATTAAGACAGTATGGTATTGGCACAAAAATAGATACATAGACTAATGGAATAGAATAGCGAGCCCAGAATTGGACCCACAAATGTGTGGCCAACTAATCTTTGACAAAGAAGGAAAGAATATCCAATGGAAAAAAGGCAGTCTCTTTAACAAATGGTGCTGGGAGAACTGGACAGCAACATTCAGAAGAATGAAACTAGACCACTTTCTTACACCATTCACAAAAATAAACTCAAAATGGATGAAGGACCTGAATGTGAGACAGGAAACCATCAAAACCCTAGAGGAGAAAGCAGGAATAAACCTCTTTGACCTCAGCTGGAGCAATTTCTTACTCGACACATCTCCAAAGGCAAGGGAATTAAAAGCAAAAATGAACTATTAGGACCTCATGAAGATAAAAAGCTTCTGCACTGCAAAGGAAACAATCAACAAAATTAAAAGGCAACCTACGGAATGGGAAAAGATATTTGCAAATGACATATTGGATAAAGGGCTAGTATCCAAAATCTATAAAGAACTCACCAAACTCCACAGTTGAAAAACAAATAATCCAGTGAAGAAATGGGCTGAAGACATGAATAGACACTTTTCTAAAGAAGACATCCAGAAGACATCCAGATGGCCAACAGACACATGAAAAGATGGTCAATATCACTCCTCATCAGGGAAATACAAATCAAAACCACACTGAGATGCCACCTCACGCCAGTCAGAGTGGCTAAAATGAACAAATCAGGAGACTATATAGATGCTGGCGAGGATGTGGAGAAACAGGAACCCTCTTGCGCTGTTGGTGGTGCAGCTGCTCTGGAAAACAGTGTGGAGGTTCCTCAAAAAATTTAAAAATAGATCTACCCTATGACCCTGGGGGGGGGGGGGGAGTTACAGAGAGGGAGGGAGGGAGGCAAACCATAAGAAACTCTTAAATACTGATAACAAACTGAGGGTTGATGGGGGTTGGGGAGAGGGGAAAGTGGGTGATGGGATTGAGGAGGGCACTTGTTGGGAGGAGCACTGGGTGTTGTATGGAAACCAATATGACAATAAATTATATTCAAAACAAAGTTAAAAAAAATAAATAAATAAAATTTCCCTGTTCAAATGATTGTGTGGCTTGTTTCTCCTGATGGGACACTGAATGACACAGATGGCAAGTGAGACCTTGCCCTAATGGCATTGGCTGGGCCAGAACCCTCCTCTTCCTCTGGACTTTTCAATTAGTAAATCAATACTTTTTTTCTTCATTTGAGCCATTTTGAGTTGGGTTTCCTGCCTCTGGCAAGTTGAAGAATCTCAATTATGTGAGCCATAAAAGGAGAATGAACAGTTAAAAGAATAAGAAATATCTACCTGGATAATAAAAGTCATCTTCTTAGGAGGTAGTATGAGAATTATTTACATTTTCACTGTATGAAAGAAGAATTTAAATGTTACAGTCAAGGGGCACCTGGGTGGCTCAGTTGGTTAAGCAACCGACTTGATTTTGGCTCAGGTCATGATCTCACGTTTGTGAGATTGAGCCCCGTGTTGGGCTCTGTCCCCTGCTTCTCTCTCTCTCTCAAAATAAGTAAATACACTGAAAAAAAATGTTAAGGTCAATTCTAATTTTATGACCATAATGTAATTTGTCATCTGATGATCAAATTAGGACCAATGGGTGGAAATTAGAGACAAAAATATCTGTTCGTCATGACGACCTGAGGAAGAACTTTCCAGGAATTCATTGTTCAGAGTGGAATGAACGGCCTCATCCACTGTGAGGGCCTGTCCTTGGAGGTGTTGGGGGACAAGGGGTGATAACCACTGTCAGGTAGGCTATGGAAGAGATTATTGCATTGGGTGGGAAATGCACTTAATGAACTGAAAGATCCCATCCAAATCTAAGATTCAACTTTTAAGTTTGTGGAAATTCCTTAGTCCAAATCCTATTAGACAGTCCTAGTGAAGAGAAAACCAGACAAGGGTAACATTGTACATTATGTGAATCACTTGGGATTGGAGCTTTGGGTCCTGCCAGATGCTATCATCAAATGCAGAGAAAATGGGCCAAGTCGCCAGATAAGGGGTTTAAATACACTTCTCTGCCCTGCTAAGAACACAATGTATTGCATAAAAAACAGGAAAGCAATTACTGTAAATAAAATCATTCTGAAAATAAGCATATTAAACACTTGGCTTTGATTTGGCTTAAGCATATTTACCTGACTCAGATTGCATAAATAAGTAGGTAACTGAAAAGTGCTCCAAGATCCGGCTTCACCCAAAGTATGGAACATTAAGCTGGGAGACAGCCAACATGCACTTTATTCCTGCTTTTTATAGTGACCTTGGGGCAAGGGAGGGAGGGGTAGAGGGGAAGAAGAAAAAAACTCAGTGTTGCTGAACTTTGGCTTGTCCAAGTACAAGAATCAACAAAACAATAGTTGTACCTACATTACAGAATATGTAAAAGTGAAACAGGAAATGCCTACAAAAATAGAAAACAATGTATTCTTCTATGGACATAATTGATACAGTGACTCAGAAGAGTTTTTAATGCAAAGATTTCTGGTCATAAATTATACTGAAAGCTGCATTATTGGGCCAATATTTCCCAACACCTTCTGAATTAATATAACTTTTAAAAATACCTGATCCCAAACTAGCCAGTTATTAGCATACAATATAAATTGATTTAACATATATGAAAAACACACAGAAAGTGAAACTAAAACCTATAGAAAATCAGTACTCAAAGGTACAAGATATTCAGAAAGTCAAAGGCAACTTTGCATCTGACCTTATACGAAGTAATCCTCTAAACCAAACATTTCAGCAACTCAGACCATTTCCTTTTCACTGTCAATAATTTTCATTTCCTTTTCTTTAAGAGGAAAAATAAATGCAACCACAACTCTGTCAGGGTTTTTGTGGAGGCAAACTTGCTTTCAAATTTAACTACTTGCTTTGTCCTTCTGTTTACTATTGTTCCCTCAATTTATATTTTGAATATCGACTTGAGAAGGAAATCACTGTTAAAACCTAACTCTTACGGATATCCTCATTTCGGGAACTTTTTGCAATTGCCAATTTATTTCTCACACAGGATGAGGAACAACAGGAATTGATTAGGAGCTGAGAAGGGTAGAGACTGCCTCTGGATTGAGCCTTTACAATGTAGCTTCCCTGATTGGTTAAAATCAATTTCTAGATCAGACAGGCTCATCCACATTCAATTCATCCTAATGCTTTATGTACGATTGAGGGGATCATTCTCTGCAGCCCAGACCAATGCAAAAGATCCCACACTCTTGGAGCCTCAGAGGGAGAGGGCTTGGGAAAGCACATTTGCAGATATTCTCCAGAAGCCTAAAGCAATGAGAGGGGTACCAGAGAAAGCATTAGAAGTCAAACTTCTACTAATGGAAGGTTAATTATTTTACAGGCACTTGAAGTTGCCCAATTATAGGAAACACTTTAGAAATGAGACAGTAGAAATGGGGTGGTTAGGAATGAGAACCAAACACCAGGGAGGGGGCGGGTGGCCCCAGAAAGCCCCAGAGAGAAAGCGGGGGCTCTGTAACCTGGGTAGAACAGTCAAGAGGCTGGTCTCCAGGGACCATCACTACAGGAGCTCTCCTCTGCATTTAGGACAGGGAAAGTACTAGGAACTCTTCGTCATCAACCCCTGGCATGAACCATAGAAGTTTTTGGCCAGGCAGTGGAAGTCATGGAATGGAGAGAATGTGGAGGCAGGGATGGTGAGCATGGCCATTTTTGTTGGCCAATCGGAAGCCCGGGAGAACCGGTGGCCACCCATAAGAACATGCCCTGAGAGCAAAGCCAGCTTTCAAGGAAACTAGATTTCTCTGGATTGGGGTGGTGCTCCCATCACAGTGGAAAATAAGAACAGAGTCCTCAATGGTACTGAAGACTTTGAGGTCTGTACAGTGGAGAACAGATCTAGTTGAAATCTACCATTAGCAATGGCTTGTTTTAATATGCTTGGAACATGGCTGATTCAGCATGGGTGTATTTTCTAAGGTTGAAAGGAAAAAGACACTTCCTTTCATAGTGCACGGTCCTGGGGAGGGCTTGGTTTGTTGGGAAATGAGGCCCTAGGAAGAAACAGGCTTTTAAGATTCAGGGATTTTCCCTCACCTAGGCCACAACTGTAAATTTTGCTCTTTCCCTCAGGAGAGGCGCTCTAGACCCAGGGAAGGGAGTGACGCAGTGCCTGCTCCACAAAGATCCCAACACCACACAGAAAATCCCATTAACACCTTAACAGATGAGCCAAGGGGTGATGGGAGTGGGATGGGGCCTCCAAAGAAGACTGTCCTGTTTTCCTAGTCTCATGTCACAATTGAAAATTTTTCTTCTTGGTAAGTGTTTTAGGTTAAAAGTAACCACCAGCTAGGTTTTTCTGCATTTAGTTTAAAAAAAAAAAAATAGTGGAAGTGAGGCCAAAAATTTTATAACTCTCCTAGGAAAGATAGTGTTACAGAAAACTATAGGTTCCTTTATGTTTTATAATCCTCTCTTTTTCTATGTAAATAATTATACTGGGAACAAATGTAGAATGTTGGCACAGGTGTTTATCATGTTAAGATGGCCTCAGAAAATTCACTTAGATTAGGTAAGTACTTTTCTTGTTTCTGTTCTAACAAGTGTAGCTTCTTTATCAAAATCAAACGAGAAGACACTGCGTGACAGCATTAATCTTGTTTTTCTAAAAAGATTTCTACAGCTGTTAATTTTACGGAGTTACTTAAACACTCTACAGAATGTCGCTTACTCACAAAACTTTAAGTATGCATATGGACAATTTTAAAAGAAAATGGAAAAAAAAAAGGAAGAGACATCCATATAGAATATATTACAAAATGACATTGACAAGACTATTAATGAGGGATACAATATTCGTTAAAAAGAGCAGGGCACAAAACTCTATATACAGTATAATTTTAATTTTAAATAAAAACTATGTGTTCGATTAAAATCATAGAGACAGAAAGTAGAATGGTGGCTGCCAGGAGCTGGAGGGAGGGAGTTGGTGATTAATGGGCACAGAGTTCCAGTGTGTTGAGGGGAGAAGTGTTTTGGACATGGGTGGTGGTAGTATCTGCACAGCAGTGTGAATGTACTTAATGCCACTGAACTGCACACTTAAAACTGAGTAAAATGAGGGGCACCTGGGTGGCTCAGTCGGTTAAGCTTCCGGCTTTGGCTCAGGTCATGATCTCATGGTCCGTGAGTTCGAACCCCGCGTTGGGCTCTGTGCTGACAGCTCAGAGCCTGGAGCTGCTTCGAATTCTGTGTCTCCCCCTGTCTCTACCCCTCCCCCACTCACACTCTGTCTATCAAAAGTAAATAAACATTAAAGAAAAAATTTAGGAACTGAGCAATATGATAAATTTTATGTTATGTGTATTTTACCATAGTTTTTAAACATTACATATTCAATTTTCAAAACTAGAAGAAAATACAACAAAATACCAGGAGTTGTTACTTCGCGGTGGTGAGATTACAGACAGTTTACTTTCTTTATGCTGTTTTGTATTTTCCAAATTTTCTACAATAAACATTTTTTAAATTAAAAAATAGTTTTAGGGGCACCTGGGTGGCTCAGTCTATTAAGCATCCAACTGTTGACCTCAGTTCAGGTCATGAGCGCTTGGTTTGTGAGATTGAGCCCTGAGTCGAGCTCTGAGCTGACAATGCAGAGCCTACTGGAGATTCTCTCTCTTCTGCTCTCTGCCCCTCCCCCACACGCATGCTCAAACTCTCTTCAAATAAACAACCTTAAGAAAAAATTTTTAAACACCTGTCTTCAAATTCCAGTTTTCTCAGATTTCTCAAATCATCCATTTACTTTTCAACTTCTTCAAGATTTCTCAAGTGCAGCTACTAGGTTTTCTTCTTCTTGGGACACAATCTGTCTGATTTCCCATTAAGATTTAGCAGAATTAGGAAATCACATATTCCAAATATTCCAACAGAGCTCAGTTTTGGTCTCATACTCAGAACACCAATATTTAACTCAGAAAGCGCGGCCACTGCACTTACGAGGTTTTTCAGCTGCCCCATAGCCACGGCTCACCTAATTTTCTCTGCATTTTCTCCCTCTGTGGTCTAAGAAGCTGTGGTCCATGAGGTTTCACACCTTTCCCCCTGACTGCAGCCAGTTCATTGTTTCATTGTTCAGTGCTCTCTACACCTCTTCCCAATTCGCGGAACACTCAAGATGTGGCAATGGACACTAATTTGAATTCTTCAATCTGTTAAGAAATTCACTCTGGGGAAACAGAAGAGACTCCAGATCAGAATATTCCCAGGGGCACCTGGGTGGCACAGTCAGTTAAGCGTCCGACTTCAGCCAGGTCACGATCTCGCGGTCCGTGAGTTCGAGCCCCACATCGGGCTCTGTGCTGACAGCTCAGAGCCTGGAGCCTGCTTCCGATTCTGTGTCTCCCTCTCTCTCTGCCCCTCCCCCGTTCATGCTCTGTCTCTCTCTGTCCCAAAAATAAATAAACGTTGAAAAAAAAAATTAAAAAAAAAAAAAAAAAAAAGAATATTCCCACTAAGGCATCAGCTGCTCTCACCTGTATAAAACCCTTTATAAACAAGGAGCTATAGGAAATAAAGGACCGCCTCTCACCTTTTAAATGTTTCATAGCAACTGCAGACAAAGGGATTCAGAACCGACCAGAAATCTCTCTCAAACACCTGCAACAGCAGCCTCTTTTCCAGCCCAGCTCTAGACTTCAGGAAACAAAGTAGGTCTGTACACCATCCTCTGCTTCAGTCGAGGACTTGATTTCAGAAAACAAAGTAGGTCCTGGTAATGTGCGCAGCCCTCAAGATCCCTAACAAGCAACAGGTGAGTCCCCACTTGGCAGGATTTTCCAAAGCACTCCACAGTCATCACATCCTAGGCTTCCCAGTCTGTGACTTTAAGTTCTAGAAATTAGTTCTTTAAGAGCACAGCGACTTCGAAAAGCTTAATTTTCAACTAGGAGTCAACAATATAGGCAGAAGATGGATTGTGCAGAATTATTTAAATAGCTATAAACTGCCCGGCTAGCTCAGTCGGTAGAACCTGAGACTCTTAAATGACTATATAGTATTCTACATCTTCTACTGCTGTTGAACATTTAGGTTTTCCCATTTTTTTTTCCTTTTACCAATTAATTATCCCGTTATCAATAAGTAGTAATTATGTATTTTCATTGGGAGCTTCCCTTTTTTTTTTAAAGTTTTTTTTTTTAATTTGTTTTTTTTTTTTATAAATTTTTTTTTTCAACGTTTATTTATTTATTTATTTTTCAACGTTTATTTATCGGAAACAGGCTCCAGGCTCTGAGCCATCAGCCCAGAGCCTGACGCGGGGCTCGAACTCACGGACTGCGAGATCGTGACCTGAGCTGAAGTCGGTTTAATTTGTTTTTAACAGAGAGAGAAACAGACCATGAGCAGGGGAGGGACAGAGAGAGAGGGAGACACAGAATCCAAAGCAGGCTCCAGGCTCCAAGCTGTCAGCACAGAGCCTGACGCGGGGCTCGAACTTGTGAACTGTGAGATCATGACCTAAGCCAAAGTCAGGACGCTTAACCGACTGAGCCACTAGGCGCCCCAGGGAACTTCCCTTCTGTAATGCATCTGTTATCTAAGCTCATGTTGTATATATGTGAATAGCTCAATTTAACATCCCTTTATATTAAAGGCTGTGCTATGTGTTTTGGGGGCAAGATTTACCTAGACTGTTAAAATTGGCTTTCTCTCTGGCATGGGTCATCGTTTGCAGACCCCGTTGACCTCACTGCCTAGGATGGAAACTAGAACTGCCTTTAAATCATAATTGGTAATTTTTTTCGCCTCTAGGCATGCTATTCTGTTCATAGCAACAACAGTAATAGTGATTCCATTAATAACAATAACAGATCATAGCAACTATCACTTGATGTTGCTTCTAATGACAGGCCCTATTCTAAGCACAATTATTAAGTCAGTTAATTCTTCTGTCAACCTTGTGAGGTAGGTATATTAGTATTGTTGGATAACTTGTAAGGACAGCGACATAGTTTACACATCTAATAATTGGCCAGCCCATGATATGAACCCGGCCAGTTTGGCTCAAAGTCATGCTGCTATGTCTAATCTGAACAGGCTATACAAAGTCGGGGAAGTCTCTGTGGGTATTTGAGGGAACTACTGAAGATTTTTGCAAATGAGCAAAACTGGCAAATTCTTATTCTTACGATAAGCCTCAGCTCAATATCCTCACCTGTCTTTTTTACTTAATTGTTGATTTTCTGGGGCTTCTTCAACACTTTATGTTTGTTTTGCATCCACTGTGTTTATCGTAATGTGTCTATTTACCCTACTAAATGTAACATCCTGAGGGAAAGGATCGCAGATTGCTATTTTAGAAACTTTGATATTCAATCAAACACACTTATTCTTTTATTTATTTATCCACTTATTGGGGGAATTTAGCTGCTTTTCCATAATCTCCATTATTCTCTACATCAAATCACCCCAAATCAATCCATGATCTAAGTGGAAACAATGTGCTTGCTAAAGCAAATCAGCCTGAAGGCACATCCTTCCATCCTGCCCTAGACTGAAACTCATCAACTGCTTTTATGTAGAAATGAGGTAGCTACTTCTGTGTTCTGTAAGTTCATGTCAACTACACAGCACAATGTCTGGCTCATCCATTCACCTGGATGAACCATCATGTAGCCCATTGAGCAAGTACTTTCCACCAGGCACTGTTTTAGGCTCTGGGATTATAGCAGTGATCAGAACTAAAATCAAAGGTAGTGAAGTTCCTGCCCTCATGAAGCTTTTGTTCTAGTATATCACATCATACAATGCCAGCTAGTATAAATTCTATGATGAAAATGAGGTTGGTGTGACAGATGGAGAGAGGTGGAGAGGGCTCCAGTTTTGAACCCCTGCTAATATACATAACTGGTACTTCAGAAATTTTGGAATGAATGCATGTTACAGCTCAAGATAGAGATGTAGTCTCCTGTTCCAAGCTAGAACCAACTATTAGGTTATAATTCTATTCTCTAGGCTGAACATTTGCTTACATAACCTATAGTTGAAAAAATAAAGTTGGCCTCTAGACCAAGAGGAAGCTAGGCCCTGCTGGGAAATATGTCAGTTGGATTCAAGAACTTTTGCTCACTTACTAAATTCAAACAGAATGATAACTTTTAGGATCAAGTTTACATGCATTTTTAAATTAATGAATTGTTGGGGCACCTGGGTGGCTCAGTCGGCTGAGCGTCCAACTTCAGCTCAGGTCATGATCTCACAGTCTGTGAGTTCGAGCCCCGCATCGGGCTTTGTGCTGACAGCTAGGAGCCTGGAGCCTGCTTCTGGTTCTGTCTCCCTCTCTCTCTGCCCCTCCCCTGCTCATGCTCTGTCTCTCTCTGTCTCAAAAAAATAAAAATAAAATAAAAATAAAAATAAAAAAAATAAATGAATTGTTAAGATTTCCCTTTGTGGATTACTGAAGACAGATTTATCTTGTCTGGCATGACAACGAGAAAAAAAATTTAGGAGTGAAAAAATTAGGCATGCTGGGAATGGTCATAACTGGGATGTTAGCAAAATGCAGCACAGTCAGGGCTTATTCTTATTTAAAGTCATTCTGTGTCCTAGCCTGTCATCAGATGAGTGGCTTTGAAGTCTGCTGCCGCACTGATTTCTTTGGCTTCCAAGGATGGCCACTAATTAGGATATTATGTATCTAAAGAATGTAGCTCTTTCCAGGCCTTTGTGAGTTCTTAGAACAGTGAACCTTGAAAGGAAAGATTGAGATGGGCTTCCTGGCTTGAAGTTTGGAGAAAACCCAGCTCCAAAGTGACCACTTTCCCCTGCTGTGCTCTCCCTTTAGCCCCTCCCTCTCTCCATGCCCTGCCTCCCAACAGAACTGCACTCATCTGCTAGTCTAATCTGCTTGTGTTGTGTTAGAGTTGCTTTCTCATGGCTCTTTCTTAGGCTTTTGTGGGACTCATAAAGCCGGGGTTTGTTTTGTTCATTACTTTTATCATCAGCACTTCACACAGTCAGTGCCTGACATATAGTAGGTGCTCAATAATTGCTAATTGAATTAAATGTGATAAAAGTATCCACTTGAACATCCTCTCTCAGGAGAAAGATAAATGTCTCCTGAGCCTGTATACATACATTATTTTCTTGAAGCAAGTGTTGCAAGCTTAAAGGAAGTGCTACAGCTTGTTGACATTTTAATTCATCCAGTGCCAGGGTGCCAAGGAATGCCAGGCGGCTTGTTCCTGCTCAACAGGCCAGCTCTGTGGGTGTGACAGGAGAGGCGGCTCTCCCAGCCTTGTGTTCCAAGTGCCAGAAGGAGAAGCCCATGGCAGGGATTTCCCTTTGCAAGGCATCTGGGCCTCTTCACAGTTCTGTGCTCTGCCTTTGCCAAGCAGGGGCCTTTTCTTGATTTTCGCATATCTGCAAAAGAAGATTCAGCAGGTTTTTCCTTTTCAAAGTGCGCTTTGGAAATGACAAAAGCCATCCTACCCAAAGTGAAGAATGTCTCTGCTACTCATCATTACCTCTTTCCTGATTTCTTACCTCAGCTACTCAAATCCCCCCTCAAACCAGTATAAGAATACTAAGTTTAGGCAGACTTCGAATTGCTTTCCACTGCCTTGCAAAACTTTGGAAAAGCTTTGCTACTGACTTCCCTTTGGGAACAATTTGGATCTGTTTATTTAAATTTCGAGGACCTGCTTCTCTCTTTTCCGATGAACAGAGAAACCAAAACTTGCCTCTTTGTTGAAGCCCTATGGCTGGTTTTTAGGTAGGCAGAGGGTAAGACTGATCAGTTGGTAGCTTCAAAAAATATGGCACGTTAAAGGGATCAGGGATGTGTATGGAGAAAAATATCATTTTCTTCTGGTGACTACTAACATTTTAGTCAGTATCCCATTGAGGGCTGTATGGCTGAAGAAAAATTCAAGATCTTAGAAATCTCTCCCAGATGTTATGGTGATCAGAATTTAGAAAAAAGGAACTTTGAAAGTTGGTATCACTATTGTTTCTAATGGCAAAAAAAAAAAAAGAAAGTTGGGAACTGGCTTTTTAATAGGATTTCCTTATAGTAAGGCTTTATAAAGCATGATATGGGTATGGTATGTTTCAGTAAAGGAAATAATGTAATATTAAAAAATACGTGACCTGGGCATGGAGTAATCTCTTTAAGAGATGTCATCCATGGGACGCCTGGGTGGCTCAGTCGGTTGAGCGTCCAGCTTCGGCCCAGGTCATGATCCCACAGTTCCTGCGTTTGAGCCCAGCCTCGGGCTCTGTGCTGACAGCTCGGAGCCTGGAGCCTATAGTCTGCTTCTGAGTCTGTGTCTGCCTCTCTCTCTGCCCCTCCCCTGATCGCACTCTGTCTCTGTCTCTCAAAAATAAATAAATGTTAAAGAAAATGTAAAAAAAAAATTAAAGAGATGTCATCCATAACGTCGACTCTAGGGAAAATCTCTGGTCCTTTATCTATTGATTATACTGTTGCATATTGTTTCCATGTCACAGATAACAAATATTCTCCAGTTAGCATTGGTAAGAAGACCATCACTGAACTGGACGGGTACAGAAATTCCCACACTGGAGAAGCAAGCAAGTGGGAAGGAGATGGACTTTAGCTTCCTTCAGAACCAGAACTACAGCCCAGCCCATGCTGTTGTAGACTTGCAGCAGGACCTTGTTGGTTTCATATAACCCGTCTGAGTCTTAGTTTCTTCATTTGAGAGCTGAGGTCAGTAATACCTTGCAGAGGGATGCCTGGCTGACTCAGTCGATTGAGCCTCCGACTCTTGGATTTGGCTCAGGTCATGATCCTGGGGTCGTGAGTTCAAGGCCCCTTTCCGGCTCTGGCTGTCAGCATGGAGCCTGCTTGGGATTTCTTTCCCTCTGCCCCTCCTCTGCTCGTGTGTGCACTCTCTCTCTCTTTCAGATAAGTAAATAAACATTAAAAAAAGAAAATATCTTGCAGAATTTTGGGGTAGGCCCTAGAATTCACAAAGCTTGAATACTCATGCTTGGCATGCAATAAATGTGCAAAACATGTGGCTATCATGATTTGGGAAACTTCTCATAAAAATGCTATAAACATGATTGGGAGCAAATTTTTTTTTTTTTAATTTTTTTTTCAACGTTTATTTATTTTTTGGGACAGAGAGAGACAGAGCATGAATGGGGGAGGGGCAGAGAGAGAGGGAGACACAGAATTGGAAACAGGCTCCAGGCTCTGAGCCATCAGCCCAGAGCCTGACGCGGGGCTCGAACTCCCGGACCGCGAGATCGTGACCTGGCTGAAGTCGGACGCTTAACCGACTGCGCCACCCAGGCGCCCCAGGGAGCAAATTTTTGGCAGTAGTTTATACCTGTATTTGTGTCAAGATAATTCTCTAGCTCAAAAAATTAAGTACAGAGATTTTACAGTCTCGTGAAAAGAAATTGCAAAGCAAATGACTTCACATCTTCTATAGAAAAAGAAATTATATGCCAGAAATACCCAAACAGAGGACATGAGATTATCAAGGGAGAGTGCAATGGAAAGATAATGAACTTAGCAGTGGAGTTGAGGGTATTTGTAAGACAGTGATTAATGTGATGTGTCATAGAGTCTTAGTTTGACAGGGAGGGAAGTAAAAATAGGTTGATAGAAAAGGAGACAGCAGAGGAGTCAGGATCCTGAAAGTCTTGCTGAAATAAAATACAGATATGGTGATGGTAATTGAAATGAAAAGTGATAGTTTGTGATCAGAGTAGGCTGTTGAATTTAAGACTTCATAGGTAGAACAATTCTGGGTGATGACAAGGTTTAGGAGGTGGCCAGGGGAAGGGTAGCTTAAGTGGCATTGAGGGGACATTCTTTTGAGACCACAGAACCAAGATCTTGAAGCTATCCGGCATAATGGCAGGATTTGGCGTGGAAAGGAAGATTGGGCAAAGTGCCAAAGGCTCCTTGAATGAGGAGGAGGAATGTCTGGAGGTCAGCACTTTGACGTTGACAGGATGTAGTGTAAAGGCTAGTTTAGCATTAGCCTGACTGGGTAAAGGAATTGTGTTATCTGAAACTGACATTGGGGTTCTCTCAACTCCTGGGTATAGTTTGTGGGGTAAGGGAGAATGAATGGCATCTCCTCAGGAAGATTGCCAAGGAAAAGTGGTGTCCTTGTAGGGATGAGCTGGGGTTTGTTTAGCCTAAGGAGGTGGAGGGAAGGACACAGTGATGACATGATTATGGATGAGAGAAATTTTAACATGCAATGAAGCTGTATAGGGCTCAGGTAAAGGTTACAGAGAGAAAGGAGCAGTACGAAGTTGATCAATGGCAAGGAAGCTCAGAGCTCTTTGGGCGTTAGAGTAGGCAAAGAGATGACCAGGGCTGTCAGGGAGTGGGAAGGGCTCACCTTTTGGCCATTGCTCAAAAATAATAGGAATCTGGTGCTTGGAAGAACTGTAAGTGTAACTGTAACTGAGCTGTAAGTGTTCCAAAGACACGAGTTCAGAAGTCCTTCAGCTGATGGGAGAGCCATTAAGACTCAGGTATTTCTGGAAAAAAGCAGCCTTCTCTGGATTGGAGAGGGTAGATTTTCCCGATGAGGGAAGGGTATGGTCTGAGGCACAAGAGGGAGTTTCACACTACCAGGGACCAATGACTAAATAGTTCAGTGGGGCTGGGAGACAGTGTTTGTGGAAGAGTGACTGGTGGGGCCCGCAGGGCCTTACAGCGCCTGCTCAAGTGTTTGTAAGCAGAGATGTGCTGTGATTAGTTACGTGATGCCAGTGGGGACAGTGGCTGAATGCAGACTGTGGTTGGGGGGAGCTCCAGAATGCTGAGGTTCTGACCCTTGCTGCACTGACTCCATCCCACCCTAAATAGGAACACATTTTTCTCTACATTTTGCTTTTTCAGGACCTACGTGACCTACGCGACCTACGTGCTTTTGTCAGGACCTATGTGACCTACGTGAACATGCAGATGTAGTTTGTTATCCTCCCTTCTTGTAAATGGTGATTATTAACTGTACTATACCTCTTGTAATTTAATCTAAGACCCCAAACTCACTAAAAACCAAATATATGCACATCATTGAAGCTGCAGTGACCTCACCACCTGAAAATCCTTAAATGAGACATTGTTATTCTTGATTTATGAATTTATTCATGCCTGGACTTCTTTAATTAAAAATCCAGGGGTAAGTAATTCAGAAACAAAAGGCAGACTAAATAAATAAAAGGTAACTGAAGTAAAAATCTAACTAGAGACCCAAGGCAGGATTTGAGGCTCCGAAGTGCTACAGGGATCAATAAACTCACACAGTGACTGTTAGATGTGCTATTCTCAGAGTCATCCGCCATTTGGATGTTTAAACATTCTGAATTCAGTCTGGATTTCTCCACGATTGCTCAACAATTAAATATTAACTCATCACTATTTTATTCCTTTTGCTGTTTTGTAATAATAACAGCAGGAGTCTGTACAGGTTTGGAAGTTCAATCATATGACCCATAAAGGACAGCTCATTTTGCTGACCTTATTATCAATTTGTCCTAAGATGTTCTCATGGAATACCAGGGCAATAACAGAGACTGTTTTTCTTATTTTACGTGCATGAGGTACAACTTTTTTTTTTTAATGTTTATTTATTCTTGAGAGAGAGAGAGAGAGAGAGAGTGTGAGCAGTGGAAGGACAGAGAGGGAGGGAGACACAGAATGCAAAGCAGGCTCCAGGCTCCGAGCTGTCAGCACAGAGCTTGATGCAGGGCTTGAACCCATGAACCGCGAGATCATGACCTGAGCCAAAGTCAGACGCTCAACCAACTGGTGCCACCCAGGTGCCCTGAGATACAACTTTTTTAGCCTGCATGCGGTATATAGGGTAGAGGCTATGTACATGAGTATATTTGTGCAGTGTGTGTGATCTTATGTCTGAGTGTGAACTGGTCTGTCTTGGGTAATATATCCAAAGTTCATTCATTGGTCAGAATTTGAGATTTAGAGTTCTTTTTAACTCTAGCTTTTGCCTGCTATGTGGCTCGAGGTGAACACAATAATAGAAGTTTGTATCTGGAAGGGCTTAAGGTCATCTGACCCACTCCTGTGTGTCCAGATAAGGAATGTGAGATGCAAGGTGATGACCTACCTGAGGCCGTGAGACAGGGGCCTGCCGACAACCCAATTTCCTAGTTACTTGGTGGTATTTGCTAATTGGAATGATTGAGGTCCCAGTGTAATTTTGGTAAAGAATTCTGAAATGAAGGTGTGTCCTTTAAAATGAATGTTTTAATGAAGAGAACAGAGAGCAAGAGATTCATCGTTGATATTGGGTGTGGCTTCTCCTGACACATGGTTCTAGTGTTTGGGGACAGCTGGGTAGGAAGTAGAAGGACAGCTGCCCCTCGAGTCCATCCATCTGTGGGGCTTACATTCTACAATAGCACATGGGGGCAGAATTCCAGCAAAGTTAAGGCTCCTTCTGAAAATCCTTCGGGAAGAGACCAGCATACAGCCTCAGGAAGACAAACACAGCGTTTCTCCAGTTTAGGAACAGGTGGCTGTTTCTTCATTTAAGCACCAGGTGAAGCCACTGGCTTGCATTTGGGGCCACGGTGTACCCCAGACACATATCTTTTTTAAAAAAAAAATGTTTAATGTTTATTTATTTTGAGACAAAGAGTTCAAGTGGGGCAGGTGAGGGGGACAGACAATCCAAAGTGGGCTCTACACTGACAGCAGAGGGTCCGATGAGGGGCTAGAAATCACAGACTGTGAGATCATGACTTGAGCCAAAGTTGGATTCTCAACCGACTGAGCCCCCCAGGACACAGTAGTGTAAACTCTAAGACACAGAAGGCAGGCAGAAGCAGCCACACTACATAAAAACTAAAAACTACTTAAAGCCTTTTTTATTGAACTGTATAATTGAATTTAAGTATTTTAAGGCATATTTGCCCGTTTGATGCCACCAGAGACTATGATTTTGTTGAAACCAATTAATTCTAAATGAAAGTCAAATAAATGAGATGATCCTCTCGATATTCTTCTCTCTCTCTTCTCCTATGCTTCCCTTTCCTTTCTTTCCCCAAATTTAGCTTTTTTTTTTTTTCTGGGAGAATTCTTTTAACCACCCCTTCCCCCCACTAGCTGTATCTTGCTTAGAAAATGATACCCACTTTCTATGTCCCTCTATTTACTCCTTTATCTCTCCCTTCGCCCAAGCTTGTCAACTACAGCTTGTTTATCTTCTAGGGTAAGGGTTTTTAATTTTTTTCTAAAAAATTTTTGAGTGTTTATTTTGTTTGTTTTTAGGCAAAAAATATTTGATGGCTTCCCCTCGCCTTAATTTTTTTTTTCAGTTAATGCTAATTTCCTAGCTGGTCATTTATTGGTTGTATGACTGAATACAATTTTCTTAACCTTTTTAAGCCTGTTTCCTCTTCTGTGTTCTGTGAAATAGGAGTAATAATAGCACCTTTCTGGTAGAGTTGTTTTTAAGAAGCCCATGAGATAATTAAAGTGCTTAGCTCGGGAAATAGCAAATGTTTAACTAATGGTAACTATTAAGATTCTCAGTTTCTTGGGGGGTGGTGCCTGGGCGGCTCAGTCGGTTAAGCAACTGACTTGGCCTCAAGTCAGTTGCTTGGGCTCAGGTCATGATCTTATGGTTTGTGAGTTTGATCCCTGCGTCGGGCTCTATGCTGACAGCTCAGAGTCTGGGTCCTGCTTTGGATTCTGTGTCTGCCTCTCTCTGCCCCTCACCTGCTCTCTCTCTCTCTCTCTTGAAAATAAATAAACATTAAAAAAATTAAGATTTTCAGGTTTTTAAAAAATTAATTTATTTATCTTGAGAGACTGTGTGTGACTGAGGGATGGGCAGAAAGAGAGAGAGAGAGAGAGAGAGAGAGAGAAAGAGTCCCAAGCAGGCTCTGGCCTATCAGCACAGAGCCCAATGTGGGGCTTGAACCCATGAACCGTGAGATCACAACCTGAGTTGAAGTCAAGAGTCAGATGCTTAACCGACTGAGCCACCCAGGTGCCCCAAGATTTTGAGTTTTAAATTTAACACTTGTGGGTGCCTGGGTGGCTCAGTCAGCTGAATGTCCAACTGTTGATTTTGGCTCAGGTCATGATCTCACAGTTTGTGAGTTTGAGCTCCACATCAGGCTTTATGCTAACAGCACAGAACCTGCTTGGGATTCTCTCTCTCCCTCTCTCTCTGCCCCTCCCTCCTGCTCTCTCTCTCACAATAAATAAACATTAAAAAATAATAAATTTAACACTTGTATTTTAAGTTACATCAAATAGCTGCTGCCTGAAGATAAAAAAAAATGGTTGGGCTATGAAACTATTCTGAATAGGGAGATCTCCCCATAGATTTTTTTTTTTTTTTTTTTTAGTCTTTAATGAACTTTATTTTTTGAAGTGTTTTAGGTTCATAGAAACATTGAGTAGAAAGTACAGAGTTCCCATGTGTGCCCTCTCCCCACCACTCACAGACTTCCCCATAGTAATCATGGGGCATCAGAGTGATACCTTTGTTATAATCAATGAGCCTACATTGGCTTTTTATTTTTTTAACTATACTATTTGCAAATATAAATTTTTCTGTAAAGTGGTCGTCCTGTCATCCCTGTGTTCCGGGAGCCCTCCTAAGGACACCCTTTATCCAGCATGTTAGGATAAGGTATCAGGTCAGTGGGGCCCAGCTGTGCATTAACTTTCATTAACTATTCAAGATGCGGGAGTTCCTTGGAATTGGAAGGACTGGTAAGAATAGTACACCCAGTGTGTCCTGTGTGACTGCCTCTTTTCTTGTCTCTTCTACTTCGTGAAGTTCTTTAAGGGCCTCAAAATGCAAGCAGCTCGCACCCAACCATGGGGTGAGAGACAAAGCCAGCTTCAGAGAAGCCAGGGTTTACGCTGAAGGGACGTGGGCAGAATCTGCCAACAAATAATAACACGAAGCCATTCAGACCGAGTTCTGAGTGGGAGTGGTGAATGAGTAACGAGCATCCCCACCAGCCCTCTTCGTTCTGCCTGAGAGCACAGAATAAACGGTGTCCGGGTGGGCCGCTCCCCAACCTCCAGTGACTGTTTCCTGAGCTGGCTGCCCCAGCGCCTCTTCCCTTGCCAGCCTGCAGGCACAAGTTTGGGGAGCCAGGCAGGAAGGTTTGGCTAAGCATTAATTTTCAAGTCAAGCTCTGCCCAGATTAAAGAGGGGACGAGGAGACAATAGTACGTGGCTCTGTGTCTGGATGGTTAGCACAGTTTTTTAAAGTTTATTTATTTTGAGAGAGAGAGAGAGAGAGAGAGAGAGAGAATGAGCAGGGGAAGGGCAGAGAGAGAAGGAGACAGAGGATCCAAAGTGGGCTCCAAACTGACAATGGACAGCCTGATGCAGAGCTTGAACTTGTGATCCCTGAGACCATGACCTGAGCTGAAGTCAGACGTTTAACCAACTGAGCCACCCAGGTGTCCCTGGATGGTGAGCATATTTGATGCTGATTTCTTTTTTTACAAGGTCACCACACTTTAGTTGCAGAAATTATAATTTCTTCTCCCCAAACTACCCGGTGTCTTAAAAATTAATAGAAGTGGAATTTGAACCCAGGATGTGAAAGTGACTCAAGAACAAGTTCCCAGAGAGCCTTTTTTTAAAGTTCATTTATTTATTTATTTATTTAGAAAGAGAGAGAGAGAGAGAGAGTGTGTGTGTGTGTGCACGCACTAGTGCATAAGCAGAGAAAGGAGCAGAGAAAGAGGGAGAGAGAATCCCAAGCAGGTTCTGTGCTGTCAGTGAAGAGACGGATGAGGGGTTTGATCCCATGACTCGAGATCACGACCTGAGCCAACATCAAGAGGTGATGGATCAACTGACTGAGCCACCCAGGTGTCCCCCAGAGAGCCTTCGGATAATCTTTGTCCATTAATTTACTAGAAGAGTAGAAAAACATCATAAAAGCAAAGGGTAAAGAGGAAATTTTTGTTTTTTCCAAAGTTTTCCATCTTAATGTCTATTGTCAAATGTTACATTTGTCGAGAAATGCATTATAACCTCATTTAAAAAATAATCTGAGAGGCGCCTGGTGGCTCAGTCGGTTGAGCATCCGATATCAGCTTGGGTCATGATCTTGCGGTTCGAGGGTTCAAGCCCCACATCGGGCTCTGTGCTGACAGCTCAGAGCCTGGAGCCTGCTTCGGATTCTGTGTCTTCCTCTCTCTGCCCCTCCCCTGCTCATGCTCTGTGTGTCTCTCTCTCAAAAATGAATAAACATTAAAAAAAATTTTTTTAAAATAACCTGCTTAGTGAGCAATTCTCTTGGAGTAAATTGAATGACTTTTAGAGATGTCTAAAAAGACAGACTGGCAAGGACAGTGTTCTTGAAGGTCTGGTGTTGCTTTGTACTCAACCAGCAGAATAAAGCCCTGGCAGAAGATACCTCACCTTCTCTCTTTCACTTAGGCAAATTGACTATCTGGTTCCCAGGACTTGGGAACCCCCGCCCCCATCTGGGGCTTAAATTATGGTGCCTGATCTACGAGCTCATCTAACCATGGATGTGAACGGTTTGACTGAAAAGTTGATTTAAATGTAGGTTACTGAACTTTCCTGGTGCTACAAAAGCTCATAATTTGTTTAGTCCTTACATTCAGGGAAACTCTTTTAATGAGTCTCATTTCACGTTTACACACAATAGATGATCTTGGCTGGAAAAGACAGGAAGCCCCCTGTTCAGGCACCTGCCTGTGTGGGGGGAGGGGTGGTTTGTCCAGCATAGGCCCCCTCTTTGGAAAACCCTCCTATTCTCTAACTACCAGGATCTGCTTTTTTCCCCATCAGCTTTCTCAGCTTTCTCTTACGATACTTTATCTATGTTTAACTATGGCAGTAAATGGCTGTTAAAGGTTAAACATGAATATATAAAGGTGTACCCTCACTCCAGTCTTTCCTACTCCTTTCCTGGTTATTTTTTTTCTTCCTTAGCATCTACTACCATCTAACACACTATTTATTTTGTTTACACACTGTGTTGTCTCTCTTGCAGAAGTTCAGCTTTATGAGGCCAGGGCTTTCTGTTTTGTTTGTGTTATCTCCAGCACTCGAAACAGTGCCTGGCACATAGTAAATGCTCAATAAATATTTGTGATGAACAAATAATGGCAGGCCATATCGCTCAAGCTGTTCACACCTCTTAGATCAGTGTCACTCAGAGTTGCTAAATATGAGACGAGAGGGGATATGGTTGTCATCACGGTCAGCTTCCTGGGTGTGCTCTGTGCAGTCGCACAGACCTGTGCTCAGAAGGGTCCTGTGCTGGATTTAATGCTCTGCTGTCACTGTGCCAAAATTCCTAATAACTGTTTTCTTTGAACTTCTGCTTCATAAGTGAAGTCCAGCGGGACAATGGAGGATGCACGTGAGAGACAGACTTACACAATATGAGGGTTCAATGCCATTCCTCACCATCCCATTTACATATAATGTTCATGATGCCCTCGGAGCACAGCGTTCTGGTGGACCCACGATGTACAGGAGTTCAGTGAGACTCAAGCAGGTGCCAGATTGGTAGTTGATCTCTGCCTGGGTGAGCGGGAGCTCTAACAGCCTGGGGGACTGTACATTTTTGTTTGAATCAGGACTTGCTTTGAACACACAAAGAAGGCGAGAAACACGAGTGAATAAAGGACTCTTATCGTATCCTTTGGCATTTCTGTTGGTACTCCGTTTTGTATTAAGTGAAATAATATTAGCTGAGTTAGTTTTGTACAACATTTCCACTGTTGAAAATGAAATACATATGCAACTACCAACTCTGAAATAGAAACTTTGTAAAATGCTCTTATATTTGCGTTTAAAACTGGCATTGCACAATATGAAGATGAACAGTATAATTCATTCTAGTACTTTTCTTTTTAAAGTTTATTTTTTTTGAGAGAGAGAGCAAGCGAGCGTGTGCAAGCAGGGGAGGGGCAGAGAGACGGGGGTGAGGGAGAGAGAATCCCAAGCAGACTCCATGCTGTCAGCCCAGAGCCTGAAGCAGAGCTCGATCCCACAAACTGTGAGATCATGACCTGAGTCGACCATGATCCAGCCGGGTTAACTGACTGAGCCACCCAGGCGCCCTAATTCATGCTAATACTTTAAAAGTTTACTTTTCCTTTGCTAAGAAAAATATTAAATAGCAAATTTAAAACACCCATGGAAGAAAGGGAAAAGTTTTATATTTCAGTACCTTTAACAGCACTTTTCCCTTGCTTTTTGAACAAGGGGCCCCAGGATTGGGGCCCACAAATTACGTGGCCGGATCTGTTTGTCATGGCTGCAGTTGAGCACTTCAATCCACACTGTCAAATTTTGGGACTATGTTTCTAAAATAAAATTGTAAGGACAGGAAGCCCAACTTACCAACAGACTGCATTCTACTTTATTTTATAAGCCAGCTGCTTGGAACTTGGCATGTATTTTCTCATAGGGACACTGTTTTGAAGAGTGGTCAGTCTGCCGAGCTAGCTCTCAAAAACCTACTGAAGCAGTAATACGGCAGATTGCTTTAGTATATTTGAATTATTGGATTAATGTAGCTGAAGACTATTAGTGCTGTTTGCCAAGTATTGCCCTGCAGGTTTGCACTGAACAGTTGGGTGGGAATTCTGGTTGGTTCTAGCCATTAAGCTGTGAGTACTGGCATGTGCCACTCAGGGCATGAGCATTTAATGGACGGGGTGAGGCCCTCTGAGGTGCTTTTTCCCATCTGTTATAGTGACTGGCGATATTCCAGGGATGACTACTCCATCAGCCTGGGCCCCGGTGAGGGGATAACATGGAACAGAGCCCAGTTCCATGGCATGGAGCATTACCAGAGCATAACCTGACCTACTCTGATCGATAAAATCATTAATCAGAGTTCTTTGATTGCAAGCACTAGAAACCAATTACAGCTAATTAAGGCATAAAGGGATGTGTTAGATCCTGGGGCAGCTCAGAGGCTTGAAGAAACATCCAGATCTTAGGCGGCAGAGCATCTCGAGGACTCTCAGTTATTTATGGGCACATACCAACATAATTCAGCTCCTGTGGTACTCCCCACAAGAATCAGATTTCAGGAAGAAAGGGCTGCATTGGTTTAGTCTGGGTCTGCCCCTCCGCCAGCCAGGAAAAGGGACCATAATGGACAGGCCTAGTAAGGACTGCCCCTAAAGAAACAAGGAGATGTTTGTCTCCAAAAGCAACAGATGTCCATCATAACCCCACATGGCCACTATTGGAGCAGCCTTGGGGGATGGGTGGAGAGGAAAGAAATGTGCCTGGAACACTATTTCATAGGTTGGGGTCTGTAGTTTGGGGATGCTGAGACATGCTTCATGTATGAACATCACCGCGGCTGCTATGGGCTTTCCTAGCTTTGAGGCCAGTGCTTCTCAACCCTGGCTGCACACCTGGCAGGGTTGGGAGGTGGGGTGGGGAGAGGAGAAGGTTCTGTAAAAATAACCAATGCCCAGGGACTTCTCCCTGAGGTTATGATTTAACTGTCTTGTGAGCCTGGACATCAGTTTATTGACAGCTCCACCGGTTAAGCGAACATGTAACCAGGATTACAGAGTGGATCTTCTTTGAACCCTTAACCTGGCCAAGCCCCACCATAAACACTTGGCCACTACCTCCCAGGGGTAGGAGGGCTATGTGTGGGGGTGTTCCTCTCTCATGGGTTTATTGTCTGAAAAGTAGTCAAGTTGCTTATTCTTTCTCTAGAAGCTCAAGATAAGTTTTCTGCAGTGTCTTAGTCCCCCTTTATTTACCAAGTGAAATTTTAGGCTTGTTGCTGGAACAAATATACTGAGCTACTCAGTACTCAGAGGAGGTGGAGAACAACCAGGAAGATTGGGCTGGAATTCCTTCATCCTTCTGTTATTTCTTCCACTGCTGGGGCTGCCTGGTGACCCCTCTAGGGCTCCTCCTACCCCCAGTCCCTGCCTGGAAAGAAAAAGGGACAGATAAAAATACTTCAGCTGTATATACCCAGGCCACAACTAAGTGGTGAAGTCACACCTCTGGCCCCTGGTTGCAAAGTCTTGCCAAGGTGCATGGATTCCTTCAGTGGCCTGAGCCAACCTCCCTTTGGCTGGAGCATGAGACACCCTGGGAGCAGGGACTTGTTTTATTTTTGAATTGCAATTATCACGAGATCAATCACTGCTGCATCGCTTCCTCTCTTTTATCTTGACTTAGTGTGTTTCATGTTGGTTCCACTGTCCCCTGTCATCCAGCAGAGTGCTGAGGAAGAAGTGGCCACCCAGCTTTGGGAGTCATTCCAGAGTGTGAGGCTCATAGTTCCTTGCAAGTTGTAGGTGGAGGCATGTGTGGGCACAACCACTTGGCAGAGGGCCTCTGTTGTGGGAAGGAGGAAGTGATAACTCTAGACCCTTCCGTGTGACTTAGGGTGCCACCTGGCACCAGCCAGCTGGAGAGGATGACAAGGAAAGCATCATCCTTTGGGTAGGAAGGAGTCACCCTCCAGGGGCTTACTGGTCACAGCAGTAGCCTGTGCTGCTCCTGTGGATACACTTGGGTATATGCCCAGTGTCCCTGGCATTTTCCCTTTGCTTGTTTGGCCTCTTGGGGACATTCTTAAAATATATTCATGAACCCTGAAGAAGTCGCACTCAGTCTGCTTTTCTTTTCCTTTTTTAATTTTTTTTCAAATTTATTTATTTTGAGAGGGGAGGAGCAGAGAGAGAGGGAGAGAAGTGGAGGGAGGAAGGGTGAGAGGGAGAGAGGGACATAGGGAGAGAGGGAGAGAGGGAGAGAGAGAAAGAGAGAGAGAGAGAGAGAGAATGAATCCCAAGCAGGCTCTGCCCTGTCAGTGCAGAGCTTGACACGGGGCTCTAACTCAGGAACTTTGAGATCATGACCTGAGCCAAAACCAAGAGTCAGATGCTTAACCAACTAAGCCACCCAGGCGCCCCATCAGTCTGTTTTTCTTTTATTACATGAGGGGGATGCCCTCTGTTATTAAAATTCTGAGTTCCTGTACATTTTCTTAGAATCATTCCATTTCAGCAGTAGAAGGATATTTGACATCATCTGATTCTCCCAAGGGAAATTTTCACCAGAAAAAGTTTGAAAACTCTATCTAGAAATCTCAGAATCAGCAGTGTAGGTCTTAACAGGGAAGTGGTGTGGTATAGAAACAGATCTTTGATGAGGAGTAGCCAGGCTTCTGACTCCCATGCTGACTGTTGACCTTAGGCACTGTCTCTGTGTTAACTTACCTATGACCTAGGAGAGGTGGGCAATCTGGTGGTGAAGGACATGGGCTTTGGAGTCAGACCTGAATGGGGTTAAGACTTGCTTCAACCAGTTATGAATATGAGTAACTTGCACGAGTAACTTGACTTTGTCCAGGCCTCAGTTCCCTCATTTGTATCAAGAGGACTTAAGAATTTGTGCAAATTTGGGGTGCTTGGGTGCCTCAGTCGGTTAAGCATCCGACTTTGGCTCAGGTCATGACCTCGTGGTTTTTGAGTTCAAGCCCCACATCAGGCTCTGTGCTGACAGCTCGGAGCCTGGAGCCTGCTTCGGGTTCTGTGTCTCCCTCTCTCTCTGCCCCTTTCATGCTCATGCTCTGTCTCTGTCTGTCAATAATAAATAAACATTAAGAAAAAAGAAGAAGGAATTTATGCAAATTTGCATTTACTTAACTTCCTTAACTCTTCAGTTCCCTTGGCTGTAAACTGGGGGTAACAATTGTGCTTAACCTCAGGGTGTTGTTGGGAGGATTAAATGATACAAGGTTTTTGATACTTAGGCCAGTCCTGGGCACCTAGTGGTCCCTGGCAAAATTAAAGCTGTTTACATCAGGAATGAGGGTACCTGCCTTGTCTCCATTGTAGGTGGTTTTTTTGGATCAAATTAAGCATTGTTTTCAAAAGCACTGGGAAACCTGGAGATGGACATACATACAAGATGATTGTTTGGAAACACTGTTTTACTGTCTCTTTAAGGCTAAAATGTTTGCTTTCTGAAGGAGCATGACTTCCACTCAATATTCCGTTTGTTTTTCATGAACAATTTTGTGAGATATCATAAAAAATGTGAAATCAATAGTTTCTAAAAGCTTGTTTTTGAGAGCTTAAAAGGCAAGCTAGATTTCCAGGACATGCGCTATTAGTTCATTCCGTTCTATATTGTATTTTTAGCCAATCTATTTCCTTTTTTTTTTTTAATTTTTTTTTCAACATTTATTTATTTTTGGGACAGAGAGAGACAGAGCATGAATGGGGGAGGGGCAGAGAGAGAGGGAGACACAGAATCGGAAACAGGCTCCAGGCTCTGAGCCATCAGCCCAGAGCCCGACACGGGGCTCAAACTCACGGACCGCGAGATCATGACCTGGCTGAAGTCGGACGCTTAACCGACTACGCCACCCAGGCACCCCTAGCCAATCTATTTCTATTTATCTCTGTCTCTCTGTCTCTGTTTCTGTCTCTCCCCCCACCCACTTTTTTCCTCTTTCCCTCTCTTCCTCTCCCTCTGTATTTCTTTCTGTCTCTCCTGACTCTCATATAAATGCCCACAGGCATCTCTCATCTTAAAAAATTAAGAAAAGCACCAGCAAGGGGCACCTGGGTGGCTCAGTCGGTTAAGTGTCCAACTTTTGATTTCGGCTCAGGTCATGATCTCATGGTTTGTGAGCTCAAGCCCTGCTTTAGGCTCTGTGCTGACAGCTCGGAGTCTGCTTGGCCTTCTTGGGATTCTCTCTTTCCCTCCCCCCCCCCCCCCCCCCCCGCCTCTCATCCCCCACTCAAAATAAATAAACTTAAAAAAAAAAAAAGCATCAGCAAATAAAATCCTCCCTTTTTTCCCCCTCTCCATCTACGGCCCCATCTCTTCACATCCCTTCTGTCCAAATACCTGGGGAGATAATGGAGACTTTTCATTCCCTTATCAGTTCTACCCGAGGACATTACAGCTTTTCACATTGTACTATTTCTAAAATTGTGCTGTATCTTATGTGTGTTCCAATAAAATGTTTTTTGTAGATGCTGAAATTTGAATTTCCCATAATTTTCACTTGTCATAAAGAATTATTCTTTCAATTTTTTAAAACCATTTATTGATGTAGAAACTATTTTGGGCCCTCGGGCCAATCGGGAGCAGGAATTCAGCCCTAGATTGCCAACCCTGGGGCTTTTAAACCTGTCAAAAGAAATTTGCCAGCCAGGCAGAGGACAAGCTCTATCATGAGTGTCTTAGCATCTGTACATATGAGAACTTGGCCTGACGCATCTGCTTATCAGATGTGCACTTCACTGACTTATTTACTTAGATGGTACCTCACATGACTGAATTTTAACTTTAGATTCTTAATTATTACTTCACATCTTCAGAAAGATCACACAATGACATGGCATTGAAATGAAAGTTCAGAAGATGGCTTGCGCATGCCAGGTGATGGAAATGAAACAGTAGAAATGGCCAAGTCCCTCAGAATACATCCCCAAATTTTCAAAATTCCGAAAAGTTAGAGTAATGGACACTTTGTCAAAAACTTCTGGTTTGGCTTTCAGGTGAAGCCATTTAATTTCCATAATGTGGAATCCCATGAAAGAAAGCAGAAACGCCAAGGGGACCTAGAAAATGCAAGCAATTCTATGATTTATCCACAGACCTTGAATTTATACTCTTAATTTTATAGGGATTATAGAAGTCAAAGTCACAAGTCCTGGTTATGGAAGGTGGGATGCCTTTGCATAATCTTGCAAAACTGCCAATGGCCAAAAATAATTTCCAAGGCTCTTCAGATGTTGAATACAAAGCAGGCTTTGACTTAATTATAACATAATATAATATAATATATCATTAATATAATGAAGAAAGTGACATGTTGGTATTTTGACCAATGTATGCTATTGATAGTTGAAAAATTTATGTAATTTAAGCAGAATTAGAGTGAGGGGAGCGGTGCCTAGGAAGAAATATACGGAGGAGGTCACTTTCGGGGTCTGGCACAAGTGAGAGTGAGTGCCTCCTTACATTTTGTGTCCTATGTACCTCATTTGTTCCACCCTAGATTGGCCCTGAGTTTAAATATAGCTTATTATTTCTTCCTCATGAGAAATCCATGGTGTATCTTACAGTCCATGGTGCCTTAGAATCAAGGAAGCACAGTGGTTGAGGTTCTCCCAAGGGGCCGGGGTTCTGTCCCTGCCTCCTTATGGGGCCTCCTTGGCCTGGCTGCCTTGATGTATCTTTTCAGCCTGGGAGGCCAGTAGGTGCCCTAACTCTGTGTTCTCATCACACCCTGTGTTTATTGTTCTATGGGTCCTGATCTCAATGTAATTGTGTTCTCAAAATCTGTCTCCCCTCTAGACTATGAGCTCTTTGGGAAGAAAAACTCTTCATCTCTTTATTTTGCCATGGTCGATAGCCGTGTCTGGCAATACTCAGCGAATGCCAGGGCTGTGAGTGCATAAAGAAAACTGTTGAATGAGTAAACATTTTTCATGATAGAGGTCAAATAACGTTTAATGCTTGGAAGACACAGAGAATGCAAAATCTGACCTCGCAGAGCAAGTTGTTTTTGAAAATAATCTTCTTTAGTCTGGCCAACTTGAAATTATATCATGACCCTGCATTGGAAAATCTGAACTTTGACCTTTTCAGATGATGAATATGCATTATGATCTACCAACTCAGAGCAATGACCAAACTCTTGGCCTCCAAATGCTGTTGAGGGAGACAAGGGCAGCTTGAGATCAGTATTTGAGTAGTGGTGGTGTTATACCTTCTGTACGTGGCCCAGTGGCAGAGTCAGTAAGCTATGACATTCTTTGGGGATGGAAAGTAAAATGAACTTCTTTGCTGGCGGAACTACTAATTTTTCTACTCTAACAGTTTGTATAGTCCCCTGGTGGCTTGATAAAATGTCCTCAGGGGCTAGGGGACCCTGCTGGGCCAAGCCCTGCCCTTGCCTTCAGTCTAGAGCTAACCTGATCATCCAGATAAAGAGAATACATTTTTTTACTTTTTAAGACTCACACCTCCAGCAATTTTTTTTTTTTTAACAGCTCAAGAAAGTTAGTCAAAATGGGTGCAGTACTTGAGAATCTTTGGAAGAAAGATGCCAGTATCTACATACTAGTGCATAATATAAGGCTGCAGGTACATTGTATAAGTCTGCAAGCTGTTTAAAATCCCTCTTGTCCCGGAATGCCTGGGTGGCCAAACTGGTTGAACACCTGACTCTTGATTTTGGCTCAGGTCATGATCTCATAGTTCGTGGGTTCCAGCTCTGTGTCAGGCTTTGCGCTGACAATGCAGAGCCCGGTTGGGATTCTCTCTCTCTCTCTCCAAATAAAGAAATAAACTTATAAAAATTAAAATAATAATAATAATAATAAAATCCCTCTTGTCCCATTAAAGTGAAGATGCTAACTTCCTAAAGGAAGCAGAACTTCCTAATTTTGCTGAGATCCCTAGACAAATTGTCTGATTTATATAAAAAGGCATAACTTATACCTGACTCCAGTTTCCAAAATGTGACATTCAGAGATGATAGCCTTCTCTGACCTACCCTCCCTTAATAGCCACAGAATCTCCTGTCCATTTTGTCCTGAGAATACTTTATATCTGTTTATATTGGCTTCCTCTAATTTGAGAAGTCCTGAGTTGGTAGCACTTACAAAAGTAATTACGTAAGCATGTATATTTATATTTTTTGGTCAGCAGGGTGGAGGCCTGGACAGAAATGGGGAGGTGCTGATGGCTGGAGAGATTCACAGCAAGAGAGAGAAGATAAAAATCCTATCTCATTCCCCCTTCTAGAGATAACTGCTGGCAGAATGCCATTCAATCTCTTTTAAAGGCATGTATTTAGAACATTTTGTTATAAAAATAATACCCAATTAGCATAGAAAATGAAGGGAAAAACCCTGTAATCCCAGTATTTAGATAACCACTGTTACCATTATGCTGCCCTTTGTTTTTCTGCCCTGGATATGAAGGCAAACACTGAACATGCATTACAGCTTTTGCATTTTCCCAAACAAAAAGCAGAGCACAAACTTTAATTGTTCAAGACAGAAACGATAGCACACAGCATATGCACACATATCCCACATTTCAAACTTATTTATAAACGTGGATGAAAAATATCAAATAAAATATTAGCAATAGAATATAACTTAAGAAATGTACTATGGCCAGGTGAAGTTCATCCAGGAGTGCAGAGATAACAATATTAGGAAATCTATTAATATAATCAGTCTTATATAAAAACTTCTTATGATCGTGATACTGAAAAGTCATATAAAAATTTATAATGTGATTTGTAAAAAATCTCAAACTGAATTATGCTTAATTAGACAGTTCTGTTAAAGTCAGAAAAAGAGGGGTACCTGGGTGTCTCAGTGGGTTGAGCTTCCCAACTTGGGCACAGGTCATGATCTCATGGTTCATGAGTTCAAGTCCTGTGTAGTGCTCTGTGCTGACAGCTCAGAGCCTGGAGCCTGCTTCCGATTCTGTGTCTCCCTCTCTCTCTGCCCCTCCCCTGCTCATGTTCTGTCTCTCTCTGTCAAAAATAAGTAAACATTCAAAAAAAATTTTTTTTTAAGTCAGAAAAAGACATGTGTCACTGTCATCTCCTTGTTAAAAAGCACTTGTCAACACAACGAACAAGATTGCTAAACAAGATGTCTAACTATTGGAGGTAAGGAGGCAAAATAATCTCCGTTTGAAGATGATGTGATTGCCTACTGTGAGAATCATTAAAATATTTTTTTTGGAAGTAACACTCAACAAATGGTGGCCATCAGTACTAGTAATAAAACTATTGGGGTTTTTTTTTGGTGGTGGTGGGGATTAAAAGAAGTAATGGATATAAAGAGTTGTCACAATGCCTGGCGCATACTTATACCAATACATGAATACACTAGTATGTTGGTTAGTACATACACACTATTTACTGTCATCACTGCATTGTTATTATTTGTGTAGCATTCAAGCATTCCACGTATGATCTTAAACCACTGGGGTGCAAAGGCATCAGTTATGAACTGTGGGCAGGTGCCACTGGGGCATCCCTGCCTGCCTGTGTAGTGTTGCCCACAGGGACCCAGGTGAACTTGGTCTATGTGCCTGGGCTCCACTCTAAGAACTGAGTCTCCTGCCTGGGACCTGTCTTCTCTGACTATAATACTGTGGGACCCCCCCCTCCCGCTTCCCCCTATGGCTCAGGCCAGCCATAACCCTTTCTCACCCTGCAAACCCCAACCCACTAAAAAGTAGGGTGAGAGATCAAGGGCTGGAGTTTCCAGTACCACCCAATTTTTCTGAGCTGTGGTACATGAAGCAAATCAGGTTACTTCCCAAAGTATCCCTTTTCTCATCTGTACAATAAGGTCAATGTAACTTAATCATCGATTCCTCTCAGGGCTGAATGTGGATCAAATGAGAGAATATAGAGACAACTTCTGGTGTGCAGTAGGCCTCTGACTAGGGTCACTTGATAGAATATAGGACACCCAGTTAAATTTGAATTTCAGATAGACAGCAAATGAATTTTTTAGTATAAGTATATCCCAAATACCCATAGGATACACTTATACTAAAAAATTATTGGCTATTTATCTGAAATTCAACTTTAACTGGGAATCCTATACTTTGATTTGCTAAATGTGGCACCCTTACCCCCTAACAGATGTCAGTTCCCTTTCCTTCTTACCATCTGGAAGCATGATTTTGTAACTCTGGCTGCCTCCCAGGTCACTGTGAGGATCTCATTAATTCCCATGAATGGATTCAACCAACAAAACATTGTTGGGCTGGTACAGAAAGGTTTGTGAAGGGAAAGGAATACAGATTAACCAGGTTTCTGGCTTGGGCATTATGAAATGCCCTGAGAAAGGTTAAGTGCCATTCAAACACGAGCCGTTGGTATTGTAGTGACTATTTCATTTTTTTTGCAGGCCTCCTTTTGTTTATTTTATTTTTTATTTTTATTTTTTAAAAATAAGCTTCACACTCAACACAGAGCCCAACACAGGGTCTGAACTTGAAATCAAGTTCTGAGCTGAGATCAAGAGTCAGACGCTGCTTAACCGACTAAGCAACCCAGGTGCCCCTACAGGCCTCCTTATTTTTTAAGTATTTTTTAATGTTTATTAATTTTTGAGAGAGAGAGACAGAGTGTGAGCAGGGGAGGGGCAGAGAGAGGGAGACACAGAATCCGAAGCAGGCTCCAGGCTCTGAGCTGTCAGCACAGAGCCCAACATGGGGATCGAACCCACGAACTGTGAGATCATGCACTGAGCTGAAGTGCTTAACCAGTGGAGCCACCCAGGCGCCCCTGCAGGCCTCCTTTTAAACTGGAAACTCCAAAAGAATGGCATTTGATCTCTTTCAGGAGCTTAATGTGGTATCTTCCACCTCCCCTGGATCCCTAGGAAGCCTGACATCAGTGCAGAGGGAGGGCTCGGGTCATCAGAAGGTCAGGGGAGAAGCTGGGATTAGCACCTCCAGGCTAGGAAAGCCGCACCCCTCCAGCAACCCCTCCCTAGCTCTGCTCACACCTGTCCATGAGTCAGCACTTTATTCTAGGCCCTCTAAATGCATGAACCCTCCTGCCTGCCCCACGGTAGAGATTCCTTTCTGGGCTCTTGAGAACGATAAAGTCAAAGAGCAGATTTTTGCCCTGGGCCACAACTTCAGATGTCCCCTGGGTGCTGTGTCGGCTATATCCCCTTCGCAGGGAGAGGCACAGCGGAGCCCAGGCCTTGTGCTGTCCACTCAACACCTCCCCAGTCCTGGTGGCCTGCTGAAGCCAAAAAAAGGCCTCCCCGTGTGGCCAGGTCCCTGTTGGGTAGGTAAAGTGATGAGCCACCTACCAGCATCAGAGGACAGGGCGGATAAGTGCAGGGGACTTTCCTTCTGCCTTTTGGGAGTGCTTGGGGTGTGGGTGAGGCAAAACCGGTCAGTCATTTTAGGGAGGGAAGCACACCAAGCTGGGAGCTCTGCACAGACCTGTATTGGGTCAGATGACTTGCAGGGAGCAGCTCTCGCCCAGGGGAGAACAGAGCCCTGTAGACCAGTGCTGAGCTCTTGTGCACATACCATAACCCCATATGAGCACTTCTTTGTACCCAGTTCCTTGTGCAAATTAGGTACGATGAACTGCCAGCTTCACCGGGTTGTGTGAGAAGGAACCAAAGCACTTAGTCTAGCACCTCGCTAATAAGACAAGGAAAAGCAACTCTGCAGTTGAGTTTAAGTGGTTTTCCCTGAGTAAGCTGAAAAGATTCCCCCATACCCTGCTTTCTACAGGTGTCCTAGGGGATGGATGTCCTAGGATACAGGTTCTTTCCAATCCCTCCAACTACCTCTGGGAAGTGGTGTATGTGTGTGTCCGTGTTCAGTATGGAGGGGGTGATTATCTCACGGCCTCATGGCAAAACCACCTAATTCTTATACCTGTCTCTTCAGGTATGAAAACCTGTCCCTTCAGAATGCCAACCGGAAAGACAATGCCAAAGGAATTTTGTCACACCCGAGATGGGCCATTGATGGATTTATGATGTCTCTGTCCTTAGTCCCAGGTGGGTTTGCATCTATGTGATGCAGGAACTAAATGGTAAATACTGCTCCCAGTTTGTACACTCACCAACATATAGACATGGAGAGAAGGTAGACCGATCTTAGATGTGGAAAGAAGGAAGATAACACTTACTGGGTGCAAATGAGTGCTAGGTGTTCTGCAAACATCACTTCATTTAATCTTCATAAAATTCCATATCATAAATAGGTCTTTAGTACAGTATTTTCTTTCTAAATTTGTTTTGAGAGATAGAAAGAGAGAGCAAGTGGGGGAAGGGCAGAGAGCGAGAGAGGGAGAGAAGGAATCCCAAGCAGGCTCTGACCTGTCAGCACAGAGTCCAATGTGGGGCTCGATCCCACAAACTGTGGGATCATGACTGGAGCTGAGATAAGAGCTAGATGCTTAACTGACTGAGTCATCCAGGCACCCCTAATGGGTTTATTTTATTTTATTTTTTATAATGTTTATTAATTTATTTTCGAGAGACAGTAAGCATGAGCAGGGGAGGGGCAGAGAGAGAGAGAGAGGGAGACAGAGAATCCAAAGCAGGCTCTGTGCTGTCAACGCAGAGCCCAATGCAGGGCTTGAACTCATGAACTGTGATATCATGACCTGAGCTGAAACCAAGAGTCTGAAACTTACCTGACTGAGCCACCCAGATGCCCCTAATATATTATTTGTTTAAGTTTACTTATTTATTTTTCAGAGAAAGAAAAAGAGCAGTGTGAGCTGGGGCAGGACAGAAAGAGAGGGAGAGAGAGAATCCCAAGCAGGCTCTGCTCTGACAGCTACCCAGATGCCCCTACCATAAATAGGTCTTATTAGTTTATAGAAGTGAGCCCTGGGGCACCTGGATGGCTCAGTCAGTTGAGCATCCAACTTTTGGTTTTGGCTCAGGTCATGATCTTGTGGTTCGTGGGATCAAGCCCTGCACTGGGCTCTGCATTGATGGTGTGGAGTCAGCTTGGGATTCTCTCCCTTCCCCAGTCTCTCTGCCCCTCCCCCACTCGTTCTCTTTCTCTCTCTCTCTCTCTCTCTCTCTCTCTCCCTCTCTCTCAAAATAAATAAATAAAACAACAAAAAAATGAAGCGAACTCCCAGAGTTTAAGCAGCAATGTCACATAACTTGTAAACACAACTTGTAAGTGAGAAGCCAGGATTCAACCCATTAAGGTGATTATGGCACACTCTCCCACTGAATCCAGGGCAGCCTCGGTACCCTTCCAAATACAGTGGGTGGCTGTTTACATGCAGGATGGGCATGTGGACCAAGACCATGAGCCATTCTAGTGCTATCCAAGCTGGTTTCAGATTGGTCATTATAAGCTATTTGGGCCAGCTCAGGTGAATCTTAGGGCCCAGCCTCCCCTGAAGAATACTGGTGCTGGGCTCAGGAAGGCAGCACCAGGTATGTAACAGGCTTCCTATGAAAGTTTATCTTTGATGTGGACCATTTTTTCATTAGCAATACATACCTTCAAGTCAATCATTGCCCTTTCCTCTGTTGAAACATCAGTACCAGTAAAATACCAGTAAAAAAATACCAGTAAAACATCTGGAATTAGGTGATAGCTGTACTTTCCTGTGAATTTATACTCTAGCTCACTTTTTTCTTTGTCTGGATGGATACGCTAGAGTTTTCTGCCTCTCTGGGATATTGGTTAAATCCCAAGGCTTAGAATAATAAGTGACTCCCACCCCTACCACTTTCACCTCTGCCAACACACATGTATTTTTAAGAGAGGTGATAGACCATCCATGAAGAGATTGCTAAGAAGTATCCAAACTGGTCCTGCAACTTCTGATCTTGGCACATCACCCACCTCCAGCCTAGTTCCAAGAAAAGGCTAAAGATTGTTTAGAGAGTCAAGGGTTTCTTTAATCAGAAAGAATGTGCAGGCCACTTGATGGTACTCCATTAAATTGTTTCTTCGGAGTGGCATACACTTCTAGAATTTGTTGGGGCCTGGGCTGGAATGTTTCCTTGGGGTCCAATGTGACCCGACACCTTGGGTGGTAGCCAGGCTTGAGGGACTTGAAAGTACCCCACCCCAATTTCTGCCTGTTCAGGAGAGGAGAACCCAGCAGAAAGTACCTCTTGGGTTATACCTTCAAGCAGGCACTGAGGAATTTTTGTAGAAAGTTAGCTGGAGAGGGCATCACCCATGTTGCCTGGATCAGAGAATGGGGCAGCACTGGAGATCCCCCACTGGATCAGAGAGCCCACTAAAATACAAGAGAAAGGAAAACTTCCAAATTCATTCTATGAGGCCAGTATCACCCTCATACTAAAACCACATAAAAATACCACAAGCAAAGAGAACCATAGGCCAATATCTCTCATGAATATGCATGCAAAAATCCTCAACAATATATTAGCAGACTGAATCCAGCAATACATCAAAAAAAATCATACATCACAATCAAGTGGGATTTATTCCTGGGATGTAAGAGGGGTTCAATACTCACAAAATGATCAATGTGATATGTCACATCAATAAACGAAAGGATAAAAACCATATCATCATTTCAATAGATGCAGAAAAAGCATTCAACAAAGTACAACATTCATTCATGATAAAAACCCTCAACGAAGTAAGTCTAGAGGGAACATACCACAACATAATAAAGGCCTTACATGAAAAACCCATGTCCAACATCATATTCAATGGTGAAAAACTGAGAGCTTTTCCCCTAAGGTCAGGAACGAAACAAGGATGTCCACTCTCACCACTTTTATTCAACATAGTCCTGGAAGTCCTAGCCACAGCAATTAGGCAACATAAAGAAATAAAAGGCATCCAAATTGGTAAGGAAGAAGTAAAACTCTTACTGTTTGCAAATGACATGGTACTATATATATAAAACCCCAAAGACTCCACCAAAAAACTACTACAACTCATAAATGAATTCAGAAAGTCACAGGATGTAGAATCAATATGCAGAAATCTGTTGCATTCCCATACACTAATAAAGAAGCAGCGGAAAGTGAAATTAAGAAATCAATCCCATTTATAATTGCACCCAAAACAATGAGATACCTGGGAATAAACTTAACCAAAAATGTGAAAGACCTGTACTCTGAAAACTATAAAACACTGATGAAAGAAATTCAAGACGACACAAAGAAATGGAAAAACATTCCATGCTCGTAGGTTGGAAGAACAAATATTATTAAAATGTCTTTACTACCCAAAGCAATCTACACATTTAATGCAATCCCTATCAAAATACCAATGGCATTTTTTACAAAACTAGAACAATCTTAAAATCTGTGTGGAACCACAAAAGACCTTGAATAGCTAAAACAATGTTGAAAAAGAAAAAACAAAACTAGAGGAATCACAATTTCTGATTTCAAGTTATATTACAAAGTGGTAGTAATTAAAACAGCGTGGTATTGGCATAAAAATACGCATAAACAGAAAACCTAGAAATAAACCCACAATTATATGGCCAAATAATCTTTGAAAAGGAGGAATAAATATACAGTGGGAAAAAGACAGTCTTCAACAAATGGTATTGGAAAAACTGGACAGCCATATGCAAAGGAAGACACTGGACCACCTTCTTTTACTATACATGAAAATAAACTGAAAATGAATGAAAGACCTAAATGTGAGGCCTGAAACCATAAAAATCCTTAAAGGGAGCACAGGCAGTAATGTCTCTGACATCAGCCATAGCAACATTTTCCTAGCTATGTCTCCTGAGTCAAGGGGAATAAAAGCAAAAATAAACTACTAGGACTACATCAAAATGAAAAGTTTCTGCACAGCAAAGGAAACAATCAACAAAACTAAAAAGGCAACCCACTGAATGGGAGAAGATATTTGCAAATGACATATCCGATAAAGGGTTAATATCCAAAATATATAAAAAACTGATACAACCTAATACCCAAAAAACAAATAATCCAATTTAAAAATGGGCAGAAGACACGAACAGACATTTATCCAAAGCAGACATACAGATGGCCAACAGACCCGTGAAAATATGCTCAATATCACTCATCATCAGGGGAATGCAAATCAAAACTACAATGAGATATCACCTCACACCTGTCAGAATGGCTACAATCAAAAACACAAGAAACAATGAGTATTGGTGAGGATGTGAAGAGGGAACCCTTGTGCACTGTTGGTGGGAATGCAAATTGGTGCAGCCATATTGGTGGAAAACAATATGGAGATTCCTCAGAAAGTTAAAAATAGAACTTCCTTATCATCCAGTAATCACAATCCTGGGTATTTACCCCCAAAATACAAAAATACCAATTCAAAGGGATACATGCACCACTGTTTATTGCAGCATGACTTACAATAGCCAAATTATGGAAGCAGCCCAAGTGTCCATCTATAGATGAACAGATAAAGAAGATGTGGTATATATATACAATGGAATATCATTCAGCCATAAAAAAGAATGAAATCTTGCCATTTGCAACAACATGGATGGAGCTAGAGAGTGTTATGCTAAGCAAAATAAGTCAGTCAGTAAAAGACAAATACCAGGGGCGCCTGGGTGGCGCAGTCGGTTAAGCGTCCGACTTCAGCCAGGTCACGATCTCGCGGTCCATGAGTTCGAGCCCCGCGTCGGGCTCTGGGCTGATGGCTCAGAGCCTGGAGCCTGTTTCCGATTCTGTGTCTCCCTCTCTCTCTCTGCCCCTCCCCCGTTCATGCTCTGTCTCTCTCTGTCCCAAAAAAAATAAATAAATGTTGAAAAAAAAAATTAAAAAAAAAAAAAGACAAATACCAAATGATCTCATTCATATGTGGAATTTAAGAAGCAAAACAAATGAGCAAAAGAAAAAAAGAGAAACAAACTAAGAAACAGAGTCATAACTATAAAGAAAAAACTGATGAGGAGGTGGGTGGAAGATTGGTGAAATAGGGGATGGAGATTAAAGAATTCACTTCTCATGATGAAAAAAATAATTAAAAGAAAAAATATTGCAGAAATAAAAAAAAAAGCATAAGATTGTATCTGACAGAATCTGAGACACGTGCCTTCATCCAAGTTGCAAGAAAGGCTGGAATCTGATTTGAATTTTCTAGGTTCTACATTGTAGAGGTGAAATGCACAGGTCTGAAGTTTCCCCAAACATAGCAAGGGTATTTGACAGGAGCTGAGACATCAGTAAAAGTGACTGATATTTGCAACACATGGTATATGAAGTCACAGAGTCGTGGCTATGCAGACAGTTCTTGGGTTGGGTAGATCTGGGTTCATTAGGTAGATGTCAATTTAGTTGCTGCTAGCAGCTGTAAGACCTTAAGCAAGCCACTCTCACAGCCTCAGTGATCGTGCCTATCTCCTTGGGTAAATATGAGAGTAAGTTAATTTCCTGGATACAGAAACGTATAATACAATATTGTGTCTATCTAAAAGGCACCCAATAAATGGTAGCCATTAATATTGGGCTCTGCCATTGACACATTTTTCTGTAAAGGGTCAAAGGGAAGCTGAGGCACAAGGAGACCAAGGGACTTGAATAAAATTTGAGCAAGAACTAACATTAGGACGTGCTTCTGAGCTCACTGATTCTGGATCCAGCTCCTATCCCGGTTCTTGAGCTCCATCACCTCTGTGTGCAATCCAAAGGTGGCAGAGGTAGTGAAGATCTCAAAGACCCAGTAAAATTGGTTATTTTGGGGTGGGAAGGTTTAAGGTAAATTTCATTTATTTTCTTTATTCTTTTCTCTGTTGTTTGAAAATTTCCTAATGAGTACAGGGTATTAAAAATAATTTTTAAGGGGCGCCTGGGTGGCGCAGTCGGTTAAGCGTCCGACTTCAGCCAGGTCACGATCTCACAGTCCGTGAGTTCGAGCCCCGCATTGGGCTCTGGGCTGATGGCTCAGAGCCTGGAGCCTGTTTCCAATTCTGTGTCTCCCTCTCTCTCTGCCCCTCCCCCATTCATGCTCTGTCTCTCTCTGTCCCAAAAATAAATAAACGTTAAAAAAAAAAAAATTAAAAAAAAAATAATTTTTAAGAAGTTAAAAAAAATAAAGAGCTCACTAAAGATCCCCTTGAAGGATAGGGAAAGAGTCTTCCTGTAGACAACCACTAAATAACAGACCCCAGAAGATATCCACATGCTAACCTCAAAAAGAACTTTGCAGAAGTGATTAGGCTGAGGGTCTTGAAATGGAGAAATTATCCTGAATTACCCAAGTGGACCCAATGCAATCACAAGGGTTGCTACTAAAGTGAAGATGTAAGGATGGAAGCAGAAGTCAAGTCAGAGAGGAGACAAGATGCTCTGTAGCTAGTTCTGAGGATGGCGGGGGGGGGGGGGGGGGGGAGGGAAAGGGGGCGGTACGGGTGGATGGGGGATGCTGTCTACATGCTAAGGAATGCCAGTGGCCTCCAGAAACTGAAAGAGTCAAGGAACCATATTCTCCTCTGGAGCCTTCAGAAGGAATGCAGCTCTGCCAACCCATTTTAGACTTCTGACCTGCAGAACCATGAGAAAACAGATGTGTGTTGTTTTAAGCCTCCAAGTTTGTGGTGGTTTGTTACAGCAGCAATGGGAAACTCATACACCTTCCATGACTTGGAGGCACTTAGCAGCCAGAGTATAGTTTCCAAATGAAACACAAGATGCCCAGATATGGCATGCCACTTTCTGTCACCAAAAAATTATTCCTTGTTTATCTGACATTCACATTTAACTGGGCATCTGGGTTTTTTTCCTTGCTGACTTTGGCCAGAGGGGAGTAGAAAGCCCTTTAATTAAAAGGACATTTTGCCCCTTTTAGAAATGTCTCTTCTCATTTCTCCTCCTTGCCCCAAACCCAGAGAGCCTGAAAGCAGGTGGTGAATGTGACAGAGGAGTAGAAATACTCAAAGGAAGAGACAAAGAAGAGATGATAGCCCTTCTCATGGCAGGTTTCTGTGTCTGGGTCAGGTGTGGGGGTGGAAGATGGGGTGGGGGATGAAGGTGAAGGAATAAACTGGCTGAGACCTTCAAGATCTCACTGAGATTGCCTTGGCACTTTAAATCCCTGAAAATAAGGATCATTGGTTAATATCTGAAAATGGCCAAAATGTTTTGGGATCTTCCTAAGATACAGTCCCCCAGTGGGGAAGAGGGAACCAAGAGCACAGATTTGAAAGCCAGGGGAGGGAGAAAAAGTGAAGGTGATAGCCACTTGCCCAACGAGTCTGGGCTAGTCAGCAACCCGGTTCTGACCCCTTTACCCAATCACTGCTGTCCTCTGCTGAATTGCACTTCTCACTTCTGGGAAGAGTGACACCCACATCTTACCAGGCTATAATTTTACTAGATTGCTTTTCTTCCTGTGCCAGGAAGGAGGACAGGACACCGCAGTGAGGGGACCTCAGAGTCCTCAGAGGGGACAGCAGAGGTGCCAGAGAGAACCTCAGAAGTAAGGAGGACCCATGTGGACTCGATCTCTTGGGAACTGGCTGTTTCTTGAGACTGGGCCTAAGCAGCTTTGGTGAACCAGTCCCAAATCCTACCATCGAAAAGGAAAATATGGTGAGGTTGCAGACTTATGTGCCTGGAGTCTGCTGGACAGTTTCTGTGAAAATTTCCCAAAGCAGGGATCTCGCCAGATTTTTATATGACAGCAAAAGCCTTGGCTGCAGGGAACTGCTTAGGACATTTCTCTATACCTGGGTTTTCTTGACCTAAGCAGATGTGAAGGGCTGCTGTCTGACTCACCCTTCATTTGACCTATTTTTGAAATGACTTCTTTACAAAAAGCTGGAGATAAGTGCAGAGAATTACACATTTATAATCCTAGTATAGACAGGATTGTCTAACCCTCTCATTTTAGCTGCTCCCTGTCCTGCCAGTGGTAGGTGAATGCTGACCAAATGTTGGCAAGAGTCTAATGGCCTAAGCTATTTGCTCTAGCAGTAATTACCAGGGAGGTGGGGTGGATAGGAGATGGGGAGTGGGGGAAGGGCATACCAGGTGCCAGAGCGACAGGCTGGGGGAGGCTGTGAGGGCCCAGAAGTTCATTTGTAGTTCTGCCTCTGCTTCCCGGTACCCCAGGAACCTCTCAAGTGGGCCACCAATGAGGTATCAGCACAATAGGGTGTTGGCTTGGTATGGTGAGAAGAGCTGAAACTTCAAATTCAGATCTGGGTTTGGATGTTTTTCTACCATTTTACTTGCCACACAATGTTGGCTTTCACCCCATCTTCCAGAACCTATTTCCTTGCCTAATAAATGGGTATAGTGATCTACCTTTCTTGCCTCTCAGATTTCAGGTAAGAGTAAATAAATATCACCTGGGAAATGGGGTTATATACTGCAAAGTGCTCTCCAAAATTTACTGAAAGCACTTGAAGCACTTTAAACGGGGTTTCTGAAAAATTTCCCCTTTCATGGGTTGAAACGGGAGGGGGGGTCTGAGTTAGAATTAACGCATTAAATGATGGCTGATGCTAACGTGGTTTGGATGGGTTCAGCCAGCCTGAGACCCTCTAGTCGGCCCAGACTCCCTCCCACCTGACTCCCCTTCAGGGTTTTGGTGTGGGAGCCCAGTGGTTCCCAGGTCACTCTGGGCAATAACTAGAACCCCCACTAGTAATACTGAGAGCTGCTGGTCCAGTGCCCCTGAGAAAGTCTCTATTCCCATCTCTGTGCCCACAGACCAGAAGGAGGGAATGGTAGTAAAAGGTAGTAAAGCAGACAGCACCTTGCTGCGTTCTGCTATGGCCACCTGCTGGCTGCCTAGCGGCCACTGAACACGGAAACTTGAGGGGATGTTAGTGGTGGCTTTGGGTTCAGTTCAAATTCAATGACATGCTTGTTCCTACTGCTCAGAGCAGCTACCTATAAGGTCATGTATGAGCCTTTTCTAATACAGAGGAGGGGATTCTATCACTCTCCTAAGGCTCCCTTAGGCTCCATCTCTGAAAAGAGAAGATGCGATATGGTGGCTGAGTCACATGCTTTAACTCTGGCTTGTTTCCTTGGAGATCTGACTTGTCACCATTGGAACCCTAGGCAGGGGTGGAGCTGGCCTCCTCTGCATCTGTTCTCCTCGACAACTGGTGTTAGCAGAATTCGTGGTTTCTAAAAACTTCCCAGGTCTAGCTGGGCCAGTTTAGACAATGCCAGGAATCTGCAATTAGCCCAGCAGTCTGGTCAGGGAATACACAGGCCCTGGAGGGCACGAGGTGAGGCGGGAGAAGGGGAGGCCCAGCCTTAGAAACCTTAGACACACTTCCTGCTGGGCTCTGCTACCTGTCCAAGCGGTGGCCAGCCTGGACCTGCAAATGAGCCGTTCTGGGGAGGTAGGAAATGGGGAAGTCAGCTGCACTGAGAAGCAGGACCAGGGCAAGGTACATTTACTGACAAAAGCACCTCTCTACAGACTCAGAGAAGAGTCTACTAGGATGGAGAAGCATCTTTGCTGATGTCCAACATGCAAAACTGTAAAGCTGTTCTTATCTTTGTCTTTTACCGTGATGGTTAGCTGAAAACATCCCTAGCACCTGAACAGTATCAATGTAGTGTACTGGTTATTTAAAGATGCAAGGTTTAGACCCAGACTGCCTGGATTCAAACCCTAACTTTATCCCTTACTTGCTGGGTGACTTTGAGCAAGTAACGTAACCTATCTGTGTCTCAGTTTTCTCATAGGGAAAATGGGGCTAACAATAGTATCAACCTCACAGGATTGGTGTGAAGGGGAAAAATGAGTTAATACATGTAAAGTGTTTAGAACAAGGATTTCTGGCACAAGATAAACACTCAAGGAGTGTGAGCTATTCTTGTTTTGTGTCCTTGTCTCAAGAGTAGCACATTTCCCCTTTTCTTTTGGTTTGCCTGGCTCAGCTGGAAAATAAGTTTCAACTGTGTGTCAATCAATTGGTTGTAGCTACCTGGAGAGTTGTGTTGAGAAGGATTCTGAGGCTGCATCCAATCTCAGCAAGGGGGAATTATAAGTGCCTCATTAGCAAGGTCAGCCACGGGTGAGGAGATAGGAAGTGGTGGCATGGGTGCCATATAGTTTTCTGTTCTGGGACTTATCTTACTTTAAGGTGTTTTCCCTACCTCTGTCTCAGTCCTTCCTGCCTTTGCTTTTGCAAAGCACACTGGTTCTTGGGTGGGCTTTCCTGCCAATAGTCGCTCTGTAGAATCTGGAGTCCATTTCTAATAGCGACCTTCCAAGATTATTTTCTTTGGAGAAAGCAAAGCCCACGTGGGCTGGTATTGAGGATGATTCTAGCCTAGTGGGGCACCTGCAGTTTCCTCTGTGTGCAGAGCATGGGGGTTCCTAGAGAAACCAGGAAGCTCTTCACCGATTAGTCTTCTGTGACCTACATGGTTCTGGATTCCAAATACCAATGATCAGCACTGGAACTTCCTCATGGCCTTGCCTTGACAATCATTGATTTGTTAATCTCTGCAGGACCTTGTGCTGAATTATGTCTATTTCCATTCAGTGGTCAGTCTTCCTGCCTTACCACTGAAGGACCATTGTGGTAAGGTCATCTGGTGGCATCTCTGTTTGTACCTTTTTGTTTGCAAATGTGCCTTTCTGCCAGTTTTTGTGAGCTGTTCTATGTCTTAAACCAAAGAGAGCCAAATTTGAATTCCTTACTCTACCAATTACTAGCATTATAATTTGAATAAGTTGCTTAAATTCTCTAAGCCTCAATGGAACATGTTATGCTAAGTGAAATAAGTCAGGCAGAGAAAGGTAGATACCATATGTTTTCACTCATATGAGTGAAACTGAGAAACTCAACAGAAGGCCGGGGGGAGGGGAAGGGGGAGAAAAAAGTTACAGAGAGGGAAGGAGGCAAACCATAAGAGACTGTTAAATACTGAGAACAAACTGAGGGTTGATGGGGGGTGGGGGGGAGGGGAAAGTGGGTGATGGGCATTGAGGAGGGCACCTGTTGGGATGAGCACTGGGTGTTATATGGAACCCAATCTGACAATAAATTTCATAAAAAAAAAAACAAAACAAAAACAACAGAAAAACAAAAACATGAGCAAGCAAAGATGATAACACCTGGAACAGATATGAGCCATCCTAACTGAATCAAGCCCAAATTTCTGACCCACAAAATTGTGAATAAATAAATGGTTGTTGTCTTTAAAAAAAAAAAATTCTCTAAGCCTCACTCTCCTTGTCTATGAAGTGGGAATAACACACCCACCTGAGCAACTTGTACTGAGGCCTAAATGGATAGTGTATTGCAAGCATTTGGCATGGGCCTTGCCCAGATTAAGTGTGTCAAAAGCAGTAGCCATTATTTATTTTTTAAATGTTTATTTATTTATTTATTTTGAGAGAGAGAGAGCATGCAAGCAGGGGAGGGGCAGAGAGAGAGAGAGAGAGAGAAAACTCCAAGCAAGCTCCAAGCTGTCAGCACAGAGCCTGATGTGGGGCTCGATCTCAGGAACTGTGAGATCATGACCTGAGCCAAAATCAAGAATCAGATGCTTATCTGACTGAGCCACCTAGGCACCCAGTGGCCATTATTTTCTTAACCAGAAAGCTCATCTTCATTAAGTGATATAATATAAAAATAATGACAATGTGATAATGTCAATTTGTATGACACACATTTATCATGCCTAGCCCAGAGCACATACATGCTCAATGTATATTAGCTGTTGTTGTTGTTGTTGTTATTATCATTATTGACATAAGATCTATCTCAGCAGCTATGAAGGGTAACATTATCATCCAAGCCCCTGACCAGGATTCTTATTTTGGGGCCCATGGACCCCTTGATCGTCTGTGGGTAGAATTCATGGGGTCTATGACCTTGGATAGGAAAAAATTTTGACCTTTTCCTTTCACTAACCTCTAACTACAATTTAGAATCACCTTCAATTATGAATGTAAGCGACAGAATACCATAGTGGTAACAAAACCTGTGACCTTGAAAGAAACACAAGTCTACATTTCTTCATAGTTGTTGCAGATAACTTGAAAGATGGGCCACTCGTGTCACTACTTCAAAACTAGGTATTAAATCTGCTACTAGAACTTGTCCTTTAACATGTTAATAAAGAAGCACATGTTTTGATACTTTGATTCCAACCTGAACTGGTTTTCTTTGAATATTTTTATATTTCATTTTATGCATTTAAGAACATCATCCTGGAAAAGGTCCACAGGCTTCTCCAGAAATCAGGTGAGTTAGTCCATGGCACAAAAATGGGTAAGAACTTAGAATGTGGAGGCAGCCACTAAGATCACCCTCACTTCTGATGCCACTTGCAAGTCTAAGGGTCCCCAAGTTCACCCTCATTTTTGATAAGTTACAAGAAGGACTTACAGAATTTACTGAAATCTCTTATGGTTACAGTGTATTACAAAGAAAGGAACTGGCCAAGGGAAGAGACCAGTGGAGCAGAAAGTTCCAAGAGTGGTTTCTGGCTCTCCTTTCTCAGGGGAGTCATGGATAGCACCAATTTTTCCTGGCGACAATGTGTGACAATACTCTTGGAGGACTGCCAACCATGGAAGCTCACCTGAAGTTTGGTGTCTACAGTTTTTATTGAGGCTCAGTCAGAGAGCCATTCTGTACCACCCACTTGGCTGAACTTGAATCTCTTAGCCATTCTGGAGGTTAAGCTAATACCATGTGGCCAAAGCCCCCTCCATAAATCACATTGTGTGGTCCAAGGCCCCCAGGGAAACCCTGATCAGGCAGGACATTCCAAGGGCTTAGGGATACCTCAAAGGAGCCTAGGACTAAGGCCAGACAACTCTTTGGGTTAGGTTAATTCTTTATGACTCAGTGGTCCACTTGGGGAACTCTGGAGCTATAAGCTTGGAAGTGGGTAATGAGGAAGGGGGTGGAGAATCAGCTAACACGTAGCTACTGAAACATAATTTAGAGGAAGATTTTTTTTTTGTACCCTGCAAAGACAATGTAGAATTCATTGTTTGCAGAGGAAACTGAATAATGCCAATGATTAAAAATGTCACTTGGCCTTGGCTCCATACCTAATGCTTTTCCAAGTGCACTTCCATCTGTTGTCTTGTTTAGTCCTCAAAGGAGATGGAAAGAAGAGGGATTGTTAAATCTCTGAGATGCGGGAGGCCCAGGAGGTTGGGGCAGAATGAGGACCATCGAAGCCTCCTCCCTTGCCCTGCACTGCCCATTGCCTCTGCTCAGGTTATGCAGACAGAGCTCTGTGGCCAAGAAGATCAGCAAATATTTTGCAGAATCAGGTATCTGGTAATGCCAGGGTGATGCAAGGAGCAGAACCAGTTTGGGAGATGGCGTGTTTTGGAGTATACCACACGGGGTGATTACATGAGGTCACTGCCCGCCCGGTATAGCCAGCTTACGTGCAAGAAAGCACGCATTTGCAGGAGCGTGGAGTCTCCTGGGCCAGACGTGTTCTGACTCATCTAAAGCAAGTCCAGAGTCGTGACCTCACTCTGAAGTTTGCTGTAAATTACATGCAGTCAATTTCAATGTGTTAACATTGAAAAGTCATTCTTTCAGGGCCCTTTCCACGGTATCTACCCAGGGTTAGGCCATTTCTATGGGCCTGTTGGTGTCTGGGGCCCACCTGCTCTGCAAGAGACTTCATTCTCTGAAGGGGGGAACGCAGTGGGCATGGGCCTCCTCTGACCAGCATTGTCCCCACTGGGACAGGAGGCTTTCGGGAATGCAGCTAGGATCTGGAGAGCTTTGTGCTTTCCCTGAAGAGCATATCTGTGCTCATAAGTATACTTGTATATAATTTGTCAAGTAATTGCCACTATTTTATAGAGGCCTAAGTGTTTTCTCTTTAAGTTACCTTTAAATAGGATCATTTAGCAGGTGCTTGGGTGGCTCAGTCAGTTTAGCATCCGACTTCGGCTCAGGTCATAATCTCACAGTTCGTGGGTTTGAGCCCCACATCAGACTCACTGCTGTCAGTGCAGAGCCTGGAGACTGCTTTGGATCCTCTGTCTCCCTCTCTGCCCCTTCCTCCGTCTCTCTCTCTCTCTCTCTCTCTCTCTCTCTCTCTCTCTCTCTCTCAAAAATAAATAAACATTAAAAAAAAAGCTTTAGGGGCACCCGGGTGGCTCAGTCAGTTAAGCATCTGACTTCAGCTCAGGTCATGATCTCTCAGTTTGTGGCTTCAAGGCCTGGGTTGGGCTCTGTGCTGATGGCTCAATGTCTGCCCCTCCCTGCTCACATTCTGTCTCTGTCTCTGCCCCCCCCCCCCCATAAACAAAAAAAAAGTATTAAAAAGGACTGTGTAAAATGACCATTCTCTCCTCATCTGTGATGCTGCTGTAATTCTGAGCACGCTCTTTCCGAAGATCAACTGCATGCCTTTGGGTGCTCCGTGCACAGCTGGACTGCAGCTCTGTGGGGCAAGGCCTGCTCTGTCCTGTTCACTGCTGCCATTTCAGCACCTACAGCAGTGCTTGGCGTATAGTAGGCATTTGGTAAATGTTGACTGGAAAATAGAAATGAAGCCTGTGAGGTCACTCGCTGTATTAACTTCCTGTGGCTCCTGTAACAAATTACCAGAAACTGGGTGGCTTTAAACAGCAGAGATTTGTTCTCTCACAACTCTGGAGGCCATAAGGGCTAAGTCAGTATCACTGGGCTGAAATCGAGGCCGCACTCCCTCTGGAGGCTCTACTGGAGAATTTGCTCCTTGTTTCTTCTAAGCCTCTGGTGGCTGCTGCATTCCTTGTCTTGTGGCCACATTATTCCAGTCTCTGCCTCTTCTCTTCTGAGTGTGTGAAATGTCCCTGTGCCTCCCTCTTATAAGGATACATGTGATTGCATTTGGGTCTGCCAGGAAGTCCAGGATAATCTCCCCATCTCAAGATCTTTATTCATACCTGCAAAATTCCTCCCACCCACGCCCATCCCTGGCCTTTCCCGTATAAGGTAACACAGGTTCCAGGATTAGGAAATAGAAATGTTTTGGTACCATCGTTCAGCTGACCATACCCACAAAGGGGATGTAAGCATGGAGAAGGCTGGGCAGTTTCTCTACCCAGGAGTCTGATGGGGGTGGGGGGAGGGGCACATGCTCCTAAACACTGCTAATTCAGACCAAGGATGGACAGAGGACTCTGGTTCATGAGGAGCCATGATGTGCATATGTTTAGGGACCTATAGGACTACAGAAAAGGTAAGGATAGGAAAAACTGTCTTTTCTTGCCCTCAAAGTCTGAGCTGTCAGCTGACCCATACTTGCTCTCCCCAGCAAGGTTCCCCAACTTGACCCTCAGGCGGCAGAAGCAGGAAATGCAACCCTTCCCACCACCCATCCACAGGAGGGCCCTGGTCCTAGGGCTCCCTGAGGGGTTCCTATGAGGGACCTGCCTCTTTCTGATTTGCACAGGTAGTCACCTTCCTGATGGCCACAGCCTCAAGGCTCCTCTGTTCCATGGGTCGGTGGGTGAGGGGTGGATGGAAGAAACAGATAAGAAAGTAGGTCATAATTTGGGAAGCCCAGATAAAGAAAGGTCAGATAAAGAGGACTGTACCTCAAGCTGGCTAGCTAAACCCACAGAGTTTTGCTTTATGTGCTCTCTGGGACCTGCAGATGTGACTGCCACCCTCCCTCCCCAGACAGATTGTGAAAAAGACTGCCTGAATTTAGCACTCTACTCCACACCACCCTCCTACTGGACATCCCTGCCTCCAGTGATTCTGAATAATTCTGCAAACTATTGTTCTAGGGGCCTGCATAACTGGGATCTCTTATTCTCCATTCTCCTGATTTTCTCTAAAATCGCCTTAATCTTGGCTTAGTCGGTTAAGCATCTGACTCTTGGTTTGTACTCAGGTCGAGATCTCAAGGTTTGTGAGTTCAAGCCCCACCATCAATCATGGGTGCTGATAGCTCAGAGCCTGCTTGGGATTCTCTCTCTCCCTCTCTCTCTCTCTCTCTCTTTCTCTCTGCCTCTCCCTTACTTGCACTGTATCTCTCTCTGCAAAATAAGTTAATTAATTTAAAAAATTAAAAAAAAATAAAATTGCCTTAATCTTCCTGTTGCTTTGCCTGGCTGCCCCGGAGCAAATCCCCAAGTAAAGGTGAGAATAAGGGAGAGTATAACTCCAGGATCTCTCTGCTCAGGTCCCTTCAAGCACCCAGTCAGTGGGAGCTGGAGTGAGGGTAAGGTGGGCAAAGACTCATTTTCTTTCTTGCAGGGGCTCCACAGTTCTCCGCCTGGATGGACCACCCTCTCTGGGCTCCTGGGAGCATTGCCTCTGATGAGCTCCGGGCAAAGTCTCCATCTGTCTTTACATAGCTGCCTTTTATCTGATTTGCCCCCTGTGGGCACTCAGAGCCACTGTGGGCCTCAGGCAGAGTCCTGCGTGGAGAATGAGGTGGACTCAAGTGTGTTCTGCCCCGGATGGCTGAGTTTTTCCAGACAGGCTCTGGATCTCTGTCTGCTGTTTAAAGCGGGACAGTGAAACAGGCTGATCAGTAAGTGCTTCCCAGGAGTGCTACCCAGCCTCTGTAGTATTAAGATTGGCTCGAGGACCCAGGCTGGATCTTGAAGTCCAGGTTTTATTCTGCCTGTATCTGTAGCCTTCTTTCATAAGCAGGGATGAACACATTTAGTGGCACATGGCTCTGTGTCTGTCTAAATTTATAGCCATTGCATTTTATTTGTACCAGGACCAGCCTAGGCCTTGCATTTTCAGAGAAGGGGGACCAGGCTCTCTGGGCACACTCAAGTGGGGCCAGGCTGGGCAGTGGAGCTGAGGAAGAAGGCATGGTTGGAAGCTGCCTGCATCCTCCCTTCTGCACACCCTTGCTGGGTGGGGAGAAAAGCCTGAAGGGTTAGGCCAGGAGGTGGCTGCTGTAACAAACTACTCAGAATGAGGGAGCTTAAACAACAGAAACTTACTTCTCACCATTCTGGAGGCCTGGAAGTCTGAGATCAGGGTGCCAGCACAGTCAGGGTCTGGTACAGGCTCTCTTCCTGACTCAGAGATGGTCTCCTTTCCCTGTGTCCTTACATGGTGCAGAGAGATCATCTCTCCTGTCTCTTCTTATGAGGGCACTGATCCCACTTACGGAGGCTGTACCCTCATGACCTTGTCTGAACCTAATCACCTCCCTCAGTCCCCCCTCCAGATGCCATCACACTGGGCATTAGGCATCCACATATGAATTGGGGGATGGGGGGGACACAAACATAGCACTATTCTTGAGGGGTAGTGATGTCAGCATCACTCCTGCTGCCCATGGAACCAGGTACCTGCTGCAAGTCTGGGCGTGGACACAAGGGTGGGTCCAAGGGAGCTTCCACCCCCCAACCCCTTCCCTGGGGATAAGCTTGCCTAGACAAAGAGCCTCCTAGCTTACACATGACCCATTTGTCATGTCCATTCTCTCTCCACCTGCCTGAAATCCTGCAAGCTGCCCCCTGAGTGATGTGTCCTGCAGAAGGAAAAGGTGAAGGTCGGTTAGACCTGGAGTCTGCCCTCTGTACACTCTTCCCAGTAGGGAAGACCACCAGGTGAGCCTGGTGTGGGGGATCCAGCAAGAGAAGCCTGTACAAGATTTAGACTTGACATCTCAATATTTCTTTTCTTTTAATTAAAAAAATGTTTAATGTTTATTTATTTTGAAAGGGAACCAGAGGAAGAGGCACAAAGAGAGAGGATCCCAAGAAGGCTCTGGGCTGTCATTGCAGACTCCAACGCAGGGCTGGAACCCATGAGCCATGAGATCATGATCTGAGCTGAGATCAAGTGTTGGATGCTTAACCGACTGAGCCACCCGGGTGCCCTGACATCTCTATGTGTCTGATGTGCTATGTTCATTCTTACCTCAAGGCTTTGACATGTGCTGTTTTCTCTGCCCGAACTACTCTCTCCCCTTCAACTGGTGAGCTCCTACTTATCTTTTGAATGCCCATGAAAACCTTCCCTGAGGCCCTTTTCTTCCTTATTTCACTTCCCTTTGACATCTCCTAGCTTTGTTTCCTTTTCCTCTCCCTCCTATAGGGCAGGAACTGTGTCATTCCTGTTCCTTGCTGCACCCTAGTGCCCAGCTGATGGTAAGTGCTCAGTAAATATCTGTTGGGCCATTGAAGAAAGCTGTTGCAAAGAAGAGGCACTGGTTAGTTTTATTAGAAAGGGATGAGGGATGGCTTTCTGGAGAAGGTGATGAGTAAGCAGGAGTTTGCTGGATGTTGCAGTGCGAACAGCATGTGCAAAGGTCCAGTGACATATGGAAGGTCAATGTTGTTGGGATGCAGAGTGAGGGGACAATGGGTGAGATGAAGGTACAGCAGAGTCCTGCTCATGGAAGACCCAGTGGGCCTATTCAGAAGCTGTATGGATAAGAAGGGGGACAACGTGATTGCTCTGTGAGGTGGATCGAAGACTCCCCGACTGGACCTAGGGGGTGGCATCGTGGCACACAGGAGAGAGACCATGAGGCCTGAACCCAAGCAGTAGCTGTGAGGATGGGGAGGATGAACGCGTTTGAGCTATCAGGCTCGTGCCTAATCTGATGTGGCAGAAGGAGTAGCAGAGAGTGGTAGGTGAGTCCACTAACCAAACCACAGACATGAGAAGAAGAACAACTTTGAGGAAGTTGGGGAGAGAAGATCTAAATCGCTTCTCCTTTAGAAACGTTCAGTTTGGGAATTCCTTGGGACTGGAGGTAGCAAACAGTTTTGTATTTGGGTCTAGAACCCAAGAGACAGTTCAGAGCAGAGGGTAGGTATTTGGATTCCTGGGCATTTGTGTGGAAATTGAAATCACAGGGATGAATGAGACTGCTGGAGAAAGGGTGTAGAGCAGAACCAGAAGAGGTCTGGGCATAAAACCCTCAGGGAAGTGAACATTCAAGGGACCCTCAGAAAAGGGGACTGAGGAAGGGACATGAAGAAAGAGTGGCAGAGCAGCAGGAGAGCCAGCAAGGGGAGTGTCACGGAATGTGCTGCAGGGACTCTGAGTTGTCTGAGCAACACAAATCCCTCTATCCTCCTTGACATAAGCACGTGGGCCTTCCTGTTCCAGAGAGTGGATCATGATAGTGGAAGCCAGTAGTGGTAATTGCATTCCCTCTGTCAATGCTTAGCTTAGCTTAGAAATAACATGTGTGATCCATTCTGACCAATGAAAGATGGGCTGAAGAGTTCTAATGGTTTTCTGGGAAACGTTTTATATTCTTAAGACAGAAGCGAGGATGAAATGCTTCTGTTTTCCCATTGAACTTTGGGGAGTCTGCATGTGATGCCTGGAGCAGTTGCAGTTCTCCTGTGACCATAAGGATAAACACCTTAGGGATCAAGTCAATACATCAAAGCTGACAGAGAGGAGAAATGAGAACTGTGGTCTTTGATGACATTAGCAATCTACCATAACAGCCATCCCTGGAATCTACTCTTCCACTGAACCCTTTCCTATGTGATATAATAAATTGTATTTTTGTTTTAGCCAGTTTGGCCCAGGTTTTCTGTTACTTTCTTTTAAAAAAAAATTTTTTTTAACATTTATTTATTTTTGACAGAGAGAGAGACAGACCATGAGCGGGGGAGGGGTAGAGAGAGAGGGAGACAGAATCTGAACCAGGCTCCAGGCTCTGAGCTGTCAGCACAGAGCCCGATGCAGGGCTCGAACTCACGAACTGTGAGATCACGACCTGAGCCGAAGTCGGATGCTTAACCAACTGAGCCACTCAGGCACCCCTGTTACTTTCTATTACAGTAAACCAAGGAAGAAAAATATCTCAGCAGAATTGCACTCTTCAGAAATTCGTTATAAAAAAAAAAATAAAATAGTGCTGATTAGATTTGGCAATATGGTGGTCACAGGGTACATTCAGTAGAGAGAGAGATGGGCTAGAAGGCTGACTGAAGAGACTGAGGGTGAATGTGACCTGTGGAAGTGAAGACCAGATGTTCAGACAATTCCTTTAAGAATCTTGGTTGAGATAGGATAATGGAAAAGTACCTAGTCAGAAGACCTCCATTTTTATTCAGTTAAGGTTAGGCTTTGCTGTGATAACAAGCAAACACCAAATTTCAGTGGCTCAACATACACATGTTTTGTATTTTGCTTTTGTTTTTTCCACTTGCATGAAGTCCTCTGTGGATCAGACGGCTCCTTTCTAGAGATGATTCTGGCATCTGGGTTGTTTTTGTATTGCAGTCATGACATCTCAGAGTGAGATCTTCCCTGCCTTATCCTGCTGGTGACACTTGGCACTTTGGATCTGAGTCCATTGGCCAGACTGGTCACAGACTAGACCCTCAAATGTATCTATCTCTTAATCCTTGGAACCTGTGACTGTCACCTTATGTGGCAAAAAAAGGACTTTGCCATAATCCAGATGTGATTAAATTAAAATTAATCCAGATGTGGGTAAGGATGTCAAGATGAGAAGGTTATCCTGGATTACCCAGGTGGGTCCTAAATGAAATCACATGTATTCTTATAAGAGAGAGGAAGAGAAAGATTTAACACAGAGAGAAGAGGGGGTACCTGACTGGCTTATTCAGTAGAACTTGCAACTCTTGATCTCAGGGTTGTAAGTTCAAGCCCCACATTGGGTGCGGAGGCTACTTAAAAAAAAAAAAAATTAATTAAAAAAAAAGAACAAAAAGCAGAAGAGGAGAAGGCGATGTGAGCACAGGTACAGAGATTGAAGTGATGTGGCCACAAGCCAAAGAATGCCCATGGCCACCAGAAGGTGGAAGAGGCAAGGAATGGATTCTTCCCTTTCCTAGAGCCTCTGGAGAGTGTGTGCCTTCCCCCACCCTCCCAATTCCTTGGTTTTAGCCCAGAGATACTGATTTCAGACTTCTGGCTTCCAGAACTGTGAGAGAACAAATTTCTATTGTTTCTAGTGAGCTAATTTACAGTAATTTGTTATGGCAGCCAAATGAAACTTATATACCAGGTTCTAGGGATGGCCCAGGAACACCTCAGTCTGCACTCCTCTGACCTTTCCCATCTGGGAGGTCAAGAAGGGTTTCCAGTGGGCTCAGTAGGTTAGGCGACCGACTTTGGCTCAGGTCATGATCTCACAGTTTGTGAGTTCGAGCCCCGCATCAGGCTCTGTGCTGACAGCCTGCTTTGGATTCTGTGTCTCCCTCTCTCTCTGCCCTTCCTCTGCTCACACACTGTCTCTCTCTCTCTCAAAAATAAATAGACATTAAAAAATTTGTTGAGGAGTGCCTGGGTGGCTCAGTTGGTTGAGTGTCCAACTTTGGCTCAGGTCATGATCTCGCAGTCTGTGAGTTTGAGCCCCGCGTCGGGCTCTGTGCTGACAGCTCAGAGCCTGGAGCCTGTTTCAGATTCTGTGTCTCCCTCTCTCTCTACCCCTCCCCCACTCATGCTCTGTCTCTCTCTCTGTCAAAAATAAATAAACATAAAAAAAATTAAAAAAAAAAAAAAGAAAGGTTTCCTATGGTTCCCTGTGCCCATAGTAGAACTGGAAGAAGAGGCGAAGCCACACTGGTGTTGGACTGAAAGAAGAACTTTAGAATAATGGTCTATAGACACCCAAGAATCCTTCTTATGCACCTGCTATGGGGCAGACCTGCTGAGCATACAGATATAATAAGACTTGGAAGTGGGTGTGGTGGATTCCTGTTGTGGATTGAATCCTGTTGGATTCCAGGCTGAGGATGGTCTGTCCTGAGGCTGGGCTATGGGCTGGAGCTGTTGGAGCACAGGATTTCCCAGGCCCATCCTACTGGCCTTGCCAAGGGGTCAGGCGCCTGGGCCGGAAGGGACTGGAATCTGAAATGTCCTCCACCCTGAAGCAGATGTGAGGAGGGTGCTGGTCCCAAGGACACATGTTTGGCTCAAGTTTCTCTGGGAGTCGGGACAAGAGCGGCAGAGTCCTGCCTGACCTGCAAGGAAGTTCACGGGGTGAAGTGTGGAGCTGCCAAACCCTAGGGGGCCTGGGAGGCCTGCAGCCCAGGTGTGGCATTCAGGGGCTGGACACAGGCGTCCAGAGGTCTGCCAGCCATGGGAGATCACAGTGGCTCTGTCCAGGGACAGAGATGGGGCTCGACTGGAGCTGTGGTTTGCGGTGACTTTTGTGTCTGCTTGGTCTGACAGAAGGGATGGGTGTCCCTGGAGGGCAGAGGGGCTTCCGGGCCTTTCTACCACTGATGGGACTCTAAGCAACCCTAACCTTGGCCCTGAGGGTTTCTGGACCTCAGCTTTGATGTGACACTTCACCCTGGAGATGGGAATGTATGTAAGGCCATCCATGGGCATACTGGACTGGACCGGACTCTACCTACCTGACTCCCTGAGTCAACTGACTGGGGGATGTGACATCTTTGAATCAACTTTATGGAAGAAGCAGAGTTCAGGAAGAGGGAGTGGTCCTATCAAATCAGGGAGTGAAAGGAAGTTAGCCAGGAATGGGAGCTGGGGATGCTGGTCAGCAGGCAGCAACCAGAACATTCCAGCACTTTCCGAAAAGAGAACCCCCTCAGATGGAGAAGTCAGTGTTCCATTCATTTTTCTGAGAGGAGCACTTTGAGAATCTGACATGATGAAGACAGTGGCAGCCTCTGTGACGCTCTGTGGCTCTCTCTTTCTTCTCTCCATTTCCCTTTCTTCCCTTCCTTTCTCTCCTCTCCTGGCTCCTCGTTTCTCCCTCTGTCCCTTGTTTTGTCTTCATATGTCTGCCTGACTCTTTCTGTATCTCTTTCTGTCCACCGCTGGTGTCTGTGTCTGTGATACAGACACACCCAGATCACTTTATTCAGATCACTTCCGCTAAAGGGGCAGGATGTCACAGGAAGCACCTGTGCTCTGACTCTGCCCAAGCATTTTTTCCTCTCATTTATACTTCCTCATTCATACTTTCTTTTACAAACACTTGCTCACAGTGTCATCTGTGACTTTCTGGTCCCCTCACATATCTTCATCTATTTTTATTACCAAACAGCCAGAAATCTTCCTGGTGTCCTCCAACCCCCAACCCTTTGTCCTGGACCAGCCTGGCAGAGGAGTCTCAGCTACTCGGGGCCCAGGTTGGGTCAGGAGCCTGCGGGGATGCTGGGCAGCAGGCAGGCATGTCCAGAGAGGTGTGACTCCTCACCTTGACTCCTGGCAAGCTACTCAGATAGGAAGAGGAGAATACAGCCTCCCCTCAGCTCTTAACCCCCTGGAGCTGCCCCCTCCTGAAGCCCAAGAGCCCTTGCAGAGCAGAAGAGCACCTAGGTGAAGGCTATGGAGCTTCTCATTAGCACACGATGTAGAGCTGGGATACTAGACCTCTGGTACAGTCACATAATCCCTCAGAGCCTCAGTATTTTTAATCTGGAAAATGGGCATTTTATTATCCCAGGTGCCTTGATGTATAAAGTCACTTAATTCTACCACAACCTTATGAGTAGGTGCTATCATTACCTCTGTTTCACAGGTGAGAAGACAGGGTGCAGAGAAGTTAGTCTACTTGTCTAAGTTTGCACAGCTGGTGAACAGCTGAGCTGCAATTCAAACCCAGCAGTCTGGCCCCAGACCTCTCACCCTTATGAGTGAGTGTTTTCTTGATGGCCTGGGAAATATTCTTCTTTTCCTATACTTTGATGGCTGGGAAGAACAATGATGGTGCCCCTTTCCTGGTACCTCTGAGAAACTATTTACAGGCCTGGCTCTATGGACAAATGCTCAGGGAGAGGTGACCCAGTCTGCAGAAGTGATTGTCCAGGTCCTGAGGACATGTGGCCATCTCTGCCTTGGCTTTTTGGGGTTTTGGGGGGATCACTGGGAGGAAGAGAGGGGCTACTCCAGGGTTTCAGGAACCATCTGTGTTTTTCGGAAAGGTCTCTTCAGGCTTTTTTACCACAATACATTTATTTTTGGAGAATTACTATTCCCAGCTTGGCCCACCAGGCCTCTTTGTCAGCCACATTACTTTTGTTTCTGTGTAAATGTGTTGTGAATTGACTTTGCTGCTTCTAACTTTGCTTCTCTTCTAAAAACAGTATTCGTGTGGGAAGCAATGTGTATTCACTCACTTCTTCAACAAACATGATTTCTGTGTATAGGACATCGTGGTGATTGTTCTGGGGACATCAAAGATGAAATTGGGACAAACTGTAAGAGACTTAAATACGGAGAACAAACTGAGGGTTGCTGAAGGGTAGGTGGGGAGGGGGTGGGCTAAATGGGTGATGGGCATTAAGAAGGGCACTTGTGATGAGCACTGGGTGTTATATGTAAATGATGAATCACTAGATTCTACTGCTGAAACCAAGATTATACTATATGTTAATTAACTTGGATTTAAATAAAATTAAAAATAAAAAAGATGAAATCAGTGTGGCCTTTGCCCTCAAGAATCTTACAGCCCACTAGCAACAATAAAACATGTGGAGAGATCTCTATAAAGGCGCATGGATGCTGTATGGGCATTGCCTCCAAAGTCACAACAGGACTTCAGACAGAGCTCTCAGGGAAGCTTCCACAGAGGAGACCATACATAAATAAGTTATGGTGCAGAGACTCCAAAACAGTGTTGTCTACATAAGGTCAATCCTAAGATATAATTTTATTTCCTCTTCCTATAACTGTACAGATGTAGGTGGCAGTCTAGGCTGGTGCGACAGCTCAGCTCCACAAGGCCATTCAGGAACCCCGTTCTGCTCTATCCCATTGCTTTGCTCCACCATCCTATTGGTCATTGTCTTCATCTACCTGGTTAAAGCGTGGTCATTGACACATCAATGTTCCACTTGTGGGAAGGGTGAAGAGAAGATGGAGGAACATGCAATAGATGCTTTGAAGCACATACCCAGAAGTGGCTCCCATATCCTGGTGGTGAGAACTTGGTCATTACGCCACATATAGTTACAAAGGAGGCTGGGAAATGTAGTCTATAGTCAAGTGGACAGCCAGAATACGGAAGAAAGGGATAATAGGGGGATAATCTCTATTACAACAATGTGGGCCTTGACCTGTAGATAGGATATGGTAGGTAGAACTCAGGGGGGGAGGATATTCCAGGCAGAGACAATAGCAGAGGTGTGGGAAGGTGCAGGATGGATCTGGGGGCAAGTGAGTGTTAAACATAATTAAGTTTAGGGTTTGCACAGAAGAGGCTGTGACCCACCTGTGGATGGGGCTGGGGCAGGCTTCACCCCTTTAACAGGCATGGTTCCCATAGAAGGTGACCCTTGTCACCTGCTATCCCAAAACAAATCGTCTTTGATCAACCACACAGAATGTGTGCACTTTTGGCCTGACTCCTGAAATTTAGTCTTGAACTGACAGTGGTCTAGATCTTATCAAAATCTTGGCTGTGCAAGGATGTGCAACTTTCAACAGCGATTATTGTGTTAGATGCTGATGTCCATATAGTACAAATTCTATGAAGAACTACATTAGCAGAGTTGCCTAGCAAAAGACCTTCCCTGTGTTAAGCCCTTGGAAAAAATGGCCACATGAAGGAAATTTTAGTATATTTTGATAAAAAAAATTAAAGATGTTGCCCACTATTTTGTTCATTATATAATATGGTATTTTTCTTTGTATGAGAACCAATCGGTTGTCAATCGTAGTTCAACAGAACTGGAAAAAAACAAAATTAAATGTATTTATAGAGACCCTATGTACATATCACAGATCATATTCAGGATTTTTTTTTGTTAAGCTATTGATCTTTGGCATTGGAATCCATGCATTTTAATAATGATGTTTTTGTTTTAGCTCATACCTTGTTTTTTGTCTTGCTTTTCCAAAACGGCTATGCTGTCTCTCAGAGTTTTCATGATTTCTGGATTTCTGTGTGCTTTACTAAACAAAGGAATTTTTTTCCATGCAGAGATATTTCTCCTTCCAATACGGAATGCTAAAAACAAACAAACATCATGAAAAAATAATCAACCAGTTATCTCTCTTAATATCGCGCTGCTCTGTCCTTGGCATTCAACACTTCAACAAATGTTTATTAAGGCACTGAGTGTATTGGCAGGTACTGTGCCAGGTGCTAGAAATATAGAGAAAAGACACAGTCCCAAACTTCAGGGAACTCACAGTCTGGGGCAGGGTGCAGGGATGTGTGGCATGTGGAATACACAAATAATAAGTATTTATGATATAATCTATGAATGTTGCAAGAGATACAGGACAAGATGGAAGTGAGCCGGAGAGGGAAGGCTGAAGAGGCCTTTGACAGGGCTGAGTCTGGAAAGTTGAATGAGGATTAATAATGTGAGGAATGAATAAAAGAATGTTCGCAGCAAGAGGAACAGCTTATGCAAAGGCGTGGAGAAATGGGAGTGGGTGGGGCAGAGGTGGCTGAGGAACTGCAGGGCTCTGGCTCAGGGGGCCCCCGGGAGCTTGGCTGGGGAGCTAGCCAGGGCTGTCCACGTGGGCCTCACAGCCACGCTGAGGAGACTCGTCTCAGGCCCAAAGTTTCTGTGCAGTCCTGGCACGTGATTGGATCTGTGTCTTAGAAACATCAGCCTTGTCAACATAAACCGGGCAGGGAAGAGACTGAGAAGGGAAGCTGTTGCATTATTTCAGGTGGGAAATGACGTGGCTTTAAATGTGTGAAAACAAGGTAGACATAAAGAGGCAGAGAAAGATCTGGCAAATATTAAGAAAGAAGAAGCTATGGCATTCGGTGACTGATTTGGAGAAAAGGAGTGGTGCCTGTTAGATATCTGGAGGGGTGGTTGCTCACACAGATGAAATTACAGGAGGAAGAGCAGGTGAAGGGTGGAAGATGTGGAGTTTGACCATCACCGCTTTGAGATTGTGTCAGGCAGTCACGTATGCAGGAGAAAGATAGAGGTATAGGACTTACAAATGTGCGGGTGCTGGTTGAAGACAGGAGTATGTTTAAACCTGGTGAACGTTGAATGGCATACCTGATGTGTTGTGAGACACTTTCATTCAAAAAAAAAAAAAAAAAAAAAGCTTATGGCCTGCCTCTTTTAGCCCTCTGCATAAGCCTGCAAGGAAGGATTTATTTACTGATACCTGGCCTTGCTGGAGAAAGGATTTAAATCTGTAGGTATTGTTATCAGTATGATTTTTAAAAAAATGCTTGTTTTGAGAGAGAGATAGAGAGTGAGCAGAGGAGGTGCAGAGTGAGAGAGAGAGGAGAGACAGAATCCCAAGCAGACTTTGCACTGTCAGCCCAGAGCTCGAGGTAGTGCTCTAAATCATGAACCATGAGTTCGTGACCTGAGCCAAAACCGAGAGTCGGACATTTAACCGACTGAGCCACCCGGGCGCCCCTATCAGTCTGATTTTACAGTGAGATGCAGAGAAGTGCAATGAGCTGCTCAAGGTCAGACGGCACATGAGGTAGCAGAGGGGGATTTGGAGCAGGTCTTTTGCAGCCTGGTCTTTATCACAATTGCTTTTCATGATGTGGGTGAACTTTAAGCAGGAGGTGCTTAGATTGGGGTAGAAGGTGATGCTCACAGGAGGTTGTACAAGTCGGTGGGATGAGGGCAACCTGACCATGGCCTTGACTCACATTCATGTACTGGGTTCTGCTTCTGGTACACCCTGGGCAAGACTCGGTGCAACAGTCTGGTAATCTTCAGAAAAGGTCTGATACTCATTTTATTATCCTTGTTGGAGTAGGAGGCTTTCTGCCTCTTAATCCTCCACATCCCCTGACATCCCAGCTGGTGGAGGGGAGGCCTGCAATGGGCCAAAAGTGACACCAGGGCAGTCATGACTCTGGCAAAAGGGGTGGTTCACTAGCACCAGCTTTGAAAAGGTTTGCACAAGGGGGTGGGAGGTGGGAAACAAAGTAGGAGGGGGCATTTAATCACTGACATTTATTTAGCACAAGCCTGGTGCAGCGGGTTGAACTGTTTCCTGCTCCCTAAAAATATGTCCAAGTCCTACCCTCTGGTACCTGTGAATGTATCCCTATTTGGAAAAGGGGTCTTTGCAGATGCAATTAAGTTAATAAGCTTGAGATGAGATCATCCTGGATTTGGGGTGGGTACTAAACCCAGTAACTGGGGTCCTCATAAGAGAAAGGTCAGGGAGGTCTAACCCGGGAAGATGGCCATGTGAGGCTAGAGGCAGAGACTGGAGTCTCACTGGGGCCACTGAGAGCTGGAACAGGTGAGGAAGGATTCATCTAAGAGCATTTAGAAGAAAACGGTCCTACCAACCCCTGAATTTTGACCCAGTGAGACTAATTTCAGACTTCTGGCTTCCAAAACTGTGAGACAATAAATTTCTGCTGTTGTAAGCCACCCAGTTTGTGGTAATTAGTTGTAGTAGCCCCGGGAAAGTAATACAGCTGGCAAACACGTGGCAGGCAAGTGTCTCCTATGCCTGAGGCAGACATCACTAATCACTCTTCTCATTCTTTCCCATGGAAACCCACACCACCATCCTGTCCAGCTGCTGCCGCGTGACTGGAGCTGGCAAGCCCCATGAAACCTATTGGCATCCTTGATTCAGTGCCTACCCCTGGGGAGGCACTGGTAGTTCAGGAAAGGGTCTGGCAGAGCCACTATTCTCAAGAGGCTCAGAATCTTGGCCTTCATGAGGGTGTGGGGGTATCACCTCTGCAGCATTAACAGCTCTTGTTAGTGTTTGAACATCTGTTCAGGCCCACCTGGACTCTGTTCAGCAGCTGGGCCTCGTCCAGATCCCTGGCTGTCCAGCTGTAGCTCAGCAGACTGAGTCATGGCTTCACCTCTGCAAAGTGAATCAGTCACCTACAAAGCATTAAGCAGTGAAAACCACCACTGGAGACAATATGATAAATAAAATGCACCAATGCCTAGATTAAGGGTAATGAAATTCCCAAGGAAGCCTCCTAAATTCTTTCAGGAGCCACGGAAAGAGACAGCACAGAGGAGATGTGACCTGGGAGCTGGGTCTTGAAACAGTAGAAATTAACTAGGTTTGGAGAAAGGGACAAGACATCATTAAGGGTGCAATCTCCCCTACCCTTCACAGGGGTGCATTTCTTATCCTCTGTCAAGGGCTCTGATTGCCCACTCAGTGCATTTTTTTCTTCCTTCTTTCCTTCTTCCCTTCCTTCCCTCCTTCTTTCCTTCTTCCCCTTCCTTCCCCCCCCCCAACCTTTTTTTTAAGTATAGCCCCCTCTGATTACTTCCATCAGAATCACTGGCTCATAAAAAAGGGCAGATTCCTTGGTTGCATCCCAGATGATGAGGGAGCATAAGGCAAGCTGAGGACAAAGCACAAGCTAACACACGCCCCCTCAACACAGTTGGGATGTATGTGATATTCTTCAGGCACTTCTGACTGCCCAAGAACCAAGTCAAAGAAAGAAAACAAATGGTTAACTGATAGAGAGCACAGTCATGTAAGACCTGAGTCTCCATCAGTTTACAAATATCTTAGCAACTTACAAGGAAAAGACAATCTTATTAATAGCCTAATATCCGGAAACCTATAGCCCCAACATCACCTTCCCTTCCATAGTGATGTGGAGAACAAAGACAAGAAGGAAATAGAGATCCAGGAACTCCCTACTCTTTTTTTTTTTTTAAGTTTAGTTATTTATTTTTTGAGAGAGAAAGAGAGAGAGAACGCGTATGAGAGGGGGAGAGGCAGAGAGAGAGAGAGAATCCCAAGCAAGTTCTGCACTGCCAGCATGAGGCTCAAATTCACAAATCAGGAGATCATTACCTGAGCCAAAATCAAAAGTAAGATACTTAATCGACTGAGCCACCCTGGTACCCCTAGGAATTCCCTACTGTCTTAATGTTGATGCTTTGCTGGAGGGAAGGGCAGCCTTCACTGTACAATAGTGAAGCCTACAGTAATCTGTGTCTTTAGCATTGGAAAATCCCTTTAGAAACTTTGTCTTGACTTTCTCTCCCCCAGCTCCATAGTATGTAAATCACTCTTCACAACTCCAGTGCAGCTCTTCCTGCCCACAGGTCCTGTCCCTGTGCTCTAATAAATTCACCTTTTTCTTCACCAAAGATGTCTCAAGAATTCTTTCTTGGCCTTTGGCTGCAGACTCCACCAAAACCTCATTACCAGACTTTAAGTGTTACAATCTCTAAGGATAGGACTTAGGTATCTGCATTTTTAACCTTCTCATCAGATTATTTGGATACATCATCAGCTAGGAATTATTGACTCTACAGGTACTTCCAACATGGCCCACCATTGCTGGACTGATACAAAGCAAGTGTGTGGGCTTTGGGACGGAGCCCCATTCTCTCCTTGGGAAACTGATCATGGAATATGGAGACTTCTTGGTTCAGAAGAACCCTGAGCTGTGGGCAAGCCTGGGCAGGCTGAGTGCAGGGGTTTAGTAGTTATAAGGTGGCTAGCCTGGGATTCAGTGGGAAAGGCTTTGCTACTTATTCCCTGGTTGGTCTTAAAGCAAACTGTTTAACTTCTATCTCAATTTTCTCATCGGTCAAGTGGGGCTACCAATAGAACCAACCTCAAAGTTGTTGAGAGGACTAATGAGGGCATGTAGGCAGTGCCTCACCTGATGAGCTATACAGCTGAATAAAGCAGAATTTTTGTGTTTGTTTTTAAATAATGGTGATGAATAAAACTAAGTTATAGCCTATCTAGAAGAGAAAAAACTAGATTAAAATCACCATTACAAAGCGCAGTTGACATTTAGCTGTTTAGGAGCTAATGATCAAGTTGGTGAAAATAGGGTCAAGTATGCCTGAGGGTAAGCAATGATTCTCAATAGAGTGCACCTCAAACCCACTGTGTTCAAAAACATCAGTCTAACCTCGTCCCTGCCATCCCCATCCTGTTGAACTGTAATCTCTAGTGAGGAGGTACCTGCATTTCGAGAAAGAAAAAGAAAGATTTCCTATGATAAGAATCAAGTGAGAGCACTTGTAGAAATTACATGTTTCCCGACCTCTCCTGGAGATTTTGTTTCAGGGCATTGGGGATGGGTTGTGGAATTTGCATTTTTTAAACAGGGGCTTCTGTTTAAAGCAAGTTTGACCTTCTCTAGCAGAGAGAATTTTGGTGTCATCTGACTAGTCTGGAGTCTCTTCCTTTACTACCCACATTGTGATGGTCCCACCCCCAGCCAGGACTCCAGCAACACTGTTTGTGGAGTGGAGACCTAAGAGTTGTCTGGAGGTTACAAATCAAAAACTTAAGTGCACGTATGTGTTTATAGAAACTAGTGCACACTCACACACTTAGGAAAACTACCTAAAATGACATTAGAAAAAGGAATTGGCTAAAATCATTGAATTAGGGCACAGAGACTGTGCTCAGATGAATATTATGTCTAATAAATGAAAACAAAAGGATGAAGGGATATTCTTATGGATAGTTGGGGAGAATTTGGGTCTCAGTCCTGAATGGAGGCTCTTGCCACTGAAACCCAATAGTCCCCACTTCTGTCACCTACCAAGATAGTGCAGCTTCACAGACTGTTCCCACCTGGGAATTCTGGGAGGGCTAACACCTGAGTGCTTTATGCCTAGAAAATACTAGAACCAGTCCTGCTAATGGTGGAACAAGGAAAGTTCTTCTTAGCCAACCTCTCAGTGAGACATGAGCCAGTAGAGGCTAAGGCTCTTGCTCCCTTCCTCCCCATTGTAGAGCCATTTTTAGGCAACAGGCTTGAGCAATAGAAACTAGCAAAGCAAAAGGGCCAACAGTGACCACTGAGCTGAATGCAAACAGGCTCACTGAGTGACCCACCTTGAAATAGCCATAGGCCCTAACTAACCAATGGGCTACTTACAACTGGGCACAGACCCTAAGATTACCAAAAAATGAAAATTCCATACGTCCCCATACTTCCTCACTCTGCCCTATAACTGTGGCCCCTCACCACTGACTTGTGGCAGACAGTCTCTCCTTTGCTGTCCTGCCTGCTGCTCCCATGCAGTTTATTCACTAAACTTCTCTCTTTTGTTATGCCTTGGGTGAATTCTTTTACAGCCTGAACCCCGCCTCTGGCAGGCCCCCACCCACCTGACTGGAGCTTCCCACACCCACCTCTAAGGAACACTCTTCCCTGGGGAGCTATATGTGAGATTCCTCAGGCACTCCTGGCTGCCCAAGAACAAAAGAAAGGGGAAAACAACTGGTTGAAAGTAATGGTCTTCATCAGTTTACTACCTTACTTATTTACTATCTTACTGTTATTGCTTTGCTAGAGGGAAAAACAACCTCACCTTGAGATAGCTAGGCCTCCAGTAATCTGTAAACCCTCTTTAGCATATGGAAATCCCTTTAAGAAACTTCCTCTTGACTTTACCTCCTCCAGCTCTACAGTATTTAAGCAACCACTCCTCACCCCCCCACCCCCCCCACCCCACCCCACCACCCACCCCGCCCCGTGCAGTTCTCACTGCTCACAGGTCCTGTCCTCCGTGCTTTAATAAAATCACTTTTTTGCACCAAAGACATCCTCAAGAATTCTTTCTTGGCCGTTGGTTCTGAACCCCAAAGCCTCTTCAGTAGGGCTCGTAGTATCTGCATTTCACACATGAGAAAACTGAAGCACAGTTTCAGGAAACTGCCCAAAGTCACTCAGCTGGTAAATGGCTGGCCACAGTTCAGCCTCAGGTTCTAAACTTTGTTGCACATTGGAAACATCTGGAGAGCCTTGTAATTCACTGGTGCCTGGTTCCTGTCCCTGGAGGTTCTAATTTTATTGATTTGGGGTGTGGCCTGAGCATCAGACTTTTTTTGGTTTTGTTTATAGCACACCAGGTGATTTTTTAATTTTATTTTATTTTAGGATACAAGTGGGGTAGAGGGGCAGAGAGAGAGAGAGAGACAGAGACAGAGAATCATAAGCAGGCCCACACTCAGCACGGAGCCCCACATGGGGCTTGATCCCACCACCCTGGGATCATGGCCTGAGCAGAAATTAAGAGCTGGACCCTCAACCGACTGAGCTGCCCAGGTGCCCCTATAGCACACCAGGTGATTCTAATAAGAACCTATCTCCAGAGTCTAAGGTCTACAAGATCAAGGCTGTTCACTCCTTGCAGGCACCACGCCCATGGCTTGGGCAGCTGTTACTGATAGTATGGCTGAATTCCTCCATTTGAGGTGAATACAGGGAAGAATACGAGTTTCAGGACAGTGACCATGTTTGCAGGCTCTGCATTATTTGTCAGGCTTTGTTTGATCCTTGACCTTTGTTAGCATCCCCTCCCCACAGCTGAAGACCATGATCTCACCCTGAAGTCCAGCCCCACTCTACCCCAAGCCCTGGGCCCTAGTCTGGGCCCTAGGTGGGGCAGGCAACTCTTCAGCTCAAGAGTGTGTATCAACAACAAGAATTCGTGATTGTTAACCCACCTAACGGTGTGCTAAGTTCCTATGAGCAGCTTCTGGACTCTGTCCCTGGTCTGCCCTTATAACCTAGTTAAGGCAACTGTGTATCTGCCCAGCTTCCTGCAAACGAATTCTGTGTTCCCTTATACATATGTCGCCTTTGCATTTCACCTAGCAAGAAGCAGGTCTCTCTTCAGCCTTTGACCCCGTAGCTGGCCCCTTTACAATTACAGTCCTGAGTCCCTATCCTGTCTCCATTCCTGAGTGGATCTCCCTCTGTCTACTTTTGTGCTGGCTTCCTTCGGAGTCCTGGCAGGCAGCTGCCTAGGAATGGTCCCCTTTTTTTTTTTTTTAATGTTTATTTTTGAGAGAGAGAGAGAGAGAGAGAGAGACAGAGCACAAACAGGGGAGGGGTGGAGAGAGAGAGGGAGACACAGAACCCGAAGCAGGCTCCAGGTTCTGAGCTGTCAGCACAGAATCTGATGTGGGGCTCGAACTCACTGTGAGATCATGACTTGAGCCGAAGTTGGACGCTCAACCTACTGAGCCACCCAGGTGCCCCTGAAATGGTCCTCTTAAAGACCCACACATTTGCCCAGGATTTACATTTTCAATTGTTTATCAATCTGCCCTTCAAAAATAGAGATGTAGAGCCCTCTAAAGTTAGTATGGAAATTAAGTTAGAAACACATGATGAAATACTTGAGAAGACCAAGTGGGAAAGGAGCCTCAGAAAATGGTGACCTACCTCAGGACTTCTCTGCCCAGAGTGGGGTGGGGGACTCCTCCCCACCCCAACCCCATGCCTGGACTGGCCCTGGCTGCAGGAGGGGCAGTTTCCCTACCCAGCCTTCCAAACTCAAGGTGGCTTCCTGCCCACCTTTACCATTAGAAGGCAGCTGCTGCAAGGAAACTGAGTCTCTAAATTTGACATGTTCAGCAGGAAACCGGCTGAACTCAATTGAAAAATGTGAGACCCGGGGCACCTGGGTGGCTCAGTAGGTTGAGCGTCTGACTTCAGCTCAGGTCATGATCTCTCCGTCTGTGAGTTCGAGCTCCGAGTTGGGCTCTGTGCTGACAGCTCAGAGCCTGGAGCCTGCTTCGGATTCTGTGTCTCCCTCTCTCCCTGCCCCTCCCCCGCTCATGCTCTGTCTCTCTCTCTCTCTCTGTCAAAAATAAATAAACATTAAAAAAATTAAAAAAGAAAAGAAAAATGTGAGACCCTTGACTCTCATTGTTACTCTTTGTCCTGAATATGGACCCTCTTGTGGTCAACCACATGATGCTCCGACAGGCCAGCTCTTCGTCTTCTCACTGCTGAGCTCCCTCTCTCGGCTTTCAGGTTTGACTTTTAGAAATACTTCCTTAATGACACCCCACCCCCTCATGGCTTCTAGCTCTTTGCAGAACCTCCCTCCCCCTCCTCCTCACTTCAGCTAAGGAACACAACTGCCTAGAGCTCTTGTGAGTGGAGGCTGTTTGTTCTCACACCTCCGATTTACATTAGGCCTCGAAGCCACTGTTGACATTCTTGTAACTTCTTATTGCTGTTTATAGGCAAATAAGGTTCCGTCCTTTGAGAACTATGCCATCCTCCTACACCGTCTGTAGTATTTAGGCTTAGTTCTTCTGCTGACAGAAAACTAAAGTAGCAGTGTCTCAAACACATAAGACTTTATTTTTTAAGTTAGAGAAGTCTCAAAGGTAGATAGCCCAGAGCAATTAAGTTGGCTTCGTGAGGTCCTCAGGGAACCGGTCTTCTTCCTGCTCACTTCTCTGCCATTCTTAGTTTGAGACCCTGGTCCTCATGGCCCAAGACACAGCTCAAGCTTCAGTTGTTACACAGGACTTCCAGGTTGGCCACGGAGGGAAGGAGATAAGAAGGCTTATAGAAGTACCAGAGAGCAGTCACCTGGCCACCCCAAGATGCCAGCTAGGTTGGGAAATGTGCTTTTAAAGAGCCTGGGTGATGGTGGTTCCAGCCAAAAATCAAACTCCGTATTGCAGAGGAAGAAAGGTCAGGTGGGTATTTGGCAGCAACTTTCAGTCTCTTCCATGCTCTTCTCTGCCATCCTTGTTGTGTCCTCCAGCTACTGCTTGGTTCTTCTTCACAAGCTCTGAGGACTTTAGTGCTTGCATCATCCTGGGAGACCTCAGCACCCCTGTCAACGACCGACTCTTTGACCTTCCTGTGCCAACAATCATTACTTCCATCCAGCCTTTCATCCCCATGGCCACAGCGTGGAGCTAGTTGCCCCACCTCAGAGAGGAGTGGGGTGTTGTCTGACCACAACTGCTTATCCTTCAAGCTCCCTCCTCCCTCCAACTGAGGGATTCTGTTCCGAGACCTCCTTAGATCTTGAGTTCCTTGACTCCTGCATTTAGCATCCTCAGTTCACTCCCCAGGGCACATGATGTCCTGCCCGTCTCTTCCCCACACCCCCAGCTCCCTCCCTCCCTGACTAACCCAGCCCATGCCTCTATCTGCAAAGCCCGCTCCTACAGATGCCATACAGCCCAGACTCATGGTGTCCAATGGCAGCTGCCTCCACACACTACTTTTAATGTCTCTTACGTGGACTTTGTCAGCTCCTTCTCCCAATTCTCTCTGCAGAGATTTCAAACCCTAATGCCTCCCTTAAGCCCTCCCTGCCCCCCAGTAATGACCCTGCTTCTGCTTTAGCAAAAGGGTCCTCCACCTCCTTCCCCCCGCTTGCAAGCTTCTTCAGTTTAGCCTTTTCCTTCTGCCCCCACCTCCAAGGAGGATGGGTCTCCTCACTGTGCCAAGGTTGAACCAGCTACAGGCAGTTATGCTTCTACTCTTCCTTTGAGTAGCCCCTCAATTCTTCTGTTCCTTCAACCTGTCTTCCTTGGCTTCTTCCTGCCTGAATAAGAATATGAAAAAGCCCTCGTGGGGGCTCCTGGCTGGCTCAGTCGGTTATGATCTCGCGGTTCATGGGTTTGAGCCTGGCATGGGGCCCTGTGCTGACAGCTCAGAGCCTGGAGCCTGCTTTGGATTCTGTGTCTCTCTCTGTCCTTCCTTGGCTCACATTCTCTGTCTCTCTCTCAAAATAAATAAACACTGAAAAAAAAAAAGCCCTCATGGATCTCACTCAATTGGCCTATAGAGATCCTTTCAGCCCAGTTTGCAGAAGAGTTGCCTACCTTCCCTTTCTCCACTTTCTCACCCCCTTCAGACTTCCACTCTTTCCTGTCTGGCTCCTACTCTTACTATTTGCTGGAAACTGGGCCAAGGTGCCTTTTCTTGGTGAGTCTCCTGGGGCAGGACTATCAGCCACTCCCTCCCTCCTTGGAAGTTCTCAGTCCCCTCACAGCTTTCCTGGCAACATCTTCTCTAGTTACCCTTTAAGGATCTCCTGTGTCAACTCCTTTTCCTCTGGCGTAGAAAAGAGTAATTCATACACCCTGTGATATGGAGACTGCCCCCATGGCCTGAACCACATCACAAATCTAAATCAGCCCAACTGATGGAAATGCCTCACTGTTAAGAAAAGCTAACATGGACCAATCACAATCCTCTAACTCAGCTTTAGCTTACCTTTCCCTAGAAAATCGGACCTGATGGCCTTATAGGGAAATTCCTGACCTTGGCAATCATACCCTGTTCCCCAGTTGCTGCTTCTAAAGCTCTATATAACTTGCTATTGCCCAAACATCTCTCTGGAAGAGCGCTCCACTGCTTAAGGGGTACTGTATTCCCCATTCCACGGATTGTTTTCCCTTGCACAAAGGGCATCAGGCTCCTATTTTTGTCACCTGACAGAGTCTTGAGACGGTTGGGATCCCCCCCCCCCCCCCCCCCCCCCCGTCCCTCAGGCCCACTGCTCTTCTCAGGGTCCATATCCCCTGTGAGCTCCTTCTTACCCGCATCCCGGCAGGACTCTCTGGTTTGAACTGAACAAAGTCCCCTGGCTCTCAGGCATGTTTGGGCATGTCTGGGGGTCAGTTGGATGGGATTGGCTCAGGTCTGTTGAGTAGTGGACTAGAGGTCTCCTGGGGGAAAAACACGTTTAATGTTTCAACTTCCTCCATCGCAGATCAACAGACTGATCACAGAGTTAATCCAGTACACACTAACACTCATCTAGACACTGGTGGAGGGCACTGGGGGCTGGTCAGCAGGGAACAAAAAAGACAAAATCTTGCCTTCATGGACACAGGCATAAACAGCAAAATAAGGAAGATACATTGTGAGAAGTGCTAAGGAGAATAATCACACAAGGTGAAGGGATAGGAAGGGATAGGTGAAAGGATCAGAAGTGTGTGTGTACGTGTGTGTGTGTGTGTGTGTGTGTGTGTGTGTGTGTCGGCATTTGATATAGCATACTGAGATGGTGAGCCAAGACTGAAGGGGCAATGTGTGGCTGTATGAAGGGAGAGTATTCCAGGTGGAGAGAACAGGAAGTGTGAACGTCCTGAGAGGACAGAAAAGGTCCTTTGCTTGAGGACCAAAGGGAGCCAAGTGAATAAGGAAGAGCAGCTTAGAGATCATGTCAGAACATTATGAGATGTGTGTGTGTGCGCATGGCGGTGGGGCAGAAGGGGGCTGTGTTCAGGGTTTTGTAAAGACTTGGGTTTTATTTTGAGGTGGGAGGACAGGGGAGGGTTTTGAGCAGAGGAGCTACATGGTCTGATGGGTTTAAAAGTTCACTCAGATTGCCGTGTTAGGAATGGGTTAAAGGGCAGAAACAGGAAGACTAGTGAGGAGGCTGTTGCAATAGTCCAAGTAAGACATAATGGTGTCTGGGGCTGGGCTGAGAACAATGGAGGTGGTTAAGTGGTTAGAATTTGGGTAGGCTTTGAGAGTAGTGCCAACAGAATTTGCTAATGGTGGACCCATAGACGATATTTAAGAATGAACGATCCAGACTCTGGGTTACTGATTATGGCCCACATGGACTATGCCTTTGGATTACACCATGTGAATGGGGTTAGGGATTTTTTTTTCCCCTGAAGCAAATTGATGTTTCCAACATCAATCATTGTGGAAAGGTGCCAATCCTGGGGTGGGAAGGAAGCCAGGCTTGGACTGGGGCCAGGCTGTGGAGATGCTAGGAGCATTCCTAGTAATGGTGGTGGTGGTTTAGGTGTTGGTGGCAGTGTGCGCTGAGTTAGTCCTGACCTAGGTGGGACCTGGCCTGCTAAGGGACTAGGGTATAATTGGGTTCTGTTGGTTTTCAGAGTAGCCACTTATAACAATGGTCATACTTGATTTGCTTGTTGCACATTTGTTCCTTTTTTTCTTTCTTTTTTCTCTTTTTCTTTTGGTTTTTGTTTTTGTTTGAGAGAGAGAGAGAGCGAGAGGGAGAGAGAGAGAGAGAGAGCACGTGAGCAGGCATATGTTCTAGCGGGGGAGGGGCAGGGAAGAGAATTTGAAAATGGCTTTGCACCTAGCGCTAGAGCTCACAGCGGGCCTTGTTCTCAAGACTGTGAGATCATGACCTGAGCTGAAATCAAGAGTTGGATGCTTAACTGACTGAACCACCCAGGAGCCCCTCATTTGTTCCTTTTCATTGTAGACATCAGTGCCCTGGATGGAGGACACTGGCTCCAGCTGGGTCATGGCTAGTGTCATGGCTCTTAGAGAGCACTGGGCCCTAGGCATGGCTGAGCCCAGGTGGCCCTCAGTGAGCAGAACAGGGCGGGGGATGGGGGGAAACCATGGATACCATGTGGCAGCAGAGGACTAGTTCATGAAGTAAGTTCATGTAACATACACCCTTTTCACACAGCCAGAGGTCCCCAGATTTCCCTGGGATGTGTGTGAGAGGGGCTGGACTTTCCTAGGAGCAGGAGGAGATCCAGGCACAGAAAGACCATATTGGGTGACTCACTGTCATGCTATTTTCCATGCCAGGCTTCTGTTGTCTGGGAAATGTGCCTTCTTCTAGCTGGCTGACTCCTGGTCTCTGGGTCCAGGCTTGCTTTCTCTCCTGGTATCCATACCTCCCGGGCATCTTGGCTCTGGATATTCAGGAGCTCAAGCCCAACATGTCCCATAGTGAGCTCTTCTTCCTCTGCCAACCTCTCTCTGTCCTTTCAGTCTCCAGAACAATACCATCACCCAGCCAGCTGCTGGCCAGACCCTGGAGTGAAACTTGACTCCCTCTTTCCTTTTGTCTGTCACACCCAATTAATCAACTGGCTCTATGTGCCACCTCCCAAACACCTCGATTCCCTCTCCTTGTTTCCATCCTTGCTGCCCGGGCAGAGTTCTAGGGTGACCCCTGGCAGATTACCCTCCCACCCTCCTCACTCCACAGTGCCCAGAGTGAACTTCCTAGTCTTCCTAGTGCTATCACCACCCTGCTCACCATTTTTCAGTGGCTCCCCATCACCTTCAGGGATGAAGCTCTCCCTCACTGCACACTATATGAGGCCTTGTGTGGCCAGTGTGGCCTCCCTCTGCAGCACTTCCCATGGCAGCCACTCTGAACACTACTGGGATGGGGTGGGCTGGAGTGGGGGCAGTTATTCCCAAGGTCTTCTGTTTCTATAGACTGGAAGGAGTTTCAGACTCCCCAGAGGGAATGGTTTAGAAGATTTACAGCCCTCCCTCTGTTCTTCTGGGGCTGGCGTTGGGCCATTTGTTGACTTGGGAGAAAAACAACACTTTCAGCCAGGTATCTTCCCTTTCCTGTCCTGCAGAAAGGTGCATGTGGGCATGTTTTCCAATGTTTGTTGACTGAGGTGGGCTTTGCTTTGGGAAGGGGGAGGCCTGTGGTTTGGGGTGGGAGGAATTCACTTTATGGAGGACCCTTAGAAAGCCTACTCATTCCAGAGTGCTATTTATTATTCCCCTAAAACCCTTGCTAAATTAGGCACTCTCAAACCCTCATGCTTCAGCCTCTGCCCTTCCCTCCCTGAAAGGTCCTGCCCCTCTTCACTGTGAATTTCTTTCTTGTGTCTAATCTCACTCAGGTTCTGCATGAGCTGTGGTGGTCACCCCCAACCCCTTTCTCCAGGCCAACTCCAGGATCCTTCCTCTTGTTTCCACCATACTTGGTTAATCCTTCCATCCTTACAAGTTCCTAATTCTACTGCAATGTCTGTATGTCTAATGCAAGTTTTTAAAATTTCTTTGTTACCTCTTTTTCATCTTTGTTACCTCTTTTTCATCTTTGTAGCTCTTGTTCCTAGCACAAGCAAGGTCTGGCACGTTGTATTCTGCTTGGTGAAAGTTTGCTGAATAATTTAGTTTAATATTTGGTATAAATTATGTTCTAGGCAATCTAAGCATTGGGATACAAGAATGAATAAGATGGGGGCCCCTGGAGGTGTATGGTTCAGTGGAAAAGGCACCCATACTTGCAATTAAATAATTATCAAATATACTAAATCCTAAACCAAATCTATGGAAGATGCAGTTCCTATATGGTTAAGTACTGGATCTGGAGTTATGACCCAGGTTTTTCTTTCTTTCTTTTTTTTTTAAGTTTACGTATTTGTTTTTAAGAGGGAGAGCACAAGAACAAGAGGATGCACACAGGGGATGGGCAGAGAGAGAGAGGGAGACACAGAATCTGAAGCAGGCTCCATAAGCACAGAGCCCAACAGGGGGCTCAAACCCAGGAACCATGAGATCATGACCTGAGCCAAAGTCAGATGCTTACCTGAGCTACCCAGGTGCCCCAGGACTCAGATTTAAATCCTAGCTCCACAACCTCTGTTTTCACAGCTGTGAAATGGGAGCAACAGTACCTCTCTCAATAGACTAAGGATAAAAGGAGATAAAATATGCAGAAACATCCTGAGGGGTTCCTGGGCCCATAACGGATGTCCAGTTAGGGTTTGCAGAATTGTCTCTGCTGCATCATGTGGGAGCCTAGTGTTGGGCAGACTTCATGGAGGAGTGACACTGGCACTGGTCTCAGAGACAGCGCTCTAAGTTGCATTTCTAGAGAGAAGTGTCTCTGTGAGGGGGGCTGTCACTCTGTGAAGCCTCAGGCAAGGCAGTTTCCAGGGGAGAAGTGAGTGCACAGGAACAGTAATGAGATCTGGGGTAATGTGTCCCCAGCCTGCCTCTGAAGTTGCTGAGTTAGGCCCAGGCCCAAAGGGCTCTGTTTTGCTCCGAGGGAACTTGTGGCTGAAGGGACAGGCCTGGGCAGGGCCGGGTGAAGGGACTTTGTGCCCAGTTGTTTCCTGGGAGCAGCTCAAAGCCCTACCCTGCTGGGCCCCTCCCCTTCCTCCCACCCCTGCAGGCTGCAGCCTCCTCCCTACCCCCCACCCCAGGAGCCTCAGCCCAGATTCCTAAAGTGAGTTCCAGCTAGGATTTATGGTGGGGATGTTTTTTGGCCTGGGTTTTTTTTTTTTTTTTTTTTTTTTTTTTTTTATCCAGCCCCCGAAGCAAAGAATTCTTGACTGGAAAGGTGGTTTCAGCCCGGGGTGAAATCCCAGGTCTTTGAGTTTCTACCCTCGAGCGAGTAGTCTCGCCTCGTTAAGCCCATGCACTCTTCTGTAAAATGGAGAGACTACCACCAACCTCCCAGGATTGTTACCAGAATTAAGTAAGAAAAGCTGTGTTTTCTTACTTTGCACAAAGACCTTCATACTGAACATTTATTATTCTCAGGGGTCATTTGTGAGAGTGAAAGAAATGAACTAGAGACTCACCTCTGATCTAATCAAGCTTGGAGTTGCACAGAAATCAGTTTCCCAAACGTTCATGCCGCCCAGAGATCTGCACTATGGATTCTGATCCTGCAGGCCTGGGGTGGGAGCCGTATGTCTGTTTTTCTAACAAACTCCCAGCTAACAAGGGCTTCTCACCTCCTTCAGGGTTCCCTACCCTCTTCTCCTCATTGGCCTGGCTGTCTCCAGCCTTCCCCAACGCCCAAGTGGACCACTCATGATTGCCAGACAAATCTTACTGAGGCGAAGGAGGAAATTTCTGATGTACAGCCATGAACGATGGCAGAATTAGGGCATCTTTGTCTCAGGAGTGGATGGGCTTTTATCTAGCAAAACATTTCGGAGGCTGCTTGGGTGTGGGAGGTGAATCACCCAGGGCTTGTTTTTTTGTTTTTTTTTTTAATTTTTTTTTTCAACGTTTATTTATTTTGGGGACAGAGAGAGACAGAGCATGAACGGGGGAGGGGCAGAGAGAGAGGGAGACACAGAATCGGAAACAGGCTCCAGGCTCTGAGCCATCAGCCCAGAGCCTGACGCGGGGCTCGAACTCACGGACCGCAAGATCGTGACCTGGCTGAAGTCGGACGCTTAACTGACTGCGCCACCCAGGCGCGCCACCCAGGCGCGCCACCCAGGCGCGCCACCCAGGTGCCCCACCCAGGGCTTGTTTTTTTTTTTTTTTTTTTTAAATTTTTTTTTAACGTTTATTTATTTTTGAGACAGGGAGAGACAGAGCATGAACAGGGGAGGGTCAGAGAGAGGGAGACACAGAATATGAAGCAGGCTCCAGGCTCTGAGCTGTCAGCACAGAGCCTGACACGGGGCTAGAACTCACGGACCGCAAGATCATGACCTGAGCCGAAGTCGGCCGCCCAACCGACTGAGCCACCCAGGCGCCCCTAGGGCTTGTTTTTAAGGAGACCTTAAGTGGTGTGAGGCAGAGCAAGAAAGGTGGCTATTTTTTTTTAATGTTTTATTTTTTTTTTTAACTTTTTTTTTTTTTTCAACGTTTATTTATTTTTGGGACAGAGAGAGACAGAGCATGAACGGGCGAGGGGCAGAGAGAGAGGGAGACACAGATTCGGAAACAGGCTCCAGGCTCTGAGCCATCTGCCCAGAGCCCGACGCGGGGCTTGAACTCACGGACCGCGAGATCGTGACCTGGCTGAAGTCGGACGCTTAACCGACTGCGCCACCCAGGCACCCCTTAATGTTTTATTTTTGAGAGGGGGGTGCGGACAGAGGATCTGAAGTGGGCTCTGTGCTGATAGCGGAGAGCCTGATGCGGGGCTGGAACTCATGAACCTCAAGATTATGACCTGAGCCGGAGTCAGATGCTTAGCCAGCCAAGCCGCCCAGGTACCCTGAAAGGTGGCTATTTCAAATGTGACCTTTCTCCAAGTGGGGGATGGTTGCTGTTAGGCTTTTTGCTGGGACTCAGTTTCTCTGAGAAAAAGGCTGAACAGGTTTCTGGAATTCCTGGATGATTGGCAGTGAGGAAAACCTGTTCTAGGAGAAAGGCCAGATGCAAGGCCCAGAGTCAAATCTTTCTGCCCCCTCCCTGTTGAACTCCAGTGCCTCGTGGTGGGAGGAGGAGGAGAAGGCTTGGTTTAGTTCCTTAGCCTTTTAGAAACGATGATCACATAGGCATTCACACAGATCAAGGCCTGCATTAAAAAGCTGGCGGCCGTATCCACAGTGTGCTTGGAGATACTCTGGAGAAAAGAAGAAAATGGGCAGACAGGTGCTGGGGAATAGCGTAGGTGTCTCTGTGGTGTGGTTCCCAGCATTGCCAGGTTCTGGATCCCACACAGGCCTTCCCCTCAGCTGGGACGACTTCCCTGTTTTCTGGTAACTGTAGTGTCACCTAACAAGAACTGTGCTGCCTTCACATAGTTCAAATGTCAAGAAATATAAAATTGAGATTTAGTAAACTGCACAACACTGAAGGAGGAGTTGTGCCTGGGCAAGGAGGGGGGTGGCGCCTGGAGTTGTAGCCAAAGATTCCGCCACCAGGGGTTGGAGTGGTTGATTTCTAAGGTCAGATTCTAAGAGCAGATTCGGAGGAACGTAATTTTCTAGCTGACGAATGAGAAAATGCAGATGGCAATTACTGCATATAAACTGCATTCAGGACACTGGGGCCCCTGTGAAGCTTTATGCACTTTTTTGGTCTCCTTGCATAAAAGAGATGATTGGCGTGAGCCTGGCTGGTCTGTTAGCTAAACACAGATGTGTGCTTGCAGCTGCAGCTAGACTTCCCGGGGCCGTCAGGAAGAAATTGCGTATTGTGCATTAGTGAGAGACTAATCAAGGAGAGGAAGCTGACAGTCCACCAGTGGTGGCTCTGATTCCACTCTAACAACATGGACATAAGATAAGGAAATGCTTTAAAACACGGGAGGGCCTGGAGTTAATCTGGCAAATTATTTTACACCCATGGTGGCTCTGTGAAAAAAACAAACGAACAAAAAACCAATACAAAACCCAACCAAACCCATTTCACAATCTTCTTCTTCCATTTATTTATTAATTTACTTCCAGAAAGTAATGGAGGCAACTTATAATTAAAAACACATATATAGCGGTGCCTGGGTGGCCCAGGTTTAGCATCCAACTTCGGCTCAGGTCATGATCTTATGGTCTGTGAGTGCAAGCCTCGTGTCAGGCTCTATTCTGACAGCTCAGAGCCTGGAGCCTGTTTCAGATCCTGTGCCTCCCTCTCTCTCTCTGCCCCTCTCCTGCTTGTACTCTGTCTGCCTTTCTCTCTTTCAAAAATAAAATAAACATTAAAAAAAAAAAAACCACATATATGAACTGGATAGCTTAAATAGAGAGGAAACAGGGAGAAAATTCTGCCCAGAACCTAAGGTAAGGATTTTAGGCACTACTTGCTTGTTTTCTCCACCTTATATATGTGACCCTGAAGAAGTTGCATTTCCCATGGCTCCCTCCCAAAAGAAGTTACGAAAAATTTCTCAAGGAGTTCAAAGCTGGAGCCTGGATCAGCTCTCAGGAGCTTTCAGAGCCCAGGGAGAGAGTTCAGGACCATCCTTTTTGATTCTGTGGCCCAAGGCTGTGCTGCCTTCTCCTTGCCTGGAAAGGTCACTGCCCCATGTTTGTTCTTGACCACAGATCCTGTGAAAGTCCCTGTCCTGGTCTCAGCTCACAAGATGGAAGTCCATTTGAGAGGCAGCCTTGGCAAGTACAGGGAGGACAGGTGCTGCACCTGACAATAGGTCTTGAGGACAGGCCCTTGGCTGGTGCTTGCACCTGGACCAATTCCCCTCTGAATGCTCATCTGAGTTGGGGGTGTAGCACTAGCAACGCAGGGAGAAGCCAAGGTGGGAGAGACAGGAGGCTGGAGAGTGGACAGGGCACTGAAGGTCATGGTGAACATGGAATTCTTTGTTTTAAGCAGGGAATTGACCTGGGCAGATTTGATCCTCATACTCACATAGCACTGGGTCCCCAGGTACTGTGATGGATGACAGTCCTCAATGCTCCCATGGTCCCTGTCATTCCTCAGGCCTGCTCTCTGAGATTCTGTCATATTGTAAATCTTTAAGTTCCTCTAAGGGGCTTCATTCTTTCCCATACCTAGGCCTTTCCATGGGTTTCCCCTCCTATGAATATGAACCCACCACCTTCACTTGGCTGATGACTTCTCCTTCCTTAGGGAACATGTCCTTGATGCTTTACCCTGGGACAGGTGACCCATGGCACCTTGTAGTTTCCCTTTGAAATATTCTCCTCACTTGAATTACATGGATAGGGTGGATAGTGCCTATTTTTGTGGTCTAGCAGCCTATTTTGCATGTGTAGCTACTGTACCTTTGTTTTATTTTGGGGTACCACCTCACCTCCACTCTCAACCTATGTGCTTTGGGTAATGTTGACCCCTACCCTGGGCTCTGAGAGTGGAGCATTTGACCTAGACTAGACCAATCAGAATAGTCCATCCCCCTTGGTTTCAGTGATTGGCTCAGGAATGGGCAGGTGACCTAAATAAGCCTATCGGGGCTAAGGGCACTCAATTCCCGAATATTTGAGTTTTGGGGATCATTGACTCACTTCTAATGGCCTAAGGTGGTAATCATATGAACCTCAGGTTGCCTGGGCCACCATTAATTGTGTGAGAATTGAACCAACTGAGAGGGAGCAGAGCCAAGATGGCTCCTAGTGACATCATTTAAGCTCTGAATCAAGCTGTTCCTAAAGCCAACTCTATCCTTCTAGGCTTCAGGTATAGGAGTCAGTCAATTCTCTTTTTAAAAAGATAAACCTGTTTGGGTTGGATTTACTGTCAGTTGCAGTTGAAATAATATAAATGAAAACTTTGGTCTATGTTGTCTTCCTTTTGCCCTGAGTGCAGGGACTACATCTGTGTCTCCAGGGCCTAGTTTAGTGTTTGACCCATAGGAATGTTCAACAAATGAATCAAAGAATAAAGAAAGGGGTCTAAGAGCTCCTCCAACTCCACCCCTCTTCCTTTCAGACTTGAAAATGAGGCAGTAGGTTGTGGTTCTCTCTGGGTGATGATCTTATTACAGACTCCCATTGGAACTAATTTTCATTAGAGCAGGGAACGTGGACTACAAGAAAGCAGCTGCTTATAAGTCATGTCCAAAGTGGTTTTGGGGCAGATCTGTTGCTCAATGAGATTTTTAGAATGTGTCAAGTTCTACTGTCAAGATTTCTCTGGATTACAATTCTGAGAATTCTTTTAAGAATTCTCCGTTAACACATATCTGTATCTGCTTATATGAGTACAAAGAAACTCTGAAAAGGTATAGAAATGGTTATCTGCAGAGTTGAGATGGGAATTGGCTCAATGGAAAGTAGGCATAGGAATGAAAATTTTTATATTGTTTGAATTTGAGCCATATGAATTGAGCCTTTCCAAAAACTAAGAAAAAAAAAAAAAAAGAATATCCATGAGTGCAGAACCACTAGGAGCCATTATCAGCTTTTAACAGCTGGGATGGGTAACATTTATTTATCACTTGTTTTTCAAGTGGGAGAGCTGGTTTCGGTGGAGGAGGCCACGATAGTCTGGATAGGAGTGGTTTGTCTTGGTTGAGGGAGGGGAGGTAGAAAGAGGGATGAAGAACCTGGGGAACCATCTGGTGAGGTCCAACCTAAGCAGGCCGCCCATCTGACTAGGTGAGAGTTAGGAGAATTAGGTCAAAGGGAGGGGTAGGGCATCAAAAATACTCTTTCCTAGGGGCCTAGGACTGCCTCCGGCTGGACTTGATAATTTCCAAGACTCCTCTTATCTAAAAAAGTTCCTGATGCTATTATCTGTATGTCTGTAGGCATGTCCTCTCAACTTTCTGAGATTGTTAACTTATCTATAAAATGAAGGGGCTCGATGTCTGATGTCCTTTTCAGTTCTGATGCTCTCATTCTAAAATGCTGTCTTCTCTTCTAGCAATCTGTTCTAAAGCCCTGCCCCATCCAGAAAAGACACAGGTTATAATCAGGGAATAATACATGTATCTTCAGGACATGCTTATAAAGTGTTTTTTTAGCGTTTATTTATTTTGAGAGAGAGAGTGAGCTGGGGGAGGAGCAGAGAGCAAGGGAGAGAGAGAGTCCCAAGCAGGCTCCGCTCAAACTCACAAACGATGAGATCATGCATGACCTGAGCTGAAATCAAGAGTTGAACCCTTAAGTGACTGAGCCACCCAGGCAACCCTAGGACATGCCAAGCTTAACCACTGAAGAGAGTTTGGGATTTATAGTATCTAGCAAGGACATTCACAGTTCCTTCCTGTATGTAAATGTTGCTCATGGAGGTTAGGTGGATAAGTGAGCATGTGAGCTGACTGTGCTATTGACACGCTGCCCGCCATGCTCACCCTGCACCTCTGAGTTTCGCTTGCAGACCCTCTAATGCCCTCCTGATGCAGCAGACTCCTTCACTGGCTAGCGGACTTTTGCAGAGCCAAAAACCTGTGCTGGTGACCATAACCCTAGAGAGGCTGCTGTCCCTCACCTCTGAGAGAATGGAGAAGGCCCTTACCTTAGAAGCGTAGCAGAGGTAGTTGCTGTGGTTGTCTGTCAGTGGCCAGGGGGCACCAAAGAGGGTACAGGTAGCATTTGGGGATGACTGGAAGAACATAGACCTGATGTAGGGTGATGGTGGAGAACCCAGGCTGGTTTGTGAGACTGGAAGATGGATGTGGACCCTTTGGCACAAGGTCTGTTAAGGGATGGAAAGACAGGAGGCCCAGAGGGCACATTCACCAAGTGCTCAGGTTTATATTTCGATATTACAGCAATAAATATAGGCACAGAGATATAGGGACAGGACTGGAAGGTGTCTGGCAGCTTCTGGCCTCCAGCTCTTATGGTAAAGCAAGAACAGCAGCAGCTGTTCACAGGTAGGAGAACAGAGCAGTAAAGAGAGTAAAGATGTCAATCAAGGCATGTAGGACCTACTGCCTATAATGTGCTGTTAAAAATAAAAGGAGGGGGTGCACCTGGGTCTCTCAGTTGGTTAAGCATCTGACTTCAGCTCAGGTCATGATCTCATAGTTCATGGGTTCGAGCCCTGTGTCAGGCTCCGACAGCTCAGAGCTCAGAGCCTGCTTCAGATTCTGTGTCTTCCTCTCTCTCTCCCCTCTCCTGTTCGTGCTTTGTCTCTCTCTGTTTCTCAAAAATAAGTAAATGTTAAAAAATATTAAAAAAAATTAAGAATCTGCAACTTACACTAAAAAATTAAACAAAAAACATAATTAAAAAGTATATACACACATACATTTTATATATCATATGTAATATATATGTGATTAAATTCTGTAATAATCTTGTGTGGCTTGTACTTTTGTATTAATATAGTAATTTGCTCAATGTAATAATTTAAATGATATCAGAATTTTTGTGACCTTGTTTTGAGCATTCATTTTCTGAGTGACTGGGAAGCATAGCATGTACAGGCAGGCCAGGCTCTTCTCTGCCAGGAGGCCCTGTGGGGGAAACCGCTGTCCCCACTGAGCCCTCCTCTGCAGATGGTGGGCTTGAGTTTGCCCAGTCTGCTAATAGGACTCCATGTTTGTCTTTGTTAAAAAAAAAAAAAAAAAAAAAAGTCAGTAAATATCCCTAATCATCCATCCATCCAGGAGGATGGGCACCAGATGAACAATGTTTACCTCTTGGAATAGTGGTGGGATGTCTGCATTTTTATACATTGTATTTCAATACCCAAAAACGTGAGAGTTACAAATGATTTTTTTTCTTTTTTGTTTTTCTGTACATTTAAATAAGCAAAATTAAAAATAAAGCCAGATCCCGGTATTCTGGGAATATTTGTGCTGAATAATCATGCTCTAAGGTCATGAAGATAATGGTTTCCCGGTCTTAGAAGGCTAGTCAGCACAAACTTGTTCACCCCTGCAGTCTCCTCAATGGCCTCTGCCAAGCCTGTCATCTGGATTTCCCATCTTTTGTTGGTGGTGAGGAATCATTTCATTGCTCCTCTCTAACTTTCGACCCACTTAGATTCCTTGAAGTACTTAAGGAGTCTTTTTTTTAATTAAAAAAATTTTTTTTAATGTTTATTTATTTTTGAGAGAGAGAGAGAGAGAGAGAGAGAGAGAGCAAGCGAGCACAAGTGGGGGAGGGACAGAGAGAGAGGGAGACACAGAATCTGAAGCAGGCTCTAGGCTTTGAGCCCCAAGCTGTCAGCACAGAGCCTGACGTGGGGCTTGAACCCATGAACCTTGAGATTATAACCTGAGCTGAAGTTGGATGCTTAACTGACTGAGCCACCCAGATGCCCCAGGGAGTCAATTTTTTGAAGTGAATTATTTACATTGTTCCAATTTTCTTCTAGAGGTGGGGCCACAAGTCCAAGATGACAAGGGCTTTCATGTAGAGAGAGCTGTTAAACTTCCTTGGTAAAACATCTAGTGTTTAGTGCCCACTCTTTTCTCCTAAAAACAGACAGATGGTTTAGACTACAGAGGATTTCTAAATTTGGCCAGAGAAAAAACACTGAACTCCACCACTGCAGGATATCATTAACAACAGCAGGCAGACTGATGAAAAATGGAACGGATGATGTTTTAGAACAGTTTTATGGGTGCTTTTTCCAGACCACAGCCCAACAAAGAAATTTTATCCCATTCTCAGTGCAGGTCTGCCCCCTATTGGCTAGATTCTCAATTTATTAGTTTCATGGCTTTTCTTAAATCCCTAAATCCCCAGAGTAAAATTTGTGTCTTTCTTCTCCACTGTAACTAGCTGTAGCTCCATAAAGACTTCTTCAGGACCGACCTCCTTCCTTTGCTGGGTTCTTCAGGCCTCAGGCATGGCCAGAGTTGGGTTCAGGATGTGACCCTATGACTCAACAGCTGACCTGAAATTACAGTAAGAATTTTAGACTATAAAAGGGGAAGTTTAAGCAAAGTGCTTTCCTTTCTCCTTGCCTGGGAGAAGTGTATGTTTCTAGAACAATTACTGGCACATAGATTAGCAGTTTCCATTTGGTCACATTATAACCAATGATGAACAAATGGCAGGGGGTGTCCTGTGCTGAATTTTACTAGGTTGTGAAATTGTCTATGTGTACCAAGTCTGCCTGTAGATGTCTGTATTTTGATGTTTGGTATTCACCAGTCAGACACTGAACATAAAAGAACTCATTATTACAGTTCCTTAAGAAATAACCCACTTTTGGGGTGCCTGGGTGGATCAGTTGGTTAAGCGTCCAACTTTGGCTCAGGTCATGATCTCACGGTCCGTGAGTTTGAGCCCTGCGTCGGGCTCTGTGCTGACAGCTCAGAGCCTGGAGCCTGTTTCAGATTCTGTGTCTCCCTCTCTCTGACCCTCCCCTGTTCATGCTCTGTCTCTCTCTGTCTCAAAAATAAATAAATGTTAAAAAAAAAAAAGAAATAACCCACTTTTTACCAACTCTACTCCTGGATATGACCAGCAACTCTGGGCCTGCTTGCTGCTAACCCAGCATAGTGCAGGTGGGCACTTTAAGTTAAACACACGTGTGATTTGAGGCTTCCTTTAAGTGGGTCATTTTGGGTTTCCGTATAAGAGGAAGCTTGGTGGTGGTGATACATGTTTAAGGCAAAATAGGAAGAGTGCCGAAGGAAAAATACCTATCTAGAATTGTGGCAGAAAGTAGTGTTTAAGGTATGCACTTTTACATTGACAGAACTCAGCAAAGAATTCACACTTACTAAGCACTTACTATGCGCCAGGTGCTAAAAGCTAAAAGCTTTCCATTGATTATTTCATTCGTTTCCTCACACTAATTCTGTGAGGTAAGCGTTCTTACAACCTCTGTTCCACTAGTCAGGAAGAAGAGTCTCAGGGAGGATAAGTGACCTGCAGAACATCACATGCCCTGAAGTTGCACGTGACAAGATTCAAATCCAGGCAGTCTGACTACGTGTGCTCCTAACCTCACCTACTATAGCAGCTTATTTAGGGTTCAAGCTCCTGATTATCGGGGGCAAAGGCATAAGGGGCATCTGGCTCCTTCACCGAGGACATGGTGCATAGCTCCATTCGTGGACACATCTATGCCTTTACAGGTGGGGTCATGCAAATCCTCTCCTTTTCAGTCCCTGGGTTTATCACTGGACCTGACATATTTCTGAATAAATTTGTGCTTGTAATTAGATTAAATATCCAACATTCTTCCATAAAAGCCGAGTGCAAAGTAAGCGGTCGAGGGAAACCAAGGCCAAAGATAAGGGACTTGGAAGACATTTGCTGGATCCTTCCGGGCACCAGATGTTGAGGCTGAAAATGATCATAATATGATATGCCTCAATCTACTGGGAAAAAACCTTGTTTAATCACCCATCCCTCAATAAAAATGTAAAAATAAGGCAGTACATTCTTTGAGAGCAGATCTTTTATAATTCTCCCTACACATCTTGTGGACGTCAATTAAAAAAATCTTCAGTATAAGAACTTACGATGGCTTCTAAGTTATGTAAAATTTCTCTATTGATTTAAAATTGTTTGCTATCTACTTTCTAGAGTCCCGGTTTCTACTTAATATTAGTAGCAAGGGCTGCTCTTTGCAGTGGAAGATGGTGCCAGTGACTCACTTTCTGGAGGGCCACATGCTCGGAGTGGCTTCTCCTCGTGGGAAGGATTTACATCCTTTACATTTGGAGGTTGACGTTCTTCCCCATGTAAGGTGAATAGGTCATCGTGGGACTCAAACCTTAAACTCAGCATTGACACCACACTGTTTCCATGGACTAAGAAAAGCACTAATGACAATATATGTTGAACCCTAAATGAAATACCTATTTTAGAATGATTATACCATGAAAAAGATTCATGAACATTTAATCCCAGAAGGGACGTTGAAAATCACCTTACTGTAATCACCAAGGGCACCCAGGTGGCTCAGTTGGTTGAGCATTTGACTTCAGCTCAGGTCATGACCTTGTGGGTTCATGAGTTTGAGCCCCACTTCAGGCTCGCTGCTCTCAGCCTGTCAGGGCAAAGCCTCTGTCCCCCTCACTCTGCCTCTCCCCTGCTTGTACTCTCCCCCCAAACAAATAAATATTAAAAAAAAAATCACCTACTGTAAGCTTATATTTTTATACTGGCAGTAAGAGCTTTTAACAAATAACTCTTTAATTTATTTACTTAAGGATTTTTTAAAAACATTTATTCATTTTTGAGGGACTGAGACAGAGCACGAGTGGGGGGAGGGGCAGAGAGAGAGAGACACAGAATCTGAAGCAGGTTCCAGGCTCCATGCTGTCAGCACAGAGCCCAACATGGGGCTCGAACTTGTGAACCGTGAGATCATGACCTGAGCTGAAGTCGGACACTCAACTGACTGAGCCACCCAAATACTTTTTTTTTTTTTTTTAAATGGGTGAGAACAATAAGCACCCAGAGGAATGTGATGTGCCCAAGATCCTATTGCTACTAGTAATCAACCCTGACTGCACAATGGAGTAACTGGGAGAGTTCTTTAAAAATACTGATGCTTGGGCCACACTGTAGACAGATGAATCAGAATTTCTGGGCCTCCACCCTGGGTTCTGGCACTTTTTAAAAAGCTCCCAGGTGTCTTACTCTGAAGCCAAGAGTTGAGAACCACTGAGCTAGGCAAGAACCTAGAGTAATCAAATCCACTGTAGTCTGTCATTCCTCATCCCTGAGCCCATGACAGACTTGCCTAGTGGATCATGGAATGTTTTCCTGCTGTGCCTCACCTGGCCTCCTCCTCATACTGTTCCTGGAAGCTACCACCTGCCCATCAGCATTGGGTGACAACCTGAGACCTAGCTATTTCTGGGCACTCATGGTATCTTGCTTCCTCTAAACAAAATTCTAGAAAATATCTGAAGGTATTATTTTGGTCAAACCAGGATCGTATATTCTCATAGTCCAGCGTGGTCATCTGTTTGTCCATCAGGGCTCCGCTAGGGCATACCAGGGTGAAGTCCCTGGATTACTCAACTAAGGTTCTGCTCTAGCTCATCCTGTGGAAAACAATTTTCCCTTTCCCTCCACACACAGATGCAGTTGGGTTGATCTAGGTTTTTAAAAAATTATTTATTTTTTATTTATCTTAGGGAGAGAGAGAGAGAGCATGAGTCGGGGGGAGGTGCAGGGGGGAGAGAGAATCCTAAGCAGGCTCCATGCTCAGTGCAGAGCCCAATGCAGGGCTTGATTCCCATGACCCTGGGACCATGACCTGAGCAGAAATCAACAGTTGGATGTTCAATCGACTGAGCCACACAGGCACCCCAGGTTGATCGAGGTTTGAATCCTACTCTGCTATTTACAACCCATATGATTTTGGGCAAGTTCTTTATGTGTCAGTTTCCTCAACCCTTAGTAAGAATAATGATGAAACTGTCTCATGGGTTCATTCTTCTTGCCTCTCTTCTGGTATTGGTCTCTAGCAAATTGAGGCCTTCTTTATCTATCTGAATCCTCTGGGCTCCTTGATAACAGCTTGTTCTGACGAACAAATTCTTGACAAGAAAGGATTGGTGCTTAGGCCTCACTCCCTAGTACTCCAAGAGCCTATAATGGCCTTCTGAAGACAATGACTATGTTTCAACACATTTTTTTCTTGGGGACTTTGTACTCCCCTAGCCAGAGATAAGCTTTGAAATTTCCTAACAATCTGGATTATTTGAATCGATTCTATTCAAAACTGAGAGCAAAGGATGCAGACTTTTGATCTGGATGCAGGAAACAGCAGTCCAGCAGCCTGGGTCACCACTCAGGGCCATGAAAGAGTCACGCAGACACTGCCTTGTTTCTAATTGGAACCAGAGTTTCATTTAGATCCTTGAGGCAGGCCAATCCCCCAGAGCTCTGATCCCTATTGTTTTTTGGTTGAAGTGTGAAGTTCCTTCCAGCCTCTGCTTTCAACACTGCTCCATTCTTGGCCAACTCTGTTCACCACGAGTTCCGGAACTCCCATTCTATGGTACACTCCACATGCTCTCCCTCTGCCTTCACTGAACATAGCTTTCCTGGGAATGCCTCCTTAAGATTCTTTCATTGTCAGGGTGTGGGATATCATTCTTAACCCTCTGAGCTCAACAGGTGAGGATGTGCAGTCCTCTTGGAGGGAGGGGAAAGAGTAATTGTGAACAAGAGCACCACACACACTCATGTCCCTCAGAAAAAGTGTTTGTCAGCTTTCTCTCTCAGCTGCTTCTCCCTGTTAGTTCAATTTCTATTCCATGGGACTGTAATGGACAGGTTTCCTCATTCAACCCTACTTGCCTGGGTAGCCTCAGATCTTACTGCTGCATTCCTCCACCCACATTCACTACAAAAAAATCAAACCATATCAATTTACTTGTAATTCTTCAAACACGTCAAGACAGCTTGAGAATAATCTTCTCCATGGAGGAAGAACCTTCTTCTCTCCCAACCTGATTTAAATGCCTGTCCTTTGTAAGGACACTGTTTACTTCTGAGAGCAGTCATGGTCTCTGTAGTAAGTGGTTCACTTGTTTCCCCCACTGACTGAAGGCTCTAAGAGGATGCATAGTGTCTTTTTGAAACCCACGTTTCTCTGACCCTAGAATCTGGGTACTTCTCCACTACAAGTACTGCACCTCTCAGTGTATGGATGGTACAACACTGGGTCCCCAAGTCCTTTTAAGAGGAACAGTATTCATACCATTTTCAAGGCAAAAGGAAACATGTTATTAAATCCAACTCTTATTTTATACATGGGCCAAAGACACAGTGGCTTCCCCATGGTGCCCCAGGAAGTTAGTGGCACAGCTGTCTCAGACAGTTCCTCATATACCACTGAGAGATCATTCAAGACTTTAAAGAACTTGAAATCTAATCTTCAGGATGACTACAGTAAGCCACAAAAAATACAAGGTATTATATGAGAAAAAGTTTGAAAGCAGATGAAAGGGGGAGAAATCATATCTTCAGGCTGGCATGGGGTGTGGGTAAGGAGGATACAAAGGATTTGTAGAACAGCTCTCAACCTTTTTGGTCTCAAGACCCTTTTACACTCTTAAAAATTATGTGAACCCCAAAGAGCTTGTTTTTTGCAGTTATATCTATTGATATTTATATTAGAAATTAAAACTGAGAACATTATTAAAACTATTTAAAAGTAATGAACAATTATGTTGTTATATTTTTATGAAAATAACTATATTTTACAAAACAAATATAGTTAGAAGAGTGGAAATTTGGATTAATGGATTGGCTCAGTTGGTTAAGCATTCGACTCTTAATTTTGGCTCAGGTCATGATCTCACAGTCATGGGTTCAAGCCCTGTGTTGGGCTCTGCACTGATAGCGCAAAGCCTACTTGGGATTCTGTCTCCCTCTCTCTTTTTCTCGAGATAAATAAACTTAAAAAAAAAAAAAGTGGCATTTCATGTTTCTGCCAATCCCTTTAACTCTGACTTACTAGAAGACAGCTAGGGTCTCATATCTACCACTGCCTTCACTCTTGAGATCTTGTTTTGGTTGAAGACTTAGACGAAAATTCAGCCTCATGTAGACATGTATTCGGAAAAGGGAAGAGTATTTTAAGAGCCTTTTCAGGTAACTGTGGCTCTTCTTCAATACTACATCAAAACTCGAAAAGTGCTAGTTTCTTAAAAGCCAGTTACCCTGTGGAAACGGAAATCCTATCGAACTTTTAGTACTCTCTTACATTAAAATCCATTGGTCTATCTTGTATCTTATTTGTATGTATGTATGTATATATGTATGTATGTATGTATGTGTGTGTGTATGTTTATCTTTGAGACAGAGAGACAGAGCATGAGCGGGGGAGGGGCAGAGAGAGAGGGAGACAGAATCCGAAGCAGGCTCCAGGCTCTGAGCTGTCAGCACAGAGCCCGACGCGGAGCTCAAACCTACTGTGAGATCATGACCTGAACCAAAGTCGGAGGCTTAACTGACTGAGCCACCCAGGTGCCCCATATCTTTCATTTTAAATGCATAGTTTTGTGATATCATGCGTTGGCCATTTAGCAATGTTGATTTGCTGAATTATACAGATTTTCCAAATATTTTCGCATTTCATTACATAGTATGGAAAAAAAAATCACTTGTCTATATCACCACTAGTCTCGTCAGGAAAGTCTTTAAGTATTCAGGATGATGTCATACAGTGCTCAATACCTTTTCCAGAATTCTTATTTTTGCTTTGAAGACTTGAATTTTATCATTGGCAACAAACACTGTCAGTTATTTTTTGGAGGTGACTCACTCAGTTTATTTTTGAGAAAACATATGCCAAATATTCAAGTCTGATTTTGCAGTGTTCTTTCATGCAAAAATGAATTCGATGGAAAAAGTGGTTTGTTCAGCTCACAACTCAATTGCACCAGTGCTTTTGGTGAACTCCCCATTTAGTCACACAGTGTATTAAAAAGATACGTTCTTGGGGCGCCTGGGTGGCGCAGTCGGTTAGGCATCCGACTTCAGCCAGGTCACGATCTCGCGGTCCGTGAGTTCGAGCCCCGCGTCAGGCTCTGGGCTGATGGCTCAGAGCCTGGAGCCTGTTTCCGATTCTGTGTCTCCCTCTCTCTCTGCCCCTCCCCCGTTCATGCTCTGTCTCTCTCTGTCCCAAAAATAAATAAACGTTGAAAAAAAATTTTTTTTAAAAGATACGTTCTTGAAGACCAAGATTAATAATTTTTACTGCCTTTACCAAGGACATTCTTAAGTAAAACTGGCTTTTTCTACTGCATATGCCTGTGCCACTCACTACTTTATATCACGCTCAATAAGGTGTCAGGAGGTGGGCCGACATTTGCACCGTCAGTATGAATGTCAACACAGGGAAAAGGGAAGTTAATGTCTTCGTGTTATGAAAATAGGTTTGACCGTGTGGACCCTCCCCTGAGAGTGGACAAGGCTCTGACAACTATAAAAGGTACAGACTTTGAAAAATGAGTCAGATTTTGATAGGATAAGATGAAGGGGAGTAGGAACATCAAGAGGCTGTAAAACGTGAGCGTATCTAAGGAATAGTGGGTAGGATATATGTCTGGTTGGAAGAGGAGGGAACCAGAGGCAGATAAGCTGAGGAGACACCCTGAAAGGCCCAGATGGCTTCATGACAGTTATTTAGGTTTAAACCAGACAGGAAGAGGAGGCTAGGGTGAGTGGTTTTTTTCTTTTGTTTCTGAAAGCTTTAGTTTCAAGTTATGTAAAAATAAAGCTTGCCATGTTTACATTTGCTAGTTATGAAATAAAAATGAAAGCATAGTTGTTTTCCTCATAAGTAATGTTAGGGAATGAAAAATAAACTTGTGGTCAAACGCTTTGCTATACAAAACATGCTGCACTATTTGATTTAGACAGTATTATTTTCAGAAGGAAAAAGAATAAGAACATTTATTAAGCACTTATTGTGAACTAAACACAATGCTAGTCACTTTTTGTATAATTTAATCCTTACAACAAGCTTATAAAACAGAGATCATTCATACAGATGAGGCAGAAAAACCCCAGAGAGTTGAGTAACTTTCCAAGGGACATGACTCAACTCTGATTTAGTAACATTTCATATTGTCACCTATTATTTCAACACATTTGGGGAGAGTTTGAAAACAAATTAACAACCACATACACATCAATATATCCATATATCCATTCAATCTTTCAAAATAGGGTATAAAATGGTGTCACAAACCCAAATAAATACATTAAATCTTTAAAAAGATGCATATTTTGAATTTTTCTTCCCTTCAAAAACTATTTTTTAAACAATAGGTAAAGCTGTATTACTAGTAGTGTGTTGGCTGACGGAAGTTTTGTTAAAATGTAGCATACGAGGGGTGCCTGGCTGGTCAGTTGGTAGAGCATGCAACTCTTGACTCTTGACCTCTTGACTCTTGATCTCAGAGTTGTGAGTTTGAGCCCCATAGTGGGCGTAGGGATTGCTTAAAAATAAAATCTTAAAAAAATAAAAAAGTAACAACAGAGAAAAGTCAGCATTTGAAAGTTACTGCTAAGCTTTACCATAGGACTTACTGGATGCAAACACCTTTTTATTCCATATTTTAAAATATCACAGAGAAAAGGAGGGAAAGCAATTCAAAATCATAGTCTGATGCAATCTTCTTTGGCCCAAGAGAAAAAAGACACCGAGTTCACAGACGTCAACAAGGGTGTAGACGTATACCACCATACCAACATGGCTCGTTCTTGTACTTGGACCTGCTCCTTTGAATGTCAATGCTCCAGAAGCTCCCTGCACAGTGTGGTTGTGTTTGCAGCCTGTGTGAGGAGGCACTTTGGAACCAGTCTCCTGGTGAGCAGCACACAGAAACCTGGAGCCGGTGGAGCCCACACCTAACCTGGAGCCCAGAAGGCCGTGAAGACAGTACCATTTCCTCAGTGGTGGACTGCTGCAGTAAGAATGTCTTTCCCCTCTCAGTTGAGCTGTCCTCCCATGGGAATCCCAGCACTCCCATCAGGGATCCCACCCCTACAGTTCCTGGCTTTCCTCCACCTGTACCTCCAGGGACTCCAATGAGTCCTGTACCAATGAACATTATGGCTGCTGCTGCTCCAAAGGTCTTAGTACCCACTGTGTCTACGGTTGGAAAGCGTTTGGGAATAAGAAAGGATTATCCAGGCTTAAAGACTAAAGAAAATGATGAAAACTGTGATCCCACCACTACAGTTTTTTTGGTAACACTTCTGAGTAAGCCTTGGACATGCTTATAAGACAACTCCTTGCTAAATGTGGCTTGGTTTTGAGCTGGAAGAGAGTACAAGGTGAATCTGGAAAACTTCAAGCCTTCAGATTCTGTGAGTATAAGGAGCCTGAATCTATCCCTATGGCATTCAGGTTATGGCATGATCTGCAGATTGGATTGTAGAAGCTACTTGTTAAAGTAGATGCAAAGACAAAGGCACAACTGGATGAGTGGAAAACAAAGAAGAAAGCTTCTGATGAAAATGCCAGGCCAGAAACTCACTAACGATAAGAAGCCTCAGATGAAGAAGCAAAGAGATCAAATGGGCCTTTGGGCCTTTGAACTTTTAATACTGAATACTCCAGTGAACTAAATGCCCCCCTCACAAGAATTTGACTCTCACCCCATGAAGAAGAAAAGAAGCACATTTTCCTCAGACTTCCAGCAGCTCCACTAATCCCTTACCCACTCACCACTAAGGAGGATATAAATGCTATAGAAATGTTAGAAGACAAGAGACCTGAGATCAGTAAATTCAGACACACACACAAGAAACTGGGAGAAAGGAAAAAAGGAAATGGAGAGACAGGAAATTGACAAAGGACAGAGAGAAGGAGAGAAGGAATGTGAAGGGGAGCAAGAAAGGTGAGAGTGGGCATGAAAAAGGGAGAGAATGTGAATGAGGAGAGGAGAAGGCATGGGCGAACAGGATAGGGACTGTGACTATGATTGGGAGAGGAGCTCACATAGGAATAAGCATTGGAGTTGATCAGGAGAAAAGAGCAGAGATTCTGAAAGGGAATGGGGAGAAAGAATGTAGAGAGAGAAAGGAAGTGGGAGTGCAGGGGGAGAAGACAAGAAGCAGGACTGTGAAGAGGGTGAAGATGCAGATGAATGAAGAAAACCTGAAAACTTTGAGAGAAAGAAGCTTCTTACCAAGAGTCCCTTAAGAAATGGGAATGCAGAGACTGGAAGAAAACCCAGGAGTATGAGAAAGAGGCTGAAAGAGAAGAGAGAAGAGAAATGGCAAAAGAAATTGAATGCCTAACGGAATTCTTGGAAGATTATGATGGTAAAGATGACCGAGTATTACAGAGGAGCTTCCTTCAGAAAAGGGTGCATGATAGGGAAAAGGAAATGGAAGCAGATGAACGGGATTGAGGAGAGAGAAGGAAGAACTAGAGGAAATCAGGCAGGGCCTTCTGGCTGAAGGGCGCCAGGATCCAGATGCAGAGCTCCAGAGGACGCAATGAGACGGTGAGAGGGCGCAGACAAGCACAAGAAAAGCAAGAACCAGAACCAGAGGAAGGAGAAAAGCAAGAAAAAGAAGAAAAATGAGAAGAACCCATGAAAGAGGAAGAGCCAGAGCAAAAGCCTGGTCTCAAACTCACTCTGAGGCCATCAGTTCTGCCCCATCTGTTCCCTCTGCCAGTGGCAATGCAACCCCCAAAAGTCTTGGGGATGAGTTTCCCTGTGATATTATTATTGCTCATGAAGACTCCCCAGATCAACAACAACCTGAAGAACATAGGCCAAACAATAGGGCTAAGTCTTTTTTTTTTTTAATATTAATGTTTACTTACTTTTTGGGGGGGGGAGGGGCAGAGAGAGAGGGAGACACAGAATCGAAAGCAGGTTCCAGGCTCTGAGCGGCCAGTACAGAGCCCCACACGGGGCTCAAACTCACAAACCATGAGATAATGAAATGAGCTGAAGTCGGATGCCTACCCAACTGAGCCAGACAGGTACCCATGAGTAGGGCTAAGTCTCAAATGGGGTACTTCCAACAGTCTGGTCAGTCTAATTCTGGTCAGTGAAGGGAGAGAAACTCCCTTCACTGACTCAGTCTGGTCAGTGAAGGGAGAGAAACTCCCCATAGATGGTGTCTCAAACAAATTTGAGGATGAAGTCAGTGATGATATACTATGAAAAAGGAAACTTGGATTACCGTGAGGATGACAAAATGCTGCCCAAAGGCACGGTAAACACTGAAGAAAAGCACAAACGTGTAAGAGTCTCACTGAGAAGATCCTTACAACCAAACCTGAGCTCTCTGCGTATCTCCCAGGTTGGTCTATTGTGGATTCTCTATTGACAGAAGGACAGATTAGACCATTGATTAATAAGAAAATCATAGAAGGGGCACCTGGGTGGTTCACTCAGTTGAGTGTCTGGCTCTTGGTTTCGCCCCAGGTCATGATCCCAGTGTTGTAAGATCGAGTCCCGTGTTGGGCTCCTTGCTGAGCATGGAGCCTGCTTAAGATTCTCTCTCTCCCTCTGCCTCTCTCCCCTGATCACTCTTTCTCTCTTAAAAATAAATAAATAAATAAATGAAAATCATAGAATACATAGGTGAAAAAGGAGCTACATGAGTTGTTTTTGTCTGTTCCAACGTTATGGCTCACAGTTTACCTCTAAGTATTTTCGATGATGTTGCCATGGCACTTGATAAAGAAACAGGAAGTTTTTATATCAAAACGTGGAGATTACTGATATATGAAACAAAAAAATTGGTCCCGTGAAGTGAGACTCTTTTTCACATTAGAAAAAAAAATACCACTGCTCTTTTATCATACATGTACACACACACACTTAAACTTATGGCATGTTTCTCTTCTCCAATGTAAATAAATAAATTCTCTGACCAACTGGATGGTTTGAAACTCTTGTTATCATTTTAAAAGAAATTACCGAAATTATTTCAAATTAATCCTCATATGAATATTTTACTATAAAATAAAACAACTAAATACAGAATAAAGCTATTTATTATTTATAGGCAGGATTTATTATTTACTTATTATTCTAGGCAGGATAAGGATCTGAGAGTATAATACAGCTCAAGGAAAGTAGCTACCTAGCTTGACAAAAAATAGGTAATTGCTAAAGTAGAAAATGAGAAATATTGAAAACAAATAGGCAAAACATCTTGAAAGTTTTATAGACTTTAAATTTTAAAATTATAACTTATCAGAAACTATACTTTTCTTATGCATTGTTACTAAAATAGTTGCATTTTGGCTTAAATTATTTATCCATCAGTATACAAACATAATATTCTTTCTACATTTTAGATTACAGATTGTACAACTGCCAACAACAATGTGAGCTCATATATATATTTCTGACATTGGGGAATTATGTTATGGAATGCCAAACATGAGCAATGTATCTAGGATATAGAATAGGTATGAAACAATAAAAAAGAAAAAAATTTTCAAATTAATGATTTAGTAAATTTGCACATTTGAATATAAAAAAAATGCCATCATTATGACCAATGGTTTCTCAATCAAATCCCCTTGTTTCTCATATAATTACACACAGATAAAATTTTAGGGAGTAAAAACTTTTTATTCAAAAATAAAGTAAGTAAGGTCTGTATACATTGTCAATACAAAAATGTAAGCATCTGCCACTATGAGTTCCGTTGCAATGCTAGACCTACTAGAGTAAGTTTTACAGGTAAGCAAATGTGTCACGGCTAGGAAAAGGATTTTAATGGCCGATCCTTCTTCTTACTTGAATCAGGTGACTGGAATGGATTCAGCTTAAGACTAAGCAATCACAACCTTGTGTCATACATTTGAATGATATCTTAGACACATGCAAAAAAGAGCTTATGGTAGATTGGAAAGCCCCCAAAATTTCTTGATGGTGCTGGGAACTGATAGTTTTTAGGTAACTGACTTCCTGAATGGGCTGCTATTGTAGGGTTTCTCAAGTCTCAGTGATGTAAAGGAGAAGCCTAACAGATCACCTGTTGGTTCAATTATGCTTTATTTCTCTTTCATGCACTCCTGTAGTAAATAATGTATTAACCTAATCCTACCAAAAAATCAACAGGCTGCCTGAGAAAATATCTTACTTGATGTTCACTTGATGGAATTTTAGGCACTGAAGGCTAGAAAGTACTTGGAAAAAATCTAACAATGATCTATCTGTATTAGGATTTTTCCTTGTGATTTTAGGTGCATCAAAAAAAATTTTTTTTATATATAAATGGATTATTTGTTAAAATAGCAAACTAAGTAACTTTTGATATCTAAATCAACAAAAGAAGAAATAAGTTAAAACTAGTAATACATATTTATCATTATTATGCATATCACTGTGAGTTGTTGAGGTAAGGTCAGATATAGGCAGTGTTTTCATTTACAGCATACCAGTACTCCTAAAAATCCTTCAGTGAGCCACTGATCACATGGTTTCTGCCATGTATAAATTATGATTTTTGGCAACAATAGATTTGACCGGAGGAGATGATGTATACACCCCTCAGTGACCTCTCTACACTGGCTGGCTTTATCCCCTTTAAATATTATACGTGAGGAATATTTAGCTAAATGTATTAGCAGTGACTAATACTGCAGTTGCTAATGAATGGCTATATGTTTGTATAAAACGTCATAATTAAACTTCCATTTAACAGGAGATAGGTTAGCAAAGAATTTGGATGAACTGCTATCTTATTTACTAAGTAAAATGCCCATATATCGAAAAGAAATAACTCCAAAATTATTGGACACATTATCTTCTCAAGTCCATTTGGTCTTTGAAAATCTGTGCTGTATAGCCATTAAATGAAATTTCCTGTCTTTTTCCAAAGGGCATGATACTGCTATGTACCTTTACCTAAATATGATGATGATTAGTGGAGATTGCTCTCACGGATACATTTGTTTAAACACAAAAAGTTTGCATTCTTAATGTTTACCACAAACCCAACGAAGCTGATGTTCAGTCTGAAGGTCAGTCAGTTCTTCAATAGTTCTCCAGCTGCACTGGCAGGCATATGCCCGTGTTCCTTTCTTCTTTACCAACTTTGTTCTTAATTTGTGGAATTCTGGCATGTTGTTCCTATTAATAAAAAATGAAGATTTTAGCATAGTGGCTTTGTCTTATCAGAGATGACATGATATGAGAAGAGAGTAGGAGGGATGGTGGTTCATCTCCTACCTCAAATACTCACCTATACCATATTTTTAAAAGCCTGCAATATGGTCAGTGGAAGGCACATAAGAGGCATAAAGACAATAGGCTTCTGATGGGTTAACTATAGCAATTTCTCATTAATAGAGAAAAAGTGCCTGCTTTTTCTATTTGTTGAACTAATACTGTATCTTTCATTTATCAGAAAGATATACTATTGGCAACAGAATAAATGTCTATGCTGCATTAATGTTTATTCATTTTTGAGAGAGGCAGAGAGATAGAGCATGAGCTGGGGGAGGAGCAGAGAGAGAGGGAGACACAGAACCTGAAGCAGGCTCCAGGCTCTGAGCTGTCAGCACAGAGCCTGACATGGGGCTCGAACTCACAAATTGTGAGATCATGACCTGAGCCAAAGTCGCATGCTTAACTGACTGAGCCATCCAGGAGCCCCTGTCAGTAATGTTAAAACAATTAAATCAATGGGCAGGACCATTATAAAAAGTGATAACTATCTGACTTGATGCTACTATAAAAAAAAAAAAGAAGTTAATTTAAGTTTAATTAACTGAAAATCAATTATGGTTTTCATGATAATCAATGTATCAAATTTATGTAACAGAAAAAAAGGAAAAATTCAAAATGAAGTGATGAAAAAGTACAAAGCAAAATTATGAAACACAGTATAAATATTAAAAAAAGAGACAAAAAGTGCTATTACCTTTGAGGTCACTGCAATGGAAGGCAGGCTACAAAGTGCCCTCTGGTGGCCAGTGGGCACCATACTCAGTACTGTATTGTACTAAACCCAGGCATAATTTAGGTTTGAACCTAACAAAATCTCAGAGATTTTCCTGGCCAACTTTGTTTTCAGGAAACTGACACTTTGACTAGGTAACTGTTACAGCAAACTAGGGGAAAAAATGAATAATCTAAGTTTTATCAGAAGGGAAAAAACTCCACAAAACTGTGTTTAATGAAAACTAAGTGGTTAAATGAAGAAAAAAAAGTTCTTTATTCAAGCTGTAATATATTGTGACAAATTTAACATTTGATACTTGACTGAATCCTTAACTGGAGATTTTATGAGCAGGAATCATGAATAGCCAGGAAACTAATTAATGTATTCCGAATTTTTTTTAAGGAAGCACATATCTTAAAAGCTTAGAGGGATCCCTGTTGGGGGGGCTCAGTCAGTTATAAGCATTCAACTTTGGCTCAGGTCATGATCTTATGGTTTGAGCCCTACGTTGGGCTCTCTGCTGTCAGCACAGAGCCTGCTTTGGATCCTCTGTCTCCTTCTCTCTCTGCTCCTCCTCCACTTGTTCTCTCTCTCTCTTTCTCAAAATAAAGAAATAAAAAAAAGCTTAGAAATATAATTTTCTGTAAAGAAAATGATTTAGTAGAAAAACACAAGCATTTTATTTAGCTATTATGGCAGGATGATCAAGTAGAGCTTATACTTCTCTTTGAAAATTCCAGAACTTGTCAAAGCTAGAATACACTATTTCTCTCATCTATAAAATAAGGACAATAAAACAAACCAAGGTACAGACTGACACCACTATAAATGGTTCCCTGTGTTGTCAGGCAATTAACGGCATCCTGCAAACGTTTTAACTTGCCTTCTTTGGTGACCACCTACTTGTGCTTTTCTTCAGCTGTGATTCCTTACCCTCCTCAAATGTTTCATCTTCCCTCCAGTCCTTTACTTTCTGTAGATCACATCCCCATTCAGACAGCTAGGCCATCAAATGTGAAAAATCTTCCATTTCCTAGCTTTCCCCCTGAATACATCACTATTTTACCTCCCTCTACTCAGTCACAGAGGGCTCATCCCAGCATTGATACTACATGCATTCTATTATTCTACACTAGTTTTATAAAAGTTTATGGTTTATACTGGTGACATATGGGGGTTACTGACCACTCATTACATTAACCGGAAATTAGTATAGAGCAGAGGATTGAGAAAAGTCAGAAATGGCAAAACGGATCTGAAATCACAAGCTAAGTTTTCCAACTCTAGAATTAACAAGTGGGCTAACCTGATCTGGGATTTGGGGACTTCACTAGGCTTTATTTGGGTTGGGAAATGTGAAACCTCTCAAACTGTAATTTTTCCATGTACTTGTATATTTGAAGTTTTGTGAAGCGGATTCAAAGTTTTCATAAGATTTTGAAAGCGGTTTGATGTGAGACAGTTTAAAAATAATTCAAGTAGAGAAGATTCCTATGGATTTACATGAGAATGGCTGCCAAAAGAGGTGCAGAAGAAACTCTCACCTTTTTCCTTCTCTTCACTACTGGAGACAGCTGCAATATATTCTGATTACTTGTATCAGAAAATACAATTCTTATTCAGGCCCAGGTTTGGGCGGGGGAGAGGGGGTGCAAAATGCATGCCTTATGCGCTTTTATTAGTTTTTAGCTCTTAATTTTTATTTGAAAATGTGAAGTACAATTCAGATACATTTTTATAACTTACATCATCTTAAAAATGTTAGGTATGGTGTAAGTATTCAAGAATTTACACACTGTGGGGCACCTGGGTGGCTCAGTCGGTTAAGGGTTTGACTTGATTTCAGCTCAGGTCATGATTTCACGGTTCATGAGTTTGAGCCCCGTATCGGGCTCTGTGCTGACAGCGAGGAGCCTGCTTGGGATTCTCTCTCTCTGCCCTTCTGCCACTCACACCAGTGCACTCTCTCTCTCTCTGAAAAGAGTTTGCCACTCGCACCAGTGCACTCTCTCTCTCAAAAGTAAATAAACATTAAAAAAAAAAAAAGAATGTGCAAACTGCAAAATATGAGTAAGACACTATCCTGAGCACAAGGAGGAAGGCAGACGTATACCAACTAAGATTTTCAATCTTCTATTCCAGTGAGTGCTATGATAGGTACAAAGTGCTGTGGAGACACAGGAAAAAACGAAATTACTTCCAAGTTGACAGGAGTGGTGAGGGAATCATGGAAGACACGCAATGAACTGTACCCTGAGGGGCAGTTCAGGTTTAAGTAGATAAATGGTGGGATGGTGGGAAGGTGTCCCAGGACGGGAAGAGCTTGCACTGTCCGAAGAAATAGCAGTACTGAGTACTCTGACGCAGCAAAAATCTTGTGAAGGTGAGAAGTAAACTGGGGAAGGACAAGGTGGATGACAGACAGATGGGGGCTGGCTTGTGAAGGGTCTTGCTCTGTACTAAGGAACCTGGACATGCTTCCATAAGCAGAAGACTTTTGGGCAAGAGAATGGCACCCTCAGAGTTATGCTTTAATTCTCAGCAAGGAAAGGGTGGTCAGAAAGAAGAGAAGGTAGGCAGAAAAATCAGTGAGGAGGCTCTTTCTACACTCCTGCCAGAAGTAACAAATCGTCACATAGCCTGACAGCAGATGGAGAGATGAAATGGTCAAGAGGTGGAGGCTACATGATCTTGCCAAGTCCACCAAGAGACATTAGAGCAAAATAAGAAATAAAAAGGTATACTGGTACGTTTTTTCACAGAGGGAAGTTCTCTGGAAACATACCTGAAAAACAGATAATCGCATGATTTGTCCCACATAAAGTCGTCGTAGCTTACTACCCAGAAATCACATGCTACACAACGCAGATGGTCACAAGCTCTGTTCAGAGAAAAAGAACAGTACGTTGAAGATTACTGGTAAAATTAAATAGGGAATTCTGGTGATTTATTAATAGGATACACCACATATTAGAGACGACTGAGTAAACAACAGAAAAGTAAAGATTAATGTGATTACATCTTATTTTTTAACTAAAGGACTGATTATTTTTCAGGTAAAAATTTTCAGGTTAAATTTCTGCACAAACTTGCAGGTTTGATTTATGTACAAACCTACATATTTTACTAAGATCTTACATACTGATACACACACACACATGCATACTGTACAGATATAAGACAGACAAAAGGGATGTGCAGATCTTTTAGTTCAGTGGTTTTCAAATTGTGTCTGAGGGAGATCTTCACTTAGGATTAACTTCTTTAAGTTGCTTCCCTTCCTATTGAAAATTCCAGGGGCGCCCCTATCACAGAATTTGCCACATCATATGGAAATGAATCTATCACCCCATAAGCTACTTAAATGCTGGGACAGTATCTTACTTGCTTCAGTTGCCCCACTATTTGGCATTAATGTATTCATTCAGTCACTTAAAAGATATTTACCCAAAGAACACTATGTGCTGGTAACACTCTGTCTTCATGGAGCTTAGATTCTAATGAGAGAAGAAATAAACAATACTCATAATAACTAAATAATATAGTATGTTAGAAGGTGAAAAGTGCTTCCAGTTTTTGAAATGATAAGTAGAGTAAATAAAATTGGGAGTATCAGGAGGGAGTGGATTGCAATTTTAAGTAGTCTGCACAGGCCTCACTGAGAAGTACATCTGAGCAGGTTCTTTAAAGGGAGTGAGAGGTGGTTAAGAAAACGGGTTAAGAGAAGGTTATATTTAAGAAGCCAGGAAAAAAAGCGTATTTTTATGTTGATGGTAAAGATGCAGAGAAAAGAGAAACACTGATGATACAGGAGAAAGAGGGTAGAATGACTGGAATGACACTTAACAGGTACTAGGTACTTACTGAAAATGTGAGGAATTGAAATGTCACATGTTTCTCAAAACTCATACTACACAGTAAGTTTAGGAGTAAAATGACAATATGTGGAAATACTTATGAACTGCTGCTGCAAACAATTTGATTTGTATAGTGACTGTGATTTACTTTAAAAAAGAAGACATTTCCTCCACTGTTTGAAGTATTTAAAAACTAGAATCAATGTACGGGGTGCCTGTGTGGCTCAGTTGGTTAAGCGCCATACTTCAGCTCAGGGCATGATCTCACGCCTTTGTGGGTTCGAGCCCCGAGTCGGGCTCTGTGCTGACAGCTTGGAGCCTGGAGCCTGCTTTGGATTCTGTGTCTCCCTCTCTCTCTGCCCCTCCCCCGCTCATTCATTCTCTCTCTCTCTCTCTTAAAAATAAATAAACATTAAAAAAAAATTAAACAAACTAGAATCAATGTAGATACACATTTGATCATCTAAAAATTAAAAGGAAATAAAAAGAGGCTTTAAGATACCAAAAACAAAGTGAAAAGACCAGTGGTGACAGAGTGGAAGAAAATATTTTCAACACATTGCTGAATACTTAACGCTATAAAAGAGTGCTTACAAGTGACAACAACGACAACAAAAAACCCTTAAAAAAAATTCAATCTCTCTAATTCAGGCATCATAGTATAGACGTGGAGATAGACTGCCTAGCTTCAAATGTGATTCTACTATTTACTAGCTGTAGTCAAAAAACTTCATTGTGACTCAGTTTCCCATCTATAAAATGGGGGTAATAAGAATACTTCTATACCTCCTAGAATTATTATTGGGACCTAATGAGTTAATACCGGTAAAGTGCTAGTAACAGTGCCTGGCATAGTGTTTGTTAAATAGTTAAAAAATAACATAATTAAAATTTAAAGCAACCACAAATAAATGTTTTAATCTAGCACTTTCAGACATTCCTGGTGGGTATGTAAATTGCTATAACCTTTTCGGAAAAATCTTAGCACTATCTTAAAATCAAAATTACCGCTAGCTGTTGCACTAGCAATCCCATTTTTGGGCACCTATTACATATAAACAAAAACATCAGTATATAAGCATTTATCGGGAATCTGTACTGAACTGCAGCACTGCTGAAGTGGCAAAAACAGGATAGCACCTGGATACTTATTAAAAAGGGAAAAGACTGAACAACATGAAATATATTTATACTATGGAATATTAGGTAGCTGGATGATAAAGAGAATTAGATTTATCTATTGACCTAGAGGGATGTCTAAAGTAAGGTGCACAGTTAACATATATGGCATGATCCTATTTTTGTAAAAACAACTGAAAAAATTTCCTGTATAGGTGTTTGCAGGTTTGGAAGAACATGGAGAAAAGTGTGGAAGGTTATATACTATGTGACTAACACTGGCTGCCTCAGGGGTAGTGGGAATGGAGGGGAGAGAAGATTATTACCTTTCTCTTCATACATTTTTAAATTTCGTTTTTATTTTTTAAAATAAGCATTCAAGACATCTGCAATTAAAAAATAATAAAAAAAAACCCATCATTATATATATTTTTCACTTCTCTCTAAAATTCAGATATGGTAACTTCAAAATTGCGAATATTTTTTGTGCTGACAATTTCTTTGAAAATAAATGCTTTTATTTTAAAAATGATTACTCATAAAAAAATAAACACTCAAAATCTATACAAGTTTCATAAACAATTCTGTATTTTCTTTCAAACTGTTAACAATTTATAGGGTTGTATTTGTACATATGGAAATTTAACACAATTACATTCGTACGTATTTGAACTTGGAGTTTGAACGTACAAGTCAGGAAATGCAAAATGATGATTCCCAAAGCTGCCGTAACTTGCTTTCTTATGCATATGTAGTTTATTACATGATTGCACAGAGTGTTAACTTTAATGCCTTAATACATATGTGCAATTTGGCTAAATTATTGCTGTTGCGGGAACTATAATTTAGAATCTCCTGACATTTTGTATGTGTAAAATCTCAACCATAATGTTAAATATAGCTTTTTAATTTAATTTAAAATTTAGTAGTTTATTCAAATCTACTCACACTACCACATTTTCCTACAAACACTGCCCTGTGAGAAAAATAAAACTAACTTGCAGCTAAGAAATCATTCTGCTGCTACGATTCACTCTATTAGATCATAATTAGTAGCAGCCTATGAAATAATCCAGTCTTACAAGTAGTGTAAAAAATAGGAGAGTAAAATTCGATCTGGCTTGAAAATAACACTTTGGTTTTATCTATACTTTACTAATGCCACCATGCTTCCTGCTACTACTCTTTCTCCTTTCCACCAACTGGGTAAAAGACTCAAATCTTTACACTCTAAATTCATTCAGCATTACTCCCAAACCAGAGCTCCAGCTAGAAATCAGACAAATAAAACATATGGAAAATTAGACTCAATTTCCTTTATGCCCTTGGCATGTAAATAAGTGCTTATTTTTAGGGCTTAAATACATTTCTCTCTCATAACTATGTACATATTAGAGCACCTCTAAAAAAAAAAAAAGGCATGATTCTAATGAAAGATAAATTGTCAGGATTCTTCCTCCAAAATGTGGAGGGAACTCAAATACCAAGTTGTCACCATCAGCTTTGTCCTTTTGTCCAGCTAGTAAGTACAATCTTTACAATTTTAAAGATGTTCATGATGGGAATACCCAAAATACAGTCCAATATAGTCTTCTGCTTAGACGCTGGTTCTCAGTTAAATCCTGTCAGATATGCACAGTGGACTAGGAAGCCTTGATGTTTGGCAGTTGGAAAATGACAGTAGCAGCAATAGAAAAAACATCTAAGATTCATCCCTTTTGCATATATTACATGGTCTGCTGCAAACTGGTATACTAGAAAGCATCATAGGCCAAGAACACGTTACATATTTGAGTCCTCGATTTGTAATAATTTTTGTGACCTTGGCAAGGCGCATTACTTGGGGTGTCATTCTTGACAATGTTCTCTCTTAATTCCCATAGCCATTTAAACACTGAGTTCTGTCAGTTCTAGATTCTAAATAGCATAGACATGACACCTTTCCCTACAGCTACTGTCACCACTCAGGTTACAGCTACCATCACTGTCTCTTTCCTGGAGCACCATAACTACTACCTGCTGACTGGTCTCCCTGTGTCCTCACCAGTCTTGTCCCTCCAACTTCTTATCTATGTTCCATTCAGTAGCCAAAATGACTTCCTTTATCAATACAAGTATGATTGTCACTCCATCTGCTAAAAACAAAATCCAGTCCCCCCTTCCCCAAACAAACAAAACAACTAATGGCTTCCACTGCATATATCAATACATTTTCTAAAATCCTCCAGAGGGCTACAGGACCCCAAACAAAAATGTCCCTCAACTACCTTGCCAGCCCCATCAAGAGCCATTCTCTCCCCCACTCACTATGCTCCAGCTCACCTGGCTGTCCTGTGCTACTCCAAAACTCCTTCCCAGCTCAGGGATCATCTAACACCATGTGCCCTCTGGCTCTAATGGTCCTCTCTTTGCTAATTCATTTTTCATGCTGTAGTCTGGTTAAATGTTATTTGCTTAGGGAAGCATTCTCTAACCCTTCCTATTAACTGGGTGCTAATTATCTACGCTTATAGTACCCTGCACTTTCCCTTCAAATTATGTATTATATGGAAATTAAATACTTATTTGTGGAATTACCTATTTAAAGTCTCTCTCCTTATCTAGACTGATAACTCACTGAGAGCAGAGAAGTGTGCATTTATTTATCATTGACAACCTAGGACCTAGTAAACAGGTGGCTAATATGTGTTCAATGAATTTGACACCAGTGTCTCAATTTCCTTATTTATAAAATGGGGTTAAAAAATCTTGCTCTATTTGGATCCTGTTTTTTTTCCTGTGGAGTTGAACCAATAAGCATATTTAAAACAGTGCTCTGGACAGCATAAAGTACTTCACACATAAAATGTTTTACATGCATATGAACAGGTCTATCCTTCCCCTCCTGTGGGTATAGATCTGTGTTATGAAGAGGATGGTCTATGAGGGTATCTTTGTAATGGTAAGGAAGAAAAGATCCATGAATATAAACATTTATCTATGCATATATATGATAACAGTATGTGTTTTTTCCTTTTGTAGCTGTGCAGAAAGTAGGAAGGGGTTTGATGGATATTGGCATGCTCATGGGTCAATATTATCTAATAGGATCCCCCAGGTATAAAAATAGGCTGTTCTTTTGTCTACTTAAATTCCATCTGGAGCAAGACTCTTCTGTGCTAGAACCAAAGTACATGTAAAAAACACCATATAAAAGAAAATCTTCATGAAATATTTACTTTTTGGAAGTGAACCAGAATGTATTATCTTAGAGACCATTTGTAAAATCAGAAGACACCTGTAAGTAAACACTGATACATATTTCCTGAGATAAAATGGAAAAGTAGTAGGAGAATATAGGACTAGCAGCACTGCCATTTGAGAAAGACCCACAAATAATTGCAAACTATTACTCAAAGTATCTTAGCTATGTTTTGCACCATCGGCATACTCTAATGTACCATTGCATTTAATCCTCACGATATCTCCATGGAGTATGTTCAGTTTTTACAGGTGAGGAAAATGAAGTTTTAGAAGATAGATCCCTTCTCTCAAGGCTTCCCATCTCGCAAGTGGCACAGTGAAGGATCTGAACTCAGGCATTCTACCATCAGGGCCCTTTCTCTTCATGCTCTGCAGGGGTCATCATTTGCTTCTTTACCAGTTCCTCTCCTGGATAGGGTTGTATGTATGTATGTATGTATGTATGTATGTATGTATGTATGTATTTATTTATTATTTTTGGCATCTAGTATTTAGCATAAGGGCTGGGACATGCTGGGCATTTTAAGAATATCATATAAAGAAAAGAAAAAAGAAGCTCAAATAGAATGAGAATGAGAAAAAAATTTGTAGATAAGCAAAGACAGCAAGGACATACATTAGAAAGGACAGTCATTCTAGAAAAAGGAATAAATGTGAAAAACATTCAGAGGCAGAAAAATGTAAGTGGAAAGTAGAGGATAACAAATGTTCTGGTGGAAGTGAAGTATCCTAACCCGGCTTTCACTGGAGGTGAAGCCAGGAAGAACACGATCTGGCAAAGCAAATAATGACTCTAGAGTTAATGTGAGATGAATGGTAGCTTTCATTTTCCCTCTGAACAGGGGAGATGTGCTCAAAAGAATATGTTAGGGATATTATCCTTCATGTTATATATGGGCGAAGCTAGAGAAGAAGGAGTGGGTGGTAACGGGGAAACTACTGCAGTTCCTAGGTGATCTGAGAGAAGCTGGGGTTGGAGGGGGTGTGGTCTGGAAACATGGAGACAAGTCCCAGTGGCTCCACATGGGTAAGTAAGGACTGCCAGCAAGCAGACTGTACTCTTCTGTGAGGGCCAGCTTGTGTTTCTAATTCTTTGAATAGATGGCCCTCAACGCACAATGATTCAAGTGCTATTGTTATTTACAGCCCTTACAGCAGACAGCACCCTGGGGGACTTCTAGTAGCCCATCTGAGCCATTCTGCTGCCTGTTGTTTCCAATACAGGGTTCCCCACACTCCCAACCTCCCTTCAGTCCCATGGCCTTTCTTTCTAGGCTTCCTAGGATCTAGGCCAGCACCACTACAAACCCTCCTACAATGACGTTTTAGATCCCACTTCTATTATTCAATATAACCATTATTCCTCCTAAAATGTGGTCAACATGCAATTATATATCTCATTCTTTTCTTTCTTAAAAAATTAACAGAAAGTAGAAAAGTGTTTTAGAAACGACTAGACAAAATATAATAACCTAGACAAACAGGCCTCTGCAAAAACAGAATCAACAGTCTCAGGACAACAGAAAGATATGCTTAAATCAATTTGTTTCCCTACATTATGACAATGATAATGGACTATTCTAGCAGTAATGGGGTGGGTGGTATCAGGACCATAAGACTGTCCTGAAAGAAGTAATGAATGAGACAGTGGGTGTAAGGGGTGGGGAAGAGACAAAGAAAGGAGGGTTTCTGCTTTTTAGGCATGTAAAATCAAGTGACTATGTTTGAGAACTTTCTGGGTACTGAAGACCCAGCTTTCTTATGCTGTTTGGCCAAGACAGTGGGTAACACATCATGTAGCTGCACGGCCACATTTGCCTGTCTCATCCACTGGCTTCTACTGCCCAGAAGGCAAAAATGGCAAGGCAGAAGCTCTCTCTTGGTGTCCTGTGGAAAGCAGACTTGGATGGGAATGAACCAGGCACTTCACGTGGGGCTTAGAAATGGGCATCAACACAATGAACAGCACACACCCAACATCACAGCTTTCATCAGCTATCGCCCAGAATAACAAACATTTCAGTATAGTGTTCTTAACCTGGCTAATAAAATACACCTCTCATTACAAAACAGATGGATGCCAAGATGATAAGAGCTACATTTTAAGGACAGGGTATCAACTGGGAAAAACCTAGTTAAGAAAGATAATCTATTTCTGACCTCCTACCTCTGTGAAGTATTTGTTCCAATTCCACATGGAGCAGTGCTTCCACCAAGGTACACTGGGCTGCAGCTAGACGTGTTCAATAGATGGGAGAAAAAATTACAATAAAAAAACATGAGAAGTGAGTTTGGCCTCATTGACTCTATATACTTGTAATCAAACAGTATATTTTCCTGATCAGGCTAACTTTCAAAGAAGAGGTATTTATTCCAGGATCATTGTGTTATTGGATATAACCTGTACATTCCGGAACACTCAAGGAGTTAAAATGAGTCACAGAAAAATGTGTTTGCCAAATAATATAAGGGACAAAGTAAACACTGAAGAATATAACAGAACATTAATTTTGAGGAACTGTTCACACTTATTTTTTTTTCATGTGGCAGAAAATTATTTACAATGCAATAATCTTCCATTCAAGTTCTTTTACACTGTGGGGTCACAGACCGTAAGAACACCGAAGATATTGCTATTGGTCTTTCTCTTGAAAACCAACCAGTGCTTTGTTGTTCAATGTCACTGTTGTTTAAATGGTTACAAAATCTACTAGACTATGCTCATAGTGTTTGCTCACTAGTGTGTATAATTCACTAAAGCAATCTCAACTTACCTTTTACCAAGGCCTTGAATGGGAGCTCTGACAGATGTGTTACCTGAAGATTTAGATTTTAATTTCTGTTAAAAAAACAAAACAATAAAGGCCAAGGGTAACTTGAAGAATTCTAACATAAAATCTAATATTCTTTATTTTATAACAAGAATATTTTTTAAATGACTTAAATACAAATTTTGTATAATTTTAAAGTTACTGAAATAAAAACAATGATCAAAACCTTTTAAAGGCAAAAGGGAAGTAGACCTCCCTAAGGAATTTGTAAATTACTCAGCTTTTAGTCTAGGAAACTGATATACTGCCATTATTAGCATGCTAAGATTTAGAGTCACTTTATAACTCTTCAGTTAATACTAAGTTCAATGATTTAATATGAAGGACCTGCTATTTAAAACTTCATCCTGGAAAAATTCAATTGAGGAGGAAAAAAAACCTCAGACTCATTTTTAAAGGCTGTAAATGGTACTCACCTGAACTGAAAATAAACTAACCAAACTCCTGGGTAACTTCAGAAATATTAATTTTGATCAAATGGAATGGTACCAACCAATAGACATTCAAGGAAATTGTAGAACTACCTAGTTACAACCATACAGTAGTTCCTATATGGTTACATAACATCATCATTATTAGCAAGCATTTATTAAGTGTTAACTGGTATATGGTACCAAACAACATAAACCAACCACATACCAGGACCACCGCCAAGGAAAGGAAGTAAGATGGAGAAAATGCAATTTAAACTATGCAGAGACATGCCTTTATTTTACCTAGTAGGTGAGGAAATTTAACGGAGGCAGAAGTATTTTGTTTCACTATTTTTTTTATTTGATGTTAAACAGAACTGGAAAAATTTTTGATGCATGCCTAAAAGATAAAAACGTGGATGAGTCTTTTTTTTTTTTTATTTGGGGGAACATGTTTCATGTACCATCCAGGCTTGCACGCACAGTATTTGTTGTTCTTGGGCTTTCTTGTGTGGGTCTGAGAACAGTTCAGAAATTCAACAGGAGTGAGCAATGGGGGAGGAAGCAGTGCTCTCTTCTCTGGAAGATGAGCTGCTAAGATAAGAATAAGGTGGGGACAGATACCTCTTCAAAGACACCTCTCTTCCTCACCCAATCCATGTTTTACATAGATCTGCTCTCCTCCAGAAGTTTATTTAGATTGTTTTTTCCCCTCACGATCTGGAGAACTGAATACAATAACTAAAAAAAGGGAGTATCAGAAAAAATGCAAAGAAGTTCACCTACCCACAATTGTAGAAATTATTTCAATTTAGTGTATTTTAAAGCCAAAGCAGAGAAGTATTTCCGTCTCCTTCTGAACTGTCTTGAAATAAAGAGATAGTACCTCACACACAGATACATGCCCTATGGTACTTAGTAACAAATTGTTCAGATCCTTGAGTAACAAGAACATCATGCAGTTTTATCCTACTATTGATTAAATTAGCATTGCTATTTGGCATTTATGATGCATTCTTGTTTGCAGAGTACTCATCATTCTTACTATGTTGATATGTTAATCAACTGGGTCATCAGCCTATTAATTTACCATCTGCTTATGAACAGAAAATGTTAAATTTAGAGAAATAAAGATCTTAAGCTCTATACTAGTCATTTGATTTTTAGTCTGGCTACCAAAAATAAAAGTGGCTCTTATCTCTATCCTTACCACCACCACTGCCTAGTAATTTTCCCCTTTAAAAAAAACCCTCTTTGAGGGGCGCTTGGGTGGCTCAGTTGGTTGAGCGTCTGACTTTGACTTTGGCCTGGGTCATGATCTCACAGTTTGTGAGTTCGAGCTCTGCACTGACAGCTCAGCGCCTGGAGCTGCTTCAGATTCTGTCTCCCTTTCTCTTCCTTCCTCAGCTTGTGCTCTCTCAAAAATAAATAAACATTAAAAAAGCCCTCTATGATAATATATTTTTCTTTCTTTTTTTTATGTTTATTTTTTGAGAGCAAGCAAGCGAGCGTGAGCACACAAGCAAGGGAATGGCAGAGAGAGGGACAGAAGATCTGAAGTGGACTCTGTGACTGATAGCAGAGGGCCTGATGTGGGGCTCCAACTTATGAACCATGAGATCATGACCTGAGCTGAAATCAGGAGTCAGATGCTTAACTGAGCCACCCAAGCGCCCTGGTATTATATTTATCTCTTAGATTTTTTTTCCCTTCGTGGTCCCCGTAATTTAGACTTCCATCTGGCCTCCTTCTCTTAAATTTCACAAATGTATTTTCACCAAACCAGTAAAAATTAATGTATACAGACTCTCATCCACTGCTGGCCACAATAGAAATGGTATAGTCACTTCAGAAAACGTTTGGCAATGGGTAGAAAAGTTGAAGATAAGCACACCTTATGACCTAGCAATTCCTCCTCTAGGTTTGTGCACCCTAGAGAAACTCTCGTACGTGGATAAAAGAAGCCATGCAAAGAATATTTGAAGAAGCAATGTTCCTAAATGCAACAACTGGTCACAATCTAAAGGTCTATTACCAGGGAAGTGGGTAAACAAACTGTGGCAGAATTACATAATGGACTATTGTACATCAGTTAAAATGGTTTAGGATTATATAAGTATGTAACTAAAATATAAAAGTATAGATGGAAAGGATAGGTTACCTGTGGGAAGGAAGGCAGTAGAGTAGGATTTGGAGTTCTTAAACTATAATTTTTATTTCTTTAAAAATAAATCCAGAGAAGCGAATATGACAAAACATTAAGATATGTTCACTATGGGTGGTAAATATATAGCTGGCAGTTATATTATTTTATAAGCTTTTTATAAAGTTGATAGATACAAAAGCACTCAAACATTAAAATACAAACAATGTACTCATTGGTTCATGGGATAACAGCAATGTCATTGCATCTGAAACATTAAGCATATTTCTATAATTAAAGCTGTTTTCAATCTTTTATTTATTTTTATTTTGTTTTTAGAGAGACAGAGCACGGGTAGGGGAGAGGGGCAGGGAGACAGGGGTAGAGGGAGAGAGACAGACAATCTTAAGCGGGCTCCACATGGGGCTCAATCCCACAACCCCGGATCATGACCTGAGCAGAAATCAAGGATCTGATGCCCAGGTACCCGCTTTCAGTCTTTTAGAAAAGCATTCTTAGAGTATACAAATAAATGTAAGAAACCTATTTCATCTGTGAGCTGACTTCTGCTCTAACAGCTTTTCTAGTTTCATTCTTGCTGAGAAATGAACAGCAAAACACATACTGAGAGTTTTTAATATTTTATTTTTTCTATAACTCTGAGTAGAATAATTCCTTTAAAATAATTGTATTTCTCAGAATTCAAAGGACTACAGATACTTGTGCATTCTATACATTTACAGACTATTCTAAACATGTCTTGAAATAATGAAAGAATTACTGCACATTTATAATACTTGACTTACAAAAGGTTTTTTGTCAAAGTTGGGCTCTTCAAATATTTCACTAATAAGACTGTCAAGATCATCTTCTTTTGCAAATGTTTCTGTTGATCTGAAAACAAAACAGCTGAAGCTTAAGTGCAGATAAAGTCAGTCAGTATCAGAAGACTTTTGTCTAATTGGTTTATTATTAGAGTTGATAACAGGAGGATAAATGTGATGTTAATTATTTTCCTTCTATAGACATAGTTGAAGACTGTTGACACAAAGATGCAGTTTATCAGGTACAAATTCATATATGTACTTTACTATTTCACACTTAAAATAAAACATTTAAAGCTATATTCAAGAGAAAGCTGGGCATTACCTTTCTAAATTACATCAACCACTTATTTAAAGAACACAAGATACGTACAATTATAAGTAGAACCTGAGAATTATAAACAAAGATAATTTTAATTAGTCTTTCTAATTGTTTCCCTAAGAGTTCCATTGTAAGTCAATAACCGTATCTCTTAACTACAGGAGCTGAATGTTATATAATCAAATGATCTATCTATCTATCTATCTATCTATCTATCTATCTATCTATCTATCTAACAAGAGCATTCACTTGACAGAATATCTCAACTACCTTTCTACTTTGTGCAGGGAAAGCCATCACAGGACTATTGATATGAACTGTTACTGCACAAAACTCTTTAATAGCTAACTAACATTTACTGAATACATACTATATAGATGAAGAAGCAGGGACTGAGAGATTCAGAAACTCACCCAATATCATACAACTAGTGGGAAGAGAGGTTTGGAATTCAATCTAGGGCAGTCCACACACCTAATGCTAAACAAGAGGAACTCTTTTTAGAGTTTGTTATAGATGCTTTATATCAACTCCATAACTTAATTAGACCATTAAAGTGTATATTTTAGGAGATAAGTTTAGTCAGACTGATTTCAGAAATGTATCTACTCTGAAAATTCTTTTATTTATTTATTTATTTATTTATTTATTTATTTATTTATTTATTTAAGAGAGAGAATCTTCAGCAGGTTTCACACTCAGCACAGAGCCTGATGTGGGGCTTGATCACATGACCTTGGGATCATGACCTGAGCTGAAATCAGGAGTTGGACGCTCAAGCAACTGAGCTACCCAAGTGCTCCTGAAAATTCTTAACTTCAGGATTATAATCCTTCTTTGTTATTGCCTGGAGTAATTAACCCAATGTAAGAAAATCCAGACACTGAATGTCTGATTCCATCTATCTCCAGGCTTTGCCTCTTCAGTTGTTCCCTCTATAACTTTTACCCTTAAATTCTTCCACTCTATACTGGCTCGTTCCCTTGACTTACAAGTATATACAGGACTCCAAAAATTCTCTTGAGCTGCCACCCTCTCACTCACTCCTGAAGTCTATATCCATTATTTCTACTCTCTCACAAATATATGGGATGGTGATCTGGGTGAGGGTTTCTCAAACATAGAACTACTGACATTTGGGACCACATCATTCTTTGGTGTGTGTGTGTGTGTGTGTGTGTGTGTGTGTGTGGTGGTGGTGGTGGTGGTGGTGGTGGTAGAAGCAGGGCTGTTGTGCACTGCAGGATGTTTTACAGCATCCCTAACTTCTACTCAATAGATGCCAGTAGCATACCCCTCCCCAGTTGTGACAAATATGCCAAGACATTGCCAAATGCCCTTGAGTGGTAAAATCATCACTGGTTGAGAGCTACTGACCTAGTTTAAACTCTCTGAACCTCAGATATTTTACCTGTAAAAATGAGATCTAGATAACTATTTAAGACTTTTTCCAGGTTTAATACACTATCTCTGGCCTCTACATCCCTCAACTGTAGTGAAACTTTTCTCTCAAATGTCAACACTGCCTACATCACTAAATTTAATGGCTGCTTTCAGTTCCACCCCCCTTTAATCTTTCGAAAATGCCCAAGGCTGTGAGGCACCAATTCCTTCAATTTCTTTTATGACAGCAGGTTGCTAAGTTGTTCTCCTGAAATTCTCTCCTCCTTTAGTTTTTAGGATATTCACAATTTCAAGAATCAGATGCACTCAAACTTTATGAACCCAATAGAACTATTAGGGATCCACACTTACATAAGATTCTGGTCTGTTATACCATTTCATGATGCATACAATTGCCTATGCTTTATTATAGAAATGAAAAAAAGAAGAAAAGAATGCCATTATTTCAGTGAGAACTCATACAAATTTTAATGGATCCTATGATACTTTTTTTTGGTCTTTTGATGCTATAATACAGTAATCTTTTTTTTAGTTCATTTACTTATTTTTTTAGTAATCTCTACATCCAACATGGGGCTCGAATTCATGACCCCAAGATCAAGAGTTGCATGCTTTTCCAACTGAGCCACGAGGCATTCCTATAATACAATAATCTTAATCAAAGGTTAATAAACACTTATTGGTCCCCCCCAACTTGGCTTCTTATATTCTAATCTTGATTAAAGATACAGTTTTTGTCAAAAGTAAAAGGCATACTCTAAAATATATATACATATATATTTATATATATACTATATATATATAGTATATATATAAAGTATATATATATATATATATATATATACACACACACACACACACATATAAACAGTTGAGACCCAAATGAAATGTAAACGGTATATATAAAAGCTTAAATCTAGATCTACAATATCCTGGTAGGCCTGGAAATATGACCTTGGGCAAGTAACTTTTACTTAGTTTGGTCAGTGAAATGGGGATAATATTATTTACCTCACAGGGTTGTGGATATTAAATGATATGACACACACAAAGCACTTAGCATATAGAAATGACTCAATAAATGTTGGCTATTATTATAGCTATCATCTAGGAGGTTATGATATTATCTGTAAATATTCCCATCTGTATCATCCTGAACCACTTTAGTCCTATTGCAGTTCAACCCAGTTTTTTTTTTTAAACTAACCAGTCCTTCTCTTTATCATTTTGAATACTTCAACAAATTGTATAGGTTTTGACCTCTTACATAAGCAGTTGTTCCTGGTATCCAGATGTAGCATGGTCATTTATTATTTGTGGAGCTATCATTTTAAGAGATAATTTCAGTATTTTAACTCTTATAAGGGGAAGAGATACTGGCTACATTGCTATACAATTGACAGGTAGTCTGTTAACAAATTCATAAAAAAATAGGTTCCTAATTTTTTTTAAACATTTTAAAAACAATTTTATTTATTTTTGAGAGAGTGAGAGACAGAGTGAGAGCAGGAGAGGAACAGAGAGAGAGGGAGACACAGAATCTGAAGCAGGCTCCAGGCTCTGAGCGGTCAGCACAGAGCCTGACATGGGGCTCAAACTCACGGACTGTGAGATCATGACCTGAGCTGAAGTCGGGCACTCAATGAGTGAGCCATCCAGGTACCCCGGTTCCTAATTTTTAGTATCAGTTTTGGCTCATGATAAAATTTTAATGTTTGACCTCATATACCAGGTAGGGACTGTATTTGGTTTTAGGTTTAGGGCCTTTGCTGCTGTTTTTTGCATAATTTACCTTTACAAGTACATGGCCAAATGAAAAGTTTTAACACACAAATAACAGCAGTACTGGTTTGCTACAACTTTTATAAAAGTATTACTTAAAAATCTGATGTAGTAAGATGGGATGGGATGCTAGAAACATTATGGATGGATTTTAGTAGTGCAAGAACAGGCCATGGAGAGGCATAAAGGACCCGTTTTTAAAGAGGATCCACCTCAGCAGCCCTTTCTATTTTGAGCAGCATGCTCCAAGACATCCTATCCATCCGCATGCTAGCTCTCCTAAGATGAAGGCTTTGGAAAGCTCTTTGATAAATTCTCTCCATCCCCCAAAGGAATGAATAAAAAGAACCAAAGAAATTGTAAAATAACATTGCTGTGGAATGTGGACGGTGGGATGTACTGGGAATGAATACATAAGACCTCCAGCATACAAGGCAAAAATATATAAATTAATGAGTGATATTTGCATAACTGTTCAGTCAAATAAGTATTAGCTCCTTCAAAGTAGTCATTTTAGTTGGCTCTACATTTGTTTTTTCAGAATACTGCCCAGTACTTAACTAATTTTTAGAATTTGTTTCTGAACTTTAGAATCTTTTCAATGTTTTTTATCTTCTGAGGGTCAATTTTTATAAACAAATGTCACTAGAGGTTAGGTCGGGTAATTTGGGTACCAATGTTGGGTAAATACTTCTGGGAAATCATGCACCTGTACATCAAGGCCAAACAAAACCAAACTACAGACTCAGTCATAAATTGACAAGAATGACTTTCTTGAGTTGTTCCAAAGCTGCCTCTGTGTAATTACACAAACATTTCCAACATAGTCACTACAGAGATTCCCAGGTCATCACTTTGAAGGGCAATATTCATTCTGACACAAAAATTTTGACTTTTTGGGATTGAGGAAAAAGAAGTCTTATTATTTCATGATTATACAGAATCAAAAAGATGGACAAATTTGAAAGGTAGTTTTTAGGATCAAAACCCAGAATACTTAAGAAATCTCCTGAAATTTCAATTTGGATGCCTGAGATTCCCTGAGACCCTTACCTGGGGGCCACAGGGAGAAGATAGGTGGCTGTACTAACATTGTATTCACAATAATTAACTATTTATCCAAAATTTAATATTACTCACTTCTCTGAGTTTAAAAAAAATTAGCTAATGATGACACAGTATAGAACGGAATCGTTTTCTCGAACAACCGGCCCAAGGATTATTCTGCCTGGGGAATTGGGTCAGAGGCGATAGGCTGAGGTTCTTTGTGCGAACGAATCTTACAGTGGGATGAGGACTCACGCTAAGGCAAAGACCCTGGTCAGAGTGGTCCTCTAGGGCGGGTCTCAGGAGAGGACCCCAAAGCTGCACCTCGCACTCCCCCGCCCCATTTGAGCCCCCGGGACCTGTCTAGGTGAAAGAGACTGGCTGAGGGCTCTCACGGGGGGATCGCTGGTCCTTGCTAAGAAATGCCCAAATCCTCCCGGACAGGGAGTTGACGTGTATGCTGCCCTAGGAGTGGGAGCTCAGGATCTCGGCCCGACTAGGGAGAGGAGCTGGAGATCGTGGGCAGCGGGCGGCTTTAGGGCGTGTAGCAGGCTTTACCCAGGACAGCTCACCCCTCCCGCCTGTTAACCTGAGATTTTCTTTCGCTTCGGCTTGGTTCCGGTCGTTGCTGAGGATGCCGCCGACGCAGCCTCTGGGCCGCTCGACCATGCCCAGTCTGAGTGGGTCTGGTCTGCAAAACTTGGATTCGACCTCATCCAAGAGCTCGTCCAGGTCCTTCGCCATCTTGAATCGTTACGTCTTTCTCCCGTTCCCGTCGCGACAGCGCCGGGTGGTTTCCAGGGGCAACGCGAGGATATTACAGATCGCGCTCTCGCTCGCGGCCACTCCCGCGCATGCGCTTGTCGTCCCAAGGCAGCCCAGGCGTCCGAGACGCCCGGACGCTGACGTGCTCGCGCAAAAGGGCGCAGGGGGTCCGCGAGTCCTGGCGGAGCTGGCCAGCCCGCGGGGCCGGAGGTCGGAGCTGTCCCTTTTTGCGCGACCTCGCGACGCTTTGCTTTTCTCCGCTCCATATTGGCGTGTTTTGTTCCGTCTCCCCCTCCTGGGCTCAGGTTGTAACCACAATCACGCGACACCCTAGCTCCCTCACGCGCTCCTTTTACGGTCCCATTGGGGTCCCCATTGTATTCCAACCGTTCAAAATTCCTTAAATAATCTGCGGGAAACACTGGGAAGAACTCTCCGAAACGAAAACAAGTATCGGCAGCAAAAGTTCACCTTCCCGTAGTCGGCAGGATTCGAACCTGCGCGGGGAGACCCCAATGGATTTCTAGTCCATCGCCTTAACCACTCGGCCACGACTACTGCTGCTGTTAATTTTGGCAGTGAGATCTATGTAGACTCTTCACACGAGTGTGTACAGTGTAACAGGTATGTTTGGATCGGGGAGAAAAACCATTCAAAGCTGTTCTGTCAGATAAAAGCGTATTTGAATGTTATGGTTCTAATTTATGAGGGATTCTTAGAGGATATCCCGTCCAACTCTTTTCTATCAGAAAAAACTGAGTTCTAGTCTGACTTCTTAAGTTAGAGTCAGAAAACAGGAGGGAGCTAGGAAAGCCTGGTACTAACGTACACCTGCTTTCTCAGTAATGGAGCCGTTTCCGGGACGGAATCTGGAACCTAGGGGCTCTGGCCAGCTCTAAGCTTCCTTGCCTGGCTCCCAGTTCCTTCCTTACACTTCTCTCTTGTACGGATAGCTCCCAGGAATTTCTTTTCATGCACCAGACACTAAAATGCTATTATTACTCACCGATTTAAATTCACTACGCAGGATCAGACTGTCCCATCGTGCCCTAAACTTGAAGAGTGTAATGCGTGATACAAATGTAAGGTGTTGTCATTTAATGGTATCCCTGTAAATACTACCCACAGTGTAACCCTTGGAATCCCTGAAAATAGTTTGATCCAGGTGATTTAGTAGCTTCATTTATTTGGTTTGTTGTTTGTTTAAAATGTCTTTAATGTCCCTGAAGAACAAAATGCAGTGGTGTGCTGGAGCCAATGGTACCTGCTCACTAGAGCCCACCTTTATATTTTTATGAATTTTGGGAGCCAATTGTTAAATGCAACCATTAATTAGAACTAAATTATATAAACTTACAATTAAAATAACGACACTAAAAACAACAGTAATGCTCAAAATTCACCATAGTCTAGTTATTTCCCCACATTTTATTATAATTTATGCTGTTGAGATTAGTTATGTCTTTGTGTCTGAAATATACAGAGGTTGTTACGGTGAATCTCATGCAGGGATATCACTTTGGGTAGTTTGAAATCAGCCTTCATGGGTGTAATAACACCAGGGAAATTGCAAATGCTATAAAACATGGCTTTTTCTCCATAAGAGCTGATTGTCAAGCATCTACCAGCAACTACTAATGTTACTATCAGACCAACTGAATATTCCCAGCAAGGCAACACTCCTCTTATCTGTAGGGCTGCCCTGCTTATTCTCCCTGCAGCTTTGTTTTAGCCATAAGAATCCTGACATACTGTCTGATTTCCTACTCAGTTCTTTAAAGTTCCCCTCCCTTGCCCCCCCTCCAAGTTGCCTTACTAGGTGATTGTACTCGGAAATGGCCTCCAGCAGAACGACAGGAGTAAGCCATTTGATACTGAAGTTGCCCTTGCAACGTGGGTTCCAGGGGGAGTAATGCACAGTTGCCATCCAGTTTAACAGGCTTAAATTAATGATTTGATTTTTCTCTAGAAATGATGACATCTGAGGTGGTATGGCCAATAGTTGAAAGATCTATTAGCATGTAGAAGATTTGCATGAAGGACCGTGAAAAGTTAAAAGTGGAAATGCTTGTAGTTGTGTGTTTTGTTTGTTATGAATATTAGAAAAAATTGGAGCTTGTTTCCATCTTCTTCCACTCACATCCTCATTTTAATAAAATACCACGTATGGATAGATCATCCAGAGGTTGGTGCTTTCAGAATTTTGCTTACAGCTCATTCAACTCTCCATTGGGTCTCTTGACTTTAGTCATGTTGTCTTTCTGGTTTGCCTTAGAGAAAAGTTCAGTGTTTACAAGGAGAAATGTCACATGTCACATATGTGTGTGGCTATGTGATAAACTGTAAATCATAGAGAGTAGACTATTAAAAATCTCTAGGTGTCAGGAGTGATACCAGGTGTGCTTCAGTGGACTGTAAACAATGGAAGTGGATGTACATGATGAATGTATACATAATTTTAGAAGATTCTACATTCATGCAAATCATATTAGATTAAAAAAAACTATTATATATGCATTTTTGGTATTTTCTTTTTGTTTTCCAAAGTGAGGAATCTTATTTATTATTTCTATAGTTGTTAATATGTGTAGACAGTTATGTAAATCCTTGTCCCCTAAGTCTTTCCCAGTTTTGGAAAGTGTAGTGTCCAGATGTGTCATAAGGGAGAATAGCCAAGTGTCTTCAGATGATACAATTATTAAACATGGTAAAAGGAGCATGCTGTGTATTATTACATTACTTAGTATTCCAAGGAAGTATTTTAGAAAAAAGTGTCCAAAATAAGAAAATAAAGCCCTGTTGGCTTTTCCAAGTAACTGAAGAAAGCTCTGAGCCTGCCTTCTTGCTAGCACTGTTCTAAATGAGTTAGGGGTGGTGATACAGCTGGTTCTGTTGTCCCACACAGCTCCAGGCCAACCTCTTCAGTTACAAGGTGTTTTATAATCCTCCTGGCCATTCACATAATGAATTGCAAGGCCTCTTTAAATTCCCATGTACTTGAGTTTAATTTCCCCAGCCCTGATTTTCACCCACACACCCCAGACCTTCTAAATGAACATCCACTGTTGCCCAATGACAGTGGTGCGAGGGGAGGCATCCTCCCAGAACATTTGCCAGCCCCCCAGCAGCTGATGCTGTGGAAGAAACAGAACAGCACTGAGGCAGCTCCGGTTCTTTTAAGTGGTCCCTGAGTTAGGCCTCGATGTCGTGTAGGTAAATTCAGTCCAGAACACGCAGGATCTTTATTGGAATTTGCCCATTCTACTCTCACAGCTGTGGAGAGTTTAGACTAATCACAACCCTCACTGGGATACTATCATCTTCATAATTTGAAAAAGGATCAGGAGCCTGCAGGCTTGGAACATCTTGAGAAAACTCTGGCCCCAAAATACATCATCACACGTGGGGGACACCACTCACAGCATCATCGCAGAGGGCTTAAGAATGCTGAAATCAAGTATTTCTCTGGCGTGATTTCAAATGGCCTGAGAAATCTGAGAACTGCTTTTTTTTTTATCTTTAAATCTTTTTTTACTGCAAAACAGATTCTTTCCTCTTCCATCAACCCTGTTGCTGTCAATGTGTCCGATGTTAGGTGCCAGAAATGAGCATAGACTCTTAATGATAACAATGCCAAGGTTAACATGGCCGCCAGGGGCTCTCTCAGAAATCTGTTAGGGTGTATTTTGATCCACAGACACGTTCGGAAGGCGTGCACCTCCTTAGTCTTTCCAGTCTCAGTACATTTCTCTTCAGCAGACTGGATAAAACCTGTCACTTTTTGCCAGACCTTCTCATGCTTGGGGGCCCTTGGACACTATTTTTCATTGACCCCATGTGTCCATATGGCAGAGCTAGGTTCAAAGTTGGTATTTGGGAAGCAGCCTCTGACAGCACAGAAGCCTGGTGAACTATGGTCATTTGTTCAAAAGGCCAGCATTCACAGATGTGCTCTAAGAGTGTAATACAATTTTTGACCCCACCCAAATAGATATTTTATCACCCTCCATATAGCAACCAACCAACAGATCAGTCTGAGGAGGCCAGTGCTAATGTATGTGGCTCAAACCACTTAGCCCTCTGAGGAGTCAGTAGTCCAGCCTTTCTTTTGAGGCTTAAACATTAAAATGTTCCTTTCAGTTCTACAGTTCTCTGAGTACAGCTCCCTTTCCCCCAATTCCTGTTTCATATTAGTTTTTTCTTTATGATTTTCAACCTTCAGAAAGTTAAACCTGACTCAAGAGAAAAAAAAAAAAGGATCGATTGGAGAACTATGTGGGAGGGGGAGTAGGAATTACAGCTGGGTGTTAGAATGAAAGCAAAGTGAGAACCAAACTGACGAGGCAATCAGAAATGTCTCAAGGCCAGGGCTTAAGTTTTGTGTCTATCAGTCTTCCATTCCCTGATTGGCCATATTGCCTTCTAGGGAGGAACCCAGAGTTTTAAGCAGACCTGTCTGCTCTGTTTTCTCAGTCACATTTCCACATGTCAGCCATTCTATGGCCTTAAAAAAAAGATGTCTATAGGTTTCTGAAAATCCAAAAGTTCTCCACATCCACAAAAAACTTGTGGAAGTCCCTAAGGATAAAGCCAACAGGGCTATCTCTCTTATGGTAAACTGCCCAAAGAATATTTGGAAGCTGGAAAAGACTTTGGTGATTATGTATAAAACTCCTCCATTTTATAGAAGGAGCAATCAAGGCCAGAGAATTGAAACAATCAAAAAAATTTTTTTTGATTAAAATTTTGATTAAAATTTTGATTTTTTTTTAATGTTTATTTATTTTTGAGACAGAGACAGAGCATGAATGGGGGGAGGGTCAGAGAGAGAGGGAGACACAGAGTCTGAAGCAGGCTCCAGGCTCTGAGCTGTCAGCCCAGAGCCCGACGTGGGGCTTGAACTCATGGACCAAGAGATCATGACCTGAGCTGAAGTCAGACACTTAACTGACTGAGCCACCCAGGCGCCCCTTAAAAAATTTTTTTTAACATTTATTTATTTTTTTGAGAGACAGATAGAGGCAGAGCATGAGCAGGGGAGGGGGAGAGAGATACAGAATCTGAAGCAGGCTCCAGGCTCTGAGCTGTTTGTTAGCACAGAGACTGACGTGGGGCTCGAATTCATGAACTGCAAGACCGTGACAGTTGGACACTCAACCGACTGAGCCACCCAGGCACCCCGAGAACTGAAATAATTTAGAAATTCTTTGATTATTAAGAGTTTTTCATTGCAGCCATTACATTGTCTTATTTCATTATCATGCTGGGTTATTCTGGATAAGACTCTTTCTGGTGGCCATGAATGATGATACAAGTTTAATATCAGATTGCCACATTTAGGAACCCTTTCATGCCTGCATTGATATATCAATAAAAACATCTCTTATCCCTTCAAGTTCTTTAATCTCTGATTGTCTGTGTCACTCTAATGTACCCACTGCTTTATAGTTTAGTGGTTATGTGTAGACCTCATATTACATATGAGAGCACAGGCTTCTTGAAGTACAGGGATGCATATCTGTTTGTATGCAGATGTAACTGATGCATATCTGTTTCTTTTGTAGTGCCTAGGAGGGAGAAGTATGGCTTTTGAGAAAATCTAAGCTGAAATCCTATTATAATGGTACTTTTAAGGGTCAGGGAATCCTGCTGTCTTCTAACAATAAGACAGATTCTGTGACTTGTGACTTGGAAGCCTATAGAGATGGTCAGTTCTTCCTTTCCCTGATTCTTCTTTCTTGCTAACATGGGCATAAAATGCCACAGAAACTTTTGGCTGACTGAAGGAGAATGAGTCTTGTCGCACATGCAGGGAGGTCTTGTTCTAAGAGAGACTGGGGGGGGGGGGTGCTACGGGGGGGCACTGACCGGAGGTGGAGCTCCAGGAGGGCAAAGCCTGGCCTCAGCTCTGTGCTTCTAGTGCTGGCATGTGCCTAGCATGTGACTTCTCCATTGTAGGAGAAGCATGTTTTGTGGCTTTTTTATCCCTCCGCCGAAACCAACTCATCTTAGACTGCATATGACCAGGTTCTACAAGATATTTATCATTTATTAGCAGAACATCACTGATTGCTCTGTCCGTTCCTGTTTGCCTGCTCTCCTGTGGGTACTGAAATATCTCACCTGAAGGATGAACTCCACCAGCCTCTGAGTCAGCTCAGCACTTGCTCACTCTTCTCCATCAGGGTTCAATCTGGAATTGGTCTGGATAGCCTAACTCTGGTATCTGGTAAGTGAAAGGCCATGCTGCTGTCTGCCCCATGAACTCCTGTGTGATGGACTTCTCTTCTACCATTAGATTGAACTCTGTTTCTATTCTTGGGCTTGAACTTCACCCAAACCTCAAACCACTGTCCAGGGCTGCAGTAGTTTGCTAGTGCTGCCAATAACAAATTGCCACAAACTTGGTGGTTTAAAAGAACAGAAATTATTCTCTCAGTTCTGGAGGCCAGATGTCTGAAATCAAGTTGTGGGCAAGACCACACTCCGTCTGAAGGTTCAAGGAACAATCTATTCCTTGCCTCTTCCAGCTTCCAATGGCTATTAGCATTCCTTGGCTTATAGGCTCATCACTCCAATCTCTGCCTCTGTCTTCACACTGCCTTCTCCTCTGTGTGTCTTCTCCTGTGTGTCAGTTTTAAAGGAGACATGTGATTGCCTTTAGGCACTCCCAGATAATCCAGGATGAGCTCCTTCTTTCAGGATCCTTAACTTAATTACATCTGCAGAGACCCCCCCCCCTTTTCTAAATAAGGTAACATTTATAGAGTCCAGGGGTTTAACATGGATAGGTTTTTGGGGGCCATTTCTTTTTTCTTTTTAATTTTTAAAAATGTTTTTATTTATTTTTGAGACAGATAGAGACAGAGCATGAGCAGGGGAGGGGCAGAAAGAGAGGGAGACACAGAGTCCGAAGCAGGCTCCAGGCTCTGAGCTGTCAGCACAGAGCCTGACTTGGGGCTTGAACTCACAGACTGTGAGATAATGACCTGAGCCGAAGTTGGACGCTCAACCGACTGAGCCACCCAGGCACCCCTTTGGGGGCCATTTCTTAGCTTACCACAAGGACCCTGACAAATTCCTGGCCCATGCTGACCTCTTGTCTCTTGTGGTTATGACATTCAACATGAATGAGTCTGTCTGGAATCAAATTCTGTCATACACTTAACTATGAATATCTCCACAGCTCACACATTCTTACTGCCTTTCCAGGCCTCCACTTCCATCCTCTTGGGTATCAGTGTCAGGCTGGATCAGATCCAAGCTTGCCTTTGAATACTATGATTTTTTTCCTGGTGGACTCCTTTTCTACAAATAAGTCCAGAGTCAGGTCAGTTCTTTTAGCCTCAGCCAAACTGCAATGGTTTTTATCCTCTTGTCAGCCTGGCAGTGAGGTGTCCACATGCCTCAGGGCAGTGATCATTTGGGTGTAGTAGTCTCATGTCTATAATATAATTTATTGTAAGTACACTTACCATTTTCTGATGTCTTTCTATAACTTATTTTATTTAATTGTCACAGCTGAAGAACTAGGGACAGAGAGGTAGAGTTACTTGCCCAAAGTCATATAGCTTGGGTTTTGAAATTGGGTCTAAGTCATGTTCATTTTACCATGTCATACTATAGTTTACATGTTTTCATTATTTATTTTAAGGTTATTTTTTATCCTCCCCATTAAAAAAAGAAACTGAGGCAAGGGTAGGTTTGCTTTCTTTTTTTGTTTTTAAAGTTTATTTATTTATTTTGAGAGTGAGAGAGAGAGAGAGACCACGCACGTGCCAGTGAGGGAAAGGGCAAAGAGAGAAAATCCCAGGCAGGCTCTGAACTGACAGTGGGGCTTGAACTCACAAACCACGAGATCATGACCTGAGCCAAAATCAAGAATCAGATGTGTAACCGACAAAGCCACCCAGGTGCTCCAGATAACTTAATTCTTAAAAAAAATTTTTTTTAACATTTATTTATTTTTGAGAGAGAGAGACAGAGCGCAAACAGGGAAGAGGCAGACAGAGAGGGAGACAGAGAATCCAAAGCAGGCTCCAGGCTCCGAACTGTCAGCACAGAGCCTGACGTGGAGCTCAAACTCATGAACTGAGAAATCATGACCTGAGCTGAAGTCAGACACTTACCTGACTGAGCCACCCAGGCGCCCCAGACAACTTAATTCTTAAATTTTGTCTGTGGGAGATCTTTTTAGTTCAGGGTCTTTGAGTGTATATAAGTTCATACGTCTCTTCCTAGTTGACATTATTCCACAGTTATTGCGATTCCCCACTGTGTGTAGAATCTGTCTGTACCCTCTTAACATTCTCCAGCAACCATCTGTGTACACGGAGAGGATGAGATGTAGTGTAAAGGAAAATGCTAACAAGTTCAATCAGCCAGAAAGAGTTTAAAAGTGTATTTCAGGGAAGAAGTTGTGCAATGAATTTATACACTGGCTTCTGACAAATTCAGACCAATGTCTATGCTCTGAGTACAGTTAGATTAAAATTCTTTGAAGCAACAGCTGTTTGTCACTTAGCCCTGCTAGCCTTGGTCTTGGATCTAGCTCTGTCACTGGCTTATGTCTTAGACGAGACATTGAAACTTCTTGTTTTTTAGTCTTCCGATTGAATACCTGATATGCTTCCATACCTTAGCTTTCTGTGGCACAGTACAGTAAAATCAATCTTAAAAAATTTAAGCTTTCCTAATATAAAGGAAACATAATCTAATGAAAGGCAGTGTGTCAATGGTAGTAAACACGTGACCTTAGAAGTCACATGGACCTGGGTTGCAATCTCATTTCTCCTCTTTACTAGCTGAGAGTGGTGGGTACTTGAAGACATTGCTTATCTTCTCTGTCAGTTTCTTCATCTGTTAAAAAATGGAGTTACTAATATAGTACTTATGTGACAAGGATGCTGTGAGGGCTGAATGGGAGCCCAGGGTGGAGGCAACAGAAGTGCAGAGCTACTGAGAGAGTCATGAAGGCCTCTAATGATGAGCCCAAGAGGAAAAGACCATCTTCAGGGCCATCCACCTCTCTGGACTTGTCTAATGTTTTGTCCCCAAATCCAGGATATATTTTGTAACAGACAGGTTACTGGACCAACGAGAGAGAAGTTACTTTCATTATTTTAAAACAACCCTACACGTCAGTGACTGCTTTGCTTGAGCTCTGGGGAGGGGTGCAACGTGGAAGTTAAGTCTTCTGCTAGGAAATAGGCAGGCAAGTCAGAAGGGGCCTTCAAAGGACCCCTGTAGAGGGCACAGAGAACAGGAGAATGAGGTCGAGTGTAGATGAAGTCAGAGAAAACATGCATGTATTACACAAAACCCTTTCTGTTGAATTCAGCTGCTATCACCCAATTCAGTCTTCTCCATGACTAAAATATCTACAAATATCCTCTCACTGGTTTCCCTGCCCTCAGACACTCTTCCTCTAATCAGATCAGTTTGCTTGCACTCCTGGCAATCTTCTTAGAGCTGATGGCTTCCCACTTTTGGACCCTGACCTACAGTAAGAAGGATGGATCTATCTATCCATCCATCCATCCATCCATCCATCCATCCATCCATCCAATCACTTACTTACTTACCTGTATGTTACCTATCTAAAGTGAGACAGAAGTTTTATAAAATTGTATTTTAGTCAACAAGAGATGCATTCTAATATTTTCTATTTCAATCTGTTCTTTTTATTAAAAAAAGGTGCTAGTTAAAACCCACTTAAATAGATCCCATGATGTACTAATAAATAGTAACCCACAGTTTGAAGTATTCTGTTCTTAGAGCATTGCTCTGATTATGTCCTTAGTTTCTTACTAAATCTTTGATGTCCTTACTTTGCCTGCCATATGAAGTCCAGGCATCTGGTACCCCCTCAGATCCATTTCCCATTACTCCTGGCAGGTGACATTAGAGTGTAGTGGGGCCTTTAGAGTCAGATGGGCCACAACTGAAGGCTGGTCAGTGACACCAGTGCTGTGGCCTTGAACAAGTTAACTTAATTTTTTATATCCCTGTACCCTTACCTGTAAGGGAATAATGGTGTCTACCTCGTCAGGCTGTTGTGAGGATCAGATGAGAATGTACACACTAAATACTGAGTAAATGTTAATGGTGTCGTTATTCTGCTCAGTATAGGCTCCAGTTTCTAACATACTCCATTATTGGCTATTTTCCAGAAGCATTTGGTGTTTTCCATGACTCCTTCCCTGACAATACTGTCTTTTTTGGGAAATCTTATCAATCTTTTATTATTCAGCTAAAAGAGACCACTACTTTAGTCTTCCCTGACCAGTCGATGAGAAGTATTTCACTCCTCTCTTGAGTATCTGTACCCCTATAACTACATTGTGGCACTTATTATTGTTGTCTGTCATCGTTATTTCTTTTTTTTTTTAATGTTTATTTTTGAGAGAGACAGAATGTGAATGGGGGAGAGGCAGAGAGAGAGGGAGACACAGACTCTGAAGCAGGCTCCAGCCCGATACAGGGCTCCAAACCTCGAACTGTGAAATCATGACCTGAGTCAAAGTCAGATGCTTAACCAACTGAGCCATCCAGGTACCCCTGTCATTGTTACTTCTGATGTCACAGGGATGTGAGATCCATGAGGATGGGGAATGTTTTCATCCCATGTGTGCTTCCCTAGTGTACACCCCCTCAAAACAGCTAGCACAGATAATATGGTGAACGATCGTATAGAATTGCCACTTGCTATAGGAGGCTGAGGTGAGTATGGCTCCAAGTTTTCCAGTTAAAATAGAATGTCTGATACTGTGTATCTGAGGATGTCTTGCTTACCCTGTATTTTTAATTCCACTAGAAATAAAGTAAAAATAATCTTTGGTTGTCTGAACTTTCCATATAGACACAAACTACCCAGGTAAATGACCAGCTTGTGGCTGGTTTTATATCAATGATATCAATACTGTCAATACTGATTGTCATTCCTAGAACTGTCTTGTGTGCATGTGTATATATGTGCTCTAACTCTTGTAACAATGCATGGTGGGGGAAATGAGTTAACAAAACAACAGAATGGCACAGTTCTGGAATGAATCCTGGCTTAAGAACACAGGGTGGTGGTTATGGGTTAGGCTCTGGGCCTAAACCTCCTGAATTTAAACCCTATTTTAAGGGACATCTGGGTGGCTCAGTCCCTTCAGCATCTGACTTTGGCTCAGGTCCTGATATCATGGTTTGTGGGTTTGAGCCTGTGTTGGGCTCTGCCTGGAGCCTGGAGCCTGCTTCGGATTCTCTGTCTCCTTCTCTCTCTGCCCTTCCCCCACTTGTGTGTGTGCGCTCCCCCTCTCTCTCAAATAGGTAAACATTTAAAAAAATAAACCATATTTAAATAGAATTCATCTATTTACTGGCTGTGTTATTTAACGTATTTAATTTTCAGTGCTTCTATTTCCGCTTCTGTAAAAATGGGGACCAATGATATCACTCTCACTGTTAGGACTGTTACGAGGATTCAGTGAATTAATACATGTGAAGCACTTAAACCGTATTTGGTTAGTGTCTGCTAGTGGAACAATGCATATCGTATGTGCTGGCAATTCCACTTCTAGGTGTATATATAATATATATGAATACATGTATTTACCAAAAGACATGTTCTAGAATGTTCACAGTTGCAGGATTTATAATAGCCTCAAACTGGAAGCTACCAAATGTCCATCAACAGTGGAATGGATAAATAAACGGCAGTGTATTTATGTAATAGAATATTATATGGCAACAATAATGAATAAACTGTATGTACTTGCAAAAAAATAAATGAATCTTGGGGTACCTGGGTGGCTCAGTCGGTTAAGCATCTGACTCTGGATTTCGGCTCAGGTCATGGTCTCATGTTTAATGAGTTTGAAGCCTGAGTCAGGCTCTGTGCTGACAGTGCAGATCCTGCTTGGGATTTTCTCTCTCTCTCCCTCTTTCTCTGCCCCTCCCTGGCTTGTGCTTTCTCTCTCAAAATAAATAAATAAACTTAAAAAAAAATTAAAAAACATGGATGAATCTCACAATGTATTGTAGAATAAAAGAACCAGATACAAAAGGTAAATGCAGTGTGATTTTATTTATATAAAGATCAGAAACAGGCAAAACTAGAAAATAGGATAGTGACTGCCCTAGTTGGGGAGAATGACTAGCTAGTGGCATGAGGAGGGTTTTTGGGGGTGCTAGAAATGTTGTGTTCCCTGTTGTGGTACTGACTACGTGGGTGTGCTCAGTTTTTGAAAATTCACCAAGCCGCATATTTGTGATTTGTGTACTTTTCTGTATGTACATTAATTAAAAAAATTTTTTGGGGCGCCTGGGTGGCGCAGTCGGTTAAGCGTCCGACTTCAGCCAGGTCACGATCTCGCAGTCCATGAGTTCGAGCCCCGCGTCAGGCTCTGGGCTGATGGCTCAGAGCCTGGAGCCTGCTTCCGATTCTGTGTCTCCCTCTCTCTCTGCCCCTCACCCGTTCATGCTCTGTCTCTCTCTGTCCCAAAAATAAAATAAACGTTGAAAAAAAAAAATTAAAATAAAAAAAATTTTTTTTTAAAGTACATAGTGATATAAAGTGCTTAATGCACATTAGATATTATTATTATCAGCCAAAAAGCCCAAGTTTCGAGTGCTGACTTTGTGGTTATTGAGATGGCCCAATTTTTTATTTAAATTTAAATTAAATTAAATTTAATTTTTAAATATAATTTATTGTCAAGTTAGCTAACATACAGTGTATACAGTGTGTTCTTGGTTTCGGGAGTAGATTTCCATGATTCATCGCTTACATATAATACCCAGGGCTATCCCAACAAGTGCCCTCCTCAATGCCCATCATCCATTTTCTCTCCCCAACCCCCCCACCCCCCGCCTTGTTATACGAATCTCTTATGGTTTGATTCCCTCTCTGTTTGAAACTATTTTCTTCCCTTCCCTTCCCCCATGGTCTTCTGTTAAGTTTCTCAACTTCCACATATGAATGAAAACATTTGATATCTGTCTTTCTCTGACTGACTTATTTCACCTAGCATAATACCCTCCAGTTCCATCCACATTGCTGCAAATGGCAAGATTTCATTCTTTCTCATTGCCAAGTAGTATTTCATTGTATCTATAAACCACATTTTTATCTATTCATCAGTTGATGGAGACAGCCCCATTTTTTAATTCTTCCTTTTTAAAACTCCTCCTTTAAAATTCTTTTAAATTCTTCCCTTCTAAAACAATAAACAGAAATCATGATGCCTGTCTTGAGGAGATTTAGGTGCTATTGAGAACTAGTGAGATGAGATTTTTACACACTTTTAAAAAAAGTTTTATTTATTTTGAGAGAGAGAGCAAGAGAGAGAGGGAAAGAGAGAGATATTAAGCACACATGCAAGCAGGGGAGGGGTAGAGAGAGAGAGAGAGGGAGAGAGAGAATCCTAAGCAGGCTCTGCACTATCAGTGCAGAATCCAACAGGTAGGGCTCAAGCTCATGAACCGAGAGATCATGAGCTGAAATCAAGAGTCAGACCCGTAATTGACTGAACCACCAAGGTGCCCTGGTGAGATGAAATTTTTAAAATGGAACCAGCCTGTAATGTCCACCAGCAGCCGTAGAGCCAATTTTTATTATAATAGGAAAAGTCATGTGAGTGCCTCCCTTGGTTGTGAAAAAGTAAGGCCAGTAACCTCTTACCCCTGAGGTAATATTATTAAGGTATTTTTGTTTATGGCTTGACAAAGGTAGCCCCCTCACCATAGAACTTGGTAAATAGAACTTGGTGATTTTGCCAATGTTTAGTATACCCATGATATAGCCACGAAAGCAATGGTACCTGGTGAGCTAGTAGAACATTCTAGTTATTTCTCTCATCTGGCATTTGGAAGTATGATTGACCTTTTATTTTACTTATTTTATTTATTTTAAATGCTTATTATTTATTTATTTATTTAACGTTTATTTAAAAAATTTTTTTTTTTCAATGTTTATTTATTTTTGGGACAGAGAGAGACAGAGCATGAACGGGGGAGGGGCAGAGAGAGAGGGAGACACAGAATCCGAAACAGGCTCCAGGCTCTGAGCTGTCAGCACAGAGCCCGACACGGGGCTCGAACTCACGGACAGTGAGATCATGACCTGAGCTGAAGTCGGACGCTTAACCAACTGAGCCACCCAGGCGCCCCTAAATGTTTATTTTTGAGAGAGACAGAGACAGAGTGGGGGAGGGGCAGAAGGAGGGGGAGGGGCAGAGAGAGAGGGAGACACAGAATCCCAAGCAGCCTCCAGGCTGTCAGCACAGAGCCCGAAGCAGGGCTTGAATTCATGAATGGTGAGATCATGACCTGAGCTGAAGTCAGACACTCAACCAACTGAACCAACCAGATGCCGCTGATTGACCTTTTAGAACTGAAAAAGGCCCTAGGATGTTGAGCCGTGTAAGGATGGAGGAATGGGGAAGGCCCTAAGGAAGGAGTTCCAGACTTCCTGCTGATCTCAAGCAGTTCTTTGGGTCTCCAGCAGTTCACTAGAAGGGTAAAATGTATTCTGAGTTAGTAAAGCATACATACTGGTTAAGAATAATAGCTCTGGGGCACCTGGATGGCTCAGTGGGTTAAGCATCTGACTTTGGCTCAGGTCATGATCTTGTGGTCCATGAGTTCAAGCCCTGTATTGGGTTCTGTGCTGACACCTCAGAGCCTGGAACCTGTTTTGAGTTCTGTGTCTCCCCATCTCTGCCCTTTCCTGCTCGCTCTCTGTCTGTCTCAAAAATAAGTGAACATTAAAAAAAATAATTATAGCTCTACTAAAAGCTATCATTTATTGGACACTTACTGTGTGTCCAGCATGGAGACTGATTTTTGTTCACCACAATTTGTCCTCTCCTCCTTCCTAGACATGTGACTAGACTAACTTTCTCAACATCCTTTGAGTTACCTGTCATTCTGTGACTAATTTCAGAGGAGCAACATTGTATAGTACTTCTGGTGTTAGACCTCAGGGCAATTGAAGGTTCTCCTCTGGTGCTCTCTTCTCCTGCTGCTGTTTGGACTCCATAGTTATCCAGGCAGTAGTTAGCAATGTCCTAGGGATAACAGAGCAACATAAAGGAAAGAAGCTGGGTCCCTGAATGACTGTGTGGAGTTAGGCTTCCCTGCTACTCTGCACAGGAACTGTTATGATAGGAAAAGTAAATTTCTTTGATTTCTGAGCTTGCATTTCCCAGCTTTAAGGGGCACAAAAATTACTTGGGGATCTTGTTAAAGTGCAAATCCTGATTCAGTAGGTCTTGACTGGGGGTTTGAGAGTCTGCATTTCTAATGAGTTCCTAAGTGATACTAGTGATATTAATGATGTTGGTAGTCCATGTGTACTTTAAATCCTTCCCCTGGGAATTCGGATTTAATTCGATAGGGTGGGGTTCAGGGACATATGGTACTAATCGCCTTCCACCCCCACCGCTCCCCAGGTGATTCTAATTTACAGACAGGATTAAAACCCACTGGATAGGAGGAATATTTTCTGAGGGTTCAGGAATCCTTTTCCGTTCCTGGTGTCCTTCAGAGGAGGAGATTATTCCTTATAGCTCTTCTAAGCAACCTTGTCATCCTATCTTTTTATTAACCACTTATGGGTAATGCTTCTGGTTACTTGTCTGCACTGTTGGGAGTACTTGTCTTCCTAAACTTCATTTCAGCCAGAAACTTCTTTTTTTTGACATCTTCTTGTTTGACATCTTGTTTTGGATGCTCAGCCTTGTCTTTGAACAAAATAATTCAAGATGGTGATGTACAGAGAAGCTGATTGTTGGCTGTTCCCAAAACCTGCCTTTAGGGACCACATATTGAGCACTGAGTCTTAAACCCTGCAGCAACAGTCTAACCTGGGATCTCAGTGCTGAGACAGACACTCTCCATTACGGAGATGGATGATGTAATAATTAAACTACTATTTTGTGCAATCAGTTTCACCTGAAGGTTCTAAAGCCTTAAGAACATCTGGTGGCAATTTGTAGTTAACACAACATTATTTTGCATTTATTAAGTGTTGATAATGCCCTAGGTGTTGTTACAGAATACAATCCCTGTTCAGAGGTCAAGACAGAGGGCAACTATGTCCCATAAGAAAGGAGGTGAGGCTCATAATAGTTAAGGACTTTTCCTAAAAACCCCTCTATCTAGGTTAGTTGAAACTTTATAATTTTGGAAAAGGCTGCCATTTGTATAAATTTTCTGCAGTTTATAAAATGTTTTTACATAGATTATCTAATTTTAGGTAATGTCTATTTCATAGGGGAGTGGGAGGGTGGAGGGGTGACCTACAGTGACAGGCTTGGGTGCCTGAACCAATTACTGGCAAGGAAGGATGGGATTATTATGATTGGCATAGACTATTCAGGATCCACTCTTGGAGCTGAGCATGGAGTTCATTACCCTTGGGTCACATGGAGCAGGGGAGATGAATGAATAAAGTCAGGGTACTGATAGGAAATAAGCAGGGGGGAATGGTTGCTGGTAACTCTCAATGGGGTGTAGTCCAAGTATTTGGTGTCACTTTATAGAGGAAAAACACCTGGGGTTATGGAAGTTGAGTGACTGCCCAAGTTAGGTGGGTGGCAGAACAGAGACTTCTTATAAACTGTTGTCCACCTTAATGGTAGAACCAACACAAGGTGCTCCTCAAAGCGGAGGTTTGTCTGAAGTGCCTCCTTTTCTCCTACTCTCTCAACCTGTTTCCCTTACAGTTTAGGGGGAAAAAGCATTTACTGGCATTGTTGTGTCCTCCCAGCCTATACAGTGATGCTCTCAGCTAAAAATGCCTGAGGCATTTGCCAAGCCCAGCTGGTATTATTTGTAGGAAGCCCCTGCAGACATTTCCCTAGCCTGGGCCAATGTTGTGGCTGTACTGGCCCTTGTGGTTTTTATTATGATTATGGCATGCACTCAGCAAAACCATCAGGGAATTTTGAGGATCAGGGTTTATTACTCATGAGTCCTGAAGGGTACACGGCACACCCAAAGGCCACAGTGAAGTGAAAAGCAAGAGGGTGAGGTGGAGAGAGAGAGAAAGAGGGTGGCGGGGGTGCAGGGAGGGGAGAGGAAATGAACCTGGGATTTTGTTTTGGTTAGGGTCTGAGGGTAGGATGTCCAAGGTTTGCAAGTTCACTTTTTATTGGCTAATTTAGAGCACAAGAGCAGGTATTAGGGTGTGGGAAGGATGAAGCAAGGTCACTCGGGTGGTCAGTTATTTGGGTTACCCAGGGCTTTCTGAAAGATCAAACTTCATGGTGGGGGCAGCCTAATTCCTTATCTGGTTGTTTTGCTGGTACCTGTTTCACACAGCTGATAATATATTTATTTAAGATGGATGTCTTTTAAAATGGATGCCTTGGCAATCAAAAACTTAATGTTAGGCACTCACAGTATAGGCATGAAGATACCAGTATCTGCACTGTCATGAACCCTAGACCTTTGGGCACATTATTTTGATTCTTTGGGTTTCCATTCTTCAAGGAGAGCATTAGAACTATTGTAGCATTTGCTGAGAATTCCAATTTTCATGCATTTTATAATTCTTTCCTCCCTCATCCCCCATTTCCCCTGAAGCCTCTATTTATGAGTGGTTTCAGACTTTTTTGGTAAATACACATGGTCAGGTGTGTATTTTATAGGAAGACTTAGTGCATGTGTGGACACACACATATACACAAACGCCCCTGAATTAAAAACTTCATTGAACAATATTTATTCTTAGTATAGAATGTAATTCACTCTTCTAGTATAGTCTATTTTAGTTTACTTTATATCTTACCCTGTCTTAACCTATTCTATTCCATCTTATCTTATTGCTGTTTTTTTTTTAATTCTGGAGAAAAATGGACTACATTGATTTCATGACCCTTCCATGGATTTCAAGCTGTAGTAAATCTTTCAGGGTCAACCTTTGACTCTTTGGGCCTTAGACTTGGCAAGTCTGTACTCTCTCAGTCTCCCTATCCAGTACCTGACACTTGACACCAAATTTCTCAATCTTGCATTTTATTTCCTTGCCATTATGGCTCCTGCTTTGCCCTGTGACAATTTGTTAGATACACTGGCTCACCATTGTGCTCTAACAATCTTTATTCTGCCCAACCCTCTCTGGCCCAAAGTATTATGGAAGCCACTGGTTAGATCTGGTTGAGTTCTCACAGGGCATTTAGTTACAGTTGGGTCTCTCTTGACTTCTGATAACTATAAGTCATAAATGAGACAGAAAGAAACTTCTTTTTTAGAAGAGATAAAAGAATAGATTAAAGCATTAAGAAAAGTGAACCACTTCTTTCCTCAGAATTCTGTAAAATCAGCTCCTCTCTTTCTTCTTTTTCTACTTCACTCCATGCCCTTCATCTTTTCCTCTCCTCAGAGTGAGGTGGTCAAGTCTAAGACTTAGTAATGGTTTATCCCACCTAAATATTGAACCTCATCGCCATGAAACTTTGATGTTTGGTTTGCCTGTAGAACTGTAGCTCTGCCTAGAATTCCTGCAGAAATGCTGGATTCGTGCAGGTTCACCAGCAACTTTCACCCCCAGAAATCAAGTCCAGTCTAGCTATTCGTAAGTACATAAATCATTTTAGGGAAGGTGAAAGTTCATCTGGCCCAATATTTCTCCTCTGTTTTTGGTTTATCTTAATCCCGTTTCACTATTTTTTCACCACGCCCTCAATCTTCTCTGTCTCCAAAAGAAGCATAACTGCCCCTCCTCAACTTTTACAAACTCTGTTAGAGCCGCTTTCTTCAGTAACTTATTCCATATGTTGCATCCGCGAGCTCCATCAGGATCCTCCCTCCCCTGCTCTGCTTCCCTATTTTGGTATGGCATCCCTCAGTGTTTGAATCATTACAAGTAAGGGTAGAAAATACTCTCCAATCCCACAGCAATGGGACCTTTCTGTTTGGTGTGTTCAGTCATTTAAAAGGCTTTGTGGAAATTTTTCCTTTTTTATTTAAATGTTTATTATTTATTTTGAGATAGAGACAGTGTGAGGGAGAGTGGGAGTGCACACGGGGGAGGGGCAGAGAGAGGCTCCACCCTCAGTGAGGAGCTGTATGTAGGGCTCTATGCGGGGCTTGATCTCATGACCAGGAAATCACTACCCGAGTAGTGATATCAAGAGTCGGAAGCTTAACCGACTGAGCCACCCAGGTGCCTTCACTGTCCTCCTTCTTCCCTTAAAAGGCACATGTGGCTTGGGTGGTGCTGCTCCCTGCTCAGGACACTGTGCTTCCTAGGATAAAGGACAGAATAGGCCTCCCTCTTCCTTACAGGGGTCCAATAAGAACTCTGAGCAGACACAGGACACCTCTCTGGTATTCCAGTCAATTCCTTTTGTAAACATACTTCCAGATTTTAGCTGTTTTTCAGTGCAACTGGGTATGGGACTGATGATTTTTTAAAACAGATTTTTTTTTCTTTTTCTAAATAGCTACACTTCTTTCCTTTTGGTTCTTTTTCTGATCTGTGCCCAGGAGAGACATGCTGTGTTGTCTCTCTGCTCCCAGAGTATTCCATTGTCTTCTAGTAATAATTATTTTCCCTTTCAGGTAGATATAGTTTCTGCTTGTGATGAGATCTTTTCTGTGCACAGCAGGCTTTATCACCCTTTATCTCCTTCCAAATCTCTCTGAAACGGGGCTTTGCCCACCCTGCCCTGAGGCCAGGGCCCCACAGGTGCCAGGAGCTGCCAACAGTTCACAGGGCCTGGCAGGGCTGCAGGCAGGGAGTTGCACTTCATTATTGTTGATTTGTAAGTCTGACCTTTCTTCTATACTGCCAGGAAGCTACTTTAGAGTATTTGCCATGCCTCAGAGGCATGGTACCCTGTGGATGTGGTCAGCCTATAGAGGCTGTACCAAGGTTTATGAAAGGGAGAGTGATGAGTGGTATTTTTTCACAGTACCAAAGTCTTCCTTCCTTTCCCCCTCAGTCTTCTATTTTTTAATTTTTAAATGTTTATTTATTTTGGGAGAGAGAACTCGTGAGCAGGGGAGGGGCAGAGAGAGGAGAGAGAGTATCTGAAGCAGGATCTACACTTTTAGCACAGAGCCTGACACAGGTCTCAATCCCATGAACTGAGAGATCATGACTTGAGCCTGAGCTGAAATCAAGAGTTGAATGCTCAACCCACTAGCCACCCATGTGCCCCGCCCCTTTCCAGTTTTGGTTTGCTCCACAGGTCCAAATGACTAACCTCTTTACAAACACTGCGCTTATATGTGCTGATGCTCATTGTTGGAGGCACTTTAAAGGCAAAGGGGATTTGATAGATTGCTTTCTCATTTGACCCCTTAGTGCATTTATTTAAGTGGATTCTTTTGTTTAGCCCCCTAATATAGTAGTTAAATAAATAAACTCTGACACCATACTGCCTAGATAAAATATCCCAGCTCTGCTACTTACTGTGGATCTTGGGGAAGTTACTTAATTTTTCTGTATCTCAGTTTCCTCACCTGTAAGATGAGGCTGATTACACTACTCTCCTGAGAAATAAAGGGGTTAATCTATGAGAGTGCTTAGAAGAGGGCCTGGCACACAGTAGGCATCCAGCACATCTTGGCTATTGTTATTTGGCATTTCTGAGTTCTAGCTCCATTCTCCAGCCCATCCCTCCAACCCCCCGACACATTCATGAATGGACAGTTAGGAGAGCTCTGTTAGGTCACAGTGGTCCCTGGAAATGTATTATTTTTTCCTATCTCTGGTTTTATTTTGCTAACTTCTGAGGTTCTAGACTTATGCATAGTTTGGACACAGGATTTTTGCATTTGTGACTCCCTGTAGGGAAAACAAAAGAAGTGTTCAGCCAGTCTCTGTCTCTCCAGGGAGGCAGTTATATCATTTCCCCAGTTGACTCAAGGGAATCAGTTCCATCCAGGTGTCTCTGCCTAATTACCCTTATTACCTGCTCTGATTCAGCTGTAACTTTGGTATTTATTAATTATGCTGTGACCGGTATGTCTTTTGTTTATGCAACTTAGCCAGGATCATGTTTTGGGGTGGTAATGATAAACAGCTGCTATAGCTTGACTCTCTAAGCTCTTTCCATACCTAACTTTTAGTTTATGTTGGTAATTTATGAAATAATGTAATCACTTTCTAACCCTTGTGTATTTCCCTGGGTGAACTGCCATTTTACAACGTTTTTTTATTTTTTATTTTTTTTATTTTTGGGACAGAGAGAGACAGAGCATGAATGGGGGAGGGGCAGAGAGAGAGGGAGACACAGAATTGGAAACAGGCTCCAGGCTCTGAGCCATCAGCCCAGAGCCTGACGCGGGGCTCGAACTCACGGACCGCGAGATCGTGACCTGGCTGAAGTCAGACGCTTAACCGACTGCGCCACCCAGGCGCCCCTGAACTGCCATTTTAATTGGCAAGTGAGCCATAGGTAAAATCTGTGGTTATCACAAAGCGTGTCGAATACCTTTGACTGAATTGAACACAAAATTAACTGAATCTTTTACTAAATTGGCAAGTTAATTGAATGAATTAATTGATTTATTAGTTTCTGCAGTCAACTTTCTTGAGTAGTTGGTTTGTTATCATATACATAGAACCTGCAATAGTTTTACTTCCCCTAGCTTCTTGTAAACACAAGTATTGATTCGCTGTAGTTTCTCAAGCAGCACTTCTCAAAACCCTGCTTCAGGGGATATTTTCAGATACCATTACATGGATTGTCTTTGGAACTCTTCTTACTCCATGTGTGAATCAGTTCATCAGAATAACAGATTTGTCTGAACCACCAGGCAGTTTCTCTGACTTGAATCATTTGTCAAGTCGTTTTGACCTTGAAGGGCAAAACTTAGCATTGGCATGTGTCCTTTCTTTATCACCAAGCAGACCAATTCTATAGGCACTTGGGGGCAAGAGAAGTCTCTGAAGATGGCTTATTTCTTAGCTTGGGTATGCTATTGTGTCAGTGTTTGTGGGTAACTCAGTTCTTATCGTTATAGAGTCTGCCTTCTAGCTTTATAGGCCTCAATATTTGTTAATTTCCAGGCAGTGATAATAACTACAACATAACCCTTACTATGTAGGCACAGCTCTAAGTACTTTAGATGTGTTTCTCCTTTTTCAACAGCCCTATGTTTTCAACAGCCCTATGAGGTAAGTTCTATTATTATATCCACTTCACAGATGAGGAAACAAAAAGTGCCTCAGAGAGATGAGGTTCTGCCTGAGGTCCTATAGCAAGTGAATGGTAAAATCCAAGGTTTCAGAGCTAGTGAGGGTACTGCTAGGATTTAAACTCAAGCAGACTGGTTCTGAGTCATATATACTATACTGAGGGGCTGATTTAACTCCTGCTGAAACCAGAATGGAAGTTGATTTATTTGCAACAGAAGATGTAATAAGTGGTTATTTTCTCTGGTCACTTCCTTCCATTGAGAAAATCCACTTGAAAGTCCAAGTCATGATCAACTGTTGCAAGATGAGCATAAAATCAGAACAAAGACATTAAAAAAATGAATTGGATTGGATGGATATGGAACCAGGGACCTTCGTTGGTCCCTCTGGACTCCAGGTCACAGGGCCTCAGCCTTCTTTTTTAGAGACATCAGTGTTTGGAGCTGAGAGGTGATGTCTGGGTCTTACTTCACAAAGTCTTAGGTCAGTGCCAAGAGTTTGGGGCACTGTTACCAGCTCCACCCTGGGAAATAAGCAGAGGGGGAGCCAAGGTGAGAAGCCAAGAGAACTGAGAACCATGTGTGATGTGTGAGAAGGCTCCAGGCAGGCTATGTGGAGGCATTCTGGAAGAATTTCCTGAGGCCGAGTCCAGTGTTTGCCATGGCTTTTTATGTGTGCCTCTGGTGTGGGTATCCTGGGAAGAGCTAAAGGAGCTGCCAAGGAGGAGGCTTGATTTCTAGGACTCTGAGGAAACTGCGTGGATCAACCTTCTTCCTTCTAGGGATGTGCTTAGAACTCTGATGATGGTCCCAGAATCAGACCGTCTTCTATCTTGGGTAGATCAAACTCACGAAAACACTCTTATGCTCAAATCCCTTTCCAAAAATCTTTTCATTTTGAAATAATTATAGATTCATAGGAAGTTGTAAAAATAGTACAGTGAGGTCCTTCACTCCACTTTCCCAATGGTAACATCTTACCTAATTAGAGTACAGTATCAACCAGGGAGTTGACACTGGTACAATCCACAGAACTTTTTCAGACTTTACCTGTTTTACATGCACTTATTTGTGTGTGTGAATTGCTCTTTTCAGTTTTACCACATTTGTAGCTTTATGTAAACACCATAATCAAGATACAGAACTCTTTCATTACTGCAAAGACTCCCAGATTCCCTTTAAAGAGGAAGAATCCACTCCTGAAATCAGTAGCTCATGTGGCTGTAATACAATTGAAAGGTTGGAGTTTCCTTATATCCTTTACATTTCATTAATGTTTTTGTGTAGATATATCCTGTTCACCTCTAAGGACCTAAAAACCCTTGGATCTTTTTGACTGGATTGGGAAATTGAGTCCCATTATCATCATAACCTTAGGCAAGCCACCTAAGGAGGCAGGCATTTGGTCTGTCTTTACCACTCTTTCCAGAAGCACTTAGGACAGGGCAGAACACACAGGGGGCACCCAATAAACATTTCTGAGATGAATTAACTCATTCTGTCTTGATTCTTACTAACTAATGCTCTTAGTGAGGGGACCTCCTTCAAACCCGTATAGTTCTGTCCCAGAACCTTGGTTGACCTTGATTTTGGGTCTGATTCCATCCTACAACTTTTACTACATGCTATTGTAATGGATTCTTGTCTCTAATGGACTACTATGCACTTTTAACAAAATTTTAATAAAATTTTTATAAAATTAAAGGATTTTTATTTAAAAATTTTTAAAAAGTATATATATTTTTGAGAGAGAGAGAGAGAGAGAGAGAGAGAGAGAGACAGAGTGTAAGTTGGTGAGGAGTAGAGAGAGAGGGAGACACAGAATTTGAAGCAGGCTCCATCCAGGCTCTGAGCTGTCAGGACAGAGCCCGACACGGGGCTCAAACTCACAGAACACGAGATCATGACTGAGCCGAAGTCAAATGCTTAACCGACTGAGCCACCCAGGCGCCCCCAAAATTAAAGAAATTTTAAACAAAATTGCTGTTAAAAATTGTTAAGCTGAGAGTAAATGTGTTTGACAAATATAAATGGGCACTGCTTGTATGCCTGTCCATCTCCCTTCTCATCTGCCCGCTAGCCTGTTTCTTCTTACAGCTCTTTATTTTTTTATTTAAAAAAATTTTTTTAATGCTTATTTATTTTTGAGACAGAGAGAGACAGAGCATGAACGGGGGAGGGTCAGAGAGAGGGAGACACAGAATCTGAAACAGGCTCCAGGCTCTGAGCGGTCAGCACAGAGCCCGACGTGGGGCTCGAACTCACGGGCCGCGAGATCATGACCTGAGCCAAAGTCAGCCGCTTAACCGACTGAGCCACCCAGGCACCCCTACAGCTCTTGATTTCATTGAGCTAAAACATCTAACAATTCAATGACATCCATGCTCCCCTCTCCCCCAATATAAGTTCTAATGAAAAATCTCATTAGCAGAGAGGGTGGAGCAAATTACATTTTTTTTTTTTTTTTTTAAGTTCCAATGGTTTGAGTTTCACGATACCTGCTCTTGCTAAGGTGATGCACATCCAGTCACTGGACAAATGGATCAGAACTTGTTTTCATGACTGGACTAGAGTTATTTCATAGTTATTGAATGTCCCAGGCTGAGTGACTGCTGGTTGCGAAGGGAAACCTGTAGGTGGAATGAGGAGAGGTGGAAGGCCAGAATGGAAAATCACTAATAGAAGGGCAAAGATACTCTTTAACCATGGAGATATATACCTGACTTCTCTCACTGATACTGAAAATACAGGCAATTTGTTCATGGTTCAACAAAGTGCAGGCCTCAGATATTCAAATATACATTGGTTAAACCTGCCATTTAAGCTAGCTTTTCTTTCCAGTATTCTCAGTTTGGACAGAGGCTTTTTTTCCTGCTCTGATTTTGATATCTGATTGAAATTCTCATGCTTAGTATATTAGTTTCCATTGGTTCTTCCTCTGACACTGCCTTCACCTAATGTCCAGACTCTTGAAACTGTTTGTCTAAATGGTATCCTGACTTCAGAAACCACCCCTCCCTGCTTTCATATCCATAGGTACTGCCCATTATTTCCAGCTTAACCTTTAAAAAACCCAGCTTTAATCAAGAGCCTTGGACCATTGGACTTCCCATTGGACCAAGTCAAAATTCCTGTCATTCACAGCTCTCCTCTTTAACCTGACCCCCTACCCTATGTCCCTGAAGTCTGTATGCTCCTTTGATGGTCCTCTTCACACAGCATCTCACTCCTGTTAATATACACACCAAAGTGATGCACAATAGGTAGTAAATTTATAGTATTAATTTCCTAGGACTGCTATAACAAATTACCCAAACTTGGTGGCTTCAAACAATACAGATTTATTCTTTTCACAGTTTTGGAGCCCACAGGTCAAAAATCAAGGTATCTGAAGGGCTGTGTTCCCTCTGAAGGCTCTAGGGGAGATTCCTTCCTTCCCTCTTTCAGTTTCTGATGGCTGCATATGTTCCTTGACTTGTGACTATTTTGCTCCATGGCCTTCTCTTTTCTCTGTCTCCCCTGAGTGTCTCTGATAAGGACATTTATTATTAAATTTAGAGCCCACCCAAGTAATCCATGATGATCTCAAGATCTTTATAAATTAAATATATCTGCAAAGAGCCTTTTTTTTCACATAAGGTCACATGCACATGTTTTGGGGACTAGGATGGGGATATCTCTTTTTTGGCATTGCTATTCAACTGGCTGTAATAAATAAACTCAAAGAGCATTGATTCTGAGGTATCAACCAATGCAATTAAAATATTAGTAGCAATTTGGACAAAAATATAAAACATGCTTGTTAAATTTGTGGTTAAGATAAAGCTGGGTTGGGTAGTTATACACTTGGAAACAGAAGGAAGAGATTTTTATAGGTTATAAGAATGAATTAAAATTAACAAAACGGACTTTTACTTTGTACTTATCTCTGTTATATTCTTATGTGGTTCTGCTCACCCATCTGACTGGAAGTTACTTGATGGTGTGTCTCATGCCTAGCGTATCTGTTAAAAAAATTAATAAAGGAAGAAATGTGAAGTCTCAAATTGGGTTCAAATAATGAACCATAGAGGTATGGGCTATGGGGAAATCCAGCTTTTTAGGAATTTACATGGAGAATTATTCAGTAGACTTCAAGCTCAAAATAACAAAATAATGTGACATGGCTGCTAAAAAATGTTGCACAATCTTAGGGTGTATTATTTGAAGTCCAGAGTCCAGCTCATAGAGGTAATAATTATTTATAATTTACGGAGGCTAGAAGACATGTGAAAAGTCTTCTGAACCACACATGGTAAGGACCCTTTAAGTTTTTTATAAGTTGATAGCCCCTTTTAGAGAAAGTGAAGATTTGTGTTGCCTTCTTATTGGGATTTCTGAGCACCTAGGGAAAGGGAAGTCAATGATGAAAGTTGAAGGAGGCAGAGCTAATCACTTGTCACACAACTCCTATTTTCATCAGTGCTCAGGTAAAGATGTATTGATCTGCTGTCTGCTCCAGTTGAACATAAAAGGGAAGGTGCTAGCTGTGGGCTCTATTACTAAGTCAAACATTCTCCGTGGTTGCAGTGGTTGGTTTTATGTGTTTTATGTGTCAATCTTGTACCTTGGTGTTGCTATGGAGGTGTTTTGTGGATGTGATTAAGGCCCATGTCAGTTGACTTTAAGGGAGATTATCCCAGATAATCTGAGTGGGCCTGATTTAATCCACTGAAATGTCTTAAAAACGCAAGGCCAAAGTTTCCCTGAGAGAGGAAATTTTTTCTAGGATAGTGTCTTTAGCTATGTAGCCTTCTCTTCCTGATGGCCTGTCCTATGGATTTAGGACTTGCCTAAGCAGCCCCACAATCTTGGAAGCCAGTTCCTTACAATAAATCTCTTAATAATATATTTTTACCAGTTTTGTTTCTCTGGTTGAAACTGATACAGTGATTTCCAGGATCCCTGGTAATGGGCTGAGTGGCTGGAGAGGAACTGGGAGGCAGTAGAGTGTTTATCAGTGTTCCTTAAACTTTAAAGCAGTATGACTCATCTGGGGGATCTTGTGAGTCAACAGGCCTGAGTGGACCCAGGTGATGTTGTTGCTGCCTGTGGATTGTGCCTTGAGTGGTAAGGATGTACCTGTAGTTCTCAACTCAGGCTACATGTTAGAATCATCTGAAGGGCTTTTGAAAAATACTGATGCCTAGGCTGACCCTCTAATGATTGATTTAATTGACCTGTTTTAAATGCAGACAACAGTATAGAAGCAAGAGTTCTCGAAGTGCAGTTCCCAGACAACAACATCACTTGGGAACTGTTAGAAATGCAAATGATCAGACCTCATGCTAAGCCTTCTGAATCTGAAACTCTGGGATTTGGTTCTGGTGAGCTCGTGATTCTCTACAGGTGATTCTGATGCCCACTTAATGTTTGAGAACCACTGGCGCAGATGATAAGAATCTAGGTTATATAATCAGGCTTTCTTCTTGGGGCAGGCAGTTCAAGCTCACTGTACCTGTTTCTCATGTCTGTAAAACAGGCCCTTCTGCCCTGCTGGAGCTGGATCAGGGAATTGACCCGGAGATCATGGTCAGGGAGGCCAAGGTTCAAATGCCAGAAGAGTATAGGTAAGTGTTAAACCTGGAGGAGGTTTAGGGATAGGGATAGAGGCAAGGTTTGTGGTAAGTGAGACAAGAGTGAGAGAAAGTAGTTCATGCCTCCTACTGGGGTACAGAACCAAGGTTCAGAACACTGAAGCTGAGGGAAAGAAACCAGGCTCTAACAGGACAGAGATGGGGGGACTAGAAAGTGAGCTAGTTTGGGGTTTGCTTTTTAGAGCCAATGGGAGGGAAATGCCTAAACCCCAAGGTTTAGGGACCGTTGATGTGGCAGACAAGCCCACCAGTCCAAACTCTAGCCCTTCTGAGGCTTATATGGTGCCAGAGCTGTTCTGAGGTCCCAGGCCAAGCCAGAATAGGAACTCTTGTCTACTTTCCTAAGGTCAGTGGTGGGAATGTAGGGGTGGAGGCAACGTCAGTGAATCCTGCCTCTCCATTTGTCCTACCGCATGGCCTTTTTAAAGTTGCAAATTGATTTCTTGGCTCCCCTCTTGGACAATAAAGTACCTTGGCTGTAAGCACATTGTGAGTCTAGTTTACTGCTAAGAAGTTAGAAGTTGGTGTAACTAAGAATGAAACAACTGTATCTGGAGTGGTTGCCATGATAAAGGAAAAGGCAGGAGAGAGGCTTCTGGCTGTGAAGCAAGGGGCTGGCAGAAAGTGAAGACTAGTTTCTCTTGTGATGTGTGAGGGGCAAGGAGAGAAGAGTTGCTGTTCTCCCCACCTGAGTTTGGTACCCCAGGAGAATGGATGAATGTTAAACTTCCTTCCTGCCTTGAATTTATTTTTCTGTACTATTGCTTTGGGCTGTTTCTGTATTATTGCATTGGGCTTTTCTTCCTCTTTATCCTTTCCTTCTCTTCCATCTTTTTGATAAAAGAGAAGGGGGGGGCGGGTGCTGGCCAATAATCTGAATTAATAAAACCTGCCATGCTGTTTGAGAAAATGTGAATGCTGTATCCCAGACCTAAATAATTAAAAATCATTTACAACGTTAAACTAGTTGTTATGGAAACAACACGTGTTGGGATTTGTTAGTGTGGAAAAAAACCCCTATTTCAGCTTTGAGGAACAAGCAAAGCTTATTGTGGGTTCTAGAGAAACACAGCTCACCGGAAAGCCTATATGCCTGGGCAATGAGATGGTCTGGAGACTGGGGCAGGCTGTGAGAAACCATGAAATGATCCAGCGGTCCAGAGCTTGACAGTGTAAAAAGGACCTCCTAACTATCTTTCAGTAACTGAAGATGATCAATTTTCAGGAGTATTTTAAGGAGTTTAAGAAGGCACAGGAAAATGAGTGATGGTTGTCTTGAAGGGACATTTATTGGCTGGTAGGCTTGGCTTCTGGTATTTAGCCAGTGGATCACATTAATGGATTAGTAGCTAGGAAGTAAAGCACCAAATCCTTTGTATCCATTGAAGCTTTCAGAATTTTTCCAGAGAAGCTGAAAGTTGAGTTTTACAAATGGTGCTCTCAGTACCCTGGAGTCAGGCTAGGTTCAAATTCAGTTACAGGTGCACTTGCTCCCAGGGTGAGTTATTTCTCGGAACCTTGTTTTTTTTTTTTTTTTTTTTTTTTTTTCATCTTTGAAATGGGGATGATAATGGGAATGAAATAGAGTAATAACATGTGACTGTGGTTTGGAAAGTGCTATTCAGTACTACTTGTTATCCTTCCCAAGTCTTGTTTCTTAGACTAGAAGATTAAAAGAGACACCTTGAGAGGTCTCAGGTGTTTGTGTTTTCCTTGCACTTAGAGGCATACACAGAATGTATTCCAGCATCATCACCCCAACTGCAGTGGACCTCCTTGTCTTTCTTCCTTATCTATTAATGAATAAAGGAATAATTGCCGTCATTGCAAAGTTTTGTTAAAGCCAAGTTTTCCTCTCCTCCACATCAGGCTCTTTGAGTTGTGAGCCTGTGTGGAGAGAAGGGAAGGGCTTGGCTGGCTCCTCTGTTCCTCTCCTTGTTCTTCTACCTCAGCATCACTCCTTGGACTGCACTGGGTGGCAGTGGGAGGACATGAGCAAGAGCTGGAAGGTCTTATTTGACAGAACAGTTGTTATCTGGCATTGGGGTGCCTGGGTGGGTTGGATGCTACAGTGCTAGTATTTACTCCTGGGGAGAGGGAGGCTTTCAGTGAGTTTTCAGGGCTTCCAGTCATAGCATTTTGTCACCCACAGCTCCCCTGATATGGGCAGTGGACATTTGTGCTTTTCAGTTCCTGACTCCTTGTGATGTCCCTATGTTGGGATCACTTTGACCTTCTAGGGGATCTATTTAAGATAAACCAAGTCTTTATTTATTTTTCTTCTATGCAGGTTTATGGTTGCCCAACAGGAAAGTCCTGAACATCTTTACCACACCAAACTCTGGAAAGGTTGGCTGTTCCTTTGTTGTCCTTGTCAGCAGGCAGGATACTTCAGCTAGTTTCTTACCTTTTAACACTTGAGGGACAAGTCAGGTGTCAGTCCTGCAGTCTCCAGGGAACAAAGGACAAACTCTAAGTTCTTTTGAAGAATCCCTCACTTCACAGAAAGTAGGGGTTGGGGGGGGGGAGGCACCGCTTCCTCCTTGTCCATGATGAGGAGGACTCTTGGAGCACCAACTCTCTTAAAGTATCTTCTACCTCCTAGCTCTGTTCTCTTCCAGTGAATACATTGCTTTTTATATTGTCAGGACGTGGGTGATGAGCTCTCTTTGGAAAAAGAATTTCTTTGGTGACCCCCTTGCAAATCCTGTGGGGATGGCCTTGGCATCTATTTTCTAAGCTTTGGGACATGGCCCACATTTGGAGATGGGAGTGGTACCATCTGAACACCTTGCTACACTAGGGAACATTTAAGTGTTCATAAATTCCTTCAGGGTCCTTCTATAATTCCTTCAGGGTCCTTCTGCTGCCCTTGGGTACCTAAAGGCCCCTGGAACCCAGGCCTCTGGGCCTCCCTTCTTGAACCTGCTCTAGATTCCTTAATGCAAGTCTTAAAACTTTCAGTCCCAGTTAACCCCAAACCAAGTTGTTAGTCAAAGCCAGTCTGTTTCAAGGAAATTCCACTAAAGCAAATGTAAAACCAATGCATTTAACTTTCCCAGAGTTATTTGCATGTTGAAAGAGAAAGAAAATTCATGAGGGGAAAAAAAATCGGAGAATTTCAGCATAGGGTTTTTGGCAGATGAAATCAATGTTCTGTCCTATTATGACCACCCTTTCTGGGTTGGGGGCCAGGATGGGGCAGCCCTTAAGATTTGAGGCACTTTGTTCCCGCCACTTGTGGGGTTCTCTTTTTTTGTCTGTAGTTTGGAGTTCTTTCCCTTCTACTGACACTGGATCCTCACCAATGTGACTTAGAGGTATTTTCTGTAAGCTTGTAACTAGGGGAGTGTAGGTACCAAAATAATCCAACTCGAAGGGCATAGAGGGGGGAAAATCCCAGGCCCACAGAATGAATCTCTTAGCACCCTTTAGAAAGTCCCTACCATTCCCTCCATTCCTTCAACCTCTTCTTAAAATGACCAGTAGGGGGCACTGCAGGGTGAGATTCCCAGCACTTCCTCCCACCTCTTACCCATGAAAAGTTATTGGAGCACCAAGTATCAAATATAATACACCTATTTTAGTGAGAATAGTACAGTTTTGGCTGCAGTGCTTGCTGAGAGATTATAACTTTAAGGTCTCAGTTGCTCTTGGGATGTGATTAACTGAAGAAGGAAGTTTTAGCTTGACATGGGATACACTTCGGACATCAGAAGGATGTGAAGCACTGGGCCCTAATTGTCCCTGGAAGAACGGTTCTGACACCACCACGGTGGGACCATGATGCATTTGGCTAGAGCACTGAAAGAAGGATCTGGCAGCCTTAGGTTGGAGGATGTGAAGGAGCCAGAGATGTGAAAGCTGAGTGTTTTAAAACTTCAGGAAGCAGCTATCTTCTCTGCCCGACTTTATTGGATGCTGTGAGCTCGGGCAATTGAACTTAAAGCCAGCAGCAAGTTTATCATAAAATCAAATGGAGGGACAAATAGTTCTTTTTCTCAGGGAAGGGAAATTGAGGTACCCATGGAGAGTAAAGAGAAAATAAATCATAGATTTTAAGAGTCCTATACTAAAACAAAATTGAAGGCAGATTTTGAAACTGGGTTTTTTTTTTTTTTAAACAAAACTTTTTCAATCAGAATACATTTGAACTGTTACTCAAATCAAAAGGTACAAAGAGGTTGATGAAAAAGTCTCCCACCCCTTTCTACTGGGCATAAATTTCCCCTCCCCATGGCTCTCTAGATATATTTCATGTATATATATATATAAATTATTCTCCTGGTTTTATGTTTTTAGTAGGACTATCACTTGGAGAGAATATTTTTAGTACTGAAGGTGTTTCCTCATTCATTTTAAGTAATAAAAACGTTTAATGTCTAATACAATGTTTCCAGCAACAACTGAAATTAAAAAACTTAAAACACAGCTATAGAACCTATAATCTAGTTCTTGAGTATGCTGAAATAAAGTTGAACAATAAATAAAAATGAATAAGCATTTGTAGCTAAGCTGTCATGGATGCTTCATATACTCTGGTGATAAGGAGCACATGTGTCAAATTGTGTGTAAGTTCACATGTTCATGGTTTTAGAGCAAGGGAACTTTTTTTGGTAAGACTCAATTGGGAAATATCAAAATGCAATTTCAATAAAACACTTATGACAATGTTCAGGTTCTTTGCCAGATTTTACACCTTGAACTACAGGTAAACTGAAATTTATTTCAGCAATACATAGGTCTGCACAGATCTACTTGCACACAGCCCTCTGTGTCCTGGGAAGTATTAAATATGCAATCAGCATTCCACAAATACTGATGCCATGGCATAGAAGAATATGTATTTTCTTTTCTAGGAATCTTCATGCTTTCCTGTGCTGGATTGCCGGCTTGGATAAGCTGGGAATTAAATATCTTAGACTCTCCTTCCCTATATAGTTCTGGGTTAAAATCATCCCAAAGCAGGGTTTAATTTATCCAGTAAAACGTCAAAACTGGCTACATAATTTTCAGGGACTAGTGCAAAATGAAGATATGGGGCTCTACATTAATTTGCAAGGGCTAACATAACAAAATCCCTCAGACTGGGTGGCTTGAATGACAAATTGTTTTCCCACAATTCGGGAGAGACTGGAAGTGCCAAGATTAAGGCGTCAGCAGGGTTGGTCTTTACAGAAGCTTTTCTCCTTGGCTTGCAAAGGCTCACTTTCTCCATGTCCTCACACGGTCAGTCTTCCGTGTGATGTCTCTTTGTCCAATGTCTTCTCATAAAGCTATCAGTCCTATTGGGTTAGTACTCATCCTAAGGACCTGATTTTAACATAATTGCCTGTGTAAAGACCTTTTCTCTAAATACAGCCCTAGTCTGAAGGTACTGGTGATTAGGGCGTTAGCATATAAAATCATGCAGGACATAGTTCAGCTCATAACAGATACTTTGTTCAGATAACAGGAAAATAGTGCTGTTAAAGGCACTAAAATTAGAAAATGTTTCGCTTCTGCTGTCTTTCTCTTGACTTATAATGTTTACTTTGCTATTTAAGATCTCACTTTCAGGAATGTAGTGATAGTCTCTGGCCTCAGTCAGAGATTCTGCCCCGTGACTCAGTTTGCACACACACATGTACCTGCCAGCTGCTGGACCAACACACTAAATCCTGGCTGGGTGCAGAGAAGTCAGTTGACCCAGAGATCCCCTCCAGGTCCCTGTGCACAGGTCACTGCTGGGGGTGGAGAGCATGGAGGTCACTTGGTAGGGTGCGGGTAGGAAGGCCAGTCAAAGCCCAGAGCCATAGTACTTACCTTCTGAAGGTCTTTTGTCCTCATTCTTTATTACTATAAAATATTCCATTGTCCATGGATAGACCCCTGGGTTATTTTCAGACATTTCCTATTAGGACTTGTGGGACATCTTAAAGAAGCTGGAGCTCTGGAGGGCATACTAAAGGTCTCCACAGTAGCCAACTCTGTCTGGCTGCTTTGAGGGGGCTGTCCTGGGGGGAATATGTTCACAGGGGGAGACCAGGACTCCAAAAAATGTTTATAAGCCCACCAACTTAAGGTTGTAAAGGTCTATAGACGTCAGCTCTGATCCCAGACTAAATCTTCATAAAGTTTTACGTATACCATCGTGTTGCTCTATGGATCCCAAGGAACTTTCTGCTTTAATTCTCTTCCTTTGTTTGCTCTGGCCTCAGTATATCCATCTGTAAGACCCGAAAATTGGAGTATAAGATGTTCTCAATCTTTTTCTTAAGGCATAGTACTTTTTTTTTCTTCATCAGATGAAGTATAGGAGGAACTCTAATAAGTGCTCTAGATGGAAGCAAGGAACAGTATGCTTTCATAGTTGCCTTATTTTTTTGGTGAACGGTTTTCTGTGCCAAAATACCTCTGAGAAGCTATGGGAATCTATGGAGGATTGGATGGAAAAATAAAAAGACACCAGGTTGAAGTCTTTCTGTTCATGTCTGTGACTACATTATAATGATGTCTGCCTAACTTTATTCATAGTGGCACAGGGGTCTGTTGAGTTTGTACCTTCCACCAGCTTCTATATAAATCATAATTATTAGATTGTCCAGTATGGAAAAGGCCAGAGACTTGGAATGTGAGAAGTATATCTGGGTGGTTATGGTGGGGAGGTGGGTGGGAAGGAAAGAAAGAAAAGGTAAGAACTAGAGAAATAAGAGACATTCATGTGACCTTTAGATTCTTCAGGTGTTGAGCAGTAAGTACAGTTTTCCCCACTTATCTGGGGTTTCGCTTTCTGCAGTTTCAGTTCCCCTGTGGTCAACTGCAGTCTGGAAGCACATAGTCTTCCTCCTGATGAATCATCTGAAGGTCAGTAGTAGCCTAACTCAATGTCACAGTGCCTATGTCCCTCAGCCTCCTTTCATCTCCTCACATAGGCATTTTATCTCCCATCATCACAAGAAGAGTGAGTACTATAAAATAAGATACTTTGAGAGGGCCCACATTCATATAACTTTTATTACAGTATATCATAACTGTTAGTCTCTTACCCTGCCTAACTCATAAATTAAACTTTATCCTAGGTACGTATGTAAAGGAAAACCATATATATGGTTTAGTACAATCTGTGGTTTCAGGCATCCACTGGGGAGGGTCTTGGAACATATCCCCCATGGGTAAGTGGGGTTTACTGTATCTTTGTGTGCTGATTCCTGCATATGGGAAGCTCGAGATGGAAAGGATGCTACACAGGTTGCACAAAGATTGAGATGCTTATAGTTGAGATTTTAAAAACCTAATGTTTATTTTTCAGCAACATAAATGACTTCCATCTATGGGCTTTTAGTTGGACACATTGTAAACATGATATGGTTATATAGCCTGGTGGAAGCCTATTTCAACCATGTTCCATCTTGAGGAATCATAATGGGGGTGTGTTTTTGTTATATTGTAGGCAGATTGAACCATCCGTACTTGCCTGGGGGCTTGGCACCATTCACCCCTTACAAGTGTCCTCTGTGGGTCTGTGGTACCTGGGGAAATTGGGCTGAGTCAGGCAGAGTTCAGTGGAGATTTAGCCTTAAAACACCCCAGAATGCATACGTGGGGCCTTGGCGCTTTGAACGATCGCCCAGGAATTGGAAAAGGGATTTGACTTGTGAGTCCTGTCTAAAAGTCCCTGAGCAGCTTCATTTCACTCCTCAATCATAACAAATTATCCCCCACATCCAAGTTAAGAAAGACTGCCAGCATTGAAAAGCTAAATATCCACATTTCTAAAAAAAAAAAAAAAAAAAAACTTAGGAAATGTGAATATAGTAACTAAGAATAAGATCGGTGTTCTGAGCTCTTTTAATATGATGCTACCATTGCCACCACCTCCCCCTTCCTATAAGGTTTGCTGTCTGAGTTCTCTATCTGAATTTAACTTCAATCAGAAGAGGGAATGGGAAGTGCAAGGTGTGTGTGGGTCGGGAGGGGGCGTGTGTGTAGGAGGGAGGTGCGTGGTACAGTAGGCAAAAGAGTTAGGGCTTCAAACTTTATTCAGAGTTTCCTGAGTGTATCAGGATAGCAGCAACGAAGTTTGGTCCAAATAATGTCTTTCTTGACCTTTTAGTACTGTGTGGGATTATGAGAGATAATGGGATTTTTTCCCCCTGCAGCTATCTGGGAGGTTGTATGGATCTTCAAGGTAGGATTTAAAACTTTCTATGCAGCCTGTCATCTGTAAGCCATCCTGTCCAAGAAATGCTTTGTCACAGTACAGGGGAATTGTGAAGTCTTCTGATTAAAATGCATTTGCATAGACAAATAGCAAATAGCAGGAGAGTGCAGGAGATGAACCTGCCCTGAAAGGTCCTAGATTGGCTGATCAGCCTCTAAACTTGGGAGTAGAGAACTGACCAGGACAAGAATAGGGGTCTGATCTCCTCAGAGGCTGTTGAGGGATTTGCCAACCCCAGAACGAGCTTGCTGCTACTGTTCACAGAAGGGTAGGTTCAGAGAGTATCTTCCCACAGCCATTGAAAATCTAGTTCAAAATTGTTACTAATGTTCGGTTGATGATATCTCTGTACAACAAGGAGAAAATGTTGTTGTTGAAGAGACATAGCTAATCAAATGGCTTATTGACTATCTCCTTGGAGAAGTCTCTTAGAATGGTTATAATAATTGTGAATGAGCTAATCAAGCATTTTTTGACCTGATCCCTGTTGCATCCCTGATGATCCCAGGATCCCTGATGCATCCCTGAACTATGCATCCTGACCATTGGCAAAGGCAGGATTGCTATCCACCTATGGCTAATAAAGGATACTAATCCACACATGAATTCCTTATGAGCAAAGAAGAGAGTAACTTTTTTTCCCCTTGAGGATAGTGAAAAATCTATTTTATTTTTTTTAAGTTTATTCATTTTGAGAGAGCAAGGGCATGAGCTGGGGTGGGGCAGAGAGAGAATCCCAAGCAGGCTCTGCACTGTCTGTGCAGAGCCTGACTTGGGTCTCAAACCTATGAACTGTGAGATCATGACCTGGGCCAAAATCAAGAGTGTGATGTTTAACTGATTGAGCCACCAAGGCACCCCCAAGATCTTTATTTTTAAAAGGAGTTCTTTGAAGAGATTGAAGCATCTAAAAGAGTAGGGACATTACATATAATTTTTATCATGTCTCCTCTTCCCATGCCTTCTGGTGTGGTTTTGGGCAGAGTGCACACTTTTATTTTTTTAAATTTTTGTATGTTTGAAAGAGAGGGAGAAAGTACATGTGTGCTAGCAGGGGAGAGGCAGAGAGAGAGGGGACAGAGGATCTGAGGCAGGCGCTGCTGACAGCAGAGAGCCTGATATGGATTCTAGGCTGAGAGAGCTCAGACTCCCAAACTGTGAGATTATGACGTGAGTGTTACAGACAGAATAACGTTCTAGCTTTCACTATTTGAAGCCATTCCTTCTCAAAGATCTGGAGAGAGGTTGTGATGATGGAGGGCAGTCTTATGAAGATGATATGGAATTTGGAAGGAGATAGAAAAACTGGAGAGTTTATAGGAAGAGGCAAAATCTTCTTAGAAATGCTGGAAAAAAGATCCTAGACCAATCTGACCTCACTGAGCTGTCTTCATCCCCCCAGCTGTGTGACTGTGGGAAGGTTGCTAAAACTCCCAATGCTTGCATTTCCTCATTTATAAAACTGGAAGAATATTTTATGTACAACATAGGGCTGTTTCAGGAGTTAAATGAGCTAACATATTAGAACTTGGAGCAATGATTGGCAATAGTAATTTCTCAATAAATGTTAACTATTATCACATTCATTAAAGATCTTAGGGAAAGGATTAGTTTCTTTCCTCTCCCCTAAATGTAAAAGGTTTGGCTATTCTACTTTAAAAATAACATTTTAATTATAGGAAGAGATTTTTGTGAACCTTCTAGCATAGTAATTCACAAGTGTGGAGTCTGTCATGCTTTTCCCTCATTTGGAGCTTTTTGGTGTCTCTGAAACGTCTTGGGAAATGGGTCTTTCTTTGGTGCTCTCTGGAGGGAAGACCCGTGAGGCTGTTCAGCCTGGTGGAAGGGGCCTCGCAGGTGGAGCAGACACCTGTTTCCACTTCTGCCTCTATTTACTGGCCCTGGGAGCTGTGGGAGTCACTTAACTTCTTATATATCGGTGGTATTTAGTGAGGCGGATGTGAGAAACCTCTGTAGGGTTTTAAGAAAAAAAACATAGGGGATTGTAAGAAGATTGGTAATATAACAAGTGTTACTTTTTACACATGTAAAGGAGTTTTTTTGTTGTTGTTTGTTTGTAAAATGTATTCACCTTGAGAGGCAAATGACACCCATAATACGGTACTCCTTTCAGAGTCTTCAGACTCAGGGGTGAAAACCAGTCCTTCAACTTTATATCGAACCTTAAAACTTCTTTAATTAAAAAAAGTTAACTTAAAATTTCAGATTCAAAGTGGTAAAAATTGGTTCCACATATCCTTCATCTGAATTCCCCAAATATCAACATCTGATATAACTATAGTATAATCACCAAAAGCAAGAAAATACCAGTAATAAAATACTATGTAATTACATACTTTATTCAGATTTCACAAACTGTCCCACTGATGTCTGTTTTCTGGTCCCGAATCCAGTTAAGGAACACTGCATCTTGTTGTATCCCCTTTGTTTCCTTTAACCTGGAACATTTCCTTGGTCTCTTCGATGATCTTGGCACTTTTGATGAGGATCAGCCGGTTATTTTGTTCTTAAAATTTTTTTTAAACATTTATTTATTTTTGAGACAGAGACAGAGCATGAGCAGGGGAGGGTCAGAGAGAGAGGGAGACACAGAATGGGAAACAGGCTCCAGGCTCTGAGCTGTCAGCCCAGAGCCCGATGCGGGGCTCGAACTCCTGGACCGCGAGATCATGACCTGAGCCGAAGTCGGACGCCCAACCGACTGAGCCACCCAGGCGCCCCTCAGCCAGTTATTTTGTAGATTCTCAGTTTAGTTGGTCTGATGTTTTCTCATAAAGTTGTGCATTTTTGGCAAGGATACCGTAGACATGGTAGCCTTCTCAGTACACATTATATTAAGATGCACATGATATTAATCTGTCTTATTATGGAGATATTAATTTTGCTTACTAGGTTAAGGTAGTGTCTGCTAGGCTTCTCCACTAAAGTTAGTACTTTCCCCTCTGTAAGTAAGTTCCTTGGCGGGGAGATAGTTTGAGACTATGGAAATGTCCTCTTTCATCATATTCTTTTTTTTTTTAAAATTTTTTAAATGTTTGTTTATTTTTGAGAGAGACAGAGTTTGAGTGGGAGAGGGACAGAGAGAGAGGGAGACACAGAATGGGAAACAGGCTCCAGGCTCTGAGCTGTCATCACAGAGCCCGACACGGGACTGGAACTCATGGACTGTGAGATCATGACCTGAGCCGAAGTCGGACGCCCAACAACTGAGCCACCCAGGTGCGCCCCCCCCCTTTTTTTTTTTAAAGTTTATTTATCTTGAGAGAGAGAGAGAGAGAGAGGAGGAAGGGGAGATGCAGAATCCCAGGCAGGCTCTGAACTGGCAGTGCAGAACCTGATGCAGGGCTCAAACTCTGAAACTGTGAGATCATGACCTGAGCTGAAACCAAGAGTCAGACACTTAACCGACTGAGCCACCCAGGCACCCCTCTCATATTCTAATTCTTGCATTAGAGTTCTCCACAAAACCAGAAAAAATTGTATGTGTATTTATATTATGAGGAATTGGCCAACATTATGAAGGCAGAGGAGTTCCATGATCTGCCATCTTTAAGTTGAAGATCCAAGAAGGCAGGTGGTATAATTTGAGTCTGAGTTCAAAGGCCTAAGAAACAGAGGAGCTAGTGATGTAAATCCCAGTCTAAGAGCAGGAGAAGATCAATGTTTCAGCTCTGGTAGGTAGGCAGGCAGGAAGAAAAAGGGGTGAATCTCTCCTTTTCTCTACCTTTCTTGTTCTATTCAGGCCCTCAAGGGATTGGATGATGCCCACCCACACTGTGTGTGTGTGTGGGGGGGGGCAGTCTGCTTCAGTGAGTCCACTGGTCCAAATGCTAATCTCATCTGGAAACCTATAGATACAGCCAAAAATACTGTTTAATTTGGGCACCTCCTGTTATGGTCAAATTGACATATAAAATTAACCTTCATAATCATCTAAAATTCTTTCCCAGAACCATTATTACCTAGGCATTTGGCAAATGATCATGTTTGTTTTTAAAACTCCAAACCTGTATGTCCAAATGGATGGTTCAGTTGACACATTGGACTCAGGATGACTATGGGTTATTCCTCACATTGGAATCCAGTGCCAGTTAGAGCTATTTTTCTTTCTTATTCCCTTCCTCTCGGTCTTGTCCTATTTTACACTGCCTAAAGGGGGATTATCAGACCGAGGAAATCACATGTTCTTTGGAAGCAAACAGCTCTGGATTTCAGTCCTATACTCACCACATATTAGGTGGGTGACCCATTCAAGTAACTTAATCTCTTTGCATTTCAGGTGCCTCATAAAGAAAAAGAGGATTCTACTTCATGGATTGATTTTTTTTTTTTTTTAACAGTATATAAGCTACCATGTATAAAAAGCTATCCATCAAGCATGATGTGAATCTGTTTGAATGTTGGCTCTTTTTATCTTTTTTCTTTCCAATGAAAACAGCTACAGTAAATACAAAGGCTGAATTTGTATTTCATTGGTCTGGATTGGAGTCAGGTTTAAAAACACTTCAGGTGATTCTAAAGTGTATCCACAGTTGAGAACCACTGATTTGAGCTCACTTAAGGTCTTACTGATTTAAACTGTAAGGTATCAATCAGAAGGACAACATGTGATTTCACTCATGCAGAATTTAAGAAATAAAACATAGGGGAAGGGAAGGAGAAATAAAACAAAAAATAATAAAATAAAATAAAACTGGGGCAGCAAACCATGAGAGACTCTTAACTATAGAGAACAAACTAAGGGTTGTTGGAGGAGAGGTGGGTGGAGGCATGAGCTAAAATGGGTGGTGGGTATTAAGAGGCACTTGTTGGGATAAACACTGGTTAATACGTAAGTGATGAATCACTAAATTCTACTCTTGAAACCAATACTACATGTATGGTTTCAACTAACCATTCAACTAACATGAATTTCAATAAAAGACAAACATCTAAGATTAAAAATGAATATCTGGTTATTTTAGAATGGTTACAATAAAAATAATGTAATACTGCATGTAGGGGGAAATTTTGTGAGAGGGGAATTTGAGATATCGGTTCATTCATCCATTGAGGTAATCATTGTGGTTGGTTTCTTTTTTTGAGCCCTGCATTAGGCATTGTTAAGCACTGGCCATGTAAAGGTGAAATTGGCACAGTCGGGCAGCTACAACACAGTACAATGTGATGCAAGCTGAAAGCAGTTACAATAGTCTAGTACCATGGTTACTAGGTGTTTGCCATGCAAATGCACTCATTTTATTTTATCGGGTATTTGACAATGTATGAAGAATATTGAGTGGATGGGAATCATTAAATATTATGTTAGAAATATAGCTCTGGTGTGCTTGGAATGGGTGAGGTAGGATAGGCAGGGGAGTAGAAGAAAGACTGAGGGCTTAATGCTGGGTTATGGCAGTGGGGATGAAAACGAGGGGCTGGACCTGAGATAGGTTGGAGATGGAATGGCAGGACTTGAAGACCAATTATGTGAGAGGGAGGTTTTGATGACTTCCAGATGCCTGAGTAGGTTGTAGCATCATTCACTGAACTAGTGGAAGGGCAAGGTTGTGGGTGGGGATCTTAGTTCAGTTTTGAGCCTGTTACAGTTGGGGCTTTTAGGAACATAGAATATGATAAATGATTGCTATCTGGATCTGGAACTTGGGAGTGGAACCTCCATTAGAGATAAAGATGAGGGACTCTGCAGTTGGTATTTGTAGCCACAGGTATGGATAAAATTGTCCAGACATGACGTGCAGGAGAATAAGTGAAAAGCCAAGGACAGAGCTAAGGAGTTGTTAGCATTGAGCAGGGGAGGAAAAGGAACAGCTGGAGAGGAGAGTCTGAGAAGGAGAGGCAGAGGGCCTGAAGAGAACCAGGAGAGGGGAGTCTCAGGGGCATCAAGGAAGGACAGATTTGAAGAAAGGCAAACTGGTAAGCAGTGCAAAAGCAACAGAAGAGTTAAAGTAAGTTCTGAACTGCAAGAACTGGATTTGGCCTGTAGGTGGGCATAAGAGAGTCTGTTGAATGTGTGTAACAAAATTTGTGGAGTCCAAGAAGCATAGGTTGAGAATTTCCCCTCTTGCGAGAAACCTTCCCTAAATCCACACCACTTGTTGACTCAATGCATTAAAAACTTTGAATGACCTCCTCTCTGGGATGGAAGTCACCTTGTTGGTCATTTAACTCAGGTCTCATTGAACAGGTGAGGAAATTAAGGCCCAGAAAAGTCCTTACTTGTGTGAGGATAAGTGGCACACTTAAGCCCTTAATCCAGACTATTCTCACACATGCATTGGTGCAGCTAGTTTACTCTCCTTTCCTATGTGTTCACATGTTGTTTATTTACACTCTGGTTGTCTTGTATTTCTGTAGTTTGTAGGTTTTGATGTTTTGAAGGAATTCAGAGGATGGTAACTCCATCTCTATTTTATTACTTATTATTGATTTTTTGACTTCACAGGCTATTTTAAAGAATAAGCTGTGATCTTGGACAGAAAGACCCTACAAAGCAACTCCCATAATTTAGGAGAAATGTCATGGAACAAACTGTTTCTTAGGAGCTCACTCAGCAGAGTGTCAGAACCTGACACTCCAGGCTGGTTTGTCTGTTCATATCCTTTTATTGCAGAAAATCAAGCTCTGGCCATCAAATACTTTTTTTCCTTCTATTTTTAATTTAAATTTTAAATTAAAAAAAATCTTTTTTTCAACGTTTATTTTATTTTTGGGACAGAGAGAGACAGAGCATGAACGGGGGTGGGGCAGAGAGAGAGGGAGACACAGAATCGGAAACAGGCTCCGGGCTCCGAGCCATCAGCCCAGAGCCCGACTCGGGGCTCGAACTCACGGAGCGCGAGATCGTGACCTGGCTGAAGTCGGACGCTTAACCGACTGCGCCACCCAGGCGCTCCTAATTTAAATTTTAGTTAACATACAGTGCAATATTGGTTTCAGGAGTAGAATTCAGTGACTCATCCGTTCTATACAACACCCAGTGCTCCTCACAACAAGTGCCCTTCTTAGTACCCATCACCCATCTCCCTCCATCAACCCTCAGTTAACCCTCAGTTCTCTATCATAAAGAATCTCTTGGGTTTATTTCCCTCTATTCTTTCCCCCGCCTTCTATGTCCATCTGTTTTTTTTTTTTTAAATCCAACTGAAATCATATAGTACTTGTCTTCCTCTGATTGACTTCACTTTGCAAGTCCATTCTAGCTCCATGCATGTCATTGCAAAGGGCAAGATTTCATTCTTTTTGATTGCTGAGCAACATTCCACTGTATATATGTACACCACATCTTTATCCATTCATCAGTCGATGGACATTTGGGCTCTCTCCATAGTTTGGCTATTACTGATAATGCTGCTATAACATTGGGGTGCATGTACCTCTTTGAATATGTATTTTTGTATCCTTTGGGTAAGCACCTAATACTGTAATTGCTGGGTGGTAGAGCAGTTCTATTTTTAGTTTCTTAAGGTACCTTGATACTGTTCTCCAGAGTGGCTGCACCAGTTTGTGTTCCCACCAACAGTGCAAGAGTGTTCCCCTTTCTCTGAATCCTCAGCAACACCTGTTGTTTCCTGAGTTGTTAATTTTAGCCATTCTGTCAGGTGTGAGGTGGTGTTGTCATTGTGGTTTTGATTTTTATTTCCTTGATTATGAGTGATAATCTATTAGCTATCTGGATGTCTTTGGAAAAGTGTCTATTCATGTCTTATGCCAATGTCTTAACTGGGTTTTTTGTTTTTTGGGTGTTGAGTTTGAGAAGATCTTTATAGATTTTGGATACTAACCCTTTATCAGATACGGTGTTTGCATATATCTTCTCCCATTCTGTTGGTTGCTTTTAGTTTTTTTGATGGTTTCCTTCTCTGTGCAGAAGCTTTTTATCTTGAAGTCCCAGTAGTTCATGTTTGCTTTTGTTTCACCTGCCTTTAGTAACGTGTCTAGTAAGAAGTTGCTGTGGCCGAGGGGCGCCTGGGTGGCTGAGTCAGTTAGGCATCCGACTTCAGCTCAGGTCATGATCTCACGGTCCGTGGGTTCGAGCCCTGCGTCAGACTCTGTACTGACAGCGCAGAGCCTGGAGTCTGCTTCGGATGCTGTGTCTCCCTCTTTCTCTGCCCCTCCCATGCTCCTGCTGTGTTTCTCTCTCAAAAATAAACATTAAAAAAGTTGCTGGGCCAAGGTCAAAGAGGTTGCTGCCTGTGTTCTTCTCTAGAGTTTTGATGGTTTTTTATCTCACATTTGGGTCTTCCATCCATTTTGAATTTATTTTTGTGTATGGTGTAAGATAGTGGTCCAGGTTCATTCTGCATGTCGCTGTCCAGTTTTCCCAACACCATTTGTTGAGGGGACCATATTTTTTTCAGTGGGTATTCTTTCCTGCTTTGTCAAAAATGAGTTGACCATATAGTTATGGGTCCATTTCTGGGTTTTCTATTCTGTTCTATAAATCTACGTGCCTGTTTTTGTGCTAGTACCATACTATCCTAATGACTAGAACTTTGTAATATAGCTTGAAATCCGGGATCATGATGCCTCCAGTTTTTTTTTTTCTTTGTCAGGATTGCTTTGACCATTTCAGGTCTTTTGTGGTTCTATACAAATTTGAGGATTGTTTGTTCGAGCTCTGAAAGAAATAGTGTTGGTGTTTTGATAGGGATTGCATTAAATTTATAGATGGCTTTGGGTAGTATAGACATTTATGACAAAGTTTGCTCTTCTAATCCATGAGCATGGAATGCTTTTCCATTTCCTGTGTCCTCTTCAATTTCTTTCATAAGTATTCTGTAGTTTTCAGAGTATAGATCTTTTACCACTTTAGTTAGGTTTATTTGTAGGTATTTTAAGGTTTTTGGTGCAGTTGCAAATGGGATCAATTCCTTGACTTTTCTGCTGCTTCTTCACTATTGGTGTATAGAAATGCAACAGATTCTGTATGTTGATTTTTATATCCTGCGACTTTGATGAATTCATGTATTCTAGCAATGGCCATCAAATGTTTTGATGTTTGATACAGGGGATCGTTTAGCAAAGCTTTGAGATTCTGTCTCCTCCCCAATACCATTATCTTGGCTGAATGGCATTGGGGACTGTGGGGAGGTTAGGAGAGGAGTGCCCAAATCACTTGGACTTTTGAGACTCAGAGCCTAGTGTATGAGAGAGCCTGGTGTCTGAGAAAGTTCATCTAGAGACCTCCTGGTCTTCTAGAAGCATTTATTCATTCATAACATTGTAGATGAGTTTTTATGACCCCTATCTCAACCATTTTTATTTTCTTACACTTATTTCTATCTTTTCAGGCTCTCTTTTCTCTGTGTCTCATTCAGGTTTTTTTTTTCCTGCTTTTTAAAAACTTTAAGTTCAAGTTAGTTAACATACAGTGTAGTATTGGTTTCAAGAGTAGAACCCAGTGATTTGTCACTTAATGCAACCAACACCGAGTGCTCATCCCAACAGGTGCCTTCCTTAATGCCCATCCCCCATTTAACCCATCCCCTTACCCACCTCCCCTCTAGCAACCCTCAGTTTCTTTTCTGTATTTAAGAGTCTATAGGGGCGCCTGAGTGGCTCAGTCACTTGAACCACTGACTTTGGCTCAGGTCATGATCTCACGGTTTGTGAGTTGGAGCCCTGCATCGGGCTCTGTGCTGACAGCTCAGAGTCTAGAGCCTGCTTTGGATTCTGTGTCTCCCTCTCTCTCTGCCCTTCCCCCACTCATGCTCTGTCTTTCTCTGTCTCAGACATAAATAAACATAAAAAAAATTAAAAAAAAGAGTATCTTTGTGTCTTTGTCTAGCTATAGATCTGTTTATATTGCTCATCTCTATACATCTTTTTCTGTCTGTTGTGGGGAAAATGTCCCCTGGATAAAACTCTTTGCAAAAACAGTGATACATTGCTGTTCAATAAATATTGTAATTGGGTGATCATGGAACTAATGTGATGGGACCATGGAACTGATGAGTGAATAAAGTATATAGTAATCAATAACTTACCTTTTTAGCATCAACATTTTGATCAAGGACCTCCAAGTACCATGTGGTGCTGACTCAAAATTAGCTAGGGAGACAGCTTCCCTGGAGCTCAGAGAAGTTTGACCCTGTAGGCCTACCAGTGGGCAGGTACCCCTCTAGAAGTTACTGTTTCTGAATCTGCGCCATAGAAATCCCACTCACAGACTTGTGATGTGCATACTGGGAGAATGGTGAGCCCATCAGGAATTTGTGAAGTTATTTAGTGTAATGGACATTAAAAATTCTTAGCCTACCCAGCATCTAATCTCCCTCCATAGAAACATCTTGATTTCCTTTTGAGTCAAGACCTGGCCCCACTGTGATGCTTGGGGATAATACACATGTCAGCAAGCCACTACGGAAATGGGAAGGACCAGATACTTTGTCCCTCCTGGTATGACCAGGAGCCACACACATGGCCCAGGCTTAAGTAATTGGACACATCCTCCTGGGAGTTAGAAACAGTTGGAATTTCCTTATTCCAACAGCAGCTTCCTGACCAGTGCTCAGTTCCTGATTCTTCATTCTCTGGAGCTGACTTGGATCCTGCCAGTTTCTGGGCTCGTTCTCCATCTTCTGATCAGTTCTGCAAGTCCTTTGTTTCCTTTGGCTGGAGTTAGTCTGCTTGGATTGCCATAACAAAATGCTACAAATTGCATGACTTAAATTTATCTTCTTACAGTTCTAGAGGCTGGGAAGTCTAAGACCAAGGTTCTGTTGGGGTTTGGTTTTGGTAAGAACTTTCTTCCTGTCTTGTAGATGGTTGTTTTGGCTTCACATGGTCTTTCCTCTGTATATGCACACTGAGAATGCAAGCTTGCTCTCTGTTGTCTCTTCTTATAAAGACACGAATCCTGTTTAACCAGTGTTCTACCCACATGACCTCATTTAACCTAAATTCCTTCAAATACACACTGGGGACTAGGACTTCAACATACGAATTTTGGAGGACCAGAAACATTTTGTCTATAACATCAGGTAAAGTCTATTGTCTGGCTTAGAAATGAGGAACTTTAGCAGATATACCTAAACCTAAATTTGCTAGTCTTACTTTATCCTTCTGAAAAATCACTCCCCCCCCCCCCCCCCCCCCCCCCGTTTTTTCCATCTTGCTCTGCCAGTCTGGCTTTATTCAGTTGGTTGAAATAGTGGTCTATTTAACAAAAAGTGAGGGCCTTTTGACAACATTAATTCCCCCTTCTACCTCTTTTCTTGCATCTGAGGTCTCATTGGCATTTTTTGAGCAAGGCTGTCAGTCAAGCAGGTGATTGGAGACTCTCTGATGTCATTCTCCACACTGATGTCAGACGCCAACCTTGGGGCTGGCTGAGTGGAAAAATGACCAGCTTGGCTCTTACAGTTATGGCTCCATGTTGCAAGAAGTTGGCAATTCTCTTCTTGCTTTTTTCTTTTTATTGCTTGTTCCACAGTCTGGGAAGCATACACAGCTGCCTGGCAGTTCTGCTCCTGAAGCTATGGCACTCACCATCAAAGGCTCTTACTCTGCTTGCTGCTCCAGATAGAAGAACAGTGACAAATAATAGTAAGCCATGCCCTTCCCCTAAGGGTCTCTGAGCTAGAAGTCTTGTACGGGACTTACCAGAAGAAATCTGCCTGAAACAGTCCCCAGCATAAGGCTTCTCTTGAACAAGTAGCACATAGTGCCACATGTTACCTTTATGTGCAAAGAGTTACCAACCAGAAAGGTGTATGTGAATATGGCCCTGGTAAAACTTTTGGTTAATGTTCATTTCATTTTTTATTCTGCCCCACTATCCCCCTTCACACCTGGAAATCACTCAGTATGAAGTAAACTACAGTAGTTTCCAGAACTGTGTGTGTGTGTGTGTGTGTGTGTGTGTGTGTGTGTGTGTGTGTGTGTATTTTCAACTGCAGATGTCCAGGAAACAGTAAACTCTTGTTTTGAAGCTTTTTAAAAATTGAGCTTTTGATTCCAAGCAATTGAAAATTGTTCCTGTTTATGCTTCTTATTGGTGATAGTTTAACTAGCTCGATTTTGTTTTCTCTGGATTATGGTTTTTTTTTTTTTTTTCATGGTTTTCCTTTAGGAGTTTACCAGTCCTTGGAGCTCACTGGTAGCAGAGGAAAAAAGTGTCTAGAGAAATTGAATTTCTTTCATGTTCACAGAAAAGGTGGCCACTTGCCATTATAGGATAAACTCAGGGCATTTTTCCCAGGGGTTCATGGATTAGTACAAATCTGAGAAATATTCATACCCTTTTTTTTCTTTTTTCAAGGCTAGAATATATAGCCTCTACCTACACTTTGGAAAGTATCTATAAAATTAAATCAAGATAATCACTTACTTCTGGCATTTGTAATGGGATAATTATACTAATAATTCTTTACTCTTGTAACTTAGCAAAAGGGATGTTTTACTTTTGTGGTGCTTGGGAAAGCATGACTAATGGTCATTCAAGTGTAGATGGTTTATTCAAATGTCTAAATCCTTCTCTTACATTTACTGTAACAGGTACTTGTTACTATCCTTCAGTATTTTCAACAGTTCTTCCCATATCCATCAACTAAAATCACCCAAGCAGTTACTGAGAATTCACTGTGTGTACATTCCTGAGTTCCGGGATGAGGGTTGAAGAATTGGTATAATGAATAAAGGCTTTGCCAGGGTATATTTCTTACAGGAGAGTTGAGGCTTTATGTGGATTATGTGGAATAGATGGTGAGAAGTGGTAATTCTAGGCTGGAAGATAGCTGAGAAGAGATGTGCATGGAAAAGCCAGTTGGTAAGAAAACCAAATACTATTGGACAGGCACTTTGCTAAATGCCTTACCATGTCATGAAACATTTAATCTCTATTAATTTACAGTATGGGAGGTTTTGCCTTTATTTAAAACTGAAGTCATTTAAAGAGCATATATTGAAGTTGATAATGAAATTCTAGTCTACTTGACTCCAAAGAATGCAAATGAGCAAGACTTGCTTGGGGGAGCTTTCCCTGGCTGGAAGGTAGGGTGGAGTGAGAGATGAAGTTTGATACTTTGGCAGGGGGATGGTGAAGGCACATTTATACCTCCTAGTAAAGATAATCCAGAGCTCTTGTAGATTCTAGAGTTGGGGCAGTGACATGAAGGGAATTGAGGGTAGGGGGTTACTGGCTGGGGATCTTGTGCCCCTTCACAGGTAACTGAGAACAGTTAGCATGAAACCTTAACACCTTGACTTTCATTCTTGCCCAGCTTGCTCTTAGCCATCTACATTCTAATTGGTCCTGCTCTCAGCAGTGAGACTTGGCTCTTCTAAGTATCATTTGGAGTACATTCCTTTCTTCTCTTGGAATAGTTCTGAGGACCTCAACAGTGTGCTTCCTAATTGCAAGCCCACTGTCTCTTCTTTTGTACCTTTATAATTTCTTCTCCAGCCCAGCACCCATCTACCCTTCTGATGGCAAAGCTCTTGTATTCTGCCAGAGTTTCTCTATTTTGTTAAACGAATTTGACCTTTCCTGTTAAGGTCCATCTTTCTAAAAAATTTTTTTTTTTTTTCAACGTTTATTTATTTTCGGGACAGAGAGAGACAGAGCATGAACGGGGGAGGGGCAGAGAGAGAGGGAGTCACAGAATCGGAAACAGGCTCCAGGCTCTGAGCCATCAACCCAGAGCCCGACGCGGGGCTCGAACTCACGGACCGCGAGATCGTGACCTGGCTGAAGTCGGACGCTTAACCGACTGCGCCACCCAGGCGCCCCAAGGTCCATCTTTCTAGATGGAATAAACTTGGTTTTGAGGGTCATTCTAACAGGTCTCTTGGTTTTTGTGATTAAAAATAGAGGTATATTCACTAATATTTTTCATTAACTGTGTTTATGTAAACTGATGTGTAAACTCAAGGGCAGTCAAGGGGCTGTCTTGTTTAAGGCTTTGCCATCTCCCCAAAATGCCTGGTTAAATATTTTGTCTTTGATAGTCACCAGATTGTTGCCCAAGTAGGTATAGCACACTTCTTCACCTCTTTGGTTAGGTTTATTCCTAGGTATTTTTTGTGTGTGTGTGTGTGTGTGTGTGTGTGTGTGTGTGTGTGTGTGTGTGTGTGTGTGTTTGTTTTTTTTGTTTTCTGGGTTTTTTTTTTTTTTGGTGCAGTTATAAATGGGATTGATTCCTTGATTTCTTTTTGTTGCTTCATTATTGATGTATAGAAATGAAATCATTTTCTGTGCATTGATGTTATATCCTGCGACTTTGCTGAATTCATGGATCAGTTCTAGCTGTTTTTTGGCAGAATCTTTTGGGTTTTCCATATACAGTATCACGCCATCTGAGAAGAAAGTTTGACTTCCTCCTTTCCGATTTGGATGCCTTTTATTCCTTCGTGTTGTCTGATTGCTGAGGCTAAGACTTACAATACTATGTTGAGTAACAGAGTGGATGAGTGGTGAGAGTGGACATCTGTGTCTTGTTTCTGACCTTAGAGGGAAAGTTCTCAGTTTTTCCCCATTGAGGATGATACTAGTGTTGGGTCTTTCATATATGGCTTTCAGGATCTCGAGGTATGCTCCTTCTATCCCTACTTTCTTGAGGGTTTTTATCAAGAAAGGATGCTGTATTTTGTCAAATGCTTTCTCTGCATCTATTGAGAGGATCAGATGGGTCTTGTCCTTTCTTTTATTAATGTGATGTATCACATTAATTGTCTGGTGGATATTGAACCAGCCCTGCATCCCAGGTATAAATCCCACCTGATCATGGTGAATACTTATTTTAATGTATTGTTGTACGTGGTTGGCTAGTATCTTGTTGAAGATTTTTGCATCCATGTTCATCAGGGAAATTGGTCTATAGTTCTCCTTTTTAGTGGGGTCTTTGTCTGGTTTTGGAATGGAGGCAATGCTGGCTTATAGAAGGAGTTGGGAAGTTTTCCTTCCATTTCTATTTTTGGAATGGCTTCAAGAGAATAGGTGTTAACTCTTCCTTAAATTTTGGTAGAATTCCCCTGGAAAGCCATCTGGCCCTGGACTCTTGTTTTTTTTGGGAGATTTTTGATTACTGATTCGATTTCTTTACCGGTTTTGGGTCTGTTCAAGTTTTTCTATTGCTTCCTGTTTCAGTTGTGGTAATTTATATGTTTCTAGGAATTCATCCATTTCTTCCAGCTTGTCCAATTTGTTGGAATATAATTGCTTGTAACTCTTATTGTTTGTATTTCTGCAACATTGTTTGTGATCTCTCCTCTTTCATGGTTTTATCTATTTTGGTCCTTTTTTCTTTTTGATGAGTCTGTCTAGGGGTTTGTCAATTTTGTTAATTCTTTCAAGAACCAGCTCTTGTTTTCATTGATCTGTTCTGTTTTTTTTTTGATTTTGATATTGTTGATTTCTGCACTAAATTTTTTAAATTTTATTTTTTATTTTTTCAAATTTACATCTAAATTAGTTAGCATATAGTGCAACAATGATTTCAGGAGTAGATTCCTTAGTGCCCCTTACCCATTTAGCCCATCCCCCCTCCCACAATCTCTCCAGTAACCCTCAGTTTGTTCTCCATATTTATGAGTATCTTATGTTTTATCTCCCTCCCTGTTTTTATGTTGTTTTTGTTTCCCTTCCCTTATGCTCATCAGTTTTGTCTCTTAAAGTCCTCATATGAATGAAGTCATATGATTTTTGTCTTTCTCTGACTAATTTCGCTTAGCATAATACCCTTCAGTTCCATCCACATAGTTGCAAATGGCAAGATTTAATTCTTTTTGGTTGCCGAGCAATACTCCATTGTGTGTGTGTGTGTGTGTGTGTGTGTGTGTGTGTGTGTGTGTGTGTGTGTACACCACATCTTCTTTATCCATTAATCTATCAATGGACATTCAGGCTCTTTCCATACTTTGGCTATTGTTGATAGTGCTGCTATAAACATGGGGGTGCATGTGTCCCTTTGAAACACCACACCTGTATCCCTTGGATAAATGCCTAGTAGTGCAAGTGCTGGGTCGTAGGGTAGTTCTGTTTTAAGTTTTTGAGGAACCTCCATACTGTTTTCCAGAGTGGCTGCACCAGCTTGTCTTCCCACCAACAATGCAATAGAGATCCTCTTTCTCTGTGTCCTTGCCAACATCTGTTGCCTGAGTTGTTAATGTTAGCCATTCTGACAGGTGTAAGATGGTATCTCATTGTGGTTTTAATTTGTATTTCCCTGATGATGAGTGATGTTGAGCATGTTTTCATGTGTCAGTTGGCTATCTGGATGTCTTCTTTGGAGAAGTGTCTATTCATGTCTTTTGCCCATTTCTTCACTGGATTATTTGTGTTTTGGGTGTTGAGTTTGATAAGTTATTTATAGATTACGGATATTAACCCTTTATCTGATATGTTACTTGCAAATATCTTCTCCCATTCTGTTAGTTGCGTTTTAGGTTTGCTGATTGTTTCCTTCCCTGTGCAGAAGCTTTTTATTTTGATGAGGTCCCAGTACTTCATTTTTTGCTTTTGTTTCCCTTGCCTCCGGAGACATGTTGAGTAAGAAGTTGGCTACGGCCAAGATCAGAGAGGTTTTTGCCTGCTTTCTCCTGAGGATTTTGATGGCTTCCTGTCTTAAATTTAGGTCTTTGATCCATTTTTGAGTTTATTTTTTTGTACGGTGTAAGAAAGTGATCCAGGTTTATTCTTACAAGTCGCTGTCTATTTTTCCCAGCACCACTTGCTGAAGAGACTGTCTTCATTCCATTGGATATTCTTTCCTGCTTTGTCAAAGATTAGTTGGCCATACGTTTGTGGGCTTATTTCTGGGTTGTCTATTCTGTTCCATTGATCTGAGTGTCTGTTCTTGTGCCAGTACCATACTGTCTTGATGATTACAGCTTTGTAGTATGGCTTGAAGTCTGGGATTGTGATGCCTCCTGCTTTGGTTTTCTTTTTCAAGATTGCTTTGGCTATTCGGGGTCTTTTCTGGTTCTGTACAAATTTTAGGATTCTTTGTTCTAGCTCTGTGAAGAATGCTGGTGTTATTTTGATAGAGATTGCATTGAATATGTAGATTGCTTTGGGAAGTATTGACATTTTAACAATATTTGTTCTAATCCATGAGCATGGAATAAGTTTCCATTTTTTGGTGTCTTCTTCAATTTCTTTCATAAGCTTTCTATAGTTTTCAGTGTATAGATTTTTCACCTCTTTGTTTAGATTTATTCCTAGGTATTTTATGGTTTTTGGTGCGACTGTAAATGGGATTGATTCCTTAATTTCTCTTTCTGTCACTTCATCGTTGGTGTATAGGAATGCAACCGATATCTGTGCATTGATTCTATATCCTGCAACTTTGCTCAATTCATGAATCAATTCTAGTAGTTTTTTTGTGGAATCTTTTGGGTTTTCCATATCGAGTATCATGTCATCTCCGAAGAGTGAAAGTTTGACCTCCTCCTGGCCAATTTGGATGCCTTTTATTTCTTTGTGTTGTCTGATTGCAGAGGCTAAGACTTCCAATACTACGTTGAATAACCGTGGTGAGAGTGGACATCCCTGTCTTGTTCCTGACCTTAGGGGGAAAGCTCTCTGTTTTTGCCCATTGAGGATGATATTAGCGTTGGGTCATTCATATATGGCTTTTATGATCTCAAGATATGTTCCTTCTATCCCTACTTTCTTGAGGATTTTTATCAAGAAAGGATGCTGTATTTTGTCAAATGCTTTCTCTGCATCTATTGAGAGGATCATATGGTTCTTGTCCTTTCTTTTGTTGATGTGATGAATACGTTAATTGGTTTGTGGATACTGAGCCAGCCCTGCATCCCAGGTATAAATCCCACTTGGTCGTGGTGAATAATTTTTTAAATATATTGTTGGATCCGGTTGGCGAATATCTTGTTGAGGATTTTTGCATCTGTGTTCATCAGGGAAATTGGTCTATAGTTCTCCTTTTTAGTGTGGTCTCTGTCTGGTTTTGGAATCAAGGTAATGCTGACCTCATAGAAAGAGTTGGGAAGTTTTCCTTCTATTTCTCTTTTTTGGAACAGCTTCAAGAGAATAGGTGTTAACTCTTCCTTAAATGTTTGGTAGAATTCCCCTGGAAAACCATCTGGCCCTGAACTCTTGTTTTTTGGCAGGTTTTTGATTACTAATTCGATTTCCCTACAGTTATGGGTCTGTTCAAATTTTCTATTTCTTCCTGTTTCAGATTTGGTAGTGTATGTTTCTAGGAATTTGTCCATTTCTTCCAGATTTCCTATTTTATTGGCATATAATTGCTCTTAATATTCTCTTATTTTTATTTCTGTGGTGTTGGTTGTGATCTCTCCTCTTTAATTCTTGATTTTATTTATTTGGTCCTTTCCTTTTTTTTTTTTTTTTTGATCAAACTGGCTAGTGGTGTATTAATTTTGTTAATTCCTTCAAAGAACCAGCTTCTGGTTTCATTGATCTGTTCTACTGTTTTTTGGATTCAATAGCATTAATTTTTGCTCTAATATTTTTTTGAATTTTTTAAATGTCTTTATTTATTTTTGAGACAGAGGGAGACAGAGCATGAGCAGGGGAGGGGCAGAGAGACAGAGAGGGAGACACGGAATCTGAAGCAGGCTCCAGGCTCTGAGCTGTCAGCACGGAGCCCAATGCAGGGCTTGAACTCATAGACTGTGAGATCATGATCTGAGCCGAAGTCGGACGCTTAACTGACTGAGCCACCCAGGTGCCCCATCTGCTCTAATCTTTATTATTTCCTGTCTTCTGCTGGTTTTGGGTTTCATTTGCTGTTCTTTTTCCAGCTCCTTAAGGTGTAAGGTTAGGTTGTGTATCTGCAATCTTCCTTCTTTAGGAAGGCCTGGATTGCTATATACTTTCCTCTTATGATCACCTTTGCTATGTCCCAGAGGATTTGGGTTGTGGTGTAATGATTTTCATTGGCTTCCATATACTTTTTAATTTCCTTTTTAACTTCTTGGTTAGTCCATTCATTCTTTAGTAGGATATTCTTTAGTCTCCAAGACTGTTTTTACCTTTCCAAATTTTTTCTTGTGGTTGATTTCGAGTTTCATAGCGTTGTGGTCTGAAAATGTGCACGGTATGATCTCGAACTTTTTGTACTTACTTAGGGCTGATTTGTGTCCCAGTATATGGTCTATTCTGGAGAACGTTCCATGTGCACTGGAGAAGAATGTATATTCTGCTGCTTTAGGATGAAATGTTCTGAATATATCTCTTAAGGCCATCTGGTCCAGTGTGTCATCCAAAGCCATTGTTTCCTTGTTGATTTTTTGATTAGATGATCTGTCCATTGTTGTGAGTGGAGTGTTGAAATCTCCTATTCAGGTATTACTATCGATGAGTTTATTTGTGATTAATTGATTTATATATTGGGGTGCACTCACATTTGGCACATAAATGTTTAGAATTGTTAGGTCTTCTTGGTGGATAGACCCCTCGATTATGATATAATGCCCTTCTGCATCTCTTGATACAGTCTTTATTTTAAAGTCTAGATTTCCTGATACAAGTATGGCTGCTCCAGCTTTCTTTTGTTGACCATTAGTATGACAGCTGGTTCTTCATCCCCTTATTTTCACTCTGAAGGTGTCTTTAGGTCTAAAGTGGGTCTCTTGTAAACAGCATATAGATTGATCTTGTTTTCTGATCCATTCTGTTACCCTATGTCTTTTGATTGGCGCATTGAATCCATTGATGTTTAGAGTGAGTACTGAAAGATATGAATTTACTGCCATTATGATGCTTGTAGAGTTGGAGTTTCTGGTGGTGTTCTCTGGTCCTTTCTAGTCTTTGCTGCTTTTGGTCAGTGTTTTTTGTTTTTTTGTTTTGTTTCTTTTTTTTGGTCTTTCCTCCCCTCAGAGAGTCCTCTTTAAAATTTCTTGCAGGGCTGGTTTAGTGGTCATGAACTCCTTTAATTTTTGTTTGGGAAACTTTTAATCTCTCTGTTTTGAATGACAGCCTTGCTGGATAAAGAATTCTTGGCCGCATGTTTTTCTGATTCAGCACACTGAATATATCCTGCCACTCCTACCTGGCCTGCCAAATTTTTGTGGATAGGTCTGCTGCAAACCTGATCTGTCTTCCCTTGTAGGTTAGGGACTTTTTTCCCTTGCTGCTTTCATGATTTTCTCCTTGCCTGAGTATTTTGTGAATTTGACTATGATATGTCTTGTTGATGGTTGGTTTTTGTTGAATCTAATGGGGGTCCTCTGTGCTTCCTGGATTTTGATGTCTGTGTCTTTCCCCAGGTTAGGAAAGTTTTCTGCTGTGATTTGCTCATATAATCCTTCTACCCCTATTTCTCTCTTCTTCTTCTGGGTCCCCTATGATTCTGATGTTGTTCCTTTTTAATGGGTCACTGATTTCTCTAATTCTTAAATCATGCTCTTTTGCCTTGATCTCCCTTTTTTTTCCTGCTTCATTATTCTCTATAATTTTGTCCTCTATATCGCTGATTTTGTTCTGCCTCATCCATCCTTGCTGTTGTGGCTTCCATCCGTGATTGCAGCTCAGTTTTAGCATTTTTAATTTTCATTCTGACTAGTTTTTACTTCATATATCTCTGTAGAAAGGGATTCTAATCTATTTTTGACTCCAGCTAGTATTCTTATTATCGTGATCTAAATTCTGGTTCAGACATCTTGCTTGTATCCGTGTTGGTTAAATCCCTGGCTGTCGTTTCTTTGTGCTCTGTCTTTTGGGGTGAATTACTTCATTTTGTCATTTTAAAGGGAGAAAAGGAATTAATGAGGTAGAAAAATTAAAATTAAAATATTAAAATTAAAAAATTAAACACACACACACACACACACACACAAAATCGAATAAATGATGCTAGATCTTGGGGCGCCTGGGTGGCGCAGTCGGTTAAGCGTCCGACTTCAGCCAGGTCACGATCTCACGGTCTGGGAGTTCGAGCCCCGTGTCGGGCTCTGGGCTGATGGCTCAGAGCCTGGAGCCTGTTTCCGATTCTGTGTCTCCCTCTCTCTCTGCCCCTCCCCCGTTCATGCTCTGTCTCTCTCTGTCCCAAAAATAAATAAACGTTGAAAAAAAAAATTAAAAAAAAAATGATGCTAGATCCTAGGTGTGTTTTGGTCTGGGTGTCGAAAGTGGTTTGACATATTAGAGAAAAAAGGGCGGTGGGAAAATGAAATCGTTTGAGAATTTGAAAAAATGAATACACTAAAGTGGACTAAGATGATGAGAGTAAATAGAATTTGAAAAAATTTGCACAAAAGTAAAGAAAAATATTAAAGTAGAAAAAAAATTAAATAAAAAAAAATATATATTTTTTTAATTTTTTTTTTCAACGTTTATTTATTTTTGGGACAGAGAGAGGCAGAGCATGAACGGGGGAGGGTCAGAGAGAGAGGGAGACACAGAATCAGAAACAGGCTCCAGGCTCTGAGCCATCAGCCCAGAGCCCGACGCAGGGCTCGAACTCACGGACTGCGAGATCGTGACCTGGCTGAAGTTGGACGCTCAACCGACTGCGCCACCCAGGCGCCCCTAAATAAAAATATTTTTAATAAAAATTAAAAATAAAACTTTTTCTCTTTCTGCAAGAAAAAGAAAAGAAAAAAATCATTTGAAAATTTGAAAAAGTGAATACACTGAAGTTGACTAAAATAAAATGATGGAAGTAAAATAGAATTTGAAAAAATTTACACAAAAGTAAAAAAAAATAGTAAAAAAATATTTTTAATAAAAATTGAAAATAAAAATAAATTTTTCTTTATTCAAGAAAAAGAAAAGAAGTGAAAAAGAAAAAAATAAAAAAGAAAGAAAATTGAACAGATGGACCTGCTAACAGATTGAAATAGGACTAAAATTACTTCATTTTTCCCCAGAAGTCAGACTATGAACTGCTTTATAGTCCATAAACCAAGCAGGCAGAGAGACTTGTGTTCTTGTAGAGCGAGGTTGGCTCAGTTGGGCGGAACTCAGTGTAATGGCTCCTTTGTCCACTAGATGGCGCTGCTAGCCTACTGGGGTGGAGTGTTGTTGAGCTCGTAGGTGCATTTGCGCATGCGCGGGAGTGGTGAAAATGGCATCACCCAGTACCCAGTCTCTAATATCGGAGCTCTGTTCTCCCGGATCAGCAGTTGTGCACCTGTCCTCTGTCTTTAGCTTTTGTCCACTCCCCGCTTTTTCACTGTTCGTGACCAGGCCCCAGGCAGTACCTATCTCCCGAGTTTTGTCTCAGATGCGGCTGTTTTCCCCGGCCCTTTACTTCTGAAGGACTGCAGCTTTGACTTGTTCTGCCCTTCTGCGGGAGGGTCTCAGTGAGCAACGGCTGAATGTTGGCTGTACCCAGGAACACTTGCTGGACCCTGCTGCTGCCGGTGTCCCGAGACCGCGGCCAGGTACCAGCCCACCCCAGAAAAAGTTCGTGAGATAGTGTAGCAGCACCTTTTCAGAGATTATGGAAAATCACAACACACATCTGGCACCGGACTTCACCCTTAACGACCTTGTTCCAGCACCCGGAAATGTGGCAGTTCTCTGGGGTCTGCTGGGACCAGGTGGCTTCAACAGTCTCTACCAAATGTCCTTCCAGCAGTGGAACCGCTTTTCCCTATGTGGCCCAAGAACCTCCCAGACCCCACTCTGCTCCTGGGGATTCGCCCTTCCCACTAGAGCACCACCAGGTATGGAGCTATGGAGTTGCAGACTTAGCGCTCCCCTTGTTTACAGTCTTAATGGAATTTAAACCCTCTCCTTTCTCCTTTCTCCCTTTTTAGTTTAGTCCCTGTGGCTGTTTCCAATTTTCCACTTTTTCTCCAGCTGTTTTTGGGGAGGGTTGCTTTTCCCATATTCTTCCCTCTGCCCCAGCCTCTCTCTGCCTGCAAAAGCACCTCCCTTCCCGTGGCTTCTCGCTCCCCAAGTTCACCTCTCCACACTGCATACCTGCTGAACTCTGTGGTTCATGTTGTGCAGATTGTTGTGTTAATCCTCTAATCAGTTTTCTAGGTGTGCAGGATGGTTTGGTGTTAGTCTGGCTGTATTTTATGGACACGAGACACAAAAAACTTCGATGCTCTTCCACCATCTTGGCCCCACCCACCCCAAGACCGATTTCTGCACTAATTTTTATTATTTCCCTTCTTCTGCTGGTTTCGAGATTTATTTGCTGTTCTTTCTCCAGCTCTTCAAGGTGTAAGGTCAGGTTGTGTATCTGAGACCTTTCTTCCTTCTTTAGGAAGGCCTGGATTGCTTTATGCTTTCTTCTTATGACTGCCTTTGCTGCATCCCAGGGGTTTTGGGCCGTGGTGTTATCATTTTCATTGGCTTGCATGTACTTTTTAATTTCCTCTTTAATTTCTTGGTTAACCCATTCATTCTTTAGTAGGATGTTCTTTAATCTCCAAGTATTCATGGTCTTTCCAAATCTTTTCTTGGGGTTGATTTTGAGTTTCATAGTGTTGTGGTCTGAAAATAAGCAAGGTATGATCTTGATCTTTTTGTACTTGTTGAGGGCTGATTTGTGACCCAGTATGTGATCTAGTCTGGAGAATGTTCCATGTGACCTTGAGAAGAATGTGTATTCTGCTGCTTTAGGATGAAATGTTCTGAATATATCTGTTAAGTCCGTCCAGTCCAGTGTGTCATTCAAAGCCATTGTTTCCTTGTTGATTTTCTGCTTTGGTGATCTATTGTGGTAAATGGGGTGTTGAAGTCCCCTACTATTATGGTAGTGATATCAATGAGTTTCTTTGTGATTAATTGATTATATATTTGGGTGCTTTTATATTGGGGGCATAAATATTTACAATTGTTAGATCTTCTTGGTGGATAGACCCCTTATTAAGATAAAATTCCCTTCTTTATCTCTTGTTATAGTCTTTATTTTAAAATCTAGTTTGTCTGATTTTAAGTATGGCTACACCAGCTTTCTTTTGACAACCATTAGCACAGTAGATGGTTCTCCATACCCTTACTTTCAATTTACAGGTGTTTAGGTCTAAAACGAGTCTCTTGTAAGCAGCATATAGATGGGTCTTGTTTTCTTACCCATTCTGATAAGTATAGCACACTTCTTAAACTTTTTCCTTCTGGTGAAAATTCTTGGCTGATAATGGCTTCATTTTCTTTAGGCCTTAATGATTATTTTTGGTTCTTGGGCCTTCTCACTCCTCTTAGCATGTATGCTTCATACTACAGGTAGGTCAAGAGAAGCCTGCTGGAAATGAGGTCAGTGATTCTGCCTTATGTGGAGGTGGGGTACAGGGAAGGGAATAATAAAAAGAAATCCAAACCTCCTAATTCTCCTTTTCTCTTGTACCCCCTTTGCAGCCCCAAAGCTCTCCTAGAGGGATCCTAGCTGCACTGCCCTCTGGAAACCCCATAGGGACATACACAGCTCAGCAACATGTCCTGCTGGGGTACCCAGCATAGTGTCTGGACAGCTGCCTGATTAGGCCAGAGAGGAGCCCTTTACTTGTCTCCTGGTACCTACATTATTCCCTTGCCTGTGAGTGGCCAGCCAGGATGCCTCTGCCTTATTAAGCCAGGTACTTAATATTGAGCTTATCCCTGCACATGCTTCTCACTTTAGATTAGTATAACCATCTCTAGTTGACACAGGAATTGGCCTCTTTATGCACAATTGGATGTGTGTTCTTCAGGCACAGTGACAAACAAATTTCTTTGATTATTTTATGTTGATTATTATGTCAACCAGTCATCTTTTTTGGTTAAAAAATATAACAATATTTATGGCTACTTTATATTTCATACTTCGATAGGGCACCTGGGTGGCTCAGTCGGTTAAGTATCTGACTTTGGCTCAGGTCATGATCTCGCAGTCTGTGAGTTCGAGCCCTGTGTCAGGTTCTGTGCTGACAGCTCAGAGCCTGGAGCCTGCTTTGGATTCTGCGTCTTCCTCTTTCTCTGCCCCTCCCCCACCTATGCGCATGCTCGCTCTCTCTCTCTCTCTCTCTCATTCAAAAATAAACATTAAAAGATTTAATATTTTATAGTTAGAGATGCTAAAATAGTTAAAACTTAGCTAAGTGAGTCTCCTGTAATATCTCCTAGTTAGGAGGTATTCCTCCAGGAAGCTATTAAAATACTTACTTAGTGAATCCTTTCTTGACTCAGGAGAGTTGATCTTTCACTGGGTTCTGTTCTCCAGATGAACTTGCTTCAATCATGGTCTTTCCTCTTCTTCCCAGAGCACTAACTGAGCTTGCCAGTGGCTCACCCTTACTGAGAATGGTTTCATTATTGATATGTGTGTTTCTGAGAACCTATAACTGCTTCCTATCACTCTGTGAAGGAAGTGATAGCCTCTTTGGCTATCTTCTTCTTCTGGTCTCTTCTCATTCTTGTCTAACAGAATTAGTTGATAGGGTTTCAACCAAAAAAAGAAGAAAAGGTTTGTGCCTAATGTTTCTGGAGGTTAGTTCCCTTAGGTGTGGGCTGTTCTGGAGTATAAGAACATAAGGTTCAAGATTCTATCTGTTTAGGCTTTTTATGCAGCAACTGGCAGTTAACTATAAACATGCTTGGAGACATAGCTCCAAGCTTACCTTTTAGATAGATCCCTTTAAGTCCGACCTTGGTCATGGAGTGCCCTACCATTGTTTGCATTCATAGTGCGTATTTGTATAGTGTTCTTGGCGACTCTTCTTATTCTGATATCTCTAAGCTAAATCTCACACAGCTATTGAACTTCCATTTTTAAATTGCACCGTAACTTGCACATATCATTTTAAATTTCCTATCGATTAAATCTTTTTTAAGATTAAGATTTATCGATTAATTTTTACATGTGTGTATAGCCATGTAATGACCACTCAGGTTATTTCCAACACTCCAGAAAATTGCCTTGTGCCTACTGGTAATATCTCTGTCAAAGTAGCCACTATTTAGACTTTTATCACCATAGATGCACATCAACTATTTTTATTTTTTTTTATTTTTTATTTTTTTTTTTTAAATTTTTTTTTCAACGTTTATTTATTTTTGGGACAGAGAGAGACAGAGCATGAACGGGGGAGGGGCAGAGAGAGAGGGAGACACAGAATCGGAAACAGGCTCCAGGCTCTGAGCCATCAGCCCAGAGCCTGACGTGGGGCTCGAACTCACGGACCGCGAGATCGTGACCTGGCTGAAGTCGGACGCTTAACCGACTGCGCCACCCAGGCGCCCCGCACATCAACTATTTTTAAACATACATATTGAATTCTATAGAGTACAGCTTCTGCTCGACATTATATCTGATATTCCTCCATGTTGTTGAAAGTTAGTATTTTTTTTCTTATTGCTGTCATATCTTATATAAATAGATCTTATATAAATCAATAGATTCCACTATTGATTAATATTTTGGTTTCCAGTATTGGGCTACTATGACAAAGCTGCTAATGACATTCTTATTCAGGTCTTTTAATGTTCAAACCCACTCATTTTTGTTGGAGACATACTTAGGAGTCATAGGCATACGTGTGTTTGGCTTCAGTAGGAACTTCTGAACCAAAATGTGTTGTACCCACTTACATGCTTACCACCTGTGTAGGAGAGTTTCAGTCCATGTAACTTTCATATCTTGTCTCCCTGACATGACTTGACAGGACAGTGTGCAACCAGGCTCATATATTTTGTATTAGACATGGGGCCTGTACAGAGACTGTGGGTGGTAGGAGTGTGATAAGCCTCAGAAGACTGAACAACATGAAGCTCACACTGACCAGATCTCTACATTGCAAAAAGACTACAATAAACTGCAGGAAAATCAAGATCATTTAGATCCTGAGAAAGGGAACAGTATGACTCAAAACTTCCATGCACTGTTTGAAAATCTTACCCCAGTCCTTACAATTTAATGTCAGGATATTACCCAAGGTGAACTGAACGACTGTTTGTAGACAACGCAGCCAAAAAGCCTGTTTAAATAATAGTCTTCTGCAAACAGCGATCTTTTTTATTTGAGAATAATAAAATGGTTTTGTCATCTTAGATGATCTAACATTTTCTAGGAAATAACTGTAGCTCTTTGTTCTAAGCTCTCCTGTAGGTTCAGGCAAGGGTCTGAAATAACTTCTAGCTAGTTAATGACCATGGATGGGACACTCCTTGCAGAGACTGATGCATGATGTAGTAGAAAGCACATGATTTGGGTTTAAAATCTCACCTTTGATAAACCCTCGCTATTTGACCATGACCAAGGGTTTGTCTTTCTGGGTTTGTTTGTTCATCTTGGTGAGGACCATGTCTACCTGTCTTTGGGTTGAGAAGATGGTGATTGTGAATATGCACCTCTGGAGATGGCACATAGATGAGGCCTTAAAAAAAATGTCAGCCTCTCTTCAGTTTTTTTTTTTTTTTACTAATTTTTTTCAGCTTTATTAAGCTAGAATTGACCTATAACATGTAAGTTTAAGGTGTACAACGTGTTGATTGGATATGCTTATATGCTACACATGTTTTCATCAGTAATGCTAGCAGACCTGTTATCACATCACATAATCACCATTTTTTTTTTGTGGTGAGAACATTTAAGACCTACTCACTTAGCAACTTTAAAGTATATAATACAGTATTATTAACTATAATCACCATGCTGTGCATTAGGTCCCCAGAACTTATTTCATAGTTGGAAGTTTGTACTCTTTGGCCAACACTGCCCTCCTCTAGCCCCTGGTAACTACTAACTCTATTCTGTTTCTAGGAGTTGGACTTTTCAAGATTTCACACATAAGTGATATTGCAATGGTATTTGTCTTTCTGTATCTGGCTTATTTCATTTAGCACGATGTTCTCAAGGTCCGTTCATGTTGCAAATGACAGGATTTCATTCTTCATGGCTGAGTAGAATACCATTGTTAATATATACCACATTTTCTTTATCCATTCATCTATTGACAATTAGGTTGTTTGTGTTCTTTGGCTATTGTGAATAATGTAGTGAACATGGGGGTGCAGATATCTCTTTGGGATCCTGTTTTCATTTCCAAGAAGTGGGATCATATGGTAGTCCTGTTTTTAATTTTCTGAGGGACCTGTGTACTATTTTCCATAATGACTTCCCTTCAATTCCTTGGTGATAGTGATGGTTGATGTTAGCATTGGTTTAGAGTCTGACCTGAATGGGAACCTGGAACCTGGCTCTGACATGAACTACCTGTTTGATTTGGACAAATTACTTAACCCTACTAAGCCTCAGGTTCTTCATTTGTAAGAAGATATTTCCTACTTTATAGTGTTGCAGTGGGATTAAATGAGCAAAGTAGACTTCTTAGTTATATGTAAAGCCACCTACTTAGAGGCTGATGCATAATAGTAGTTTGATATCTTTGTTTTCCTATTCTAGGATTTCTCCAACACAAGAATTGTGACTCTTAAAGTTTTGAATTTCCCAAGAATCTTAGCATAAAAGGTCCAAGTTGCAAGGTGTTCAGTGATATGAAAGACTTGCAGTTATCTGTTTATCTATAATCAGAATATGCAAATCTTGAGCTTTTGGGGGCAGAAACTAAGTTTTCTAATTGAGTAAAAGAATGGTACTACTAAACGGTTTCAGTTTTATGAATAATCATGTAGTAGGTAGTATATAATCAGCTTTTCAGTTTGTATTTGTTGTATAGGTTTAATCCTTTCCCTCACCTCCCAAAAATAATTGAGAAACACTGCCTGTGAACCCAACTTCCACATCAGTCAAGGTGGATGTACACTGAAGTTCAAAAGGATAGCCTGTTTTCAGGTGGAGACTTTTATTCTTTATTTTTAATTTTATTTAAATCCAAGTTAGTTAGCATATAATAATGGTTTCAGGAGTAGAATTTAGTGATTTATCACTGACATATAACACCCAGTGCTCATCTGAATAAGTGCCCTCCTTAATGCCCATCACCCATCCGGTGAAGATTTGTAGATCAGTGGTTCTCATTGGGGACATTTCTGAAATCTGGGAGTGGGGTATTAATGTGCAGCACAGAGCCCAAGGATGCACAGTGTCCCCATTACATGTGGAATTGCCTCACATATAAAAAATATCCTATCTCCTGCATTTTTGAATGTCTTCATCTTCAAGGTTAATCCCTCATTTTCCTTATTGCCTTCAGATATGAAGTTGCCAAAGGTAAGTGTATATTATAATATAATTTAGTATGCACCAGTAACTTCTCTTTCATTTTCTTGTCCTTATACAGAATGGCTTCTGATGTGTTCTCAAAAGCAAACATTCATAAAGAGCAAATATATGTGTCAGATCATTTCATTGTTTTCTGCTACTGTAATCCTGCACAAGCATTTACATGTTGAAACACAAATCATTTTATCTATTATAGTTAAGGTAGTACGTATAAACAGTTTCAGAGATGGATACATGTGTAGGTTAGGATTTTTCAAGGCCTTTTCAGAATTGTACAGTGATGAGACGGATAGGTTGGATCCCTTCTCCAGAAGTCCTTTGGAGAATTTTTATTTATTTATTTATTTTTTTACTTTAATGAGCTTTCCAGTTCTGTGCCTCTCCAGTGCAACATTCCTACATTACAGATAAGTCACACTTAGGTTTGGAGAAAAAAAAAAAAAAAGGTGGAGAGTCTTTGCACTGTGCCCTGATTATTCTCCTGTTGTGTACTTATGATTCTTCTAGGTGTCAGGACATTTTTGCTATTAAAGGGCAGAGGCACCTAACTGCCAGAAGGACTGACCCTACCTTGTCTTCATTTCTACCCCCTAACACCTTCTTGTTCAGATGCCTTAAACTATACACCTGCCTCTTTGGAGACTTTGCTTCCCTCCTTATCTTCTTATCTGCCTAGGATTTTTGCCCCATCTTCTGCTGAATCTAAGGCATTCCCTCCACTTATGGCTCTTTTCTTTGTTGTTCCTTTTACTCCTTCCTGCCCTCTTACCTGCTTGTCTGCTAAACATATGAAGGGATATGGTATTTATGAGCAGATCCCAACTGAGTAGGAAAGAGTCTTAGGCTCAGGAAGCCACATGGCAGAGCACAGCTACCAGAACAAATCATACTAAACAGAGATTCCCTTCTTTGGTGCCATTTTGCTCAAAAGGCAGAACTAGTCCAAGATAAGGGTAGTATCAATTCTGGGCATCAAAGAAGGCTCTCCTTTTGAAGCTTTGGGATTCTTTCAACAGTCTGATTTCTTTGTATCCTGTTGAGCTGAGTAGAAACAAAGAATCTTATGCCCTGTTTTCTTGGTAGGGGTGAGTGTAATGTATGAACTAATCCTAATGTAGAGATGATGTAGTGGTTAGAATGCAGGCTCTGGGATCACGTCCTTCACTTGATACTCCCTAGCTATGTCATCTTGGGAAAGTTACATACTTCTCTGTGCCTCAGTTTCCTCATTTATATAATGGAGATGATAAAAATGCTTACCTCAGTGTAGTATGTAAAGGCTGACTTTTGTCTGTCATATGGTAGGAATTTCTCCTGTCCAAGTATTAACTAGGCCTGACTCTGCTTAGATTCTGAGATCAGATGAGATTGGGCATGTTCAGAGTGGTATGGCCATAGACTGGTAGGAATTTCTAGGTTATAAGTATGTAATTGTAATTTGTGAAGTAGTTTCACTTCCCCTGGCCCTCAACAGAGGCCTCATATTTGTCATTAATTTTACAACCTAAGTTCAAGAATAAGTGTTAGTTATACATTTTATTGTGTTGCCTGTTTTGAAAGATAAGATTAGATTTGTGGCACATTCAGATTCATGTAATGAGTTACTTTATAATGGAAGTCTACAACACTGGCTTTCCCAAGATATTTACTCCATAGAGCACTATTTTTGCAAAAATGTTCTCCAGAAAAATTTTCTGGTTTGCAGCACGTAAAATGTCACTCTTGGAGACCCATGACCTACACCAGCATGTCAAAAGCTTGTACAAAAGCTTGTCAAAGTACTGTAAAGAAACTTGTTTAATTAAAAAAAAAAAAGTACTATTTAATAGTTTTCCTAGAAAATAGAGCCTGAGCCAAAGTTTGCATCCTAAGGATTTATCAGAGGTGCAATCCTAGGGCAGTAAGAGTGAAGCAAAAAGGGAAGTGACACAGGGAAAGCAGATGCTAGACTACCTGTGTTACCCAGGTAGTCACAGCTTCATCAGTGGGAGCACCTTATGACCACACCAGGCAAGGGCTGTGCCTTTCAGATCGGCTGTGTGGAACTGCCACACCTTGGAATCATCTGGAGTCTTTTCCCACTGAAGTTTACCCATGAAGTGTTAAAGCCACTGCACTTAGGGGTTGTGTTACCTGGCCTTTTTGGACAGTTTCTGGGCTAGGTAAATCTTTTGCCCTGCAACATGGCCTTGGATCCCTGTTAGATCTGACCACCAGAGCCCCTATGGACCCTCTGCAGAGGACACAGTGATGGCTTTGTTAAAGCCTTGTTCTCACTCCAGGGGAGGCTGAGATAGCCTGTGGTGCAGTGCTAGGGGATGAGGCCATGGTGCCTGATGGCTTGAAAGAGTATGAGGACAAGCAAATCTGGAAGGCATATAAAGTGGCCCTGCATTCCTATCTGTGTACAAACTTGGCCGGTATAAATCTCACTTCTTCTCCTCCCCCCTTTTAAAATTATGTTATTTCCTAAAACTTACCTCCTGAGGCATAGATTATGGAGCTGAATTCAAGAACTGTTTATAATGTGGTAGAGAATTAATAAGACTGAATTGCATAGCTTTTGTGAAGATGTTTCTAGATATAGTGATATGTAGAATTTTAGAGCCCTGTGTTTTAGTTAAGATGGTCCATTTTAAATTTGGGCCAACAGTCACACTGAGTTAGAATCCTAATTCATTGTATACAGTATTGCTTTGCAAATAGATGATCCCAAGTAATACACTTAGGAGCAGTTGTGTTTCCTTGTAGTGTCTGTTTCCTCTTTTTCTGCAGCCCTCAGTTTGTCATTTATCTTCTGACTTTGCTTTTGATTTTTTAAAAAAAAAATCTGTAGATATTTAAAAATTAAGCCTTTTTTAAAAATTTTTTTTAACGTTTTATTTATTTTTGAGACAGGGAGAGACAGAGCATGAATGGGGGAGAGTTAGAGAGAGAGGGAGACACAGAATCTGAAACAGGCTCCAGGTTCTGAGCAGTAAGCACAGAGCCCGATGCGGGGCTCAAACTCACGGACAGTGAGATCGTGACCTGAGCCGAAGTCGGATGCTTAACCGACTGAGCCACCCAGGCGCCCCAAAATTAAGCCTTTTAATAACACTTTTTTAAATCTTGAGACTATTTTAAACTTCCAGAAAAATTTAAAAACTGTACAGAGAATTCCCATATATCCTTCACCTAGAGACCCTACTCAAGGTTTGCCAGTTATCTCCATGATCTCTATAGCAGGAGGACTGAGGTCTGAATCATGTGTGCTTTTTAATTTTTTAAATTTTAAAGCAAGAGGGAGGGGAGAGGGGCAAAGAGAGATAATTTAAAGCAGGCTCCACACTCAGCGTAGAGCCAGATGTGGGGCTCAATCCCACGACCCTGGGATCATGACCTGAGCCATTAAGAGTTGGATACTCACCTGATTGAGGCACCCAGGTGCCCCAGAATCATGTATACTTTTAGTGATCATGTCTCTCTAGAGTGCTTGAATCTGAATAGTACCTCAGTCTTGTAATGACTTTCATGATAAATATAGTTTTAAAGATTATAAGCCAGCCATTTTGTAAAACACTGCTCGATCTGGGTCTTTCTTTTCTTTCTTTTCTTTCTTTCTTTTCTTTCTTTCTTTCTTTTCTTTCTTTCTTTTCTTTCTTTCTTTTCTTTCTTTCTTTTCTTTCTTTGACAGAGAGAGACAGAGCATGAACGGGGGAGGGGCAGAGAGAGAGGGAGACACAGAATCGGAAACAGGCTCCAGGCTCCGAGCCATCAGCCCAGAGCCTGACGCGGGGCTCGAACTCCCGGACCGCGAGATCGTGACCTGGCTGAAGTCAGACGCTCAACCGACTGCGCCACCCAGGCGCCCCCGATCTGGGTTTTTCTAATGTCTCCTTATGACTAGACCCAATGCGTCTGTGTTATTATTTTTATTTTTTAAGTTTATATTTTGAGAGAGTGAGTGAGTGTACAAGTGGGAAAGGGGCAGAGAGAGAGGGAGACACAGAATTGGAAGCAGGCTCCAGGCTCTGCGCTGTCAACACAGAGCCCGACTCGGACCTCAAATTCATGAACTGAGAGGTCATGACCTGAACCAAAGTTGGCACTTAACCAACTGAGCCACCCAGGCACCCCATTTTTTTTTAAGTTGATTTATTTTGAGAACAAGCACGAGCAGGAGAGAGGCAGAGAGAGAATCCCAAGCAGGCCCTGTGCTGTCGGAGCAGAGTCTTATGGGGGCTTGAACTCACAAACTGAGATTATGACCTGAGCCAAAATCGAGAGTCAGACGCTTAACTGACTGAGCCACCCAGGCACCCCCGAGTCTGTGTTCTTCATAAAACATAATGTGGCATATGTTATTGACTAATTACTGGTGGTTATTAATTTTATCAGTTGGTGAAGATGGTGTCTGCCAGGTTTTTCCACTGTGAATTTCCTTCCCCGCACCTTATTGATGTAATTCATGAGTATTTTGTGGACGTATAGTTTGAGACTGTAAAAACCCATTCCTCATTCCACTTTGACCCACTAGTTTGAGAATGCATTGGTTTCTTGCCTCTGTTATTATAGTTCTAGTTGAAAAACATGATTTCATGGTGCCACAATTTTGTATTTGCTGACATTCTGCTATAAGGAAGACCTTTCTTTTCTTTCCACTTATTTTTTCACCTGTATATAGGAGAATGAACTACTGGATTCCAGTTTGTTTAGTGGGTCTTAATCCATTACTATCCTTATTTATTTTGGTGCTCAAACTGTCCCAGACTTGACCATTAAGAGACATTTCAAATTGGTTTCTGTGTTCTTTTGATAACTCTCCTTCATGTTAGGAGTACTTCCTTACTCGCCCATTAGACTGGTGTTCCAGGTTCATCTTGGTCTTTCTCTGCCCTAGTCTGAGAATCAGCCATTCCTCCAAGGAGCCTTTGTTTCTTTTAGTGGAGGATGATACATTTTTTTTTGTAGTTTTATGGTTTTATTAACACAAATACTATGTGTGTATAAGCTTGTCTATCCAATTTCTTTGCTGTGCAGCTTGGTGTTGGGATTGGTGACTCTGGCCAGCTGGGCTGCTCTTTCTAAAATGGATTTGGCGTTCTTATAAGAGACCTTACGAATAATCTCTGCACAGTAAGATTTGTTGCATATCAGCAGTATGTCAAGCTCCTTGATATTGTGGACTTGGCATTTCCGGAAACAATTAGGCAGCATGTGCTTTGTTTTCTTGTTGCTCCTGGAACCAATGCTGGGCATCAAGATGTAGCCCTTGAGTCTTCTGTGTACCCTATTGTCAATGTCTCTGGATTTGTGCCAGTTGCACTTAATTTCGGCCTATTAGTCTGGTGCCGGATGAACTTCTTGGTCCTCTTTTTAACCATGTTGAGCTTTACCAGAGGTCTGAGGGTGGCAGTGATGATGAGTAGGAGATGGCTGCCACCTCTGCAGGCAGCACTGAAGAGTTTGGAGAGTGATACTTAGAAATCTATATCTGAACAGTAGCTGTGCTCATTGTTTGTTTGTTTTTTTTTTTTTAATTTAAATTCAGGTTAGTTAATATATAGTGTAGTACTGATTCAGGAGTAGAACCCAGTGATTCATCACTTCCATATAACACCCAATGTTCCCAACAAGTGCCCTCCTTTTTTTTTTTTTTTTTTTTTTTTTGGTGCAAAAAAGGTGATTTTGTTAAAGCACGGGGACAGGACACAGGTGCAGGAAGAACTGCACTGGGGTCCTGATGTGTAACTCATTATATACCCTTAGGTTGCCAGGGGGTCAGGGATAGAGTAAGTCTCTAAGGAATTTTGGAAGCAAGGTTTCCAAGACTTTGAGGGGCTAGCTGTTGCTAGGGAAATGCCATTTATTACCATTTAATAAAACTTCAGTCATGAGACCCTTTAGATGTATAGTGGGGGGCCATAAGTTTGGAGTGTGATTGCCAGCATATATTTTGGGGCAGTTGAAATAAAACAAGTTGACATACAGGGTCCTCGAGGTTGGGATAATGTTAAGCTAAGGTTCTCTTTTGCCCCTAGCAAAGTGTCATTATTGAGGCAGTTGAGCTGAGTTGAGCTCCTTGGACCAACTGTTACTAGTTGAGGGGAGCCTAGAATGCAGGGACCTGAACCCAATTAGAAGGGATAATTGTCCCAAGTGACTGGTAAGAGGTAAGCCAGAGGATAAATGGCATTGTTGTCTTAGGAACAAGGGAGGCCAAATAGGGTACACAGAGAGCAAAAGAGGCCTCTGAGCAATTGCCATAAATGGAGCTATGGGACCTGATATAGTATTGAGGGGCTCTGGCTTCTTGTTTTATTTCTATTTTTTATTAGAAAAATTTTTTTAAAGTTTATTCTGAGAGAGTAAGAGCGTGAGCAGGGGAAGGACAGAGAAGGAGAGAGAATCTCAAGCAGGCTCCACACTGACAGTGCATGGCCCAGTGAGGGGCTCAAACTCACCGCGCCATCATGATCTGAGCCAAGATCAAGAGTCAGATACTTAAGTGACTGAGCCATGCAGACACCGCTCTGGCTCCTTGTTTTAAAGACTAGAGTTAAGGCAGACAATAGCAGAACATGGAACTAATGTTTTGTGGGAATAAACTACAGTAAATGTCAGATCCTTTTCCTAGATCAAAGTCCATTTGATCCCTTCATTCTATATGTATGTTTTAAATAATTTTAAATAACACATTTCAAACATATAAACCATTCTTTTGGTCAGTCACAGAAACCAACTTTGTATAAACCCAGATTTTGACTTATTTTTCCTGTCTCAGTGGGCTCTTTACCTGAAGGCTGTGGCAATTCCAGTTCTAGACACAGGTCCTGATCCAGGACCGGCCTTATCAACAGCTGTGATGCCAACGCTTGGCAGGACTTAGAATTAAATTTTCCTTTAAGACTTGGGAACTGGTGGCTCAGTTAACACTGGGAAACAGTGTGGTACAGTAGAAGGGTTATGAGCTTTGTGTTCAGAGTCCAGCCTCAAGTTTCTACTCTGTCATTTACCAGTTGTAGGTATGGAAAAGTTGCTTAAATTAAAACTCCTTTCCTTACCTGTGAAATGGAGATTAATCTATACCTTACATGACTTATTTGCAGAACCTGTTTATGAAGTGTACCTAAAGTACAATTTGGGTTTACTTCTCAGAAAATGGTAGCTTCTTTGTAATTAGGACTACTACGGTGTTCCATGTTGCTTCTTGAGTTGCCCTATTGTGAAACATTGCTGGGATACTCTAGGAATGACCACCAGATACTTGCAACTCAGAGGAATAGCAATTTCTTTCTCCATTCCAATGGGACTGGAGGTTTTGCACTCAGCATTTACTTACTCACTTATTCCACTATGTCTTTCTGTATGGTGGAAGCTGGGAAACCTGGGGTTCTGGATGAGATCCATTTCCACCAGTTAGACACACTTGTGTGGTATTTGGAGCACTGCTTAACTATCTGTTAGTGAAAAGCAAGGTAGAGTAGATGCTGGCTTTTTTTTGGCAATGATTCTACCACTTGACCCCTTGGTGAGGGTCAAGGGGTGACTGTAGTGATGATGGCAGTCGGTTTGTACTGATTTCATTGATTGCAGAAGCATTCCAGGGTTTACTCCCTAGTGTCATGGGGGCAAGAGGCTGTTGTGGAGATGGTAGAAGCTTCTTGATTCTACACCTTCTTCATGAAGGCAGAGGAAGCGACTCCCTTGGCAGGCAAATTTGGCATTGTTGTTTCACAAGTCCTTCTTGGAGTCAGCCTTGAGCCCATTTATCCAGCATTCTAATGATATTGCAATGAGGACTTGATTGTATTGAATCCCTTTTTCCTGAAGATAGCTAGAATGACTTTGGTTTTTTTCAGTTGAATGCTGTCAGATATAATTTCCACTGTCTAATTTTGTTCATGTTCTATTGGTCATATGCTCAGGCTTGTGACTACAGATCCTGTTCTGGTACCTTGCCTTCCTCTTTTGAGACTTGTTCTGGGACTAGAGCCTTGACTCAAACCTGCCCTGTAGCCATGCACAGATATTCTGATTGGTACCTGCTGGCCTGAGGGAGCTCTAGCTTTTATTGCTGCTTAAGTTCCCCCACTGGGCTCCACTTGTCTGACTGGACTGCCTAGTGCATACTGTTGCTTGGGGTATCCTGAACTTGATACAGCTTTTGAACTCCATGAGTGGACTTCCCAACTGCCTCCCTTAATAGCCATTCATTCTCCCAGCCTGACTCTGGTCTTAAGCTGAGAAGATTCTTGTGGTCTGTTCTCTATGGCCATGAATGATCCATGGCACCATGTACCACTGGCTTGATTACAGATCTCCATTGGGTTAGTTCCATGGCACTCGCCCTTTACCCAGAAGAGTTTAGGGTGAGCCACCAGTATATATTACTAGGTACTCATTTTAGATCACATGCAGAAATAGTAAATCTTATAAACCAAATTGTGCAAAAATATCAAAAAGTCTACTGTTCATATGTTTCCAGTTAGAGAAGATTTAAACTGCCCCTGAAGTAGTTCTCTATTGTGAAGAAATTGAAGGATGCCATTGTTTTTAAAACGTTTCTACTGAAGTCACCATATGTTTCTACCTATGCCATGATTGATAAAAAAGATGATTTTTTTCCCCCATCTTTAAGAGGATAGGAATAGTTTTTATTTTGGTTGAATTATAAAATTTGTCAGAGTAGTAAGTAGGTTAAACAGTGCTACATAAATTTTCTTGTAACCAATGAGAAAATAGATAAGTGTACTATGGAGTACTTATTAGAAGAGAGATGGTACAGTAAGATATAAAACAAATTCTTATTTTATTTTTTATTTATTTATTTTAATTTTTTTTAACGTTTATTTACTTTTGAGAGACAGAGAGAGAGAGAGAGAGACAGACAGACAGACAGACAGAACGTGAGCGGGGAAGGGTCAGAGAGAGAGAGGGAGACGCAGAATCTGAAGCAGGCTCCGAGCTGTCAGCCCAGAGCCCGATGTGGGGCTCGAACTCACAGATGGTAAGATCATGACCCGAGCTGAAGTCGGACGCTCAACCGACTGAGCCACCCAGGTGCCCCAACAAATTCTTATTTTAAATAAGAGCTTTATCCCCTAGCTAAAATTTGTATTTGAGAGACTGAATGTACACATGGACAATGGTCAGACTATATATACAAATAGAACTTTGACCCACAACCTGCAGCAACCTGCCTAGGAAACTCATTTCTTCCTTTTTTTTTTTTCCTCCTTTTTTAAATTAATAGCCAGCCTACGAAGCCAGAATGTTATCAAATCAGATTTGGAGGAGGTCAGACAGCTATTTTTAGTAATAATCCAGGCAGCCAAACAATAACCTGTGTAACACTTGGCCCCAAGTAATCAGGACTTGATTAATAACTGACAGCTTCCCTAATCTTTGCCCCTGCTTCCAACTTAGGAGCAACTGGAGAAAGCCAAATGTGCCTCCTAATCAGTCACATATCATGCCCCACTTCTAGTTACCCCACCACCTCCAATCAGGGCATACCTAAATCATTCCCTTTTCTCCATTATGAAATACCCCATTCCTCTGCTTGCCTTTGAGTCTTTGACAAAACTGTAGTATGGTGACTGACTCTCTTGCTATAGCAAGCTCTGAATAAATAGCCTGTGCCTGTTCTCATTTCGTTGGTCTTGCTTTATTTCCACATATCAATAGTGTCTAGGGAATCTTATAAAGTTGTTTCTTTTTTCCCTCTTGCCTTGAGTATGCTGATATTCTCGAAGTCTTGAGTCAGTAATTTAAGGTTTCTTGATCTCTCAACTTTCCTGTTAGTAGAAATCTGTGTCTTCTGATTTGAACTTTAATTAAGGCTGAATTTGAAAATTTGGCTTATAATTTAAAATTCAACATTCTCTGTCCATAATGAAATAGTTTGTCTATGGTTCTAGATTGCATTATAACTAATATTTTTTACCAAAGATTGTTAAATTTGGAACCCATTCTGAATGTTAACTAGAATACACCCATTAATTTAGTTTTATGTGTATGCTTATGTTTCTCCTCTGAGAAATGCAAATAATTAAGCAGGTGTCCACAAACTGCAGTGCCTCATTTTTACTTAAGTGTTTCCTGGCCTTCTAACATCTTCTCCTTATTAGTATCCTCATCTTTTTACAATCTTTATTTCATTTTATTCTCTCTTCTTCCCTCGCATTATAGTAAGTCATTGTTTTTCAAAGTGTGGTCCTCAAGCCACCTATATTACCCAAGAATCGTGTCAAAATGCAGATTCTTGGGCCTAAGTTAATGTCTACTGAAGCAGACTCTGGAGTGGGTTTCAGGAATTTGCATCTCAAACATGTCCCTCAGATGATTTCTGTATATAACACATTCATTTTAATCTTTGCATCTGTCTATATATGTTTATGTATGTATCTGTATACAGACTCCAATTTAGGAATCACTGGTCTATATGACAGGCACTTGACAGGCATTATAATTTATCGCCATTTTCAAGATTAAAGAGATAATTTCTACTTTATTATTAAGGGGGACTGTGGCTCAAGATAGTGACTTGTCCATGCTCACAGCTAGGAAATTATAGAACTGGGAGTACAAGCCAGATTTCCAACCCAGAAATAATCCTTTATGTCAAAGAAAAAATCTTTACCTTTTCTATGGGGACTAACCTTAATGCCTTACTGAGTCACTCATCCAATTCAGCTGCCAGAGTCTCTTTGGTAGCTGGGTATAGACCTAGGCTAAGTTGTGAGATATGTTTTTGTCAGTGAAACTTAATCATCATCCCATTTATAAGATAAAGCAACATCTCAGTGGGGAACGTTGAGCAAAGGTGTAAATGATGAATTGCACCCAGGGCAGTTTTGGACGATTGGCTTAGAGCAGCAAGCAATATAGTTTCAGCAGCGAATCCTGTGATTGTTGAGATTGGGACTAAACTTGAACTACGGGGATCTAAGTTCATTTTCTTTTGGCAAAACATCTTTAAGGGAAAGTCTTAAAAAGGCTTATAAAAACTTAAAAGGCCCTTGGACATCAAATGGCTCTTACAAATTAATCAGAAACATACGGATTAGATTTCTCATAAAATACATTTAAGTTTAAAATTATGGGAAAAAGCACCAGGCAAAATGTCTTTTAGGTTTGTCCAAACCAAACCCTAAATGCTTGGGAAAAGTTGGAAATACTTTAACAAAAGCAGGATGACACTGAGTACATATGTGACATCTTTGGGTGACACAGGAAAACAGAATCCCTTTTTATAGTGGGGTGGGGCCTGAACTCACATGGAAATGTAGAAAGCAGCTCTAGCAGGTTTTGGTGATGCTGGGTAGTGGGATAAAGGTTTCAAGAGGAGACAGGAAGGGAGGAGGAGAGTTTGGAGTATGAGGAGATGGGCTTTCACTCTTTCTAGGGAGGCTGGCATTCTTTTTCTCCCTCAGTGCTGGCTCATTCCCACCCTTTCCGAGTCTTCCAGGAGCAACCTGGGTGTAAAGGAGTGGTATATGGCCAGGTGGCAGAAAAATCTACATTTAATCCTAGCTCTGTCTATTCCTAGCTGGCTGATGATCTAAGGCACTACCATCTAAGACAGAGGGATGACTACTGTAATCCATGAGGCTCACTAAGCCTCCATTTCCCATCCATTAAATAGGAGGTAGTACAGTCTTTGGCTGTAGTGTTGTAAAGGTTTGGGTGAGATGATTGTTTAATTCATTGAAGCACTAATTTGTGGCACCTTCTAAGGTTATTCTTCGACATAATCTTAGTGTACTTGTTCTGAGATTTCTAAGGAAAAGGGAGACTTGCTACACAGAATGCATCAAGATTGAGGAATGGAGAAGGGACTGAGGGAAAGAAGGGTTTTCCTTGCGTCCGGGTGGAAGAGAAATTTTAGCACTGAATTTATTATTTTTTAATGTTTATTTTTGAGAGAGAGAGAGAGAGAGAGAGAGAGAGACAGACAGACAGACAGTGTGAGTGAGGGAGGGGAAGATAGAGAGAGGGAGACACAGAATCCAAAACAGACTCCAGGCTCTGAGCTGTCAGCACAGAGCCTGATGTGGGGCTTGAACGCAGGGACTGTGAGATAGTGTCCTGAGCCAAAGTTGGATGCTTAATGGACTGAGCCACCCAGGTGTCCCAGCACTGAATTCAGAACTAAATGTGGAAATGAGTGTTGCCTTGTATTGAGGGGTGAATGTGATCTATTAGTTCTTCCTTTGGGTGCAGGCAGCTTTTGAGTCTTAAAAAAAAATAAGTATCAGTATGGATGCACAAGTGGTTAGTCTTCTAAATTTGTATTGTTTTGGAAATGATCTAGTTTTTTAATAACATACATTTTTGTATGAACTATTGTTCCAAAGAATTTTGGGGCTGCAAAAATCTTTCCATGGACATGGTACCTTTCCAAAACCAAAAGGAAAGGTTATTGTAAATGAATAATTTGAGTGTTATGAAAATCCTCAATCCAGTTTGATCAGTTTCTTCCCTCCTCTCTGATCTAGGTTTCTGTGTAGAGAACATGGCCTCCATAAGGGTAACTCAGCTTTTTGTAAAGCCTACTAGGTCTTTGGAAGTGATCCAACTTTTCTCCCTCCTCCAACCCAAACTCACAGCTTACTCAAAGCTCGGGGAGAGGGAGTACCTGACTAAATTTGTCTATTTTTGGAATCCACCCACAAAAATGATTTCTTTTAAAATGTTTTGGTTACTGTCTTCCAGTTTAAAAAATAGCTTGAATTAAACTGCATAGACACAGCCATCATATAGTTGAATATAAACTCTAGGGGCGCCTGGGTGGCGCAGTCGGTTGAGCGTCTGACTTCAGCCAGGTCACAATCTCGAGGTCCGTGAGTTCGAGCCCCGCGTCAGGCTCTGGGCTGATGGCTCGGAGCCTGGAGCCTGTTTCCGATTCTGTGTCTCCCTCTCTCTCTGCCCCTCCCCCGTTCATGCTCTGTCTCTCTCTGTCCCCCCCCCCCAAAAAAAAAAAAGAAAGGGAACCTTCTTCCTGGGACGCCCGTGCAGTTGCCAGGGAGGGCAGTTCAATTAGCCAGCTTGCACTAATGGACACGGAGGGATGGGCTTAGACACATACAATTACGAGGGCAATACGCCTTAAAATATTTAAAAAAAAAAGAATATAAACTCTGGACGTTTTATAAAATGTTAGATACTTTTAGAAATATGTAAGCATCTAGGTATGTTAATAGCTTGTTCTTAGATCCTTTACATTTATTTTTGTGTTTGTATTTGTCACCTTGTAGACCATGGATCAAATAAAACACAGCTGTCAAGTTGGAAAATGAATGTGAATCTCCTAATTGATTGCATAATCATTTTTTCATCTGCGTGACTACATACATATTTAATTATAGATTTTTGAATGGGAGCTCAAATGCAACAATTTAACGTTACCATGAGAATTCAGTTTCTTTTCTTAAATTTATGTTTATGTTTTTACTTATGCATTATGGTTGTTACACATTTTAGGGGTATGTGTACAATGGAAAACACCCATTTACTGCTGAGAACCTCTTGTTAAAACTGGGTTGTGTAAACTCAAACCAGTGTGTTACATAATAAGACAATTTACAATCATCATGATAACAGAGGCTGTTTTCTGGAAAGAAAAGATAACAATATCTGTAAAACTGCACCTGCAAGGAGGCTATAATTTCTGTGTGGCTGTGACAGACAATGTGAATCATGGATTATTACCATTTTTTTTAAGGGCTCCATGCATTTCCCATTATTTATTATAGCTCCTATAGGACCTGCTCCAGTATACTCCCATGGATTGAGATATATATTCAGACACACAGATGTATATATAGCTATATACTTCTATACATATATTACATGCACACATTACACTTGTAATTTATAGCAAAGAAAATAAATAAGCTCAGTGGTTAAAATCTTGCAAAACACCCAAACTCAGACGAAAGGAAACTTTACATCTGCCTGTTAGGCTTAACTCGAAGGATTCTCAAAGCTGCTGACCAGATTTTCAAGGAGAAAGCTCAATCTCGTTAATGAACCATAGCCAAAGGCCAGGGTTCCCTCTGGTGTACATGTACCCAGTGGCTTCATTTGTCACTTGGCTTTGGGCTCTGCTGAGCTGCATCCAACCCCAAGTGCCCATGGATATGACTGATTCCAGCAAAACCCAATGGAGTTCTTTTTTTTTTTTTTCCCTCCACTTTTCCTGTTGTCATCACGCTGTTTAGAAGCCCCATTGTCTTGGTGCCAAATGATTCCCTGCTGCAAATGAATCACTTCTGTGAAATACTTATAGGATAATCAATTAGGTATTTAATAATTCTACATGGCAACAGGGAAAAACAAAGTGTCAAGTTTGATAGGTTTACTTTTTCTTTCTTGATTACCTTGACCATTCTCAAACATTTCTAGTCCTACACTTTCTGTATTGATTACTTACTGCCACAGTAATGCTGAGTAACAACTATGCAACCTCAGCAACATAATTAGCATTTATTCCTCATTCTGGAGTCAGCTGGGGATTAGCTAGAGGGTCTTGCTGATCTTGGCAGGGCTTGCTTACTCATCTGGGGGGCTATTGGGCTGTTGAATGGTCTAAGTAAGATGGCCTCAGCTGGGGCAACTGACCTTTGCTAGGTGTCTTCATCTTCTGGCAGTTGAGTCCAATCATGTTCTTATGGTGTTGGCAAGGTGTGAGAAAGAGGTTAAGCTCAACTGTGAAGCACTTTTCATATCTTCTTGTGTCAGAATTGCTAACATCTCATTGGCCAAAGCAAGCCATGTGGATGAGCCTAGAGTCCGACTGGTGGACATTGCCAAATTACATGGCAAAGAGCACAGATCTAGAAAAAGGTGAAGAGTTAGGACCATGCTTTTGATGTATTATACCCTTCCTCCCATAGAACTACTTCTCAGGAAAGGATTCAAGTAATATTTCTAGTGAGCTGCAGTGACTGTTTTGTGCAAAGAGAATGCATTGCCAACACCATGGCTGCTTTTATAAGATAAAAATATAGAAGAAAAGGAATGAGGCTCTGTGGTGGGTTAAAGATGTCCACTAATTCTTAGACTTTTCCTCTCAGGGAGTGACAATTTCTCTATCCCTTTCAACTTGGGCTGGACCAGTGGCTATTTAATAGAACACAGTGGAAGTGACCCATTGTCTCTTCTGGGCCCAGCCCTAGAGGAGATGGGCAGCTTCCATATCCCCCCTCTTGGAATATTCATTCTTGTCATATCCTCACTCAGAACACAGTTGTGGTGAGATAAAAACCCAAGCCACATGGAGAGGCTATATGTGGGCTCTCTGGTCAAAAGTTAGTCTCAGCTGCCAGCCTTGTGATGTCAATGGTTCAGCCTAGTTTGGCTCCAGATGACTATAGTCCCAGCCAATGTGAAGAACATGCCTGCTTTGGCTAGCTTGGCCAAGAATGTGACAGATAATAAAACAATTATTGTTTATTTAAGTTGCTAATATTTGGGCTGGTTTGTTATACAGCTATAGATAACTCAAACAAGTTTATGAGCCAGTTTCCAGGCATTAGATCAGGGTGAAAGAGGTATTTTTGATGTAGGAGTTTTTCTAGGGACTTTAAAAAAGGCAGGGACCTATTTTTACTTAAACTTAGAGCCAACTTCGTAAATAGTTCTCTGGAAAAGTAAATGCAGTTTATCAAGGGTGCTGACTTGTAAGTAGAAAAGCATAAATCTTAGACCTTGGCCATTGTAGGTTTTGCCATATCATCACCTTGGACTCTATTGTTGGCTGTAGAGGGTTCAACAGAGAGCTCTTTGAGCAAGAGGGGCTACCTTGTCTCTTATCACTTCCTAATGCATGCATATGCTTATGTGTGTGTTTGTGTGTGTGTACTGCCAATTTCATTCTTCAGTGCCACCCAGCATGATTCAGGACTTGTGTTTCACCCATTCATTGATAAATACCTATCTCTGCCTTGACATTGTATTTAATTTTGAAAGAGATTTGCTCTTGTGGCTGGCAAATCCCATCATGTCTTCTCAGGACAAATAGCATCTCTATTTGAATTGCCACCTGCTCTGAGTCCTCCAGACTTTTGCTTCTTCCTTATTGCAGGTGGTCTGAAGCTGCCTGTACCATCATTTAACTCAGATGATTCTCCATTTAGCTGCAAATTCCTATCTGGTCACTTTTTTCTTTTAGTACCTCTGACATTTATTGAGGTATAATTGACAAAACTGTATATTAAGTATACAGTGTAATGATTTGATGTGTACATTGTGAAATATTTGTCATAATCAAGTTAATGAACACATCTACCTCCTCACATAACCACCCGTTTGTGTGTGTGTGTGTTGAAAACATTTAACATCTATACTCTCAGCAAATTTTTTTTTTTTTTTTAATTTTTTTTCAACGTTTATTTATTTTTGGGACAGAGAGAGACAGAGCATGAACGGGGGAGGGGCAGAGAGAGAGGGAGACACAGAATCGGAAACAGGCTCCAGGCTCTGAGCCATCAGCCCAGAGCCCGACGCGGGGCTCGAACTCCCGGACCGCGAGATCGTGACCTGGCTGAAGTCGGACGCTTAACCGACTGCGCCACCCAGGCGCCCCTACTCTCAGCAAATTTTAAGTATACAATACAGTATTAAGTATAATCACATGCTGTGTATTAGATCCTTGGAACCTGTTCATTTTAAGTGAAAGTTTGTATCTTTTGACCTACTTCTCCCCATTTCTTCCACCTCTCAGCTCCTGGCAACCACCATTCTATTCTGCTTCTAGGAGTTAAACTTTTTTTTTTTTTTTTTTTTTTTTTTTTTTTTAAGGTTCCACAAATAGATGATACCATACAGTATTTTTCTTTCTCTTTCTGGCTTATTACACTTAACAGAATGCCCTTCAGATTCATCTACATTGTTGCAAATGGCAGGATTTTCTTTTATTTTTATGGCCGAATAATATTCCATTGTGTGTATTTGTATGTGTACATATATATACATACCACATCTTTATCCATTCATCTGTCGATGGATACTTGGACTGCTTCCATAGTTTGGCTTTGTAAATAAATAATGCTGCAGTAAACATAGGGGTGCATATGTCCCTTCAAATTAGTGTTTTTGTATTCTTTGGGTAAATATCCAGTATTGCAATTATTGGATCATATGGTAGTTCTATTTTTAATTTTTCTTTTCTTTTTCTTTTTTTTTTTTTTTTTGAGAGACTGCATGTGTGCACAATCAGGGGAGTGGCAGAGAGGGGAGTGAGAGAGAGAATATTAAGCAGGCTCCACATGCAGTCATTTAACTGACTGAGCCACCTGGGTACCCCCTATTTTTTTTTATTAAGAAACCTCTATTCTGTCTTCCACAGTGACTGTTCACTTTACATTCCCACTAACAATATACAAAGGTTCCTTTTTATGTCATTGCCAACACCTGTTAGCTCTTCTTGATTAATAGCCATGCTAACAAGTATGAGGTGATATCTGTGACTCCTAAACAGATAAGCCACCAAAGAACCAGGGGCAAACTGCAAGCCTGGTACAGTGAAGATAGCTCTGGACTCAGGCTTAGAAGATTTATTACCACCTAACTGTGTGATGTCTGTGAGTCTCTTAAGCTTCCCTGGGTCTCGAGTTCCTTATTGTAAAGTGGGGGCTCATTAGAGACGACAGTCCTGTAAAGCCCCTCATAGCCCTATAATTCTTATATTTTATGGAGCACCTGGACACACTAACATTGACTTTTGGAAACTCCTGAGGGTTCTTTCCATAATGTAGGCAGTGTGGGGTGTCCTAAGGAACATGTCCCTTAGGAAAGAGGATGACTATCATGCTTCAGATCCTTATGTCCTGGCTCTCCTTGTTTACCTGCATGTTGAAAATGGGATCCATGGTCTTAACAGTTCTTTGATGTACTGCCAGTATTTGCTGGAGCAAACCAAAGGGAGGATTCAGGCTAGAGTAAAGAGGAACAGCTGACAAAAAATAAGTCCTTTCACTTCAATGCTTTGAAAACCTAGTTCTTTTCTTCATGGTGGAGAGGAGGTCTCAAGATCTCTTCTGGGTGTGGAGGGCTGAGTCCCCATCCCACCCACTCTCTCACCACATATACTTCAGCATTTTATGAGCTGTTGGGAATAGCTCCTAACTCCTAGGGTAGCTCTGGGATTAGCACATCCTGGCCTGGACTCATTCCCTCAGGAGGTAGGGGGCTAGACTCTGGGGTGCATGCTAAGGGAAGCATACCATATGGTCAGATGAAGACTATATTGGCACCTGTTTCTGTGACAAAGCTCTGGGGTGATTAATGGTGCACTAAAATGATGAGCATTACATTAGAAACTTGGAAAGGTATATTCACACACTCATGGCAAACACAGCAGTGATTTGGATGTATCCAACCACTTTTCAAGTGCTAGGAGGTCAGCAAAAACATAAAGCTTGTCTTGGTCAGAATTTTTTTCCTCATAATTTTTAAACTCATGTACATTTTAATGGACATTTAATCATATGTTTCAGATTTATTTACACTAAAATCATCAAAATGTTTTGCAAGAGTGATTCAAGGTCCAAGAAGCCTTTTGAGTTTTTTAAAGGTTTTTTAAGGACTTTTTTTCTTTAAATTTTTTTTTTATGTTTATTCATTTTTGAAAGAGAGAGAGACAGAGCGCAAGCAGGGGTGGGGCGGAGAGAGAGAGGAGGACACAGAATCTGAAGTAGGCTCCAGTCTCTGAGCTGTCAGCACAGAACCCGAACCAGGGCTCGACCTTACAAACCGCGAGATCATGACCTGAGCCGAAGTTGGATGCTTAACCGACTGAGCCCCCTAGGTGACCCTCTTTTTTTCTTCTTATAAATAGGAAGCCATGTATCACTGAGAACAAACAAACTTGAACCCCAAAAGGTTCAAGTTTGATTTGAAACTTACAAGTCCTGAGGAATATTCTGTTGTGAAATTGATTCCCTCATAGCTATTCCTTAGAAATTTATGGGGAAACAGCTGAGCATTTCAGCAGAGTACTATCTTGTTTTCTAAAATTAGTGAGTATCCTGAAATGTATCCTACAAATTAGCAATGTTATAGCTAGTTTCCCCCCTTTTATAGCATTACTTGCTTTCAATACATTTTTCAATGCTTATTTTTTCTGCATTGGGTGAAGCATGAAACCAGATCATAAGCAGAGATTTTATGTCAAGGAAGTTTCTCCATGTCCAGTTCTCTGAAATACATGATATAAATTGCTCTTATGTGAGCCTGTCATTTTCTTTCCTGAAGTTTGTGGTGTATGTGTGTGTATTGGTGTTTTGATAGAAGAATAAGCCTTCCTAAGCTTTATATGCTTTGCACTGTGAATCTACTATAATTTTAAATATGGCTGTTCAAGGTAAGATTAGTTTTAAAACTAATCTTAATATGAAAGCAATTCATATTAAGTTTACTTAACTCATTTGGCATTTACTCACTACCTACATGTAATGAATTGGATGGGTCTGAAAAGTGTTTTCAACAATCTTAAACGTTAATTCTTGTTTTAGCATTAACATCTTATTATAGATAAAAAAAAATCTGTAAGTGGCACAAACACCTTTTGGAGAAATGAATAGGTTAAAAAAAATGAACCACTAAAATTTATCAATTCCATAATCACAGCCAATGAAGTAACTGACTAGAAACTTCCCCAGGTTCATATCCTTTCCAGCTGTTCAGAGGAACTCTATCAGATCTGCCTGGGAGAGCAATAAAGAGACTTGGTGGCAAAACACAACACAAATAATTGCTCATCCTGTGTGAAATGCCTTCCATCCGCTTTGGGGAAAACCTCCTTGCGGCAGGAAGAAGCCAGGTAGCACGGAATAAAAGGATACGTGGTTTCTGCCAAGCAAGTACCCAAGAGCCAGCTGGCTAAGAAGGACTTGTGGGCGGAGACCCAGATTTGAAGAGCAAAAGCCACAGGAAAAACAAGGATTGCACCAGCTTCAGAAACAAGCACTTAATGGCCTCATCGAAGACGTTGGGGAGGGAAGGGGGTGGAATTCACATAAATAAAGATAAACAAACTTAAAAACATGCTTTATAGGCCTGGTGTAGTGTGTTAGCTGTTAGGGGCCTCTGCAAGTGCCCAAGGATGTGTCATTGTGGGTGGTTATGGCTCTTGGAAAAATGTAGAACTGTGCTGGTCTTCGCTGGGGTGGTGCAGGTAAATTGCTGCACTTTTATGTGGAGGTTGAAATCTTTTTATGATTCACTTGCAAACTGGGTCACGCCGTGCCGTCCAAATGCTGGTCACATTCATCTTCATTCTGAATTTGAATACATCTACATTATCAGTGTTGCAGTTTAATAATTCTGTAACACCTCTTTTGTGAAGAATTCAGAGAACACATTGCATGTAGTTACAAATGATGTCAAAGCAGAAACCCTCAAAAAGTACGACCCACTTGTCCGTGCATATATATGTGAAACTCCCCTTTAAATGTTCATGTTACTTTTTTTTATTTAAAGTGAAAATATTTTGATAAATGACATGGATTCCATGTGAGAAGAGGGCTTATAGACAGGTTTGTAGGGAAGTGAGAGTCTTCTTGGCAAAATTTCCAGTTTAGAGTTTTTGACGTACAAGTTCTTATTTAGATTTAGTTTAGGCTTATTATAGTAAAGCAAAAAAATCAAAATTCTTTTTTTTTTTTTTTTTTGAGAAACAAAAATCTCCAAGTTTCTTCCCTTCTCCTCACAATCTAAACAAAATTCAAATACCCATTACAACTTTGTTTCATCTTTAGAGGCCTTTACTCAAAGAAGCCAAAGAATTTAGACTTCTCTGCTCCATCCCCTGGAATACATTTGGCTTTGTTCTTTGCAGTATAGGCAATTGCTGTTAAATAGACTTTAGGTTTAACATGTAATTAATAGTTTGGCATTTCCCAAGGGCTTTCCTTGGGACCCTTTCTGTATCTGTTTTGTATTACAGGGCTCCCTTGCTAAATATTTCCAGATCATATAGATTTAGATAAGACAAGTTCCAGAACTTAAAGTATTTTTTATTTTGACATTTACAGTATTTATTAGTGTAATGAAAATAATACTCTGACAAGTCCCCAAGTAATAAATGGCAATATTCTCAACCTCTGAGAAGTTTAGAGTAACTTTCAGTGGCTAGTGACCACCTGATATCCAACTGTTCTCTTTTCAGAGGTGTTAGCAAATTTAATGTTCCTTGGGATTGGGCCTTTTAGCATGCTTTCTGATGCTGGTAATTGTGTTTCTTCCCAGTCCCTCTGGGTAGTCAGTGGGGCTGACATACCTTGTTCCTTCATCTAGGAGAATTAGAGTTAAGAAAGGATGAACTGCAGCTTTGGGCAAATCACATCCTTGTGCCTGGGCTGAGTCTGGGGAATGCTGGGAGTCTTGATGTATTGGGGAAGCAGCCATTACCCCCAAACCAAAGTGTGTTAATCAGAGGGCAGTGTGGGTCATCCTGAGTATCAGGAGGCCTAACTGAACTGGAACATAATTTCAAGTCCATCTGGGAACTAATAATGGTTCCCTTGGATGTTTTCCAGAAGTCTTCAGTGAGGTGAGTTGGGTGGCCTTTATTCATTCTCCCTCCTACAGATTGTTGCTTTCTTATGGAATTCACCTCATTTTGCCTTATAGGAACTTGAATATGTTTATGCTGTACTAGGGAAGGGATATATTTTCTCATTGTTCAATCTCTCCAACTCTTAGCATTCTGCTTTGCATAAAGATTTTTCAAATTGTAATGAAGCTCCAAATCTCTTAGAACTCTGTACTACTTGTAGTTAACATCATGCTAGCTTCTTGTGGCAAATAAACCACCAAATTTCAGTGGCTTCACCTAAAAGTTGACTTCTCATTCATGTAATGGTCCATTGTGCATGTTCCTGGTCAGTGGCCACTTCACACAGTGATTCAGGAACCCAGGCTCCTTTTCTCTTGTGGCTCTGCCTCTTCTAGGCCTTATAATCCTCTACATCCAGCCAGAGATAGGGGAAGAGTAAGTGGAAAAGGGACATCAGCATCTTAATCACCTTGCCTGGAAGTGACAGGCATTATTTCCACTCATGTTCTGTTGGGGAGAACAAGTCACATGGCCCCACTAGCTGCAAGTAGTTCCTGGTAGGCTGCTGCTTCTGAGTGGAGAAAGGGAAGCTATAGAAGAAAGAGCACATTTTTGAAGACCAGCTGTCTCCGTCCTCTCTCCCATGAAGTGTACAGCTTGAAGAATGACAGAGTTGTTCAACATAGGATCTGAGAGGACTTTAGAGCCATTATATCCCCTTTCTCCATTTTACAGCTGAGGAGACATGGATGTTAAGTGGTAATGAGAATGTTCCAAGTCCACACAGCTAGTTAATGGCAGAATAGGGGCTAGAAATTGGGTTTTCTGACTGTCAGTTACTTTTGTAGCACTCTGATTGAAGTGCTTATGATTTTTGCACTGCTTAGGTTCTCAGGTTCTCAGGTGACTGAGAACAGGGGATGGGGAGTCTTTTTTGTGGAAAGTTCAGTTGGAGTTGTGGTGTCAGGTTTCCTTTTGGGGTATTTAACCCCACTTCTACTTTCCCCTTGTAGCCTTTCATCTCTGGCGTACAGAAGTGAAGTGATTCCCATACTAGAAGGAAAGTCTTGGTATGATTTAAAAGAACCTCTATTCAAAACCTTCTAGTGCTCAACATAAATCTTCTTTTGAGATTTTTTTTAAAGGTTTCTAGAAGGTTCTTGTTAAAGTATACTTGTAGACATCACTCAGGTAATATATAAGCATCCAAGAATCTCTCTTTACTGATTGGTTTGTCAGCATGTTGAACAGTGGTGAGCAGGGACTTGAGGGAACAAGAGAGGGTGGGTAAGTTTTGAGACGGAAGAGGAGACTAGGAAGGTTTGGAGGGTGGGATATTTTGGGCAGGGGAGACAGGAATGATGGGAAAACTTTGGTAAAGGTTTGAATGAATGGCCTGGAAGGTGGAGGAGCAATCAAGACATGTTTCTTCTCTCCCCTTGTGGGTGATACCACTGGGGCTGACCATTGTCTTGTGGCAAAGAGTCTAGGGTTCTAGACCTGGTTCTATACTCGATCCTTGAGTACCATTGGGGCAGAGACTTAACCTTTCTGGGCTTCAGTTTTTCTGCTTTTAAAAGAACAGGGTGTATGAGACCAGTAGTTTTCTAACTATGTTATCTGGGGACTTGGGGTCTGGTGGATGTGCTTCAAGGGCATCACTGCAGGAATGGCTGTGAATAGCAAGTGGTTTGTTGTGCCTTGCCACCCCCACTTAAATGAGCTCTGCTCTGCTTTATATTGAATTTCTTTAATTCTTTATTTAAGAGAGCATGTGTGAGCAAGCAGGGGGTGGGAGGAGAGGGAGAGAGCATTTTCAGGCTCCATGGTCAGCATGGAGCCTGATGCGCGGCTCAATACCACAACCCTTGGATAATGACCTGAGCCCAAATCAAGAGTCAGACACTCAACTGACTGAGCCATCCAGGCACCCCTTGTATTGAATTTCTGTAGAAACTTTTTGTTTGAAGAATGGCTTCTGTGTGTAAAAGAGAATTTGGAAAGTATTCAGCCTAGACAGTTCTTTAGTTTTCTTCTAGTTATAATATTTGGGAATCTGATCAGTACCCAAAGTCTTCAAATCTTGGGGGCTATATACTGGCCAGATCTTGGGCTTCCATGTTCCCTGTCCTCAGGAGGCTGTAAATAAAACTGACAACTATAGGGATTTGGACAACTACTGAATGGAACACACTGTCAAATGCACAATAAGGAAGACTCCTTTACTGAGGTCTACTAAGTGCCTGGCTCTGTTTTAGGCATTTTATGTAATTGAATATTTAAATCTCAATTCAGTTAGGTAGATACTGTTATTACCACTGTATTAAAAATTTTAAATGTTTCATTTTTGAGTTAGTGCACATGGGAGGGACAGAGAGAGAGGGGGACAGAGGATCTGAAGTGGGCTCTGTGCTGACAGCAGAGAGCCCACCCATGAACCGTGAGATCATGACCTGAGCCAAAGTTGGATGCTCAACCAACTGAGCCACCCAGGCATCTGCTATTACCATATTAAAAATGAGGAAATTAAGTCTCAGAGAAGGCAACTCAGCTCTCAAGAAATAGGGTCACGATCCAAAATTGGCTCTGACTCCAGGGTCCTTGCTCTTGGTTCTCCCTCTGAGTGGCTCTTGGCTCTGTTTGTGGGCTTTCTCACCCCCCATTCATCCCCAGATGGCTCTTCCATAGTGGAGAGACTTTCTGTCACAAGTAGGTTTAGCTATAGTAGCTACAGTCCTGTAGCTGTCAAGGTGACTTAAGTTCTCAACTGGGCTACAAATGCTTCACTAAGTACGGGTGCTTGGCCCAGGACAGTCTGATGCATGGTAAATGACCCATCACTTACAAGCTCCTTCAGGATGCAGAGTTCCTGAGGGATTCAGCATAAGACAAGGAGCTAGGCTGCCCTGAGAACCTTATCCTGATTATTTTACAGTAAAGTGTACTAAGATTCTGGTTATAGGGAAGGAGAAACCACTTGACAAAAATGGACCAAAACCTTTAAGTCTAAAAATGGCAATATATTGAGAGGTACTAGATTGTTCTCAAATTTTCAACCTCCCTTGGCTTTTTGCTTCTAACTCAATATATTTTCAATGCCTTTGCCAACCTTAGTCCTATTAGTAAATGCCATTCAACCTGTGAACTAATTGTGTAGGAGAAAAATGAAGTTGAAGACGGACTTGTAACCTATGCTTCCTCAGCCCACTTCTGTGTGTGCCTAAGTTGTAAGGGTTTAGCCTGTCTCCCTTATGCTGGCTGTTTGAGTAGTGTAACCTTGGTGATGAATTCCAGATGTTGAACTATGTAGTGCTTCAGGAGTTTAGATGTTGTAGTTCTGAGTGAATAAATGTATTTTTTTTCTTATGATTAAAAGGCTAAACAGCAGGTCATGCGTACCTATGCATGCAAAAGGATATTTGTATTTTTGATCAGGTGAAATGCACCTGGGGACTGTAAATATCACAGATTGGTGTAATGTGATTGAACCTAAAAGTATAAATGGCTCAAAAGACCAACTCTAGACATTCTTTTTCCTTTTTCCCCAACCACAGTTCTTCACTCCCCTTCTGTTCCCTCTTTGCCTCTTCCACTCCCCCTCTCTCTTGTTCCTCCCTCTTTCTTTTTGCCTTAGTGGATCACTCATCCATTAGTAATGAACCTAGATCATCAGGGTGATGTGAGGATTGTCTTCAAATCTCAGAAGAAAACCAAACTATTAGAGTTTATTGGAAGGTTTTTTGGGAAGCGTTTTAGTAGAGATCACAATCTTTAGATTCCTGTAGAAGTCTGGAGTCAACATCTTTTAGAGGATGGGTTTTCTCTAATAGTGGTTTTCTGATTAGTATTTTGGGGAGGTGTTTGGGATGGAAGAACTTTTCCCGTGACCTCTTACATCTGGTAAAGGAAACTCCACTAGCTAGAGGGATATTCCTGGCCTCCTGGCCCACTGGTTGGAGAAAGAATGATGCAAAGTGGCCTAGCTGGCTAAGCCTTCTCTCTGGGAGGTATTGGGTATATCTGTTACCTTGCTTGTTATGGTATCACAGGTGTTTGTATATGTCCAGACTCCTCAGATTGTATACTTTGAATGTGTAGGTTTTTTTTGTTTAAAAAGCTGGAATAAAGGGGAAAATTACTGGAAAAAAAATTCTACCAAAGGGCACAGTCATATTTGTCTCTTTGTTCAGAATTATCAACCTCATGCCTAATTACTGATTTTTTTCTTAATCCCTAGAAGCTAGAGTTTTTTTGTCATTTCATTTCATTCATTTGTTCATTCAGAAATCTTCATTACTGTGCTGAATGAATAAATTGGGAACAACACAAATGACACATGGTTGAGCCCTTTTCTTCTGTCTGGTAGAGAAGAAAAATAAATAAGCCAAGAACTGGCATAATGTGTGGTAAGTGTTCTAGAAGGGAATGTTGTATGTACCATGGCTGAGCAAAGGAGAAGGCAGAATATATGAATGGGATGGTTGTGGAATGTGAGTATGACTTAGCCTGATCAAGTGGGGAAGCAGGAGGAAATTCCAAGAGTCCAGAACAGCGTGGGAAAGAACACTATGAGAAGAAATGACCTCCATCATTCAAGTAAAGTGAGGGAATCCTGATTGGCTGAGGAGGGCTGGAGTTGAATAAAGTATTAGTGGGGGAGATGAGCATGCTTGACAGTCTCTACATACCCCATGGTAGCATTACCGTACCCATCATAACTTCTTATTTACTTGTCTAGCACCCCTCCAGACAGAAAGTTCTTTGGGGGAAGACATTGTATCTCTTTGAGCACTGTGTGAAACCAGCATGAAGCACAGTGCTTGGCATGTGGTGGGGAGACTCAACTACTTAATGGATGATTGGATGAAGGAGCAAGGTGAGAACAGCATATAGCAGGTATAGTTACCAGGTGGTTTCCACACCATGCCAGTCACACCTTAACTCCTTTCACTCAATCTTGGGTCAGTCACCCTCTCAGACTTGCACCCAGAATGCTTTCCTGGTGGCTGCCAGCCTTTTTCCATCATTTGTTGCCTGAGCCATCCTGCTGCCTTCTCCAGAGTCAGCTTTTTTGGTTGAGTCAGTTCCTGCCAGACTCACTTTGCCCTCTAGAGACTGTCTGGTCAAGGCTTCCTTTCCCTATAATCCTCCCTGGTGTCCCACCTGTGAGGTATAACACTGACCTTTAATTTTTTTTTTTTTTTACTTAAAACAATATTAGTGCTCACATGGTATTACTTTCATTCTTCTCAGTGTTTACCAAATACTTATTCACTATAGAATTATGTCATCAGAAGTTTCATATTCTTTAGAATATGTATTTCATGAGGACAGGGATTCCTGACTTTTCCCTTCCTGAGTATCAAGTGTCTAGTACAGTACCTGACATGCTCAATAAACACTTACAGAGCGAATGAATGTCACATACTTGTAGAGAACTCCTGGTGTATTGCACATATTGTGGTAGTTGCATGTTATGCTCTTTTTGTCTCTCTGTGGCAAGATTTTGAGCATAAGAAACATAAGGCAAGACTCTATTCTCTTGGATTTGATATTGAGGGATGGTCAGTTTTATTTTTATGGCTCATGTGGTAACTCTTAAATTTCTCTTTAAGCAGTCTCCACGTTATCCAAGCACAAGATTGCTATGTTGTGATCCTGCAGCCACTGAGGCTGACAGCCTTCTGGGCCACACCCCCTTTTTTGAGATGGCTGATGTCAGTCCCAGCATGAGGCAATCTCTTAATTCCAGCTGCTGACCACTGGGGTTTTCCTTAGGTGTGCATGCCAACTCTCCTGGTTGAGTGCCCTCTAATATATAATTAATGATGACTCTCAGCAGTTCACATTTTCAGAAGCCTTTCTAGGCATGATCTCACCACCAAGCTGTGATGCCTCACTGCCATGGGGCTCCATGTGGGCCCAGGGGAGGTCTCTCAGTCCAGCCAGTCTGCAGATTTGGTGTTCAGTAATGTTATGAGGTGGGGAGTGTGCCTGGATCCAGCCACGCATTCCCACCCTGCCCCCCGCCGCCCCCCCCCCCCCCATGTAAAGCATATAACATTGATTTCCTATGGAGACCAAGTATCTACTGGATATGAGGCAAGCTTTCAATAACCTAAGAGCCTCCAAATACTGAATCTTAATTAGGGTGACCAACCGTTCATGTTGCCCAGGATTAAAGGGTTTTCTGGGAAGTGAGACTTGCGTTGCTGAAACCAGTTTAGGGAAAACTAGGATGGTTGATCACTCTAATCCTAATAGAGATCAGAGAATGCAATTGGTCCTTGAATGGAAGAAAGCTGCATAAAGAGAGCAGGTCTAGCCTGATTTATCCCTTGGATGAAAACTGAGGGTGGTTTTGGTAACCCCTTGAACCTGCAATTGGTGTCAGAAGTGAGCAATCTTGTGGGTTGACTGTGCCCCTCTAATACTGTATAGTTAGCAAGCTCTTGCTCTTGGACTAAATTGTTTGCATCATAAGAAGCATTGGAACCAGGAACTGAACATCTGTTAAACTCAGCACCTTAGTTTGGGTTGACCCAGAGACAGATCCTGAATAAGGATTTAAGTACAAGTGGTTTATCTGGGAGGTGAAGGAAAGCAATGGTAAGGAAAGAGAGAAGGAAGAGAAGGTGGCCAGTAAAGGACACCTTAGTAAATTGGTTACTTGCTCTGGGGAGCTTAGTCTTCAATCTCTTCCACTAGAGCAGAGTTTCTTACACTTGATGCTATTGCCATTTCGGGCTGGGTAATTCTTTGTTAGGGGGCTTTCCTGAGAATTGTAGGATATTTAACAGCATCCTGGTTTCCATTGATAGATGTCATGGCACTCCTTTTCCCCCAGTTCTGACAACCAAAAATGTCTGCAGACATTGTCAAATGCCCTCCTCGGGTACAAAATTGCCTGGTTGATAACCAGTGTTCTAGCACACACACTCAGAGTTACCCCATGTAGAGGTTGAGGGAGTTGGAGTATCTATGCACTAATTTTTCATTTTTTCAGGGCTGCTGAAGAAGGCTTTGGATAAAGCTGGCCATTTGTGGTTGGCTAGTGCACATGAAGTGGTATGAAGGATCTGAGCAGGGCACTGACAGTATCGGCTTCTATCTCCTATATTCTGTCTCTGCAGGCCAGTTTTTCCTCCATTTAGTGGAATCTGATTTCTGACCACTCCTAGCTGCACATATGAATCCTATCAGTCTTTAAATCCTAATTCCAAATTCCCAGGACAGATGATCTGAGTTGCCAAATTTGGGTCAGATGTTCAATCTGGCTAATCAGCTATGACCATATAGTACAAATACGGTTTTTGAGGGGCCCACTCCTGTTTCCGTTCAGTACAAGTGGGCAGCATGAGGAGATTGGATATTGTGTATAGCTGGGTTGAAGCAGGGATGGGCAATTATTTCAGCAAACACGTATCAGGCGTCTCCTATGTGCAAGGCTATTTGAAGGGTACACAGACGAATGACTTGTCAGAATGCCCAAAATGTGTGAACAGAATACACAGTTTAAAAACAGAGTCTATACCTCTGGGGATGACATGGTAGGAAACACTTTCTTTCACTGATACCTAGGTGAGTGAGTGTGCTAAAGAGAGCCAGAAGAAAAGCTGAGGTAATTTTCACTCCACGTGTATACTCCATGGTGAACAAAATGGATGTCTTTTAAAAAGATTCAAGAAAAGATTCGATTCCACGACAGTGAGATCATGACCTGAGCTGAAATTGAATGGAATGTTTAACTGACAGAGCCGTTCAGGTGCCCCCAAATGGACATTTTGATGGGCTGGGGCAATTTTCTACCTAGACCCCAAGATGAATTTAGAGCTCATGACCAAATTCTCTCAGGCCTTCTCTTCTAGGGGAAGGTTGTGTGGTCTGGTATTAGGTTGACTGCCAGGGCAAAGAAGGTGGGGTGGGGAAGAAATGTCTATGTAGGATAGCCTATTGTCTCTTTTCTGTCTGTAATAAGGCAGGGGCGTGGGGAGTGCTGACTGCCAGCCCTTCTCATCGCCAGCCCCATTCTTTTTTCAGTGCAATTAAAGACACAACCAAATCAGGAACAGAATGATTCCTTGTTAGACTGGTGTGAGGGGTTCTTCGCCCTTAGCAAGGCTGTTTGCTTGGCAAGGGCAGAGGGGTTGAATTGTCCTATGCCCTGTGAGTCCTTCAGATTTCACATGGGGACAGCAGTATATGTTTGGCAGAGTAAGGACCTTGGTTTTTACTTGGAACGTGTGTTTATTGGGAGTGACTTTCTGGAGGGTCTGACAGAGGTTATGGGGGTTTGGGCATAGCCCCTCCAGGTAGCTTAATGCCATATACAACCAAAGGAGACACTAGCCATGTGGGTTGCAGTGTGACATTGCCTCTGGGACAGTGGCTCTGCCAGTTCATGCCTAGTTCCTTTACAGAGAACCGCTTGCCAAAATGTGATGGTGCTTCTGCCCTGTTGTACCTCTTAGTTTCTTCTGGTCATTTCCCAGGCCTGACTGTGGTGGGGGAAGGTGAACCATTGTTTAACCTGGGTCCTCCTGAACTCTTGGAGGACAGCTGATTTGTTTGTGGTGGTTGTCATCCCAAACCTTGAGGCTTCATTTGGGTAGGAGGCCATTAGCTTTGAAATCCATGTCTAAATTTGTGTTGAGGTCACTTCCTGAGGACTGCTCCTAGCCTATGGCTAATTGTGGCAGGGAGACTGAGGCAGGCCTATTTATGGGGTGTGGGGGGGAACATATAATCCTCTGGAGGCCAACCTTGGCTCTTGAGCTCACTGATGGCCTTGCCAAACCTTCTGTAGGCTACTCAGCCACCTTGGAAGCTTGCACCTACCCTCTCCTCCCTCTTGAGACATGCCCAGTGATCTGAGCACTCTCCACCTTTATCCAGCTCCTCCCCATTTCATCTCTGTAAAGGTACTTCTCCTAATACAGGCCTTGCACATGTAATCCTATCTTGGTATCTGCTTCTCAGTGGGCCAGACCAACACAGATCACTCTGTAATTTACAGTTTGAAGTGAGGTACTAATGTAGTGAAAGAAAAAAATGATAAAAAAAATAACAGTAGTAAACTAGAGCTGGCCTAGAGAGACCTAAGCAAAATTTTTGAAGAAAACCTGATTGCTTTGATGGAGATTCCTCAATATACGAGTAAAGCTGATACCTGATACTTTGCTTGGTGAATATGAAAAATGAGAACTCAACCCATTTAATTCTACAAAATGACCAGTTTAGTTAAACTAACATTTGTAGAGTGACTCTTGTGTGCCAAGAAAGAGGCTGGGCATAGGAAGGTGAATGAGACGTGGTCTCTGCCCTCATGTGGCTTGTGATCTAGAGGGGAAGATCCACGTGTTTTGATAGTTTTACTGAAATAGGATTCGTGTAAGATAGAGTTGGCAATGGGACTGACTCTGCTGTATAAAGATAGGAACCAGTTCCCTCCCTCCCCCCAATTCCTAGTACCTTCCTAGGAGGCAGTGTTGACACTGGGGGAAGGACTTGGGCAAACTTCGGAGGCCTGGTTTATGCCAGGGGAGGAGTGAGAGGGGTAGCCAGTGATAAAAGTAAGGCAAGTGAGACATGTGTTCTAGCTCTAGGATAAAGTGCTACGGATCCCTAGCACTTCTTTTTTCTTTTAAATTAGCAAGAAAGGCCGTGTCCCCTTCCTCCCATACATGGGTGGAAAAACAGCTTTGTAATGCACACAGTGACTAGACTGAAGATGTGTTTTCCGAGGAATTCCTGTCATATGTACAAGTATACAGAAGCAAATCAACCAAGCCCTTCTGCGCCCTCCAAGGCAGCTTGCATTTAGCAAATACTAGTGAATAAAGCCTACTCAGACAAGCAGGTAGGTAATCGGCTTCCTCTGGGCTCTCTTTACAACACCTCTCCTGTGAAGCAGCTGGTGCTACCAGGTTTTCTGGCAAAGGTGCTCTTTCTACAAGTGGGGCTAGGAAGGAGCACAGTGCAATGAAAAAACAAAACAAAACAAAACTTGAACAAAAATCACTTGAATAAACAGATGCCTGCTTTACCCCTCTAGCCTTTTTCTTGGCCTCATGATGCCTGACAAAAATCGAGCCGAAAGTGACTCGCTGGGCTAAGATGAGGCCAGCAATATGTCACCTGATCATGCTGAGACCCCAGGGGATGGAAAAGGCATTTAGCTCTAAGCTCAGCCATGGTTACTGCAGTAAGACAAGAGTCTTGCAGCTCTGGCAGCTCCTCCTCCTCCTTTCTTTCTTTTTTTTTAATATATGAAATTTATTGTCAAATTGGTTTCCATATAACACCCAGTGCTCATCCCAAAAGATGCCCTCTTCAATGCCCATCACCTACCCTTCCCACCCCCCCCCCCCCCCCCCAATCAACCCTCAGTTTGTTCTCAGTTTTTAAGAGTCTCTTATGCTTTGGCTCTCTCCCACTCTAACCTTTTTTTTTTTTTCCCTTCCCCTCCCCCATGGGTTTCTGTCAAGTTTCTCAGGATCCACATGAGAGTGAAAACATATGGTATCTGTCTTTCTCTGTATGGCTTATTTCACTTAGCATCACACTCTCCAGTTCCATCCACGTTGCTACAAAGGGCCATATTTCATTCTTTCTCATTGCCACATAGTACTCCATTGTGTATATAAACCACAATTTCTTTATCCTCCTCCTCCTTTCCACATGATTCAGTTTCATGCCATTTGCAATTGTAAGACAAAAGAATGTTCCAAATTCCAGGCCCCCATCCTGAAGCACCCTTGGTAAGCCCAGGGAAGGAAGCTCAGCAACCTCACACATTCCGCTTGCCATGGGCAGCTAGTGGTGAGGTTTGAGGGATGGAGCCATTCCTCATTTGCAGCTTTTAACCCCAATGGGTAGGAGATCTCTTGAACTTGAAAACAAAGTTTTATGCTTTTAGGGAAAAATGTTAAAATGGCAAAAACTTCTTAAAGCCTGGGGTTTATTTTTCTGTGCTGCATAGGAGATCACAGCATTGGCATCCATAGCTGTAGTCCGTGAAAAAGTGCTAGACGTTGTCTGTACATAGCATATTTGCCTTATCCATGGGGAGAAAAGCAACAAGCATCTCAGAAAACTTCAAAGCCCACTTGCATGTTTGCTCAGAACCATTATCGCTTGCCACCTGTTGTATCATAGATTGCACTTCTCATCACTTTGGTGCTGGCTTTCACCTACAAGCCTTTTCAGTGCATGTGGCCTGGCTTCTGGGGCCTAAGCTTGTGTTGTCACAATTGGGCAGAGCTTTATGCAGGAATGCAGTGACTCTGGAGTGTGTGTGCACCTTGATAGCAAAGGGGGATTAAAAGGTAATACTTTTAGTCTTTTAATCTGTGGCCCAAAGATCCCTTAACATGGGGTCGTAGCTTGTCTTGTAGGAACCTACATCAAAATGAAATAGTACCATATCGTCATGATGGCACTTTAATTTCATTTGGATGGGTCATCTGAGCACCAAAGGGTTTTAGATTCTACCTAAACAGTTCTAGTGTGGTGCCAGCAGGGTGAAGCCATAGATCAGGTGAGGATGTGAGTGAGAAGCAACAAAAGGGAGATAGGGAATATAGGTTGCCCTTTCAAAATTATTTCTAGCTAATGGGAGGAGATCCAAAAGGTAGAAGATAGCTGTGTGTGGGGGAAATAGAAGAAAGTGTTGTGTTTTTTCCTTCAGTTCTTTTTCTTAAGAAGAGAGTGATGGGGGATAATGGTGGAAAGTGAGCATTGATGGGATGTCTTTATTTCATTTCCTTCTCTTTCCCCTTTCTCTTCCTTTGCATCTATTTCTTCCATTCTTCCTAGTTAGCCAATCAACCTTGGTCAGGAAGAGGGTATAGTGTGGTAAGAAATTACTTGCAAAAAAGGAAGATCATTTGCTATTTACTATTCATAGACCCTGTCTTCTAAAGAGGACAGATTCTATTAGGTAATGCCTCTTGTTTACCAGGAGAATCACGAGTGTGAGGATTCATGATTAGAGAATCCAGGAGAGAGATAAATTGCTGGAGATGACAAAAGGAGCTGGGAATTAGGAATTTCCAGGAGGCAGTAAAGACTGAGATGGTAAGTCTCAAAAATCTGCATGGAAAAAATGTCAAGAGGAATAATTCAGACTGGGTCTTTAGAAGGAAACATTGATCTAGTCTGGATTTTTATTAAATTTCACCGGGTAATGTGTGATCTAACCTATTCCTTCATATTCCCATTAGATTTTCAGCAAAAATCTGCATTAAATGCTAATACTTGGCAGAATGGGATTTGCTTTTAAGAGCTATGGTGAAGTGCCAAATCCAACTTCAGGAAAGCATAGAGGATATTTGTTGTGTTCTGGAGGATGCTTTTGGCTACAAGTGACAGGGAAGCCAGCAAGCTGTGATCAAACCAAAGGATGATTATCTGTTTAGCACATTGGAGACAGGTGGTTTCAAGACTGGTTGAACACCTCTAGTATGCCCTGATGCTGGCTTAGCATCTCTGGAATTTTCTTGGTCTGTCCCTCCTGGTTGCAAGATGACGATGTTGTTCTAGTCATCAAGGCTTGGACTTGAAAGAATGAGCCCTTCTTTTCGTATTAGGGAGGAAAAGTCTTTTGCAGAGGACTCCCAACAGATGTTCCTATGTTTCTCATTGACCAACAGTAGGTCATTGGACTCCTCTAGCTGCAAGGGAGGCTTGGGGAACATCTGGTTTTTCTTAGTCTCTGTAGTGGGATTGAGCAAGAGGTGACTGGGAATGGTGATGGCATAGCCACTGCTGTGTGTGTGCAGGTGTTTGCAGGCACTGTAGGTCCTTAGAGGAGATGCTTGCACAAAGGCAGCTGTGAAAGATTTTCCCTGCATTTTTAATAAAAATGGGCCTCTTTTTTCTCTTTTTCCAGTATCTGCTTCCTTTATAGGATCGCCTCTGGTGATATTGGGAGATATTTGTTTGTATCCTGGTCCTTACACAGTGAATTTCAGAAAAACTCATTTTCTTTCTTTCCCTGGTGGAGTATATGTCACCTAATTCTGAGGAGACACAGCACATATTTCAGGGTACAGATCAGACTGGACCCCAGCAGGGTACTGAATGAGCAGGAGTCCATGGCTAACCCAGATTTAAGGAGCTTGGTTTTGTGATTGTGTATTGCTAAAGCACCAGGGGCCCAGCTTTTAAATGAGAATTTCCTATACCTGGCTTTGTTTTTTGTATGTTTGTTTCTTTGTTTTTTTTTTTTTTCTTCTTTCTTTGTTTTGTTAGAAGAAGTGACATTAATATGACTTTTGTAAGGGGGAAAAAAATCAGATTTCCTGGAGTCTGTCTTGCCTATAGGAGGCTGTTAGCTGCATGTATCTTTTAAAGAAGACCAGTTGCTGATAATAAAAAGGCATTTAACAGGACACTCTGAAGAATGGCTTCCAGACCCTAGAAGATTGAGTGCTGTGTTTAATGGTCACCTTCAGAAATCACTGGTTTATGTTCTTTCGATGTATCTGTTAACCTCGAACTTCAGTGAGTCACATAATTCTTGCAGCCTTTCCACTCCTGCTGGGTGAATGTAAATCTTGCTGACAATGACCTCTCTATCTTTTGGCCTGTTCCCAACCTTCTGTGGGCAACATGGAAGCACATATCCACTCTTGTCTTCTGAGCATTTCCTTGTCTTCTGAGAGATGAGGCACATCTCTCTGGTACAGAGAGCCAATAATTTACCTTGGATTACACTGTTTACTATTATTTGTGGGCTTTCTGATCAATGGTCTTTAGAAGCTTTTGGGCACAACTGTAGTTAGAGAGGTTTGTAAGAGAGACCTCTGCCAGATGGTCCTCCCTCCTGGCTCAGTCTCCCCTTGCTATGTGCATGAAGGTACTGCTCATCCTGTATCTCCTCTGGACTCCCACCTGGATGGTGCAAAGAGAGAACAACCAGCTTGTCTTGAGCTGAACACTGTTCTTCAGAAGAACCACCCAGGTGCATGTGATAGTCAGGTTTGCTTCCTATGGCTGGTTCCAGGGAAGGCAGGGATGTGGACAACTTGGTGTAGAGGAGCACATCTAACACCAGATGTTTAGATGGTGGTTGTTTCATCTATTAACTCTGGCCTTAGCAGATTGTGTCTACCTAAGATGGGTGCTGTGCCTTAATATTTTCCATTGTGCCTGTGTCTGGAACGCTTTATATTTTAACTGAATTGATCTCATGCAAGGTGACTTAGCTCCTCTGAACCAGTTTTTCCCTTTGAAAATGAAAATAATGATGTCTTATATGGAAAGGACTAAATGAAATAGATTTTCATAAAATAATTTGCTGTAACAAAGGGACACCAAAACACAATGGCTTATATGATCTAGAAGCACATTTCTCTTAGCTAGAAGCTCAAACTCTGAGTTTGTAGGTAAGAAGATCTGGGTGAATGTGGAAACACTGTTGTCCGCATCAGACCACTCCATATATCATCATCTCTCAGCTAGTAGGAAGGAAGAAAGGCTAGGGATGCCGACACCTAAATTCTTTTAGGAACAAGACGCAGAGTGGCACACATCACTTTTGCTCACATTGAATTGCTTAGAATGTAGTCAAATGACATTGATGCAGTGGTGAACAAAACAAAGGTCCTTGCTCTGGAGGAATGAGGCAGGGTGAGAGAGTGGGGGAAGATAGATACATAAAGGGCCATAATAAGTAGCTTATGGAGAATGTTATATAATAAATGCTATGGAAAAATGGAAATGTAGACTAGGGTAAGGGGACTCCTGAGTACCAGAGGTTGTAGGAAGCAGACTGTAGTAACAGATGTCCCATGAAGAGGGTGAGGGGTGACCAAGGGCATAAAGGAGACCAGAATTTGGCCAAGTGCATGCAGTGGGAGAGTGATGGAATGTAGGGCCCAGCTTTTTGGTATTCTCACTCCTGTTGTTTGCCAAAGCCCACTCTGAGGCTAAATGCACATGTGCTATCTTCCCCTGCCTTCTGACCTTTCCTTCCATACCATTTTTCTTTCCTGATTCTGTTTCCTTTTCTATCTTTTCTCCTTCAAGCCCTAAGTTGGACTCAGTAAGGAGGCCAGAGTGAACAGTGGATTAAGCACTTGCCAGGATAGGAGAGAGGTCAGAAAGGGAATGGGTGTCTGCTCAGTACAGCCTCCCACTTTGGCTTTCACTCTGAGTGAAGGAGGAGCCAGTGGAGTGTGTTGAGTCAAGGAGTTTAGGACCTGAGTTTCCTTTTAAGAGGATCACTCCCTCTGGTTGCTGTGTTGAGAATTGACCATGTTCAGGTGGAGGCAGGGAGGGAAGTTGAGTAGCCACTCTAGTAATCCAGATAATAGACCCACTTGGCTTGGACTAGTCAGCAGTTTGGGAGGTGAGAAGTAGTTGGATTATGTGCCTTTAGTGGGGATTCAGTAACCAAGAGGTGAGAACTAGTGAACTTGCCCCCCTGGGGTTGCTATGGTGGGTGGCAAAATGAGCATACCCAAGGGGGTTTGAGATGAACAGTCCATAGATCAGAGGAAGGGTGTGACTGACACTCTGAGGGACAGCAAAGAGTCAAGCTGGGTGTTATTCAGCCAGTGGGGGTTCTTGGGCCCTGTCCTGGCCAACGGAACAGGGCATATAGGTCCCCAGCTGCTGATACTTGAGAAGGGTTTGCATTAGACAGAGGCCAACACCCAGGTATTAGGAAATGTAACAGTGCTAAAGAGAAGGGTAAAAGGGACTCCCCTTCTCTCAATGCCTTTAGAATGCAACAATGACACCTTGTACATACTCCCAATGTTGGGATACAGGAGTGGCACTTAGAGGAATAAAAACAGCCCTGAAAAGGAGTTCAAACTTTGAGAGAATATCCCAAATGATACTGCTTTAAATGGAAAGAGACTGAATAGGCTTAACTAGCAAGATTATTTTCTGTGCTCTGTCTGGGAATAGGAGCTTTTGGCAGGTTCATTTCAGATCTAGAAAAATAAAAGAAGGAACAGTTTTGCGCATTGGAGTGGTAGTGTGTGGATTTCAGTCCTTCAATACTTGTTACCAACTAGAAAAAATAATTGAGGCCCCTTTTGGTTATGATGTTGGATTCTGCCTTCTAAATTTATTCTGGTTGGATTTCCTACCTCGAGGAGCAACTGAATGGTGGGATTTTCCCACAAGAGGATTTGTAAGCTGGTAGAGGAGAGATTTGCGTCCTCTGGTTCTTTCTGTACCCCTCCTGTCAAACCAGATGAGTCCTGACTGTATTGGGTATGGGCAAGGCAAACCTTCCTGTATCAGAAGATGCTTTAGAGGTGCCTGGGTGGCTCAGTCGATTAAGCATCTGACTCTTGATTTCAGCTTAAGTTACGATCTCATGGTTCATGAATTTGAGTCCTGTGTTGGGCTCTGTGCTGACAGCGGGGAGCCTGCTTGGAATTCTCTCTCCCTCTCTTTGCCCCTCTACCATTTGCACACGTGCACTCTCTCAAAATAAATAAACATTAAAAAAAAAGATGCTTTCAGGGACTGTGGAGGAATCACAAGTCCTTAGAAGTAACTAATCAAAAGGGAACAGCAATACCATTATTTTAGTTTTACACACATGAAGAAAACCACCATGGGTAAAGTTGGTATGATAAACAACCACTGAAACAGTGTTCCCTCTTCTAAAACAAAAACAAAAACAAAAACAACCCCCCCCCCCCAAAACACAAAACCCATGGTCCTTTCTCCTCGCATTCCAGGCAGCCATGGCACTTGGCCATGGGGCTGCTGCCCCTGAGGAGCCATCTTACTTTGTCTGGTTCCCTCGTGGAAATCAGGTGACCAGATATGGGGCACTAAGCTTTGCAGATCCTCCCTCAGATAGCCCTTCCTCAGGCCACTCCTGGGGGCTGTGAGGAAGACAGACGTTTTCTTGGAGCATGACTCACTTATTACCTCACACTCTGGGCATGCTATGATGTCATACTCTGCTGCAAAGCCTTGCAAAGGGGTGAAGCCACCCCAGGAAGCCTGGAGTCTAGGGGAGATGTGGTCAATTCTAGGAACTTTTGGGGGAGAGGCCAGGCTTGAAGGCAGAGCTTGTGTTTCTGGCCTGTCATGGAAAAGCATTGCACCACTTTCCTTACCATCCTGGAGATGGCTGGGGAAGATGGATGGCAGCACACTGGCCCACATCTGTTGCTGCAGTGAAGGCCCCTCTGCCATTCAGTGGAAGCCGAGAAGTGTGGTGCTGGCAGCCTGCTCACAAACTGTGAGGAGGGTAGGGTGGGGGCTGCCGCTCTGCCAGCAGAGTGGGGTTGGACCTGTTCCTGGGCGTGTGCCTGGATATGATTTGCTTCCCTCAGTACCAGAGCGCGGGCTGCGTTTGAATTGACAGAAAATAAGACGCTTTCTGCTGGTACTTTCTTACCTGGCTCTTTTCCAGACATGGTCCTTGTGAGCCCAGTGGGGCCCTGACATCCTGCTGTTTTGTGGATTAAAAGAAAAGTTAGGGTGCACCCTCCCCTGTTCCAGAAAGAATTTAAGTCCATTTGGAAAATCACACATGGCCCAACCAGATGGCACGTGACTCATCATGAATATTTGTTGAAGGTTGTTTCAGGGAAGAACAAGGGATAAAACAGAATACTGACAGGAGTTAGAAATGAAGGGAGTCATGATATCTTTGTTTTCTTTATTAGGTACTATAAAATGACAGTAATAATTGCACCTGCCTCAAAGGGTTGTTGCAAGGAAGAAGTATGTTTGAGAAGTGGTTAACATGATACTGCAACATGTAAGTGCTCCATTTCTGTTAACTATTACTGTCGTGGCAATGATGGTTATTTCCATTGCAAAGTGCATCCATGTGGCAGTCTAGCTTACTGGTTAAGAATATGGGCTTTTCACTCCATTGAATGTAGACTTGAGCTTGATGCTGGGTTTACTGCCCTCTGTGATGGAGGACAGGTTAGGTGACCTTTCTCTTCCTAGACTTTTGTATCTCTTACATGCAGGTAGTAGTACTGACCTCACAGGGTCGTCATGAGAATGAAAATCAGAATGTCATGTTGTGTTGTCATCTTGAGCTGCTATAACAAAGTACCCGTAGACTGGGGGACTTAAATGTAATCTCATTCTGGAGCCTTGGAAATTCAAGATCAAGGTATTGGCAAGGTAGGCTTCATTATGAAGCTGCTTTTTTTGGCATATGGGTGGCTGCATCTCGCTGTGTGTTCATGTGACTTCCTTGTGTGTGGCAGAGAGAGAGTGCAGGATTGATGAAGCTCTATGGTATCTCTTCTTATAAGGACATTAATTTCATTGGGTCAAGGCTCCATCCTTGTGATCTCATTTAACCTTAATTACTTCCTTAGAGGCCCATCTCCAAATACAGCCATACTGAGGGTTAGGTCTGGAGGCAATGGGGGAGGCACAAACATCCAGTCCATAATGGCTGTCTGTCAAGTGGTGATGTCCAGCTCACTCTGAAGGCTCAGTGCAGGTTTTATTTAGTGTTGCTTAATAACCCATTGTGTGCAAAGTGAGGAATTGAGACCCGTGGGCAGTGGATGAAACTGTGAGGTGGAGTTCTCCAAAGGGCTGACTATTTAGTGTAATGAGCAGACCACATCCAAAAAGAAAGGGAGCGAATACAGTGGGCTGCCCTTGACAGGGAAGCACCGATGAGCCTCTGTACCTGAGCCAGAGTTCTGGGGAACAGCTGCTTTTCAATGGGAAGATTGTACACTGGCAGGGTGAAGTCTCAGGCAGTACACACTCTGTAAATGATTGGTAAATGGTCTGGGCACAGCAGGGGCCTCTAGCGTCCTGCCCACCCCTTGGCTGAGTACTGTCTTGTTGGTTGAGAACCATTTCAGGTATCATGTCTGTATGTGAGAGTACAGTCTGGGGAGAGATTCAGGTTAAGGAGCCCCTGGGGCAAAAGTAGGATAAGGGAGAGGCCCATTGGGCTTTTTTGCATCCTCAGTCTTCTCTTTTTCATGTAGTTTTCAGGTATTTGTGTAAAAACAAAACTGTATGGATTATTATGCTTATGTATGCATGGAATATTGGATAAACTCTCAATCTCTAAGACTGTAAAATAAATCAAGGAATAAGGCTGAGGGCAGGGATTCAGGACTCATATTTTGGGTGCACCAGTCTGAGTCATTTAAAGGTTTGGTAGCCAATGGAATTACAGGCTAGGGAGACCCAGGACCATTATCTTTGAGGGAGTAACAGACATGGGGCTTTGTGATTTCTTTTTTTTTCCAGTGGTATGGAGGAGGGATTCTGGACATTCTCTGGGGCTCTTTTATGGACTGAATGTCTTCCCAAATTCATATGTTGAAGCCCTATCCTCTTTGTGATGGTATTTAAAGATGGGGCCTTTGAAAGGTTTAGATGAGATCATGAGGGTGGGGCCGTCATGATGGGATTAGTGTGTTTCTATGAAGAGACACCAGAAAGCTTGCTCTCTTTCTCTCCAGTCCAGGACCAAGCTCTCACCAGAAACCAATCATACTGGCACCTTGAGTTTGGACTTCCAGGCTCCAGAGCTGTGACAAAATAGATTTCTGTTTAAGCCACCTAGTCTGTGGTATTTTGTCAGAGCAGCATGAGCTGATTAAGACAGGCTTCCCAGTTTTTATGTGTTGAAGGGTCAGGGAAAGGTCTTACTGTGTTTTCTGTACCTTGTTTATTTTAAATGTGCTTCTTTGCACATCCTTTTACCTATCAGCATCTGTTCTCGTGAAAGTCAGCAGCATGAAATGGTGGGCAGTGATGAAGATTAAAGGAGAACTAGGGTTTTGGGCAAAGAACTTTTAACTGTGGCATGCCAAGCATCAAGTCCTTCCCATCATCTGGAGCTGGGCCAGACTTATGGTGCTGCTGGGCACACAGTGAGCACTCAGTGGATGTTGGAAGATGACTTAGTTGAGCGTGTCAGTGTCTGTTCCATCAGCAGCCTGCTTAGAATATCCCGTAGAGGAGAAAGAACATTTCTTTGGGGTATTCTGTTCTCTAAGCAACCTCTTAGAAGAAGAAACAACTACCAGAGATTCAAGGAGTGTGGCTTTCTCTTGACTCCTCCCAGCCAGTTGAGGGCTATTGGCCATTTAACCGTGGCCTGTCGAACTGGAGAAATCTGGGGGGACTGGCCTTCTGTTCTCTGCTGTCTTGCATGTTTAAGCAATCTTTTTGTATTCAGGGCTATCCTCTGAAGCATTTGAGAGAAAAGAAACCCTTTCAGCATGTCTAAATTCAGAATTAGGCTGCAGAAGAAAATGAACACAACACAGGGAACTCTTAAAATACCCTCCTGGCCGAGGATTCCTCTGAGCCACTTTGTCTCTAATACTTCAGTCTTTCTCTGATTAAAACAACCACCCCCCCCCAAAAAAAAAACAAAAAAACAAAAAACAAACAAAAAAAACCCCACTAGGTTCTAAGAAAAGGGGACAATTTGGGGCACCTGAGTGGCTCTGTTGGTTGGGCGTCAGACTTCAGCTCAGGCCATGATCTCCTGGTTTATGAGTTTGAGCACCGTGTTGGGCTCTGTGCTGACAGCTCCAAGCCTGGAGCCTGCTTCAGATTCTGTGTCTTCCTCTCTCTCTGCCCCTCCCCTGCTCACACTCTGTGTCTCTCTCTCTCACAAATAAACAAACATTAAAAAAAGAAAAGGGGACAGTTCTAGGTGGTTGGGTTGCCAGGGTACCAAACCAAGTGATCTCCTAAAGGGCAGAAAAGGCTAAGTTGGTTCCTTAAAACACTTTTCTTTTGTGTATAACTTTTGATTTTTTTTCATAGCATATTCAGATCTATGATCTCGTTTATCTTAATGACAACCTTATGTGAAAGGGCAATGAAATTTAGGGCCAGAGCCACATGGCTGTTTAATGCCTTTTAGAAGATCCTGTAGCTGGTTGACAACCAAAAGCAGGCCTAGAGAGGTGGCTGCTAGGGATGTGAGAGTCTGTGAGCCTCTGACAGGCTGGAGATTCCCATCCAGGCTGAGACAAACAAGTATTTCCTTTTGTCCCCGGTTAGCCAGGGCACAGGGAGGGACTGGGTGGAAACTGCTGGTGGAAGAGACATTGTTTACCTCCAGTGGAAGAAATGATGACATAGAGTGTGGGTGGGTTGGGCATGTCAGATGCCTCAGAATTACCAAAGCATTTGTTTTTCATCATTAATAGCAGCAACAAACATTTATTAAGTGCTAACTCTGTGCAAGGCCCAAGGCAGGATGCTGTGATGAATAAGACGTGATGTTTGTAGTTCATCAGGGGAGGTAAGACAGTCATTTGAAAAAACACAAATGTCAACACAAGATGGTATTTGGTGAATGCTGAATGAGTGGTAGAGAAACAAGAGCTCAAAGAGTTTGAAAGTGGGAGAGTGAAAATTCTCCTGAGGTGTCCAGGGGACATTTCTAGAGATGGGACCTTAAAAGGTACAGAAAAACAGAGAGCATTTATGGTTGAGACAAATCATGTAGGGAAAAAGTGTTGAGAGAATGTAAGGTGGCTTGGTTTTGGGCTTGGATAGATCATTTTGGCAGGAAGAGAATTGACTTAGGGGAAGGAATGGGAACCTACCCTGGAAAGGGAAAATGGAATGGGGCTGAAATACCACACTAACAGGACTTAGGGCTTTGGACTAAGAGTCACAGAGAACCAGGGAATATTTTTGATTGACATGTAAGGCAGAGTACAGGGAACAGCACATCCTTTGTGAAGTCAGTCATCATAGTCCTGGCTTCCCAGAAAGCATACAGTGGGGCTTTGACATATTAAGTTGCTACTTTGTGCCAGGCACTGTGTTAGTTCCTGAAGATGCAAAGGTGAGAAAGAATAGTTCCTGTCTCCAAGGAGCTTTTAGTTCAGGTACTTGGACTAGAGCATACTCTTCTTAGTAAAGAATTACTGTCTGCTCTGCTTCTGACAATTTGACATTCATTCATCCCTTCCCGCATTTGTCTTATTTCCTGTCAGCCTCCTCTTTGTGTCTTTCCTTTAGTGCTGTAAATACGTTTCATTAGTTTCAGTGAAATCTACTGGAACCTTTGCATCACTTGGTCTCTTCAAGGTGTCTTTGAATACTCTGGTCTCAACTCCAGCATTATGTGTTGATTTTTGTTGGGTAACCCTCAGGGGGGGTAGCCTTGTTTATTTTGTCTCTGAATTAAAAAGGAATGCTCTGTTGCGGTGGCCAGAGGTTGTATACATATAGGTTCAACCATAAGCTTGAAAGTCTAGGGTTTCTGGAGTACATATATATATTATTCTGTTTTTGAAAATAGGATCAGAAGTTGCTCAGTTGCTTTTCACATACCTCCCCAGTTTTACGTTCCTGGTTGGCAACAGACAGTGGCAGATTCTCTTTGTATTGGGTGTAGGTTTGATTCAAACCTGGGGCTTGAAACCTACTGAAAGCTGTTAAACGTTCTCTTTCTGGCTCCTTGACTACTAGGGTCTCAGGATTTTCTCCACCGCATCATCACCCACTATCACCTTTATTGTTGAATACCTATTTGCTAACAAAGGTACTAAAAAAACCCCCCCTAGTTCTAAAATAAAAATATATCTATATTCTTAGTAACACTGGAAGGTAGCTGTTAATATCCTTATGCACACATGGAAATTGGGGTCAGATTGTGTGATTTGTCCTGGACCACATATCTCCTAAGTAGAGAAACACAGGTCTGAGTGCAGATCTGTCTAGTCCCAAAGCTAGAGTGTGAGCCCTTGCACCGTACTCCCTCTTCCTCTCTATGTTCTACTTCTTTCTAGCCCTATTCTAGCCACTATTTGTGGTTTCCCTCAGTGCCTTCGCCTTTAGGCTTCATCTTCAGAGAAGAGGAATAGGAAGGCAGACTGGGTGGGTGAAAAGAGTCAAACGAGAGATAGGAATCTGAATCCCGAATCTACCACTTACTAGCTGTTATTACTTAATCTTGTAGAGTCTTTGTTTCCAGATCTATAAAAGAGAGAGAACTACCTCAGAGGATGTTGGGAGGTTTCAGAGAGACCTGCATATCTCCTAGGACAGAGCCTGGAATAATGGTAAATGCACAAAAAGTGGGGCTGTTACTCACAAAGCCTACAGTCAGAGCTTGGAGGAGCCCCAGTTCCTTGGCACTACTCCAGTGGTACAATTTCTCCTCATCCACTTTCCCCCTCTCTGTCAAGTTCTTCTACTCACCACCTCCTTGCCTCTGGTTCTGATGCTTTTCTATCTGAGGAACTTTTTTTTCCTTTTTTGGGTTTCCATCTCAGGCTACTCTTCTACATTTTGTCCCATAACTGGAATGGCTTCTTAATTCATTTTCTGCTTTGGCTTGAGTCACTCAGATGTGTGGCACACACGATCGCTGACTGGCTCAAGGAATTAAAAAAAGGCAAACTTAGTTCATACTATACAGGTCACTGGCATTGATATTTTACTGTCCACAAGTCTTGGGACGTGTATATTGTGCTTTCTCTAAACTAGGGGTTCTTGGACCAGTACCATCAGCATGACATGGAAAACTGTTAGAAATGCAGATTCTTGGGTTCTGCCCCAGAAACTCTGAGGGTAGCTAGCTATTTGTGTTTTAACAAGCCCTCCAGGGGATTCTGATCCACATTAATGTTTGAGAAACACTGAAGAGACCTTCCATAAATCAGGACCTTGATTGTGAACCTTTGGGCTGCCTAGCTACTCCCTTCTTAGGGCTAGCCTTAGCCTGTGGCCAGGTGTTACTTACTTGCATTAGTTTGCATATTCTGATTGAGTAACCTTGTGCCAAAGGTCTTTGATAGCTCATGTGCTGTAAGCCCTTGGTATAGATCAAATGGCTTCTTAGAACTGAATTCTTGAGATTTATTTTATCTTATTTGAATTGAATTTAGGTTAATTTCGTCTTTTAAAAAATTATGTAGAGGGGCGCCTGGGTGGCGCAGTCGGTTAAGCGTCCGACTTCAGCCAGGTCACGATCTTGCGGTCCGTGAGTTCGAGCCCCGCGTCAGGCTCTGGGCTGATGGCTCGGAGCCTGGAGCCTGTTTCCGATTCTGTGTCTCCCTCTCTCTCTGCCCCTCCCCCGTTCATGCTCTGTCTCTCTCTGTCCCAAAATAAATAAAAAACGTTGAAAAAAAATTAAAAAAAAATTATGTAGACTTTTTATTTAGCCCAATCTGTATAGCTTTCTTTTATTATATAGTCCACGTATCCATTTATCTCTTAAGGATCACCTTTATCTAGTATATTTGAGGTGTGTTATTGTTAGGGCTATTTGAAGACCAATCTTGGATGAAATCTTGTTTGAAGACTATTCCTGGATTAATAGGAATATGGGTTATATGGACTTAACAATTTATATGGATGGAGTGGACTAAAAACTGAAATAGGTTCAAGAAGAATGGGCCTCATCAGACTGTGAAATGTAAGAAAGATCATGTCTTACTTGCCTTTGAGTCCCCATCATTGAGTACCATAGCCATCAAATATTTATTGAGAGCCTACTGTCAGTAGGCATTAGGATTTGTGGCTACAGATGAAAAAGTGGATATGGTTCCTGTCCTTAGAAAGTCTATAGTCTGTTGGTACTCAATGAATAAATCGCGACTTAGTGGGAAACAGTATATCATGTGTTGTTAAATGAAATGAAGAGTGTATGAGACTTCTTGGACCCAGGAGTTAATATTGGGGAGGGAGGAATATTATTTCACCTAATGAAAGAAATTGGGCTAATGCTTAAAATATCTTGATAACATATATGAAGCCTAGTCTTAGTGTGAGCTTCTCAGAAGTCCTTACTGTTGGCAAAGATGAAAATAAGCTGTATTACTTAGCACCTCGGAGTAGCAGAAATAATGACAGTAGCAACAGGGACAGTCACAGCCAACTTTTGTTTCATGCTCCCCATGTGCCAGGGTGCCATGTGCTATGCAGCTCTGGTCCTATTAGACTTATGAACAGTGAACAGAGAAAAAAATCTGTGTTCTCCCAGCTCTGCCGCTGACTTGTAGTGGGAATCTGATAAATTGCTTTGATTCTCTGGCACTCAGTGTTTTGTTTTTAAAATGAGGGGATTAGATTAGATGTTGTCTGTGTCTGTGACATAAGTTTAAAAGCCCACTCTTTGTGTGTATCTTGTTAACAATTAGCGGAAATATTCAGTTCGAGATGTAGGTTTAAACCTCACCCATTTTTCTTGTATATAATGCTTTTTAGCACAGTGTGCGAAGCATGGATAATCTATGAAGCTGTAGCAAGTTCTGCCCATATACTAGGGCATGGTATAGTGTCCATAGAGGATAGTTCCTTAAATAGGGCCCTGAGTTAGGAACATATATGCGTGAGGATCTATACAACTGTCCTGTCGGACTGAATTTACCAACAAAATTTTTGCTTATAAATAACAAAGTAATGCATATTGTATTTAAAAAGTATGTCCATGATATCACATTATCTTGCTTATTAACAACTACAGAACTTATGCTAAATTTATGAGACGTGCAACAGAATGTTACAGCGTTCTTGAGCCACCACTGTTTTACAAATTTGGCATCTGCAGGCCTCAAAAAGCTGAAATGTTTTAAATTTATTTACACCCTGCAGTTTCCTTAGGGAACTGTTTTCCATAAGCTAATGAGGCGCTGGTGCAAGGCCTCTCTGTTATTCCTGGCAGGAACACTGAGACACATCGGCCTGCTGCCCTGCTTTTTTTCCTCAGTAGTCCAGTGCAAATAATAAATATGGGAAAATACATCATCCCTTTGAATGTGGGAGCCAAGCTGCAGGGCTGCCAAGGTTAAAACAAAGCAATTGCGAGCTTGGAGTCTGTTTGTGTCCTGTACCACATGTGCCCGCATTTTAGGGACACTGAACGTGGCCTTTATCATGTCAGATTACTTATTCTGAGCACATAGTCCTTTGGAATCTACTCCATAAAATAAGCCTTTCTGAAAACGTTTTGTTTTAGTGGATTCAATGCTACCCTGAGGTCAGAGAACTTGTCGTCTCGATTATGGGTTGAATAGAATTTATCAAGCCACCTTCAGGGTGCCCGGCTCTGTGTTTTGACAGCAGCAGTGAAAAGAGGTAGCAGGGTACATGAGTTCTTTAACAAACACTGAGGGTCAGCTGGACGGGTGTCAGTTTCAGGTTATGAGGGTTGCTCTTATCAAGGTCAATAACCCTCATATGTCCACCCAACTTACTGAGGAGTTCAACATGATGGAGGCCTGGATGCACCCTTGACACACAGTAGGTGCCCAATGAATCAGTGAATGAATTGAAGTCACTGCTTTGTTTCTAGTCTCCTATGAGGGCAATCTAGCTGGTATTTTAACATGGGGGTAAATTGGTATTAATGTTGGCAAAGCCCAAAGATTAAACAAATGGCTTAGGGGTACCTGGGTGGCTCAGTTGGTTAAGAGTCTGACTTTGGCTCAGGTCATGATCTCTCGGTTTGTAAGTTTGAGTGTGCATCAGGCTCTGTGCTGACATCTCGCAGCCTGGAGCCTGCTTCAGATTCTGTCTGTCTGTCTGTCTGTCTGTCTGTCTGTCTCTCTTTCTCTGCTCCTCCCCAACTTGTGCTCTTTCTCTCAAAATAAACATTAGGAAGAAAAATGGGTTAAATGGTCTCATGGCCTTCCTAGCCTCCAGACTCAGCCCCTAATTCATGCAGACATTCCCACCTCCAGCTGTACTCTGATATCACCCTTGTCCAGCTTAACTCCATATGGGCAATTAAATCCTACTGATTTAATTGGATGCATTCCCCCCCACCTTCTTTTCTGCTTTATTTTCTCTGCTTGTCACTCAGAGCTGGTTGAGGTCAATATGCATGTGTTTCCTGAGTTTGGGGAGGTAGTAAAGAGAAAACAAAATTCACATGGTGGCTCATAAGAAATGAAGGTCTCTTTAATAATTAGACTTGTTTCTGTATTTGCTCTAGTTCTTAGGTAGTCTTGGGTTTTGGGGGCAGAGGATGAACCTGATGATTTTGAAAGTCCTTTTCCAGTTCTGGGACTTAACTAGAACAACATTATTCTTGATGCTTAGGAGACCCTGGCACAACAGAGCTGATCCTCAACAAGGATATGGAGTGAGTGATGCTTTCTTGTGCCCATTCACCTCCTCCCCTGGTATCCACCCCTCTCCTCCTGCTCCCATCCCTTAACTCTTGATTGCTTTCCCCAGCTGTCTGATACATCCTTGGATTTTGCCTGTCCAAAAGCTGACTGTCCCTCAAGGTATTATTGGAGAACCAGAATCTTAGCTAATAAGGGCTCAAGGAAGTGCTAATGGAAAAAAGGTAGATCAGAAAAAGTGTGGATATGGGAGCTAAAGACTATGTTCAGGGTCATTGCAAAGTAGCGTGCCTGTGGCCTTTGGGTATATTTCTGGCACACTTTGGCCTCTTCTGTCTAATAAGACCTACCCTTATGTCTACTTCTCCATTGCTTTTCTGAGACCACAGATCTGAATGCTGGGAGTTCGTTTTAAAATTTTTTTAATTTTAATTTTATTTTTTAATGATTTTATTTATTTTTGAGAGAGACAGTATGGCCAGGGGAGGGGCAGAGAGAGAGGGAGACACCAAATCTGAAGCAGGCTCCAGGTTCTGGGCCGTCAGAACAGAGCCCGACACGAGGTTCAAACTCACGGACCATGAGATCATGATCTGAGCTGAAGTCTGACGCTTAACTGACTGAACCACCCAGGCGCCCCTCTTTTGTTTGTTTGTTTGTTTATTTTATTTAGAGAGAGAGCAAGCACGTGAGGGCATGTGAATGGAAGAGTGTTGGGGGTGGGGGAGAGAAAGAGAGGGAGAGAATCCCCAGCAGGCTCCATGTTGTCAGCACAGAACTGGACGTAGGGTTCCATCTCACGAACTATGAGATCATGACCTGAGCTGAAATCAAGTCTGACGCTCACCCAACTGAGTCCCCACAAGGGTCCCGGGAGTTGTTTCAATTCTGTTATGATTGATGCTTACCTGACTGAGTCATTCCCCTGCCCATGGGTTCCGGAAGTTGTTTCATTCTGCTGTGATTGGGATTAGTTTCTCCACACAGGTATATGGGCCTGGAGAGGAAATCAGGAAGTAAGGGTGCTGTAAGATTTTTTTTTTTCTGGGGTGCTGGGTCCTTCACATATACTACCTCTATAATTGCATATTTAAGACAACCTTATGAAATGTATATTTTATCATTTTACGGACAAGGAAACCTAATTCTGAGAATTTAATTGCCTCAAATCACCTAGCAATTAGTGATTAAACCAATATGCACACCCATGCCAGTCCCCTCCCCCCCCCGTTCTTTACTACACCATGTTACTTCATTCAGTCTATCAGCCCTGTGAGTTGTCTGGACAATTGATTTTAATTCTTCGCTGATCTTTTCAGGGTAGACTATTTGGCTGTGTCCCTAGAACCTCTTTTCAAATGGTAGGAAAGTTAGGAGCCTGGCTGTGGGTAAGGGCTGAGTGTTCTGCACTTGGACAGAACTCCTGGCCTTGCCCTCCCACAACTTCATACTCCCCCCTTTTCCTGCTCCCAATATAACTGAGAGAATATTAGTCTTCTGTAAATCTCCCATGTGTGGCTCTAGTAAGAGGAGCATCTTTCATGCCATGCTTTCCTTATTTGTATATATTTTTGTATATATGTCTGTATCCAGAACATAAAATCATGAGTTTGATGGAGACCTTCTTAAGCCTTTATACTCGGCATGACAGACATTTAGTAAAGATTTAATAAATGACTCCTTCAGTAAAGATTTAACAGATGATGCAGAGAGACAAAATTCTCATCACTCCTCTGTGTTCCAGGATGACACCTAGCTAATTCTTGCCTGAGCATGGGAGAAAATTCCATCCTCTGGAGGTTACTGTTTGTTAAAGCAAAGGCAAATGGTGGACTGGAAGTGTCAGAGTATAGTGCTGATCAAGGTTCTCCTGAAGTTTTGTCACAGAAGAAGACTGTTGACAGATTGTCCCCACTTAACTTTGTGTCTCCCCATTTAGCATAGGTTGATAAAGTCTTAAAATGGAGACCCCTTCCAGAGGAGTTAAATCTACTGATGTTTCGGTATCATTTATTTCACTCATATTAGTAATTATTATATTAATCGTTTTTAAAAGATTAAAACTGCTTTCAGTCTACCTGAGGTGATCTCTTTGAGGGAAATAGAACAGGGAATGGGATGGGGGACTGGCTTGGAGGACACAGAAATCCCCTGGGAAGATACCACTTTGGGGAGACCTTTTCTCCCCATGAGGAGTACCCTGGGAAGGAGGTTGTGGGCAGCCAGAAGCAGCATGAGGTCACGTGGAGCTATGAGGAGAGAGAGTAGGAAAGGGAGGAAGAGGAAGACCGAGAACAGTGCCATTGCTCTGATAGTGAAGACAGACTTGCAAGGGAGGATTTCCTCCCATCACTGATGCCTAGACTAGAGCGAGACTTGTCAGTGAAATGACCATATTTGTCGGTGACTGTGAGTAATTGCTCTTGAAGAGGAGGTCTTCTGCTGCACATAAATGGTGCCAGCACCTAGGAGGTCTCAATGAACATAAAATTAACCTCGGTTCAAAGACACTTCAACCACATGGAACATAATTCATCAGAATTCCCAATTAACTGATCTGTTTGAGACAGTCTGCAATTAAGAGAAAGCAGCAGGAGAGAGCAAGCTGGCATCTAGGATTTATAGGGGCTGTTATAGGGACTAAGTTTTAGATCTAGCAAATTGCCTACAATGCCTGCATCTTGCTAATGAGAAATTACTTTCAGAATGAGAACTCTGGAGTCTTGCAAGATTCTCATTCACCAAAGTTAGATCTTCCAGTGAAGGTACAGCAGAAAGGTGATAAGACTGTTCTTTGGACCAACGCACCAGAACTTGCACACTCAGATGGGTTTTCCCACTAAGTTAAAGTGGTTGATGTAGGAATGTACACTACAGTTTTATTAGGTAATCCATCCCCATAATCTTATCAGGGCCTGTGGTTCTTTCTTCTGAATATCCCTGATGGATTCAAATTCTCTTCTGCCAGTGGATGAGTTTGGTGAAAACCTCCCAGTGTCTGTAGGTAGCAAGTTTGGGGAAGAAGACAGCTGACCAAGCTGTATAAAATGATGTAATTTTGATACAAATGAATGTGAGGCTTTGACAGATGAAGTCATGGAGAGGTTTGTGGGTGTATCAATCACTGGTGCTGTGAATGCAGCCTGCTGCAGAACCCAGGGCCCCCCCGCTGTGGTTCAGGAAGGGCACATTCCCAACAAAGCCCCTCCCACCCCCCCAAATCAATCCCTAGTTCTGACCCAGCACCACTGTTGTGGTGCCTGAGATAGCAGCCCAAACAGCAGTTGGCATGAGAACCTTTTCTGTGCATCTTTCAGAAGACTAATAACACAAAGGAAGGGAGTCTTAGACTGGCAATGATGCCCATTCATGGCTCCTACAGGACCTGTGGGAAGGTGTTTCGTTTGCAGAGTAGTGAGAGTAATGACACATGGGCTTTGGGGTTTGCAGAACTGCATTTGAATTCTGAGACTAGGTGGCCCTTATAAGAATCATGAGAACCTGTTTTCCCATCTGTCATATGGTGATGATAACCTTAGAAAGTTATTAAAAGACTAAAAGAGAAGACAGAAAATTCCCAGCACATAGTAGGCTTTTCCTTTAGCTAACTCCCTTCTATCCATAATAGTTTTGCTCATACATGCCTTCCCTCAGGAAACCTTCTCTGATCTCTAAGTCTATAGACTGTCCATAGACACTATTCTTCTTTACTGTACCTCTTAACACACTTCAAAACATTGTTTTCTAAGCTCCATACTTCGGTTTTGAGCAGTAAGACTGTGTTTACTTAGCAGAATGCGTGACGCACAGTTGATTTTCCATATTCAATATTTGTTAAATGAAGTAAATGAATAAACAGTAGATAGTATTTGTTTCAGTCCTTTGATGGAAGGAAGAGGCTTACTGGTGTGGCAGAACAAGTCTGGACATAAGATTTTTATGGGTTCAACTTGGTGCTGCAAATAATGGGGTGCTGGGAATGGTCACCCAGATGAGGCAGCTCAGCATTGTTCACTTGGCTCTACTGCCTCCTTTAGTTCTGGCCACAGCTAGTTTTGAACATGATTGCCCGCAACAGACAAGTCAAGAGGGGAAATGATGTGTGTGTGTGTGTGTGTGTGTGTGTGTGTGTGTGTGTGTGTGTCAATTACAGGTATTGAAATACTCAATGCATGTGGTCAGTGGTTAGTTGATAGAAGGAAATCTAGATATTTTGTCCTGAGTCTTTAAAAACATGTTTTTTTAAAAAATGTTTGAGAGGGGTGAGCCGGGGAGGGACAGGGAGAGAAGGAGACAAAACTCGAAGCAGGGTCTAGGCTCTGCCCTGTCAGCACAGAGCCAGATGCGGTGCTTGAACCCATGAACTGTGAGCTCATGACCTGAGCTGGAGTTGAGCACTTACCTGACTGAGCCATCCAGGTGCCCTGAGTCTTTTTTAAATGTTTATTTTGAGAGAGAGTGCGAGCAGGGGAGGGTCAGAGAGAGAGGGAGAGAGGGAGGGAGAGAATCCCAAGTAGGCTCCATGCTGTCAATGCAGAGTTTAATGTGGGGCTCGATCTCACAAACTGAGATCATGATCTGAGCTGAAATCAAGAGTCAGACACCTAACTGACTGAGGCATCCAGGTGCTCCTCTTGAGTCTTTTTTCTAAAGGTTAATAGGTGGAGCTGTTTATTTCAGGCTTGATTCTACCCACTGGGTTGAAAGGGGTACAGTTGTTGGACTAACATGGGGTTTAAAGAATCTTGGGTTGGCCCTGGGCATGTACCAGAGATTCCAGAAATTTTGATCTGTGTTTATCAAATAGCAGTGTGTGTGGGGAATGGACCTAGAGTCAAATGACCAGAGTTTATGTGACCTATCATCCTTGTGCTAGCTGATAATCTTTCTGACTGCCCAATCTGTCCCAGTTTGCTTATGTGTGAAGTGGGCCCAGGAGTACTGATTTTACAGGCTTGTTGCAAAGATGAAATTAGTGCTGTATCAAGGAAAGAAGTCCTGTATCACAGTGATCTCCAGTCGTTGCATAGGCTGAGCCCAGTGAGCACGCATGGGAACAATTTCTATTGTGGCAGGTACCAAGAAATTTGGCACCCCTCTGCTGTTCTTTTCTGTGATGAAATCAGCCATCAGGCTCTAGTTGGCTTATATGTAAATAGAAAAATAATACAACCAAAGTAAACAAAAATGGGAAATTGCATTTGTGTAACTTAAAAATAGTTTATTTTTTAAAAATTCAAGTCATTTGTTTTCATTCAAGCCATTTCCTCTTGGTTTGAATGGATTATTGCTTTGTCGTTAATTGCACTTTGCTTAGAGTCCTTCTCCTTCTATTTCAAGACCAAATACTATTGTTGACATAACCACTGACCTTATTAAAAGTTTGTCCAGATAAATTATGATTTTTAAGATAAGAGGGACACTAACACAAACATGGAATGCTGGTCAGCACATGGAGGCTTGGAAAAGCCAGTGCTCTACAACTGGTTAATGGGGGCATATTTTAGCCCACGGTTCTGATTTGCCTTTTTCAATCCATTTGCAGCCTCCTGGTAAATGGGGAGGAGCTGTGAGTTTATGTATAGATTTGTACAGAGTGTTACATTTTTAAGAAATTTCCAAAGCATTTTGATTCAGACAAGCTTTTTGTTGGCTGAGAAGTCATATGATGCACCCAAAATACTTATGCAGAGCGTAGTGGTGTTGAGTGCCATTTTATTCCCATGAACTAGAAGTTCAGTACAAAAGGCCAGGATTGAGAAATGCAGTCTGACATTTTATATACTTACATATATCTCACTTAGGGCCAAGCCATTCCTGAAAGTTAGTTTAAATTTTCTGGGTATCTTTAGGGAGAGACAAAAGCCTCAAAACCCAAGAGATAGAGAGGCATCTCATTTGTGGGGCTATTCAGAATTTCCATTTCTTTATTATGTGTGGATGATGGAAAGCTCTTTAATGTTAGAAGTAAATAATGGCCTTTAAGGTAGAAGCACTCAGATTAGTGACTTTAAATATTTTTATACATTTGTAAATGCAGCCAGATTATTTGATAATGCCTGTCTCTGTCTATTATCAGAGAACACTTGGAATGCTTTTGGCCTATTTTACAAAGTTTTGTTTCATAAGAGGAAGTCGATGTTTTAAAATATGATAACAAGGTTATGAAACTTCAGTTTCAGATGTAAAGAATGGTTGTTTGTGATGAAAACAGAGCATGGCCAAAGCAGAAAGGCTTTTTATTACTGCCATCCAGGTTGACCTGCTTTAAGCAACAACAGATGAGTCTTTTGGATACTAGATAAGGTGGAGTGAGTTGTAATTGTATTAGTTATCTGCCCTTGTCTTAATTCATATTTACTTATTGCAAATGTAATTGTCTTATTTATCTGCATTTTCTCAGGGTACAAGGGTGGGAATTTGGGCACCCTTCCTACAGTCTTTCCTATTGACTCCCTACATTCTAGTCTTCTATGAGCACATGACTACATCATAGGCATCTAATACAGAGCCCCATTCTGCTAGGTAGCAGAAATAAACTGACCGGTTTACAAGTAGTCCATAACTTGAGTTACCACATCCTGCAGATTTTTACTTTGCAGCATCTCTTGACTCTGCCCCCTTGTTTATTTCCATTTTCTATACCACTCTGCCAGCCCGGGCTCTGATCTACCATGACTGGACCAACTGCTCGTCTGTGTAATGCAGTTCACTCTCTACTGTGCTGTCAGGTTAATTTCCTAATATGGCACTTTATTCCTACCACTTCCCTGCCTAAAACACTGCCATAGTTCTCATTGTCTGATGAAAAAGTGCCAATTTCTCAACCTGGCTTTTAAGCTGCTTCTAATATGACTCTATCCCTGGGGGGTGGCAGATGGGGGTGGGAAATAAAAACATTTGAGAACTTTCTCAGGACAGTGATGGGTTCTGTGAACATAGTGACAAGGACAGGAAGTGCCTCAGTCATCATGGATATTCTGAGGGAGACATGTTAAATAGCTTATGACAAAATTATTTATTGACGCTTGTGTGATGTGCTACAAAGGAGAAGCACCGTGTTTGGAAAGTGTGTTACAGGAATGTGACGTGTCTGGAAAGGCTTGCTGAACTCTGAAAGATATCCTGAAGTATGAGCAAAAGTTAGATCAAGTGAGGTTGCGGGTGGTGGGAGTGGGGAAGGGGAGGGTGGTCACACAGGGGGAACAGACCATTGGGAAGAAGAAGGTGCATGTGTGAGAAACTGAAAGGGGACTTTGCGGAGTAAGGAGGAAAGGGGCAAGAGGGCACAAGAGAGGAAAGCGGGCTCCATCTACGGGGCTTGGTAGGCCTGGGAAAGATTTTGAACTTTCCTCCATGGGCAATGGGAAACTGCGTAGGATGTGACTGACATAGGCAGGTCTGAGTTTTAAAAAGTTGCCTTATCTGTCATGGGAGAAAGTTCTGGAGGCAGCCCTGGGTGCATACAGAAGGAAGCTCTTGCAAAAGCCCAGGCAAGATACTACCGTTGGGGAGAAGTTAGATATGAGAAATATGTTTGAGGTGGATTGGATAGGATTTGGGAGCTGTTGGGACAGGCAGGTAAGGGAGCAGCAGAATGGCTGTTGGGGTGGTGGCGACCATTCTCTAAGACAGGGAATACTGGAGGAAGATCAAATTTGGAGATAAATATTAGGACTTCGGTTCCTATTTTCTATAAGATATTCAAATAGAGATTTTTAGTAAGCAGATTGAAAGGTGGTGGTGTAGTGGTTAAAAGCATGGTCTGTGGACCCTGATTGACTCTTACCAGCTGTGTGACCTTGGAAAAGTTTCTCAATCTTTCTGTGCTCCCTGGTTTCTTCATCTGTAAAATGGGGATTATAATAACAGTATCTACCTTATAAGGTTCCTTTGAGGCCCAAAGGAGTTTAGCATGCATAAAGAACTTATTCTTTAAGCCTATTTATTTTATATGTGTGAATGTGAGTGTACAAGCAGGGGGAGGGGCAGAGAGAAGGTGAGACAGAATCCCAAGCAGACCTCACACCATCAGTGCAGAGCCCGATGCGAGGTATGAACTCACAAACTGTGAGATCATGACCTCAGCCAAGATCAAGAGTTGACTGAGCCACCCATGCACCCCAGGCACTTAGATTGGTGCCTGGCACAGAAATAGGACTATATTGATGTTGTTCACTGTTACTATTATAAAGAAGTCCAAAACTCAAAGAAATCTGGGCTGCTTCTGTAATTTTGGGTCTTGTTTACAAATGGTAAGTGAAGCTGCATGTGGGATGAGGCCCTTTTGGGAGTGGGTATAGAGTAAGGAAGGAAGATGGCCTCACTCCAGGTTTTCAAGGAATCCAAGAGCAGACTGAAGATGATGAGTGAGTCACAGTGCCTGGGACGGAGTGGGATAAGAGAAGCAGAAGTTTGGGAGCAAAGGAAAGACAGTACTTTGAGGAGCGGGCAAGGGGGTGTCTTTCAGCAGTGTCAAATGCTGCTAAGACTGCTTGAATGCTAAGACTGAAGAAGCCCAACTGATAGGAAGTGATTGAAAACTTTTGTAAATTTTAGGTGGCATAGTAGAGATTGAAGACAACTTGGAGAGTGGGGAAAGAGGGAGACATTAGGTGGCAACAAATTATTTGAGGAGTTTGGCTTTTCAGGGAAGAAGATGTCAGCCAGGAGTACAGGCTACCTCTGGGACAAGTGTGGGGTAGTCAATAAGGACTAGCCGTGATGTATCTAAATCCCCTTTTGCATGCAGTGGAGAGTGCTGTAACTCCCTTGGTCATGGCCTTCAGTTGGATGCAGGAACTAACCTTGGAGGTCTCCTGCATTGGCTGAGTTTTGCAGTTATGGAAGTGGCCTATGTTGGCCAGGTTTCTGTAGGATTCAGTGGTCTTGACTTCACCAGTGGGTGACAGAAATATCTTACCACCCAGGGAAGATGACACATGAGGGATTGGGAAACATGCAGCCAGGCTCTTTCTGGAAAGTGAGCTAGAGCCTGACTCAGAAGGAAGCTGGCTTTCCCTGGCAGGCTGGGCTCAAATGCTTGTGTTGGAAAGAGCATTTTTTTCTTGTCTGATACAGATCTGGAGGAGACCCCAGATCAAAGTACCACTTTAACAAATGAATGTTCCATCACCTCAAGTGAGGAAACCTGGCAGAATAATCAGGTCCAAGTTGAAAATAGATGTTTGGTGGGAACATCTGCTTTTGGGAAAACTTTCCTCTAATGTCCCTCTCTGACTACAGAGTGTGAGCCTTTCATTGTAGCCTGCTGTGATTTGCTGACAACGGTTGGAATGTGGAGGTGAACTACCTCAGGTCATCTGGTTATGATGCCAGGCCGCTGGAGGGCTCCAGGCAGGCTGGATTCAGAACTGTGAAGTCATTGGATTTTGTAAGAGAAGGATTCACAGAGATTGATGGTACTCATTTTCCAGAGTTTCTGCCCCCTGAACATTATACTTTTTGTGCAAGAAAGAAGCAAATAATAGGAAACCTAGTCAATTTACATTATGCATGGTAGTGTTGTTCTAAAAGATTCTGTAAACACTGAATTAACAAATACTGAACTGTTCCTAGAGGAAATACAGGCTTAGACTGTGAGCTTCTGGTCACATTTTCTTCAGTGGTTAGTATATAACCTTGTTTTTTGTGCGCTTCTATTTAAATATACTTTATTATATTGATTCATTAACCCTGAACTCTTGGCCACAGCACTAGAACTCATGATGGAGTGAAGCTTATCTAAGATGTATTTTCTCTGTAGTGTTTATCATAGCATAGCTTTCTTGTGCTTAGGAGGAGTAGATAGAACTTCAGTACTATGGCGCCATTTTTAACAGTGAAATCATCAAAAAGGTACAAAACAAAAATTGTGACATGAAATATACCATGAAAAAGGATACTTTTATATAGTCTGAAGTCTGAAACAAGAAGACAGGGTGTCCTACTGTTTGACCTCAGCTGGGGATGTGTGTGTCAGGCAGCTCAAAATCTCCCCCTACTCTGTGCATGTAGGAGTGGGAAAGCAGGATGAATATTGATATTGGGGTTACAAATTGTAGTGAGTAGATGAATTCATAAATATAGAATCCATGAAAAATGAGGCTCTGTTATATATTAGCCTTTTCAATTTTCATGGATGTCTCTAATTGTATAGTTCCGTAGAAGTTGATTATCCTAACCATTTAACACAGCTTCTTACACTGAGATTCTGTCATTATCCTGAGGGTTAAAAACAAATCAGTCTAAATGTCTATACATTCTGTATCTAAAATGCAGCATAGGAGATACTCAGAAACATGGAAAGACACTGAAAGGCCCATCGTTAGACTTGTCCTTCTCATGGCTGCAAAGTGGCTGTGGCAGTTCTGAGCATCCTATTCAGACACAACAAAAGAGAAACTATTTTTTCCTGTGTCTTCTATTGGTAAAAAACAAACAAACCCCTCTCTGAAACATTCTGAGAGATTCCCTCTTACTTGTCATTGGCTAGGAGTATGTCACAGGCCTAACCATTTATTGGAAAGGGTAATGAAATCGAGATAATGGACTTAAACCAAACCTAATCCACTGTCTGGTGCTGGGGATGTACATCTTTCTGAAGCAACATGGCTGTTTAGAGAAGGTGATTTTGAACAAAACGGCTTGCTCAGAAGAGGAAAGTGAAATGAATTTGGGATAATCAAACAATTGTGTCTACCATATTTACTAATGAAAGAGTGTGTGCTAACGTAAGAGAAAAATGTTAATCTCAAAGTAAGTTTGTGTTTTACTTTGTTAGAGTTCCTATTACTTCTAGTAGGCTGCTAGGGCAATTACACAGTACCCTTCTGGATACTTCTCCTCTGAGGCAATCTTAAGAGGTTCATTCTTTCTACAGGCACATATAAAAGAAGCTCTCATTAAAACTTTTGGGGAAAAAACTGTGAGCAAGAATTTGTGAGACTTAATCTTGTTATGGTAGAATAAAGGGGAGTCGGATTCTTTGCTACTACTCCTTTTGAGAGATGGAATCTAATTGCTCACCCCTTGAGCTGGGCTGTTACTCCTGGGTTGCCTAATCAAAAAGAATGTAGACTCAGACCTCTTTGAATATTCAGTCTTGAGATACAGCTGCTATGTTATGAGGAAGTCCAAGTATCCCATGAAGAGGCCCCTGTGAAGAAGAACCAGAGTCCCAGATGACAGCCTGGGTTGAGCTCCCAGATGATAGCCAGCATCAACTTAGCACACAGGTGAGTGTATCATCTTGGAAGTCAGTCTTCCAGCTCCAGATGAGCCTCTCCCGCTGAAGCTGCATGGAGCCGAGATGAACCATCCCTACTCCATGAGAGCTCTACCCTAACTAGATTTATGAGCAAGATAAATGACTGTTTTTGTTTTAAGCCACTCTAGTTTTGGGTTGTTATTAGACAATATACAACCAGAACACTTAAGAGAAAGCAAAATAGATTCAAGATACTGATAATTCTAGCTGGATGCTTCAGAAATGGATAGGCTTTTAATTAGACTCTTAATCATCCTATCTTGACTATGGTGCTCCGAAATGCTTATTGAGTGGATGAATGAATGGTCATTTCATCCTTGCTCTCTTCAGAATAGGGAATAAAAAGAAACTTTTGGCAGTTCTTTTCTAGGAATAGGACTTAAAACTTCAGTCCTTTCTGTTTCTTTGGAACATCCAGAAGAATCCTAGAATCAAAGAGCTGAAAAGAGCATGTGTGATTTGTCACCCTGCCCTGGGGTTACATGGCACTTCATTCATATGCTTTCCAAGTTGGTTTTATTGCCTCTTTAACTTTTCTCTTGAAAATCTCAAGAGAAGAAAAGCATCAACCTCAGTTTTGTGACCAGTGAGTCATTAATATTATTCAAGAAAGTGGAGAAAAGAAACCTATCCCTTTAATTTATAATAAAAAAGTATTTATTTATATTTTCTTAACTGTACTTCCACATTTTGTGTAGTGAAGTACACTGCATCTTTGAATGTTTTCCCAACAGATGAGAGAATTCCTCCTTTTTTCCCCCCAAAGAATTATTTACAGCTGTCCATAGAGCAGAGCCCAGAACCTTAGAGAATGGTGGTCTACCTCAGTGGCCAGTGGATGCCAGATCTCTCTAATTGCCTTGAGTGACTGGGCTTTCAGGCACCGTAGAAACAAATTCTAGGGTTAAGTTTGCTTCCAGCCTGGGCATTGCTTTTGAGTGCTTATGCTTATAGTGCATACTATGGAGAGTCCTGGATTCTCCAGATGAATCTTGTATATGGAGGACATGTTTAAGAGGAAGGTTATGACCAGTAAAGTCCTTGCCTACAAAGCTGTTTCAGTCTGTTAAATTATGTCTTCAGTTTTAATATCTGCCTCAAGGAGGCAGTTTGATACTATTGTGAATAGCTAAGAGTTGAGAAAGAGCTGGTAATTCACACAAATTGGCTCTGTGAATTTTTCTAGTTGTGCAACTCATGTTCTCTACTGAATGTGAAAAAAGAAGCTGGGGTATGTGTTTTGCTAAATTCTAAGAGCAACACCTTTGTGGGACAGAGTAAACTGGAGAATTGCCTCTTAAAGGCCAGTGTGAAAACCCCATTGCTGTAAGGCAGCGTTTTCAAAGGGCAGCCTGCAAACCATTTTTACCCGAGTTAACTAGTGTGGTGTGTGTACTATTCAAATACCTGGGCCTTATGGTAAACATAGTGCATCTGAAGGGGGCTGGGGCAGGATTCTGCTTTTCTAATTAAGCCTTTCCTGTTATTTAAAAGGTCCTGACACCTGCTGTCTCTGCAGGAAGACAACCATTTCAGAGGCATGCCTTCCTCTGTGGTTTGTGAACAACCATCTCAGAGATAAAAAGAGCTTTAGGAGACACTGAGAGATGAATATTTCACGTTCCACTGTCCCCAAATGATTGTCAGGAAGTGGAACTTAGACTGTGGTCTTTGGGACTCCATAAGTGGTTCTGAACAGGAATCTTTAAACTTGTGATAAACCATTTTCTACTTTAGATGTCTACCATTGATGTTCTTATGCAGAAGGACCATTCAGTAGAGCTTTGGAGCATTTGTTAAAAATACTACATTATCAAGATCTTGCTTAACCTAACAGCGAGAAATCAAAGGGGATGGATATTTGCCTGTTTAAGAGAATACTTTGACACTTTAGAAGTTGGGGTTAGAATATTTTGTTCCTTATGATGCAATGAAAACTTTTGGTCACAAAAACATTGTATTGTTACAAAGTGGTTCCAGTAAATCACACCTCCCTGAATTGAACCTGGGCTGGTCTAATGACTTGTTGGGCCAATAATACTTGGTGGAAGAAACATTGTACAAGTTCTGGGACAGAGTCCGCTTTAATACCCTTGTGGTTTGTCATGTAAAGAAACTTAGGCTAGCCTTTTTAAGGATGAGAGGATCTGGGGAGGAAGATTCCCTGGTGGATAAATGACTATGAGCTGTCATAGGTGAGGTGCCAGAGCTGTGAGTAGAGCCATCTTGGATTTTCTAGTCTCAGTTTGCCAACCGGCTGAAAATACATGAATGAACCCAGAGAACTCATGGAGCAGGCAGAGACAATCTACCCAGCTGAGCCCAGCCCAAATTATAGAATTACGAACAAATAAATTTTAGGTCACCAAGTTTGGGAATGATTAGTTACATAGCACTAGGTAATTGTTAACAAACATGGTTGGAGACATGTGTCCTTTGAGTCACATGACACTTGGGCAGGCCATTTAGAAGGAACAATTATGGAAACAGCTGCGGATGATGACACTCTAGTTGGGTTGTGGATACTTACATTTTCTCTGAGGGATTGCAGCACCATATCTTGTGCATACTTCTACTTGGCACCAATGGTATAATATTTGTTTCTCTGCCTATCCCCCTAAAATGTGAGTTCCTTGTAAAAGGGGTCATATTTCAGTCATTCTGTAGCTCTAGTGCCTAACAGTGTTTACGTTATAGAGGTTACTCAAGAAATGTTTGTTTAAAAAAATATTTAAAAAACCTAAATGAAGTGCTACTGTGTTATCAAGAAGTAGGAAGGAAACGGTGTACTCTTCAATGAGCCAGTAATGAGTATTCTAGGGAAACCAAAAATGGCTTCTTTTGAATTTAGGATTTTTTTCTTCTTTGAGTTTCACGGTTTATATATCCTTTCTATTTCCTTTCCTGGATGCTTGGTGCTTCCTACATTAATCCTTCACTTTGTGGTAAATACTATTGCTACCTAGAAAAAGAAAATAGAACTTCATTGTTGGATTTTCTATCCCATGATTTAATTCCATCAATTTAACTGGCTGGTATGAAAAGACAATTTCATTTATGCCTATAGTTGGGAAAATACAATGGAGCTTTAAATGTTTGTGGTGACAGTATCTTAAAAGGTCACACAATGTTGACATCAGTTTTGAAAACTGTTACATACATGTGAGTGTGTTTGTGGCTGCTCAGGGTATGTCTCTGAGTGTATTACTAAGAGTCTTATTCTGTTTCTCTCCCCCTATTTCCTCTTACCCTGGTTTTTGTCTGTCTTTTGATTTTCTATCTTTATAAACACTTGTTGTCTGTCTTATTCAGCATTAAAATCAAACTGCAGCACATACTTTTCTAATTATACACCATTTGTATTTTTTGCTCTTAATCTAAGAATCAAATAGAACATTATATGACTATCTTTCTTGGAACACCCCTAATTATGAGGAAGGCTTATATAACTTATGTCACTGATTATTTTTCTGTGAGTAGTGGCCCTCCATATTAGAAAATATCCTCTCTATTGGAAGAGATCTGGGTTATGACACTTTTATGGGCCTGTTTCCTCTTTCCAAACATATTTAACATGAGTAAATGGGCAAAGAGGAATGAAGTCTGGCTCAAACCTACTTATAAGTGCTCAGAGTACTTCCTTGCCTCTGTTCAGAGACAGGATCCCAGCTGGAATGGAAGCCCTGTTGACAGTCAGCCTTGACATTAGTGGCCTTTTCTGAAAACCAATCAGCAGATCGTCAGAGGTTGCTTTCCAATCTCCCTCTTGAGCTATTTAATGTTTAGAACAGAGTCTTACTACCCCTACCTGGCCCCGCCTCCACCTGGGAAAAGACAGAGTAGGAGTTACTGTGATTCTTCTGTCCATAATGAATCTGCCTGGTTTTCTGTCTCTTCTTTCTTGTGGACTCCATCAATGCAGAATCCCTGGTTCTTGGATTCCTAACTCTGAGGTCATAATTTCTAAACTCTACATGCCACACAAGTATGGTAGAGACTGCTGCTGTCCACCAAGAGTCCATTCTTTCCTTCTATCCCCAGTCTCGCTAACAGTTATATGTATTTATGTAACTGAATTCATGCCAGTGGAATGTGTGTGAATATGGTATAGACCCATTTGGGCTGGCCATAACCTTCCATGTTTGTTCCTCTGCTCTTTCTCTGTTCTGCACAACTGGAATGGCAATGCCCAGGATGACCTTGGAAACATGGTGAAGATGACAGAGCTGCTGTCAGCTTTGGTCCATGAATACCTACATGGAACAGACCTCCCTCCTTCAGTCTGGAACCACTCTAGACTGTTCTGTGTATGAAAAATTAATTCTTTTGGGATTGAGGCTTTGCATTTTGGGTATTCAGCATTTAGCTTACCCTAATAAACCAAGATAATCTAACAATTGTGCAAGTGTTCAGTGAACAAATTCAACCTAAGACATTGGTACATTGTAAGTGGCTTATAGTGGAAAGAACTCTATGGTGAGCATTCCAGAGCAAATTGTGTGTGTGTGTGTGTGTGTGTGTGTGTGTGTGTGTGTGTGTGTGTGTGTATTTCAGGTGGAAAGCAAATCTGCTTCTGACATAATGAAGTCTATCAGTTAGCTTATGCTGTTGAACAAACCACCCCAAATATAAGGACTTGATAACACTTCTTAAAAATTTATTTAAATTTTAGTTAACATACAGTGAAATATTGGTTTCAGGAGTAGACTTCAGTGATTCATTCGTCACTTACACACAACACTCAGTGCTCATCACAAATGCCCTCCTTAATACCCATCACCCATCCAACCCATCCCCCACCCCCTTCCTCCATCAAACCTCTGTTTGTTCCCTATCATTGAGTCTCTTGTGGTTTGTTTCCCTCTTCTCTCCATCCCCCTTTCCATAGGTTCATCTGTTCTGTTTCTTAAATTCCACATATATGTGAAATCATATGGTATTTGTCTTTTTCTGGTTGACTTATTTCATTTAGCATAATACATTCTAGCTCCAGCTGCATCATTGCAAATGGCAAGATTTTATTCTTTTTGATGGCTGTGTAATATTCCATTGTGTGTGTGTGTGTGTGTATGTGTGTATACTGAAAACATAACGTGTGTGTATGCACACACATGTGTACACACACACATATACCCACTTCTTTATCCATTCATCAGTCAGTGAACATTTGGGCTCTCTCCATAGTTTGGCAATTGTCAATAATGCTATAAACAATGGGGTCCATGTACCTGTTTGAATCAGTATTTTTGTATCCTTTGGGTAAACACCTAATAGTTCAATTGCTGGATCATAGGGTAGTTCTATTTTTAGTCTCTTGAGGACTCTCCATACTGTTTTTCAGAGTGGCTATACCAGTTTGCGTTCCTACCAACAAGGCAAGAGGGTTCCCCTCTCTCTGCATCTTTGCCAACACCTGTTGTTTCTTGTGTTGTTGATTTTAGCCATTCTGACAGGTGTGAGGTGGTTTTCATTTGTATTTCACTGATGATGAGCAATGTTCAGTGTCTTCTCATGTGTCTGTTAGCCATCTGGATGTCTTCTTTGGAAAAGTGTATATGTCTTCTGCCCATTTCTTAACTGGGTTATTTGTTTTTTGATGTTGAGTTTGAGAAGTTGTTTCTAGATTTTGGATACTAACCCTTTATCAGATGTGTTGTTTGCAAATATCTTCTCCCATTCCATAGGCTGCCTTTTAGTTGTATTGATTGTTTCCTTTGCTGTGTAGAAGCTTTTTATCTTGATGAAAGGACTTAATAAAATTTGAATTAATAACTGATACTATTAGCTCACTGTTCTGTTGAGTGACAGATAGTTCTTCTGGTCTTTGCTGGGCTCACTCACACGCCCGCAGGTCAGCAGGTAGCTTGCCTGGGGCTGAATGGTCTAGGATGGCCTCATGGCTGGGGTACATTGGTGGTTCTCCAGCAGGCTAGTTGGGGCACGTTCACATAATCTCAAGGTTCTGAGTGTAGCAAGAGAGAGCAAGTGTCACAGCATGAGCATGTTTCAAGCCTTTTCTTGTATCATATTTGCTAATGTCCCAAATGGCTAAGGCAAGTGACATGACCAACCTCAGGTTCAGGGAGTGGAGAAATGGGTTCTTCTGGATGTGGGATTGATGGGAGGAGGTACAAAATATTGTGGCCTTTTGGGGGGAAATTTATCATACAGAGTCATGAAAGGAAAGTGCCACAATGCTAAGCAACCTCATGGAAGGCTGAAGAGCACTGATGGGATCAAGGAGGCTGGTCCCCTATGTCAGAAAAGTCACCCACCTCTTCTTCCCATCCTAGATGCAGGAATGGAAGCACGGAAAAACTGCTCATCTTGATAATCTCTAAAGTTCCATCCAGTACTCTAATTTTATCTTTCTTTCCCAGCAGAGGAGTCAGGGTCAAAGTACACATTATGGGAACTGAAAACATAATTTCGTGTGTTATTTTATGGTGGTTGCAGGGGCACCTCCTGACCAGCCAAACCCTGAGCAAGACTCAGAGTGAACCGGGTAGATGCCAGTGCCAAGGGCAGTGCCAGGGCAGAGCTGTGCCAGCCCAGCTGTGGCTACTTCCATCTCCTTTCAAGTTTAACTTGGGTGAGTAGGAGGTGGGAATCCATTTTTATTTCTGGTCCGCTTCCTGCTGATTGTGATTCTTCCGTTAATGCCCTGTGCAAGTTGAATCTCACCTTCACTGTCCTCTTGAAGGCCAGATTCTCCTTTTATAGGTGTTTTCTTTTGCAGGGGTGGTGAACTGATGCAGCCACATTTTCCAAATACAAATAAACTGGAGTGGAATGTGCCCTTGAAAGCATTAGTGCTTAGAGCAAAGTCCCGGAACTCTGGAGCTGTCAGCCTCCTGGGGGTCTGCTCTTGCTTTGCCAGAGCCTCTTGTTTAGGGAGAGACAGGTGGCAATGGGGACAGTCCTCCTCTTAAAGAAAGTAGCAGCCAAAAACCTTGAAACCTCCTTGAAATAATCCCTTTCTAATGCGTTGGGGAGGGAACCTTGATGGGAGAAGACAAGGGTGGGGTGGGGGCAGAATTGAGAATTTCGTCTTTTCCCCAAATAAATAGCTATAATGCCTATAGATCCTGTAGATTTTCCATTCCCCACACATACTGCCCCACACTTTTCTTCCAGAGGGATTTGTCTTAGGGGGTTCAGCTGGAACAGTGCTCTGCATGCAGCCTCTTGCCCTTATAGCTTCTCCTTGTTTTCTTACAAATAGAAAATTGGGTGACAGCACCAGGAGAGAAAGTGCTAGCAGGGAAAAGGAGCCAGAGAAGAGCAGCCTCCATGGCTAAGGTGGGAAGAGGCATTTCCATGGAATGGGGGAGCTGATGGGCAGAGTGGGTATAAAGGGCTTCATGGCTCCTTGAGTCCTTCCCCTGCTCCCAATCCCACACACTGCAGACTGGTGCCTGCAAGACAGCTCTAGGTGCAGAGCCCGGGGTTCCAGAGCTCGGCTTAATTCTCTGAAAATAATGACCAGGGCAGTAATGGTGGTGGCTGTGGTGGGTTTGGGCATGGCTGTGGCAAACTGGAAGAGGAGGAGGAGGAGAAGGAAGTGAAGGGGGGAGGGGAGGAAATAAAGATCAAAATGAATTTTCCCAAGTCCCCCCCCCCCACAAATGGGAATTTTGGGGTAAACATGGCTATTCTTTTCATTCTAATACTGCTGCTTCTAACAATTACAATTAATGATCAGGCGGAAAACACCATCTAGTAACTGGTGCCGTATCCTATGCTGTGATGCTGTTAGTACAACTCCTGGCCTAGAGGAGATCCTCAGTAGGGGCCAGTTTCTTTGAGAATAAAAAAATGAAACAGGGTTATCAGATTTCTAGTTAAGCTTAGTGACTCAAACTCTGGGCCACCACTGAATGGCTGTGCTGGGTCAGTATAAAATAGTGACTGTTGAAAGATTGTAACTGAGCTACAATGACCATTATGGATAGCAATTGGAGAAAAACTAGTGTGTGTGAGGAGATCAATGGTGAAAGAGGTTAAGATATAAATGAAGGAGAAAAAATTGGAGAGTGTGGGTAAATGTGGATTCTTGAAAAATGGGAACAGCGAGAACAGACAACACAGTTGTTTGTGGGGGATATTTTGTGTGTATTGCAAAGAAGGGTAAGAAGTGACAGGAAGAAGCTTTCTTGGCATAGAACTGCTACTCTGGGGAGGTTGACTTGGGGGAAGGCAGAGAAGCTTGTATAAAAGTTTCGGACTTTGTATAAAAGGACCATTAAAAGAAAATTTTTAGAGGCATTATATCCAAATACTGCTTAAGATGTTTGCTGATCTACTCGGTCCAGGGCTGGCCATGATGAAAGATTAGTAGTAACTAGCGTAACCAGTAAATCTCCAGCCTTATTAGTCTGTGTCCTACTAATAAGAGTATGCTTTCTTTTAATATCCCAAATTAATTTTCTCAAATACCCATTCGCCTAATTGCAGGAAATTCATTTCTCTCAAAAATTCCCTAGCTAATTTTAAGACAACTTCCTTACTGTGTAATTAAAAGGGCTCAACCATGTTACTGCCCTGAGAACAAAGGGATAGACTACTTCAAAGCCAAGTTCTGGGTTGCATCCAGAAGGCAGAAACTGTTACTTTGAGAAGGGAGTTATTTTTTCAGCTTTCAAACAAGCGAAGTTGGTCTCCGCAGGTACCTTGTTGCAATGCCAATAACTTCCTCCTTAAGTGCCTACTGTGTACCAGACACTTTTTCTTGGGTGCTAAATTAGATGAGACATAGGTTAAGTTGTGCAACCAGGTTCCAAAGTAACAGCGGCTTAAAGAGCACAGAAGTTTATTTCTGTCGTTGTGGAAGTCTGGCTGGCTTTTTGGCTCTGCTCTGCAGTCATTCAAGGTCCCAAGTTTCTTTGATCTTGTTGCTGTGCTATCCCCTGGGTGTTGTCCCTACTCATACATTCCAAGGTGGTCACCATCACATCACACGCCAGCCAGAGCAAAGGAGAAAGTGGGAAAAGAGGGCAAGCCCAGAGATCACACACTTTTTTTTTTCTTTTTCACATTTCAGAACTTAGGCCATGACTACATCTAGCTGCAAGGGAAGTTGAAAATCTAGGTTTTACTCTGAATGCTCATGTGCCCAGCTATGAATGCTATTATACTGGAGGAAAGAGAAAGTGTATAATGAGTGAAAAGCAATAGTTGTTGCCATAGGCACCTAACATATGTTTTTTTCATTTAATAGTTACTACAGCTCTGCAAGATCATTGTATTATTTCTTGGAAATTTAGACTTAAGGAGGCACCTTCCATTGGTCGGACTACCAGGAAGCCAGAGGACAGGGAAGCCTAAGGAATGCAGAGAGCAGAGGAGGGGAAAGGTTGGGAATGGATTGAGAGCAAATTGGTCTGTGACAGGCACATCATCTGGAAGTCCCCATGGACTTGGGATGTGAAGAATCCCTATATCCCCAACAAAATGCAAATACTTATTTGTTGGCTATGTGCCAGAAGGATATGTGCCTAAGTACGAAAGGGTTTAGGGGAAAAGAGTTAGGATAGTTGTGAGTGTGAGATTTATAGCACAAGAGTGAACGGAAAATAGGTTAATTGTGCTTTCTGAAAACCCTTGTCCCTGTACCCAGGTTAGAGATGGAGAAGATCTGTTTGTGAATATTTGACAGGACATCAGATTGGGAGTAAATGGAAAATAACACCAAGCCTCCCTATTCTCACACTAACTTGAAATGATGCTGGCACATCATAGAAATGAAGCTGTTTCTGTATGCCACTTAATATTTGTAGGAACTGCTTTCAATTTCTCAGATGTTTCCTGGTCCCGCTTACCTCCTAGCCTCTGAACATGTTGTTCCTTTTGAAACTCCACCCCCACATCTCTGTTTCCATCCCCCGCCCCCTCTAAATCCTCTCCCATTTTCCTTCATTCAGCTAATCCCTTCTTCTCATCCATTATGTCTCAGTTAGATGCCAGTTCCTCAGGAGGCTCCCCACAAACCTGGGTTAGACTTGTATGTATACTACTTCTACATTACTACAAGTAATGGTAATCCTATTATTATCATAATTTTTTTTTTTTTGAGGGAGGGTGTAAGTGAGGAGCAGAGAGAATCCCACAAGGGGGGGAGAGATAGAGAAAGAAAGAGCTAGAGAGTGAGAGAGTGCAAGAGAGAGCATGAGCAAGTCAGAGCCAGCAGGGTGCCAGTGTGAGAGGGAACAAGGGAGGGGAGAAAGAGAGGGGAGGAGGGGAGAGAGGGAAGAGGGTGGGAGGTGGGGGAAGGGGAGGGTGGGGGAGGGGAGAGGGGAGACAGGGAGGGAGGGGGCGGGGAGGGGAGAGAGAGGGGGAGGAAGACATAGGGCATGAGCTCACTCAATGTGGGACTGGAACTCAGGAACTAGGATATCATGACCTGAGCTAAAGTCAGATGCTGAACAACTGAACCACCCTGGTAATCCTATTAATGCTTATTGAGTACCTTTCCACACAGCAAGTGCTATGCCAAGGGCTTTCTGTGCCTTATCTCATTTTAATCACCCAGTTAGATGTGTACTATTTTTTTCCCATATTTTAGGGTTGAGAAAACTAAAGATCAGAGAGGCTTAGGGTATTAGTTTCCTTCGGCTGCCATGACAAATTACAATAGGCTTAGTGGCTTAGAACAACAGAAATTTATTCTCTTATAGTTCTGGAGGCTAGAAGTCCAAAATCAAGGTGAGGGAAGGTTCCAGAGGAGCCTTTCCGCCCTCTTGAAGCTGCTGGAGGTTCCAGGTGTTTCTTGACTACATCATTCCAGTCTTTGCTCCTTCTTTCTCCTTTGTGTCTATGGCTTTTGTCTCTAATAAAAGCACTTGTCATTGGAGTTAGGGCTCACTTACACAACCCAGGATGACCTTGTCTCAGTATCTTAACTTAATTACATCTGTAAAGACTCTTTATGATAAAGGTCATAAGGTCATATTCACAGGTTTCATGATTTAGAATGTGGGCATATCTTTTTGGGGGCCATCGCTAGATTAAGTAATTCAGACAGTTGCTCAGGGCTAGGATGTGAACTTGGGCAGCGAGACTCATGAACTCAAGCTTATAGTCTCTGCTATTTTCTTTCCCTGTGTACTGTCTTGAGTATCCACTGACCCTATCTTAGTGCTATATACATGTATAGTTTCCCATTGACTGGTCTGTATCCCCTATTAAGAGCATCCAGGAGTGACTGTCTTTATTGATACCCATTGTTTTCCCAGCACAGTGCCTGGTTGGTGGTATGTTTTCAGTGACTTTATGCTGAATGAATAAATTGATGCCAGTTACATTGCAGAGCTCTTCGGAGCACGTTGTTTGATCTGAGTCACTGTACCGGCTGCAAAGCTGGCTGCCTCCTCATTGTCCCCTCCTTCCTGAAGGTGCTGCCTGCTTTTTGTTCTGTGCAGGTGTTGCCAGAGACTTTGCCCAGCACCTTGAGTGGCAGGAGTCTGAGCTCCCTGCCTAGGCGGACTCTCCCTCATGCCCAGCACCCCAGCCCTATCTACACTAGGTGCGTGTCTACTTTTGGACTGGGATATAGTGCCATTCCATGGGAATGGACTCCAGCTTTCTGAGCAGCCATGGAGGAGCTAGATGATACAGCGTAGTTATACTGGAGTCAGCTCATCATGGAGTAAACCTCCCTCAGTGAGAAGCAGGGAAATTGAGACTTACAGATCATTTGGAAAAACTGTAATTCTGCTTCTGCGGATGCCCCTTATGTCTTTTGACAGGATGTGAAAATTGTGTATCACTTTGAAATATTTCGGGGTGCCAGGGTGGCTCAGTTGGTTAAGTGTCTGACTTTGGCTCAGTTCACAAACAGTGAGATCAAACGCCGTGTCAGGCTCTGTGCTGATGGCTCGGAGCCTGGTGCCTGCTTCGGATTCTGTGTCTCCCTCTCTCTCTCTGTGCCCCTCCCCCACTCGTTCTCTGTCTCTCTCTCAAAAATAAATAAAAATTAAAAATATTTTTATGATATTCTCTATTAGGTCCCCAGAATTTGTGAATTATAATGGAAATTCTATATATGAGTAGATTGTATAATTATATATATAATTTCTATTGCAATCTCATATCCAGGTGGCAGAAAGCCTGCATCTTGTCCTTGTTGAAAAGCCACGTAGTGATCTCAGCATCGACCTTCTCATCCTGTATTCACTAAATGATGCTATTATTCATGAGCTTATCTTACATTGAGGAAATGAGGAACACAGACATGAAGAAATGATAAAGAGGCGGTAGGGAGTGTGTGAGGAGAGGCATGGCCTCCAGTTCTGAGGAGAAAATGATGAACTCCAGCTGGGTAGGTCTCAGGTGGTAGCCAGTGAAATGGAGCTGGAGGATGAGTCAGTCAAGGGAGGTGGGAAGGAGAGGAAAGGGCATCCAGAGGGTGAAGGGAATGGCATGGGCGAGGCTGGAGTTCATGTCATGACATCTCTTCTTCCTAACGTTTCTTGCCTGGAGTCCATAATCCTCTTTTTAGAATAGACACAAAATTACTCTAAAATGTTCATAAAACATAAAATGGCTCATTTGCTAGTGTGTGATCCATAGTGTGTGCGATCATCACCTCTGTCTAGTTCCAGAACATTTCATCACCCCAGAGGAAACCCTGTCCCCATTAAGCAACACCCTCCCCTTCATTCCCCAACCCTGGCAACCAGGAATCTGTGTTCTGTCTCTAAGGATTCACCTAGTCCGCATATTTCATATCAATGGAATCACACATATGTGACCTTTTGTGTCTGGCCTCATAATAGTCTTTTAAACATGTCTTCCATCTTCTCTCATTGTCTCTTCCAATCTATTCTCCTTAAGCAGTCATGATGCTCTTTCTAAACCATAGAACTGAGCATGCCACTCCCTTTTGTAAAATTCTTCAAATGCTTCCAAGTGCCGTTGGGATAAAGTCTGTGTGATCGTGCCTACTTCCTTCTCCAGCTCTAGCTTGCATACTCCTTGGTCCACAGAGACCATTCTCACTGCCCATTGTATCCAAGCCCAACTCCTTTCGGGTTTTTTGCTCACCTCTTGGCCTTGCTATATCTGTGGCTCTTGTATGGAGCACTCCCTCCTCACCCACTTTGTTCTACCTTGTATTAGATGTGACTGTCTTCAGAAAACCTCTAGACTGGGTTAGTTCCCTTGGAGTGAGCTACTTTTCTCTCTCCTGCCAGCCTCCTAGTAGTGGACACTCTCTATTGCATCCTGTGGTTAAAATGCCAGTCTACCCTACTGGACAGAATCAGCCTCCAATAAGACGGGCTGAATATCAGTTTCTCTTAAAGCCTTCCAGATTCCAGGGGGCAGTCAGTGTTGATGTCCACTATCCTAAAGGGAATTTTCCCCCCTGTGTTTATAAAACAACAGACACTGGAATAGCAGCTTCCTGAAGGCAGGTTCTGTGTGGGTCTTGCTTACTCTTTAGCATGTGACAGCAGTCAGTAATGTTTTTTAATGAAGGGAGAAGGGGAAGAAGATCTTTTTAAGGGATATCCGAAGTTTTTGAAAGGAGAGTTCAGACATTGGACAGTAGTGTTATGGCATGACCAAACTGAGGAGAATCTCGAATGCTAGGAGTTTAGAATTCATCCTATAGGCCAAGGGTTAACAAATTCTAAAAACTGCTCAGTGCCAGTGGGAACCACAGTGGGTGAAAGGCCAGGAGAGGAACAAAGGTGCTGGTGGGGACATTGTGGATAGTAGAGAGCAGATGCCAGGGACAGGCATCCAGGACTGCTCAGCATCAGCTGATTATTGCCAGGGGGTAACACAGGCGCAGAGTTGCCAGACATCCTGAATTTCTAAGAGAAACCAGAGGTTGTGTGTGTGCGCACGCACGTGCGTGTGCGCACACACATACAAATATACACATACATGCGAATCTTGATTTAGATACAACATTTTAAGATAAAGTTTTCAAAAAATACTGTGAGCTGAACAAAAGCCATCTGGGGCTGGATTTAGCGCAGAGGCTTCTAGTTGTCAGCCTCTGCTAGAGGCATTAAAGGTGCTTGATCAGGGAAATTATAGATTGAAAGTGGCATCGTAGGAAGATAACCACACAGGTGAATGTTCAAGGACATAGTACCACATTATTAACCATAATTACCATGCTGTACATTAGATCTCCAGAGCTTATTCATCTTATATCTGGAAGGTTTTGACCAACATCATTTCATTTTCCCCAACTCCAGCCCCTGGTAACCACTGTTCTATTCTGTTTCTAGGAGTTTGGATATTTTAGAGGCCATATATAAGTGATATCCTACAATGTTTTGCTTTCTCTGTCTTATTTCACTTAGCATAATGCCCTGAGTCTCTATCTGTGTTGTCACAAGTGGCAATTATGGTTGAATAATATTCCATTTCATATGTATATGCCAATTGATGGACACTTTCTTTCTGTATGTTGGCTATTGTGAATAATGTTGCAGTGAGTATGGGAGATCTTTCTTTTCTTTGAGATTTGTTTTCATTTCTTTTGGATAAATATTCAGAAATAGAATTGCTGGATTATTGGTAGTTCTAAAAAGTTTAACTTTTTGAGGAGCCTCCATACTGTTTTTCATAGTGGCTGCACCAATTTACATTCTCAACAATGGCACACACGAGTTCTTTTTTCCTCCATATCCTCCACCAACACTTGCTGTCCTCTTGTTTTTTTGATGATTGCCAAGTCTTCAATTTTAATGGTGAATTTCGATTACTTTTTGATGGACTCTTTGGTCAGCCTACCTGCTTAATTTATTTTTACCTGTTCCTGGATTTTCCAGTGTTGTACTTCCTCAGTCTGTGGGGACACCTCAGTTGTTTTATTTAGACTGTCCTGTCCCACTCCATGATGGTCACCACCTGCTTAGGCTACTACCTATTGTTCTCTTTATCTTTGAGTATGTGTTGTGTTCTTCCTGTGGGCCTAGACTTTTCTTCAGGGTTTGTCCCCGGCTGCCTCCCTCAGCAGATGGTTTTATTCTGGATCCTGACCCTTTATTGTCTACCCAGATGCATACCTGATAAGTACTATCTACCCTCTTAGAGAAAAGCAGAAATAAAAGTATGGAACATTTGAATATATGCCAAGGGTTTAGATGGGGAAGGGTCAAGTTAATTCTTCAAATATCCTAACACCAAAAAGATGATGGTCCATTCCACCCATTTGTGATTAAAAACAAATTGTAAAATTCTGAAAACACATACAATTGGAAATTAAATCCATTTTTCAATTTTCTGGTTGAATCAAATATAAACCTTTTTTAGTTCCCTAAATTTCTCAGTCTATATTGGGTCCAGGGGTGAGATAGGGTGAGGGAAACAGAAATACTGATCAGCGAGAATGGGCTTAAGGTAATGAAGCAAATAATTTCTCAATGATTCTGGATCCTAAATGTTCCATAGCTTCCTTACCTGTTGAATTAATGATGTCATTGCTTAAGGGAAAGCCTAAAGTTAAGTGGTTATTGATTAGCTTTGGGTTTTAAATCAGATTTGAGTGCAAGCAAGACAAAACCAGGCTTTTTTTTTTTTTTTTAATGAGACAAAAGGGTTTTATAAATTTCAAAAGCGTTTCAGTCCATGTCAAGATCCACATGTGGCCAACTCAGACCGTAGAGCTTTTACCAAAAGCTATAGCTTGGGGAAAGGAGGCAGTTGGCATGAGGGAAGTTTCTGGTAGATAGGCAGGAAGTAGAAAACCTTGCTTATGTTAGGATGGGATCTTCGAGGGTCATAGAAGAACAGATTAGGTGTATGTGTTCTTACTTTATGACCAGAATGACCATGTCAACAGCCAGTTGACCAAGTGACAACCCAGAGCTGACAAGGGCCCACTGACACTATGGCTGCAAAGGAGTTTAGAAACTTTTCCAATTAATTTTGAATGCTGCTGTTATAATTGAGACTTGATTATATGTATTTGAGATAATTTGAGAAAACAAATTCTAAATTTTTAATGTTACTATTAATTGTCTTAAACTTTAGTATAGAAACAAATAAGCTCATAATCTTAGGTTTTGAGGAATTTAATTTAGAATTTAATTCAACTTCAGTCTAACACAAACACGTTGGTGTTTTATCAGTGAGGCCAACTTGGAGGCAGAGGCTGGATCTTAATCCCTTTTGAATTTCCAATGCTTTGTATGATGGCTGGCACATAGTAAGTGCTCATTAACTGTTTTAATGATTGTTAAATATATTGATTCATTGGTAAGCAATAAACCAGCTTATCTTTGAATAAATACTCTAAGTCTCTAAATCTAGGTTTTTGTTCCTTGAAGACATAAATTTAGCAGAAACTACATCATAGATCAAGCTTAGATGGTAGAAACTTGTAAATCAATGGCTGTGATGGAGATGTTAAGACAATGTAAAGGTTAAAAACACTCATTTTCTATGCTGACATATTAGGGTTAGGAATTAAAACACTTTGTTCAGTAAGAGTTCAAATGGTATTAGACCCATTCCTTGTCTAGATCAAAAAAATAGATCAAAAACTCTTTAAGACTTTGAAGAGTTTTTTGTAGCCAGGTAGACTACAGAATCTTGACTTTAAAATATGCTTTTAATATTAATACTTCTAATATTAAAAATATAGATTTCACATCTGGGAATAAAGGAAAACCAGATAATGAATCTTCTCCCTCACAGATCAAGCTGTATCCCATCTGAAAAGACAAGCCAAGAATGCTGGTTGGGTTAAGCATAATTAGAGCAGCAGCAGGGACTGGAGACTTTCTGATAGGAATATTCACAGCAGGGAGTGAACCCAAAAACTTAAAAAGTTTCCACAATGACGAGGGCCCAAATTGTTGCATCTCCATAGCAACAGAAAATGCAATATTTATGCCCTTATTTACCCTTGTATTCAACCAAAAAAATGCATGGCATTTGCCATGGTAACGCCTACATCATATATGCATGTATCGCTTCAGATATGCAGCCTGCTGTTCTAAAAACAACAAACACATACCAAGACGTGCGCGTCATGTGAAACCTCTACTCATTTTACAGTGTTTTGATGGAAAAATGAGTCCCACTGGACCTTGACATCTTTTTCTAAAGGACTGTTTTCCAGTTTCAGTGGCAGAAAACCCAGGTGTCTCTCTGCTCCTTTCTTTTCCTCCCAAGTCACAGTGAGAGTGATGTAGATGTGTCATTGCAAGTAGATGTGGGAGGGAGTTCAGGATAAGAGTGTCTGTGATCCGGACAAGGTGGAGGAGATTATGGCTTTGACAGGACAGAGCAAGGGAGGTCTGTGGCTACAATGCCAGACCCTATGGTAGAGGTGAGTGGAGGAGACTGTCATCTATGTCCCCAGAGTGATTTGAAAAGCCCTGCTTTTCAGGCTTCTGCTGTCCCAAAGATTTCTTCCTTGGATTTGACTTTGAGGGCTGAAATTCAGACAGTCACGTATTTCAACCATAGCAGCAATGTTGCCTCTTACAATGTAATTATCTAGGAGCATAAGGCCTTAATCCCAAAGTGGCTAGTGTTGCCTTGGCTTGCATAAATTAATGCACTGGTTTGCCCAGGCCTGAAGAGAATTGGACTTAAGAAGACAAGGTAGGGGAGAAGGAAGATGTTGGGGGTGGGATGCTGATGGGATAGCTTCAGAGTTTGCCTCAAAAGAACTGGACACTGGGTGGCTGAAGTATGGGGCTCAAGTTGCTGAAAGGGGAAAAGGACCAGGGGAATGAACAAATAATTCAAGAAATATCAATTGTGTCAGCCGTGTGGCAGATACCAGGCTCTGAAAATAAACTTTACAGTTTTGTCTGTGGCTGCCTAGGTTTTCAGCTTTCTAATTTACCCTCCTATTGGCCTGACATAAAAGTTTGGGGTTTGGCTGAGAAGCAGAGCTTCCATGCTGGTTGTATGGCCTCCATTCCCACCCTCTCATGAGCCCTACCCTGTAACATCTTTCCCAACTTCGCATCTTTGGGATGACCAGTATATCCACAAGAGAGGGCAGACTTTCATTTCCTGTCCTTATTTTATTTGGCCTTTCTCTTCTCCACTTTTATTACCAGTTAGATGGCCACTATTTTTGGTAGCTTCTGACCCAGATAATCTTGAGGAAGGAGCACCTTTATCTGAGGGTGGGGCTGTTAGGTTCTATTCCCAACTTTGAGTTGAGTCCCACTGAGCAGTAGGTGCTTCTGGCTGCCTAGTCCCATTAGTCAGGCTAGGCTCTGCTGCCTTGATGAACACACTCAAAAATCTCAGTGGCTTGACATAGAGAGTTTATTTCTTGTTCAAGAAAAGCTTGGCAGTTCCCCAGGGCACCTTGACTCAGAGATAGAGGTTGCTTGACATCTTGGTAATGCTTTTGGAAGTGGAAGATGGAGTCACAGGGTCATGCACTGCTTCTTCAAAATTTCAGTCCAGACGTGATGTATCACTTTCAGTTAGGGCCCATTGGCCACAACTAGTCACATGGCCCACCCCCAGTTACTAGGGGAGAGGGGCTAGGAAATGTGGCTGAGCTCATGGATATTCAGTGAGCAGTGAATGTTTCTGCCATACCCTTGATGTCTGGTAACCAGCCTTAGATTTATGATTTGAAGAAAAGGGGTAGTTAGGGTGAAGTTAGAGCAAGTTGAGATCTTGGAAATTGAAACCTGGTGATGATCTTACACCAAGTCTGAGAGTCTTAATAGAGTTTTAAATTATGATCACAGTTGGAGGTGGAAAAGAAAAGCAGGTGAGATGGCCATGGTTTCATGTCCAGGGAAGTGCACCATATTGTAACTAACATCCTTTCTTATCACAATTCTTTTCTTTTTTTTTTTTGATTGAATAATCACTCACTAGTACCAAAGGCTCTGTTGTTCCATCCTCATGGCAGCTCTGATGTGTTGGTTGATCAGAAAAGAATAGAACAATTTTGTAGAAGTGCAGGTTTCCTTTCTTTCCTATAAGACCTATGATGTTTGGTGGGGGTCAGTGTGCACTGTGGCAAAGGAAAGAAACTTCTCAGAGATTCCTGGGCATTAACTCTGAACTGGCTCTAATTTCAGAAGACCCAAAAATATCACTGTGGCCTATGACTTAATGTAGGGCAGGGAAGGGCAGGTGATCAATGGAATTTTAGCTCAGGTCCTCCACCCAGTCAACCCCTAAACCCATCCTGTGGTTGTTTCCCCAGTTCTTGGATGCATAACTGGAATAGACTTATTTAGCAGCTGGTGGAATCCCCGCACTGGGGAGACCTTCCTTCAAGCTCACTCCCCTTCCTCATCCATCCCTCCCAGTTTTCCTTCTCTTTCCTTACAGAGGATCAGGTACCCCTTCTTCATGTTTTTTTAGCATTATTTATTTCTCCTATCAAAATGTATATCACACTATATTATAGTTTTTCTTGTGATTGTTTTTCCCACTTGAAGGAACCAGTGAATAAATAAGTCTTAGGGGCATTATAATGTTTATCTAAGAGAACCCAGCTGAAAATGGCAGAGTCAGTCTTTGAACCTGGGTCTCAATTCCAAGTTCAGAGTTCCTTTTACAATGTCAGAGGCCCTTAGCCCTAGTGGTTGACCTTTCCCTGACTCTCTTGTTTAAATGGTCTAATTTACCAGGACTGGATACATAATTGCAGGACCCAGTGCAAGATGAAAATGCAGTAGGCCTTGCTCAAAAATTATTAGGAATTTCAAGACTGAAGTAGGAGAGCATTAAACTAAGTATACGCCCTTCTATGTGTGGGTGTGCACAGGTCACACACCCATGAAGCTGGCCCTGGTAACCACGGAGAACATTTACCTTCAGGAGGTAAATGACGTTGCTGACTCCATGCACTGTTCCCTCTGTAGTTTGAGTATGGCTATTTCTAGGTGGGACTTGATCAGTTACCTCCAGCAGGAAGGGCATATAATAACAGACACTTTACAGAACTGAATTCCAGAGAGTAGACCTTGCTGGGTATGGGTGAGCTCCCACACAGATCTTGCATGGGACTTTGTCTTTCCTTTGTCTTTCCTGAAGGCTTCCTCACAGGGCCATGGGTGTAGTGGGTGTGCAATGGAGTTAAATGAACTATGTGGTTTTTCATCTTCTAGTCCTGTGTCTGGATTATCCTGTTTTGACTTTGAACCCCAAATAACCCACTTGCATAAAAACATCAGTGAGCTCTGTCAACTTTTTGTAGATTGCATAAATGAAAACTGGGGGCATATACCTTCATCATCTCAAAACAACTTAAAATCCCTTACTAGGCATTTGTTTTCTCTCCAGTCCCCTATGTAGCCTTGTTCCTTCTCCCCCTCTCCCCTCCACTCTCTGTTCCTCCCTTTCTTTTTTTTTTTTTTTTTAATTTTTTTCTTCAACGTTTATTTATTTTTGGGACAGAGAGAGACAGAGCATGAACGGGGGAGGGGCAGAGAGAGAGGGAGACACAGAATCGGAAACAGGCTCCAGGCTCTGAGCCATCAGCCCAGAGCCCGACGCGGGGCTCGAACTCACAGACCGCGAGATCGTGACCTGGCTGAAGTCGGATGCTTAACCGACTGCGCCACCCAGGCGCCCCTGTTCCTCCCTTTCTTGACCCTCAACCATCTTGGCCTGTCCCCCATCCTACCTCCTCTTTATTTTGGTAGCTCTGCACTCCTGACCTCTTTTTTAATATCAAGCAGTTCAGACCTGTCCTAGCATCTAACTGCAAACAGAACACAGAAAAAAGGACCCTTCAGCCAATGGGGCCCTTTCCATTTATAAGGTGACTTAGTGACCATCTTTGAGTGTGAGTTTATTTGAGTGTGCTCCTTGGGGTCTCCTCCCTCTTTACCTCAAGTGGTCAATGTTATTTACATATTATGTACTTACAGTGCATGAGTATGATTTTCTCTATCCTTGTTACTATATATCTTCCATTCTGGCTTTCACATAGGACATCCCCACTACTATCCAGCTATAGGGGGTGGGGAGCAGGTGGGTGGCTATGGCAGTATATTCTCCCTAAGTGAGATGGGGTTTTATCTTTGAGTCCCTGATGGGAGAGGAATATCTTCCTGGGGTTCTGGGGGAGTTGGTGGTGCTGAGTCTCACTTCTGGATTGCTGGTATTGGTATTGTTTGTGCAATGACCACTTCATTCACTGCCATAAGCCTGCGTTTATTTTGTAGACTTAAAGTTTTGGCCCAGGCAAGTATCCCCAACAGAAAGAAATGGTAAACAATTAAGTACAGAATTTTGTGCATTTTGGTATTGCCATGAGAGGATGCTTTATATTTGACAGTGTTTTGGCTTAAATGAGAGAAATGCTTTCCACTAGAATGAGATGTCAATTTGAAAAGAACATAGGCAAGAAATATTAGCCATTTGGGGAAAAGGCAAATGCTGTCTGCTCTTACCTTGTGGGAAACATCACACTAGGATTAGTGTTACTAGGTGTGCTCTAATGAAGTTAGCTGGCTCAGAGTCTTGAGGGATCATGCTCCTTGGGAGAGCAATACTTATGTGCTAATTTAGTATGGTAGTTAGTTTCTTTTTGGTGGAAGAAGAACTTGAAAACACAAAACCTTAGCATCTTTCCTGACCAAGCACAGGGGCATAGTGCACCTTAGGCTGGGTTATCATTCTCACTTCTGGGAAGGTGCCAGCATCACTCTTCCCTGGATAGGTAGGTGTGTGGTACTCTATCTCCCCTTATTTAAATGCCAGCTCTAACTCTTTCTCTCTCTCTCCTCAGTTGAATCAAGCCAGTAGCTATACCTGGACCATGAACAGCTCCATGGAGAGGGCTTTTAAGTGGTGTTAGGATCCTTAGCCTCTTGGGGATGGGGACTGGTTTTATTTATAGTAGTGTCTCAGGATTTAGATTAGTGCCTGACATGTAGTAGCTGCTCAGTAAATGTGGGATAAATGAAGAAACAGAAGAAAGGTTGAGTAGCCTTTTTTCACAGCAATCTCCATGTAAAGCACTGGGGCCTCCATTTTGGAGCAATTCAGAAGATCAAGGACTATGTGACTGAGTAATGGTCCATGGAACTTTTTTCATAAGCTGGGGTACTGTGGTGTTGGATGTGGCTGGGGTAGGGGTTCATGCTTATGTGTACTGAAGTCTGTTGATGCTACTTACACATAGCACACCTATGTCAAAGATCTTCATCTAGGAGAGGGGCAGAGTTGGAATGAACTAATAGCTGTCAGCCCATGGGCAAAGCTTTTAGAACCAGAACGTAAGGATTGGTGGTGTTCATCACGAAATAGGATTCTATGAGTGGAAAGCAACCTTAGAAATAATCTAATTCAACCTCCACTTTATCTTTTGCCATATTTTCCTCCCTGCCTTTCTTTTTTAGAAATAGGAGCCAAAGCCCAGAAAAGTTAAGAAACTTGTTCAGACCATGTGGTTAGTTGTCAGCAGATTCAAGAATGCACAGCTGATGTACTCCCAAGTCAAGAGTTCATTCCATTTCTTCTCTGTGACCTTGCTCTGGGGCAACAGTTCTTAAACATTTTGGGGTCACTCTTTGATAATTTGATGGGAGCTCTATAATGATTTCACAAAACGTCTATCTTCTGAATCATACAAAGTTCTATATATGTTAGGAGCCCTGTAACTCACTATGTATTTCCCCCACTTTTGTTTATTTTCACCATTGGCATTGGGCAAATAGCAGAAATGTCTCCCTGGGTTAAACTAAAACAATTCTCACTCAGCACTTTAGGTTCAGCATCCTTTAAGGGTTATAGAGCCAAAAGACGTTTTTCCTACTCTAGGGAGAGTGGTAAAACTATAATTAAAAAATAAGATGGAAAAAGAAAAAAATTACAAAAGGACTAGTGGGGTTGAATCCCAGGGGAAAATCTTTTTGAGTGGAAGAACTATCAGAATGTGATCGTTGTCCAAGGTAGGGGACTGCAGCCTCATGGCAAGCATGCCTGGACACAGTTGGAGCCCACAAACCTTGGGGAACAATGTCTGGCAGGACACAAGTATAAGATGACTTAAGTCTTTTCCATTTCTAATTTCTATGATTTTGTGAAATGAAAACATTAGTCATATATCTCCTAAAAGCAGGCCATTTTGGAGCTGGCTTGATTACAAAAATCAGAATTAAAGTTCATGCCCATATCTGGGATTTTAAAGTTTCAAACTCTGGTGTTCACAGGAAGACAGTAGGAGGGACATTATGTAATCATTGTCGCTTTTCAGCACTGAGCACTTCAGACAGTGTGAGACGAAAACTAAACTGGTTGGGTCAAATATGTGCTCTTTCATCGAGAACCATCTGACATCTTATTGTACCATGTGGTGCTGGAACCATTAGGGTGCAGGAGACTTTGCTACTGTTTCTGTCTCATCACATTCTGCTTAAACATCACCAAGATGAGTAGGGATCCATCCAAGCTGGGTTCTGTGTTCATTTGACATGTCTCCCTTGTTTTTTAAACATTTCCTTACTTTCTGGTGTGACAAGGTGTTCTACTTTCCCTACCCCAGTCTTGGAGTCATCTGTTTTTCAAAGGAACTCTGATCTTGGAGTGGAGAAGAGTACTTAGGAGCCAAGCACTGGGCACTAGGTGTGCTCATTGTTCTTGTGGTGTCCCTGCCCCAAGGCCCTCTCAGTGGACAGAGCTAGGAAATATATGTGTGTATGTACCTTTATAAATAATAATAGATAGACATACATATATGCATGTACATATGTGTGCATACACCCAGACTGCCCCACGTAGCTTTCTCCTGCTTAGTTTCTGACTTCTCAGTCCAGATGGCCCTCCTGTATGGACACTTGCTCATCCTGCTTGATCTGCCTTATTTCTCATTTCTTTAATTATCTCTTTGTTTCTAGGCTAGAGGTCGTCACATATTTTTAATCTTTAAAAGTTTCAATTACTGTATTTTTCATTTCTAATATTTCAGATAAGTTTTTAAAAATCACGTATTCTTTTTTTGTTTTTATGTGTTTTATAAATTTTTGTTTGCTTTAATAGGATCTTTATTTTTCCGAGCATCCTAAGAACGCTTATTTTTTGTGAAATAATTCCATACAGTTATTTCCACCTGCAATAAATTTCTGTTCATGTTTGTTGGCTAACTTTCTTAGTATTAGATTTCTTGTGTTTTAGAATTTTGGTTTGAGGATTTATTTTAAGTGGGAGCTTTTGCTGTTTTTTTTTTCCCTTAGTGTCCAGTCTGTTTTGTTTTGTTGCTGTCCCATTTTTGCCTTTATATGTGGGCTACCAGGCTTTAAAACTGAGCTTTGATGATAAACTTGGTTCCTTGTCATGAAGCTCTGTCTCTTTGCTTCCATTTCCCTCAGCTTACCGCTTCTTATGAAGCTATAGTCCAATGTATTCGGTCAGTATTTTTTTATTTTTTGACTCCGTCAGTAATCAAGGGAACCTCAGCCTTATGGCTTCATGCAAAGAACCTGGCTCCATACCTACTTGCAGATGGAACACCTTTAGTTCTTATTACCCTGTCTCACTTCTGGCAGCTCTGGGCTTCTGACTCCAGCAGGCCCATAGCTTCAACCTAGACTTTAGATTTTTTATAGACGTTTTGAGCCTACATATGTCTTAGGATTTTATCCCTTTCTGTTTTCATCTATTATTTGGAAGAGAGGCGAAACCACATCATGAAGCTATCTTGCCTGGGAAGCCTATTCTTATTTTTTAATGTATAATTCTCTGAACCATGAGCCTAGTGTAATGGGATTTCCCTATAACTTTTAGCCACATGGAACCTCTTAGTCATGCCTTTGACTTCTGGAAGGCAGGAATGTGCAGTCTTTCACTTAATATTCTTAGTGTTGGAGGGTCTTCCTGCTGCAGGATCAAAGTGTACTCTTAGAGGATTGACTACATTCAGAGTACAGAAGATGGTGAAAATCATTTATCTTGCAGATTATTCCAGTCTATACTGAGTGCCCACAGATGGGCTTAGGAAATCTCTCTTCTCTAGTCCTTCCTTCCCTACTACTTCTTTCTCATGATAATCTCTGCATTTCCTAAGGTTTCCTCTTCCCAGCTTCTGTTTGTTCCTCTCAGTGGAGCTGGATGCTGGTGGAGCTGGTTGGCGGTGATTCTGTGTGTGCTTTGGGTCTTGCATGGAGAGGGGAGGTCATAAAGAAAAGTGGCTGTTCCCAAATATTCTGAGAGTATAGCTCTTGTGTGTTATTTTGTTAAATGTCTTGGCCTTTTCCCCCGGCATTTCAGAGACCCTCTTGATTATGCTTTGAGGCCAGGTTCCCTGGAAGGAGATGGTTTTGCTTCCAGTTCCAGAAAGGGCGTATGAACCATCCTTCCATACTTTCCTATGAACTCCATGAAATTCCACAGAATATATACCTTTTGGGAAACTTCTGCCCCCACTCTTAGTTTTTAGACTCACAAACTGAATCTAAAGTGTCCATTGAAACTTCTAACTCACCCTACAAAATAGAGTCAAAACAGGAAACTTCTTTTTTGTTGTCGTTAAACTTTCCAATTAACATAGCTTTATTTTTTTTTAATATGAAATTTATTGTCAAATTGGTTTCCATACAACACCCAGTGCTCATCTCACCAGGTGCCCTCCTCAATCCCATTACCCACTTTCCCCTCCCCCCGACCCCCATCAACCCTTAGTTTGTTCTCAGTATTTAAGAGTCTTTTATGGTTTGCTTCCTTCCCTCTCTGTAACTTTTTTTCCCCTCTTTGCCTCCCCACTGGTCTTCTGTTGAGTTTCTCAGGATCCACATATGAGTGAAAACATATGGTATTTGTCTTTCTCTGCCTGACTTATTTCACTTAGCATAACACTCTCCAGTTCCATCCACGTTGCTACAAATGGCCAGATTTCATTCTTTCTCATTGCCAAGTAGTATTCCATTGTATATATAAACCACATCTTCTTTATCCATTCGTCAGTTGGTGGACATTTAGGCTCTTTCCATAATTTGGCTATTGTTGAAAGTGCTGCTATAAACATTGGGGTACAAGTGCCCCTATGCATCAACACTCCTGTATCCCTTGGGTAAATTCCTAGCAGTGTTATTGCTGGGTCTTAGGATAGATCTATTTTTAATTTTTTGAGGAACCTCCAAAGTTTTCCAGAGCAGCTGCACCAGTTTGCATTCCCACCAACAGTGCAAGAGGGTTCCCATTTCTCCACATCCTCTCCAGCATCTATAGTCTCCTGATTTGTTCTTTTTAGCCACTCTGACTGGCGTAAGGTGATATCTCAGTGTGGTTTTGATTTGTATTTCCCTGATGAGGAGTGACGTTGACCATCTTTTCATGTGTCTGTTGGCCATCTGGATGTCTTCTTTAGAAAAGTGTCTATTCATGTTTTCTGCCCATTTCTTTACTGGATTATTTGTTTTTCGGGTAAACAGGAAACTTCTTGAGTACTTCTGAATAATCGACTGATAGGCACAAATAGAATCTAATTAAAAGCATATATTAAAATATAAAAGGATTATGACAGTAGTAGAATCGCCTGATCATTTCAAGATAGAAGACTTCAAGTTATGTAGGAGTCCATTTTATTTCTCCAATAATTTCAGGGCCTAATGTGGTAAATACATGAGATTATTTTACTTTAATTGAAACACAGTTCATTTCAACTTTTGCAGTTCTCTTAAATAAAATTTGTTTGGTACTTCCAAAGGCTGGAAACTCTTTGTATTTCTTGCCCAGTCAGGTTTTCTGTCTGTCAGAGGGTCAGTTTTCTCAAGCTGTCTTGGAGGTCAGACAATCTAATGTCTGAATTTTCTTCCAGTATTCAGATTTTATTCACTTTGCTTCTGATGGAGAGCTTCTCCTTAGAGAAGAAAGTTTCTCTTTATCTGCAGCAGATAAATGGCCTTTTTGACCCATGACACTGGTAACTGATCATCTGCTAGAAGGAACTGAGAAGGGAGGGCATCTAAGAGTAGGAGAGGGACCATACTCCGATGAGGAATTCATGAATTCAAAGGCCTCAGTGACCTGTAAGACCCTGTCCCAGTTTGGGTGGTTCCTAAAAATAGATCATATTATAACGACACATGGATGTTTTATAGTCCCATTTTTCTAGGTATGACAATATTAATTGAACTGTCAGATTGCTGAGGACTGAGCTGCTGGGTCCAAATATTTGGAATTACAGCGAAAGAAATTCCCAAGGGGTCAAGGCAGCTGGACTCAATGTGGAATGCAAAACTCCTAGGGGTAGCTGCCTGCCTGCCTGCCTTTATCTGGTCAGAGATTCCAGGGAGCTGCTGGGCTCGTTCATGCTTGAATGATTATATTAAGAAGCCTGGATCTTGCAGAGGTGTCTCAGGCAAACATGTTGTATGCACAGCTGGTTCTGTTACCTTAAAATACCAGTTAGCCTTGAATTAAGGCTTTGATGAAAGATGTCAGTGTTGATCTTGGGAAACTCTCTACACATTAATTCAAGAGGTATGTTAGCCAGAGTTTGGGGCATAGGTTGGAGATGTACTAAAAGAGGAAAGGGAAACAAGGCATTATTTTCCATGTTATCTGCCTCTGGATGGGGAAAGGTGTCAGACCTTGCCACCTTCTGAAATTGGGGGAGGGAGTTAAAACACAGATTACCATTGATTTCAAAATGTTTGGTTCATTCAGTAATGAATCCAGCATTCAGCATTTTCTCCATGGGCATGCAGCAGTGGCAACTCTATAAGATACAAGAAGGGAATTAATTAATTCTTGGTCTTGTAAATAGCAGCCTGGAATTCTAACTTCCCAGGATCCTCTGAAGAATAAATTCATTGAGTCCAGTTTTTGCAACTGTCATGAAACCACTTAAAAATTCTATGTTTGAAAACCTCACCCAAATTTGCTATTTAAAAATGTTCTGTGGTGTGGAATACATGTGCCATAAGGAAACAGTCCTGGAAACTTGTCATCCAAGGTAGGTGAGTTCTAGCCTCTGTCCAGTTGGTCTAGGAGAAGTACCATTGTATGGAAATTTTAAGTAATGTCTAACTGCCTGCTTCTATCCAGAAAGCTGTTGGGAGGGTGAATATATCCTTTCCCTATTTTCCATGCATTGTCTCTATCCCCCAAGTTGAGAGTTATCAGCCCCACATTGACCCTAGACCTGTCTATCTGTTCACTATTGTCTCCCTTCTAAATGAGATGATATATGTAAAATTGCTTTGTAAATTGTGAGCCCATTCTCAGTTACTCTTTTTGTTGCTTTCCTGTCTTTGTTTACTTTGTTCTCTTAGTTTGGATTCACCTGCACCCCTCAGTGTTCATTCAGAATCTCCCCAGTTTTCTGAGGTTGGTACATAGCTACCTGCAGCTAACTAGATGCTCAGTAAATACCTAAGTAATAAAAGTTTGTCTCAAGACCCAGCTTTTTCATAAAACATCTCCAAGTCATCTTCTGGTAATGTGCCTATAAGGTGGCTTCCTAAGGTGAGTATGGGCACAGTCACCATCAGCAGGGCCACCATTATCTAGAACTCCCACCTGCTCTGTGCTCTCTGGAGCTCTTCCTTTGCCAGTTACATTGTGTTCAGGGCAGGTGTAGAAAGCATGGCTATGTCTTCTTCTCTGTTCCTTTTTGCTTTAAGGGTCTGAAAACAGTTTTGCTTTTTTTCTTAATTTCTCAGTGAGAGTTCAAAGAAAACACAGCTGTATGTTCTTGACTAACATTTCTCAATCACCTTGTAATTTAGATAAATCCACGTTCAGGACATTGTGCTGTATTCCATCCATTTATTCATTCCAGAAGCCATTTACTGGAACTTCGAGGTGTCTACCATTGAGCCAGATACTTAGAATACAGTGGTGGTAAGGTAGATAGAGTCCTTGCTCTCAGGAAGTTAGAGATAGGGTATTGAGACTTTGTGTGTCTGCTGCTTTCATTTTTAGGTGTTTTCCTTAAAAGATTTCTCAGACTCTCAGCAAGTAGACTCTTGGCACGTCTGTTTCACTTTTCTCCCAAATGAGGCCAGGCAGATTTAATGGGGCTGCGTTTCACACCTGTCTTGATTAGAGGACATGGTGGGCATTGAGGCAGGGAGGGAGTCTCCAGGGCTTTTGTTCACTCCCTTCAGAGATCATGTGCCTGGGGCTTACCTTTCCACACTAATTCCTGCCTTTCTGAGTATTAGGACTGCCACCCTTGGCTTCAGGAGGTTTATAAAACTTACGAGCTATTGAATGGGCCTTGTCCATCTGGGACAGTTTAGACGGACCAGGAAGATTCTTGAGTGGTGTGTGGCTTTTGGAAGAAGTGCTCAGAGGCAGAAATGAGGACAGCTAAGATGTTCAGCACAAGTGATGAAGATGCCCATGGGAATGGTGACTGATAGTCTGCAGCTATCAGACTATAGGCTCAGCCACCATATGGATCCTTGGTGCTGGTGAATAACCTTCTGTTGGGTAAAAGACTGGACCATTTTTCAAAGCTGACTCAGTTCCTTTTGGGGGTCCTTCCAGTTCTGGCCTTCTCAGCATAAATTCAGAGTTTTGTCCAGGTCAAACATCCCCCCCTTCCTAGGCTGGGCAGCTCTCCTCTGGTCTCAGTATATGCTCTCTGATTCTTCATCTGTTTTTCCCTCAATTTATTAATTTGAGTAATTTCTCAGTGAGGGTGCTATTGGAATTGGAATAATTAATTAATGCCCCCACCAATATTTCCAACTCAGCCTCACTTCTTACCATCATCATGCTTGAGGGGGAAGTGTCAGATTTGTCATAGATCAAAACTAGAAGCTTATAAACTCTAAGCTTTGCTTCCTTTATGGTTTAGCTTTTAATTCTCAAAAATCTTATTTGTTAAAAAGCTTGTTCTTACAACACAAAACTTTTGGACTTTCCACATTCTTGTTTCTGTTATGAATTTTTAACATCTATGTTGAAACTTCAGAAATTGAACATGAAAAGTTAGGGGTTTTTCTTGTTTTTGTTTTTTTTTCATCTCTGCTATAATTCTACCTGGGTCAGTGAATGGGCATGGGTTCTAGTGAGTGGTCCTGGTGTCTCCAAAGAAAATCTTTGTTTAAAGTTTTCAAATTTATATCATCTATAGCATTGCAATTTGTCCTACCTCCTACTGTTTTAATCAAGAGAGAAACACAGCATGGCTCTTTTAAGATATCTAAAGCTAACATTGAAAAGCCATTGTTAGGAGAGAGGGACACTGATTTAGGAAAGAGATGACTATAGGCATCTTTAATTTGAGATCAACAAATCTGTAGCAGAAGGCAAGGACAACTTTGGAGCAAATTCAGAGCAGTTGAGTGTCCTAATTATTCAGAAAAAGCTAAATATATCATTAGAAAACTCTGTGAAGTAGATAAGTAAATCATGAAGGAAGATATGTGAATGGCCAGAATGCTTGCCTCACTTTACTAGAGACTGAACAATCAGAATGGCAAAAAGTAAACAAAAGAGTCTATTAATACTAAGTCATCAGGGCGCTTGTGTGACTCAACTGGCTAAGCATCTGACTCTTGATTTCAGCTCAGGTCGTGATCTCATGGCTCATGGGATTGAGCCCTGCATTGGGCTCTGTGCTGACAGCATGGAGCCTGCTTGGGATTCTCTCTCTTCCTCTCTCTCTCTGCCCCCCCCCCATCTCCCTTCCTCCCTCCTTCCTTTCTCTCTCTCTCTCTCTCTCTCTCTCTCAAAAATGAATAAATAATGGAGTGCCTGGGAGGCTCAGTTGGTTAAGCGGTCGACTTCAGCTCAGGTCATGATCTCGCAGTTTGTGGGTTCAAGCCCCACGTCGGGCTCTGTGCTGACAGCTCAGAGCCTGGAGCCTGCTTCAGATTCTGTGTCTCCCTCTCTCTGACCCTCCCCCATTCATACTCTGTCTCTCTCTGTCTCAAAAATAAATAAATGTTAAAAAAAATTTCAAATAAAAAAATGAATAAATAAACATCAAAAAAAATACTAAGAGTTGTCAAGGTGGGTGGTGGGCATTTGCTTACTTTGCTATTAGGATAGTAAACTTGGTGTTCCAGAACATTTTGGAGTACAGTTTGACAATAGGTATTGAAATCCTTAGACAATGTGTGCACTCAAAAAGAGTATTTACTTATTAAATCAGTTTCACTCTGGTATGCACAAAGAATGTATATAACAGTATTCTTTATAATGGACAAAAACTAGAAAACCTGTAAATGTAAATTAGTGGAGGATTGGTTAAATTAATGGTCACTGACCATGATAATGTTGATCTTTACTGATCAGAAAATGTAACTATCATGTGTTCTTTAAGGAGGAAAAAAAAAAGACTATAAAGAAGCATGCATAGCCTTACCATTTGGTAAAAATTTTAAAATGATACATGCATATGTATGTATGGGAAAGGTTTAAAAGGGTATACAGTAAAATGCTATCTCTGGGTATGAGATTATAGGTGATTTTTGTTCTTTTATATTTGTGTTTATTTTCTGAATGCTTAAAGAGAATAATCAGAACAAAAAGAAGTATTCTTCTTAGGAGTACAGGTTCAGTTATTGGTGTGTGTGTGTGTGTGTGTGTGTGTGTGTGTGTGTGTGTGTGTTTTCCATGATCAATAGCTGGAAAATGGCTGGAAGAGGTGAGACAGTGATACATGCAAAGGTCCTGGGACAACCCTGGAAACCTAAGATAGTGACTTTCTTTCTGGTATTAAGAAAAAAGACAATTCAATAAACAGATACATGGAGATTTTATTTTAACTTTTGTTCTGCCCATTATAGGAAGGTATTTTCCATACTATACTGATGTTTTATTTTCCTTAAGAGAGTATGATGTATTTTAATGTCCTATGGAGGTAGTGGAGCATGTTTGTCTTTGTAGGGCTACTTACACTTTTTATCTTTCTAACAGCATCAAAATGGAAACCGTCCTCAAAAGTAGCAAAACTGCCTTATGTTCATTATCTTACAAGAGATCTGAAAAGGTGGAAGGGAGCATTTCCCTAAGATAAAATGGAAGAGAATGAACCCCAGGATGGTTAATCTAGTGTGGTTTAGAAGTCTAGTTTGATGTTACCTATTTTTTTTTTAATATATGAAATTTATTGTCAGATTGGTTTCCATACAACACCCAGTGCTCATACCAACAGGTGCCCTCCTCAGTGATGTTACCTATTTTTAAAATGACAGAAATAAGCACAGCGAACATGGCCTTACCTTGGTAGGTCCACAGTCAAGTCTGTGTTTGGATCTATCTACTTTCTGTCTGCAGAGGAGCCAAACCTCACAGACTCAGCAACAGGTTGCTTGTATGTGAGAATGGTCAGAGATTGTAGGAGGGTTATCAGAATTATTATAAGTCTCAAAATAGAACCATGTCTTACAGACTAGTTTTATCATTTTTATGTGAGGAGGACTCTAAGGCTTGCATTGTTTCCTTCCTTTGGTGAATAGATCGCTTTGCCAGTTGCTTTTGTGAATGTATTTCTGAAAAGTACAAGAAAATGCTGTGTTTGGTTTAAGTAGCAAGCAGGTGAAACATTACTCCTGCAATTTCATTAAAGCATTTAAATTTATTTCCCAAACCCACGTTAATATCAAAGGGTAAAGTAAATCTCAGCACATAATTAGTGACTTTATATATATGATTTTAATTTGATCATTAAAACATGCATGTATAATGGTCTCTGAGCTCTGCAGCCCTATTTCTCTCCCTTGACCCTGCCAGCCCTTATTTCACTCCAACTCTGTGCAGTGACCTCCGCCCCTGCCAGCCTTTTTGTCTGGCCAGGCCCACATATGCGTAACTGAAATATCATGAATTCCAGATGAGTGGGATCCAAATTTGTGAGGTTATTCTATATGCTTATTAATTCCACTGCCCCACACAGGTGGAAATGTGGTTTTGAGAGATGTTGGATACTGAATTTTCCCCACGCATTGCAAGGATGGAAAAAACATGTGCTAAATAACTGAGCTGACCGGCTGCAAAACCCGGAGTACTCAATAGCTCTTAAATTTTTATAATGGCCTGCTTACCTTTGGTGGTCTCGTTACTAGGCTTCGGTAATTGTACTTTGGGACTCTGGCTAATGGTGGAAGCATGAGGTAACCTTGCTTTAAGATTTCTTAAATGAGTTAATACCTGGGAGGTGCCCTTGCCCTCTTTCACCCATTAAACAGCGTTTCTTTGTCTTTTAGCTTATATTAAATTCACTTAAGAGGACAAAAGAAGTTCTAGAGGGAATAAAAAAAATGTACTGGACTGAGATTTTAAAATACACCTAGTAAATGTCAAATCCTGCATCCAAACTTCTGATAGGAATCTAGGTGGTAGTCTGCATTATTTGTTTGAAAGAACACCAGGTGCCATAGATGGGAACTGTGTGTGTAGATGGAAAATAAGTTGGAAAAACTGAGTCAGCATGATGGCAAATAGTAGGCCAAAGATGGCTTTCTTTTGAAATAGGTAATTGAAGCAAAGTGCTTTTAAAGTTTCACTCATCTAATTAAAAGTCCCAATTATTCATTTATGTGAAGCTGCCTTTCTTTCTACATTCATGGTTAAGGATATCAGTTCTGGGGTCAGGCTTGCTGTGCTCAGCTCGAGTGGAATGTGGGGTGAGTCGTTCACTTTGTAAGCCCTAGTTTCCTTATCTGGTTAGTGGGAATGGCAATAGTATCTGTTTCATAATGCTGTTAGGTGGGTTAAATGAAAATTCTTACAAAATATTTAAATAGTATAATGCTGGAATCAATACATATTGTTAACTTATGGATGCTTTGCTGTCTATAGATGGTGTTATTTCTGCTCCAGACTTGAAGGATGTGATGTATTTTCACATAAAATAGATCATTTGATCCTTCCCACTGTCCTTTGAGATAGGACAGGGCAGGGATTTTTATTTTATTTATTTTTTTATATTACATTGTATTAGGGAAGGGTAGGCTACAGTAATAGGCCACAAAGCTTTAGTGGCCCAGTGCAATCAGTGTTTTTTTTCCTTATGAAGTAGTCCCAGTAGGGTATTTTGGTTAAAGGTCAAGTTTTCTTTCACAGGGTGATCCTGGGATATATTTTCCAGCTTTGCCATCTTCAGTGTGTGGTTATTTAGGTCTCCACCATTAACCACATCCAGTTGGTGGGAAGAGAAAAGGGGGCACACCAACTTTTTGGCCTGAAAATGGCACACGCCACTTTTGTTCATATTCTGTTGGCTGGTCACATGGCCCTGCTTAACCACAGAGGAAATGGGGTTATGTACTCTAGCTGTGTGCCCAGGAAGAAGATGAAACAGATTTATGGCGAACAGCTGGCAGTCCCTGTCACACACCCAGTTAACCGGATGAAACTGAAATCCAGGGAAGCTGAAATGATTTGCCCACTGTGGCACAGATATTTGTAGCCATTGTCCAACATGTTGGGATCTAATGTGAATCCAGCTAGAGTAATAAGTGGGGGGCAATGAAGAGGGTATAGAAGGAAAGGAAGAGCTGAGGTAATAGAGGGTCAGGCTTATATTAGGCCTGGCAATGCCCCACCAAGCACACTCCCTGGGGACTCTACTAGCAGCTTTGTTTAGTGTCCTAGGAGAGCTTTAACTTCTACTTTGCTTGAACTTCTTGCTGTTTCTTGTTCCCATTTGTAGATGCCTGGTGGGCCACTAGTCCTGGTAAGAGTTTCAAATTGCCACTGAGATAAAACAATAGCACCTCTTCAGCTGCTATTGTTGCAGTCACCCTGGCTGCAGGCTCAAGGAGAAAAATCTTGAATCAATTTGTCTTGTGGAGGCTGAGGGGTTGGCTGCCTGCCCTTCACAACTTGTTAAAATGAACACTTAGACTCTGGGAGGGATGAAGTTAAATCTGTGGGGTGATTCTCACCCCATGATCCTCTCTGCTGATTTTTTAGGTTCTACGATGTCAGTGTCACAGTGTTGGGAGTCGGGGGGAGCACTGAGCCTTCCATCTCTTTCTTTCCCACCTGAAATGCTTTTGAAAACACTTCAAGTTGGCTGGAATTTTGCCCAGAGACTTTTTCCTCTCCCAGCCGGACTCAAACACACTCCCAACGTTGTTCCTTTGGTACAAGAGTCTCAAAAGACCATAACTCCTCCCTTTCTCTGTGGGGTGATTAATACCCAGGTCACATATGCTTCAGACGCACTGTGGCAGGGGCTCCCCCTCTACCCTGGCCAATGGCCGATTGGACCAGCCAACAAGTTTTGTTTTACTTGACATGAAAGCTGGTTGAAGTTAAGCAGGAGACATGTTTTTGTTTCTTTAATAAATAAAAGTAAGGACTCTGTACATGAATAAAAGTAAAAGTCACTCCCCTGAGGTTTTTAGGCTTCCAAAAATAGTCCCAAGCTTAGCCAAGGCTAATGCAGCCAGAATTTCCATGGAAAGCTTCACTGGTGAGGAAAACGCAGTGCCAGTGGGTGTACAAACAGGCCGCCCGTCCTCTTCTCCCCGCCCCTGCTACCCCTTCCTGTCTCAGTCACTGGGAGTTTAGAAAACAGGTTTTTGAAATTGTGTTAATTTTCTGGTTTGAGATAAAGACAAGGGCATCAGCAGCATTATTTATTTATCATGGAATCCAATTTGAGGGCCACAGGGATGTGGAGAAGTAGGTGGTGAGGTGCATTTATACTGGGGAGTAGGGAGAAATTTGTCCCTGTCTGCCAGTGAGGACATACTTCTTAAAGAAGGGGCAAGAAAATTATACTAAGTAACTTGATGTTAAAAAAAAAAAAATCTGTTTTAAAGTAGCTTTCCCGACCTCTAATTGATTTTTCATAGCAGAGGTGAGCTGGTTAGTAGTAAGAAACTATCTTCCTGTATTTTTACTGGAGACCCCTCTTAGGATTTGCCCCACAGCTTAGGGGCTGCTTACCCTGTCCACTTGCAGCCATGGCCAACTTGTTTCTCTTTGAGCAAATTAGTCCAAGATATTAACATTTGTCTACATAGCAAATTTTACTGAAGTTCATGGTTTTAGGAAGTATTAGAAATATGAGAAAAAAAGAACTGCATCAGCTAGGGTGGATAGCACTTCTCCCCACTGTTGGGCACCTTAGAAGTTGCTATGGCTTTGGAAACACACCTGGAAGTCTCCAGGAACACAGGTTTATATATTTTTATAAATCCCTTTTTGTTGGGAGAGGGAATAAGGATAATAGTAATGTCTTTAGCTATTAAAAACTCAGCTCTGCTTGGGAAAGAGTGCATTAGTTTCTTTAAAACTGATTTTTAGAAACAAATCTGTTCTTCATCAAATCAAGGTGATTTTCAAAAATGGGATTATCCTCCAACAGATAACAAGCTGAATATAAGAGGCAAATACTCTTCCTGGCTATTTCAAGACATAACTTGATTTCTTGTGTGCCCAATTTGGAAGGGTATATGAAGGATGGTTGTGTATGGATGTGTGTTGAGTATGGAAGGGTTTTATTATATACTTATCCTATCAGAAACTTGCCAAATATTCCTCAGTTTGAAAGACAGAAAAAACAAACTAGAATGGACAATGATTATAAGTATTATTTTAATTTATACTTTTCTGTGGGCCAAATAATTGTGACAGTGAAGAGGCTTTACGAGCAAGTTGCCCAATGTCATGTTCTGCCTGTGGTTGGGGGAGGGTGTGTAGGGTCAGAAGGGACTGGGATGAGGGAGTCATACTTTCCCCCAACATCTGAGGGATGTTGTCACACCCCTATGTTTATAGCAGCATTGTTTACAGTAGCCAAAATATGGAGGTGGCCCAAGTGTCCATCTATAATGAATGGATAAAGAAGATAAGGTATCATATAGTGAGTGGAATATTACTCAGCCATCAAAAAGAATGAAATCTTGCCATCTGCAATGATGTGGGTGGAGCTAAAGAGTATTCTAAGCGAAATAAGTCAGTGAAAGACAAATACCATATGATTTCCCTCATATGTGGAATTTAAGAAACAAAACAAAGGAAAAAAAGACCAAGGAACAGACTCTTAACTATAGGGAACAAACTGATGGCTACCAGAGGGGAGGTAGGTGGAGGATGTGTTAAATAGATGATGGGGATTAAGGAGGGCACTTGTTGTAATGAGCACTGGGTGATGTATGGAATTGTTAAATCACTGTATTGCACACCTGAAACTAATAGAACACTGTTAATGAATTAAAATAAAAACTTAGGAAATGTTTGAAAAAAATGCACTCAGATAAAAAGAATCCAGTCAAAAGGGATTGTATGGGAAATCTTTTGGAAAGTGAATAGAATATTTACATGGAAATAAAAGGACTTGACATTTTCAAACAAAACTATAATCGCAGTAACTCAATTTTTTTTTGTAGCTGAGAAAGAACTCATGAATTGCAAAGGCAAGTAATTCTACTTGGGCCAGAAGTATGTCTTCCCTGTGCACAGAAACTCTGAGATTCTGTGAAAATGTCCATTTTTTATGGTTCTGGTGTTGGTTGCCTTTTTAAATTTTAGCTATACACACACTTAAAAGGGGAATCCTATTTTGTATGTTTTGATGCCCTTCAGATATTTGTTTTGTTGGAAGAATAGTAATGTCAATCAAGAAATGCTTTAATCTCATGAAGGAAACAATTCACTGTAAATGTTTAAGACCTCACATCCACCCATGAATTGATGTCTATGTAATGGGAAACATCTGGATAAAGGGTAAAAAAAAAAGATCGGCTTATAAAGGAGATTGTGTATTTTACAGTGTATCAGGTTTTCAAAGGTTAGTATACTTCGGCAGTGCACCTGTTGTATAATGAAGTGTTTCCTTTCATATAAGGACATCCTGCTCTTTTAAGCTTTCAGTCATAGAAGCATAAGTTTCAGTAAACAAACCCATCTTTACCATGTGTGGTGTCTTTCACAATTCTACAAACTTCTAATTTTCATCCTACACTTTCAATCATTAGAAGATGCCTGCCTGTTTGACCTGTCCTCAAGGAATTTTCTTTCTCTTTTAGTGAAGTTTCTGTTGTCTTTAGGCAAATGCGCCTGCATCTCCAGTAATTAGAATCAGGGACTGTTACATGCCTTGTAGGATACCTAGACTTCACTCCTAATACATAGTTGAAGATATTGTGGACCAGAATGGTAAAGAGACTTCTCTCCTCTCCTTGTGAAGGTACGCATCCTACTCTGTTGCCTAAATATTTCTCAAGGCCATCACCACCTCTTTTCTCCTCACAACCACTGCCCTGTCTCAGCCTTCATCACTTTTTCTTTGGGTCCTATCACCACAGCCTCTTGTCTGGCCTTTCCCAATCTTCCCCTGTCCACTTTACAGTCTTGCTACTAATGTTAGATTAATCATTCTAAAATATGAATATGGCGAATGCCACTTCTGTGCTAAGGCACCCATCACCTTTAAGATGAATTCCAAGTTTCTTAGCCCAGTGTACCAGCCACTCTGTGGCTCTCTCTAGCTACATCTCTCTAGCCTCATTTCCCATCCTTTCCATTTCATTCTTTATGCTTTCTTGATACTGAACTGCTTGCAGTGCCCCCACTACACATCCACAGCCACCAAACTGTCCCTCACCTGTGAGGGTGTGCTTATGTTATTCTTTCATCAGTTAGATGTTTTGGCTGCAAAAAATGAAGCCAACCCCAGTTGACTTAGGCAGAAAAGAAGTTTATTAAACTGTCATTGGGTAGCTCACAGAATTACCACAAAGGCTGAAGAACTGGGTCAGAGGCTACCCAACTGAAACTGTAGCTCAGATGGTGCTCTGGAGCAGGTCTGTTGAGATTGCATTGCCGGGGCCCCCACACCACAGCCTGCTCTGCCTGCATCTTGACCCTGGGGACTGCCCTGGCTCCTTCAGCACCACTGTCTGTGAAAGCTAGACCTTGAATGGCTTTTTACAGTACCAGAAATGTTTTTCTCTTTTTTTTGTGGTCTGTGTTTCTTGTGCCATTAGCTCTCAATTGAATATTTTTGGCATATGGACGTACTTGTCGAACAAAGCCTAAGTCAGATGTCTGTCCCTAATTGCATAGGATGGGGGAAAGATAATTCACCTTCTATGCAGGGAAACCAACAAAACTTAAAAAAAATTCCCCAAAGGAATTTCAGATGCTGAGCTGAAGAGTGACAACTGTCCACTATGATTCTTCAGCCTTTGTGACAGTTCTGTGAGCTGCCCAGCATTCTCTCGTGGCTTATTTTAATATACTCTTCCGCTTTTATTCACCTAGTTAATTCTTGCTCATTGTTTCTTTGTTTTTTGGGTTTTTTTTTTAGTTTTTAAGGCTTTATTATACATTGTCCCTCTCCCTCTTCCCAGTCCAATATTAAACCATGGAATCATGAGTCATAGCAATTCTGGTGCTAATTTTATTTTCAAACTTGCTTTAGTCTAAAGTAGGCCCTTGGGCAGTTTAAGCTCCTGATGTACTTCAGGGTTTCTTTCTTTCTTTTTTTTCAATTTAAATTTTAATTAGCCAAGATATAGTACAATATTGGTTTCAGGAGTAGAATTTGGTGATTCATCACTTAAAACACCCAGTGCTTATCACAAGTGCCCTCCTTAGTATTCATCTAGCCCATCTCCCACTCACCTGCCTCCATCAACCCATAGCTTGTTCTGTTATTAAGAGTCTCTTGTGGTTTCCTTCTCTTCCCCCCCACTCTTAATTTCTTTCATAAGTACTCTATAGTTTTCAGAGTGCAGATATTTTATCTCTTTAGTTTTATTCCTAGGTATCTTATTGTTTTGGGTGCAGTTTCAAATGGGATTTCTTTCTTTCTTTCTTTCTTTCTTTCTTTCTTTCTTTCTTTCTTTCTTTCTGTCTTTCTTTCTTTCTTTCTGCTGCTTCATTATTGGACTCGTGTTTTTTTTTTTTAATTCTTGTTTAATGTTTTTAATTTATTTTTGAGAGTGTGAGAAGGAGAGGGGCAGAGAGGAGAGAGACACAGAATCTGAAGCAGGCTTCAGGTTCTGAGCTGTCAGCACAGAGCCTGGCACGGGGCTCGAACCCACGAATGGTGAGATCATGACCTGAGCCGAAGTCGGATGCTTAACTGAGTCACCCAGGCACCCCTATTGGACTCATGTTTTGATACAAGCACAAGTGTCTTTGTCTCAAGGAAGTCTTCCTTGCACCCAGGTTGGGATCTGTCTCTCCCATAGTCCTTTGGGGCATATTTATGCTTTATCACTTATGATCCTTTATTGTATTTCTGTTTCAGTGTTTATTCCTGTTAGGTATTGTGTTCCTGGTTAGGTATCCACCTCTTATTTTTAAACTCTCCACAGGTAGGTACTATCCTTAGGTAATCTTTGGACACTCAGTGCCTCCTGCAGTGTTTGGCTAATTGACTTGCCTGATGAAGTCCTTCATTAATTTGTTCACTGTTGGTTGAGCATAGAACTAAATTGCCAAAGGTTACATAGGTAATCAGTGGCAGAAGTGGGAGTAAAACCCATGTTTCTCTCTCTCTTTTTTTTTTAAATGTTTATTTTTGAGAGGGAGAGACAGAATGTGAGTGGGGGAGGGGCAGAGAGAGAGGGAGAGAGGGAAATGAGAGGGAGGGAGAGAGGGAGGCACAATCTGAAACAGGCTCCAGGCTCTGAGCTGTCAGCACAGAGCCCAACGTGGGGCTTGAACTCAAGAACAGCAAGATCATGACTTGAGCCGAAGTCAGATGCTTAACCAACTGAGCCACCCAGGCACCCCAAAACCCAAGTCACTAGACTTCATTATTTCTGAAAGAAACAGGGACAGCCCTCCTTTCTCCTTCTTTCACCCCTAATCCTTATTAATTTCTTTCATGGTTTAGATTCTTCCAGTCTTCTTCATTCTGAGCAGATTCTTTTCCAACTATTGCTATGGCTTAAGGAACTCAGAGCTGTTGATTGGTAAACTGTGGTCCTGTCCTGGATATTGAATAGGCAAATGCAGAGAACTTTTGGGACAATATGTGTAGCCACAATCTAACCTTGAATCATTATGTCACAAATTGAATTAGGCTTCCTTAAAGCAGAAGTTCTAACAGATCAATACTTGGGCGCATGGGCCCTCTGGCTAAGAAGTGCATACATTTTTAAGAAGAACATAAGCACATCTCACTTCGATCATACAGCAGCTTGCAGAGATGGATTTATACTACAGCAGACAGTCGTCTCTGGGTAGAAATGTGGGCCAGGGGCCAGGAGACCCCAATTCAATTTCCAGTTAAGTCATCTCTGTTTATTTCTCACAAAATACATATTTAAAAAAAATGAAATTAAAATGTCATGCTTAAAACACTCTATAGTAAACAGAGGTCTTAAAAGAAGAGCTGTTTCCAGCACTACTTTTTGTTAAAGCTGTATCCAATTTAAAGTTTATTTTATACCCGAGATACAGAATGGTGTGTGGAGTGCTACAAGAAGTCACCGCACATCTGGGCAGGACTGATCAGTCATTTTGGCAGGCTTTTTTCTGGACAGACTACCCGCAAGCTTGGGGAGGCTTTGGGCATTGATGGATGCATGAGAACCTGCACATGGGACATTGGAAACTAGATGTGTGCATCTATAACCCACCTCTCTCTGCCACATTTCACAAATCCAGTTGATTTTACCTTTTAAATATCTTTCTCTTCACCTTTCCCTCTCCATGTGCCTCACCCCCGCCAGCCCCATCACCTTCTGATTAGTTGCTGTGCATCTGCTGTTTTGCTGTTTCGCCCCTCCAGTCTGGATCATTTCACTCTCACCACCATTTCTGCTTCAGTTCAATCAGTGCCTCCTATTGCTCTTAGGATAAGGCTGAAAATCCTTGGTTTGGCCCCATCTTGGTCTCCAGCCTGGCCTGGCATCCACCCTGTACGTCTGCTCTTCATTGGGCAGTCATACTGGGCTGTCAGTCCCAGGAGTTTGTGCCAGGCCCTTCCTGCCCCAAGGAAACCTTCATGATGTTGTTTCTTTTTTTTCTTTTTAATTACAAAAATTTTTTTTTAATGTTTGAGAGAGAGCGAGTGCATGTGCACTTGAGTGAGTGCATGAGTGGGGGAGGGGGCAGAGAGAGATAGAGACTTAGAACCAAAGGCGGCTCCAGGCTCTGCACTGTCAGCACAGATCCTGAAGCGGGGCTCAAGCTCATGACCTGAGCCAAAGTTGGATGCTTAACCAACTGAGCCACCCCGGGGCTCCTGATGTTTCTTCTGCTTGGGAACCTCTCCATGACTCCCTCTGACTCTCTCTCTACCCCCATTCTCTTGACCTTAGTTGATGCCTACTCCTTCTTCCAATTTTAGTTCAGAAGTCACTTCTGCAGGAAAGTCTTCCCGCCTACCCACTGTGAGACCTCCTTGCTTATACTTTTACAATACTGCAAGATCAATTCTTTCCCTTTCCAGCATTTAACGTCATTTGAACTTGGACATTGATTTCTGTGATTATTTGAATCTTTTGTTGTCTCCCCTAACACTATTGAAAACTTTTGTCCAACACTTACTGTATATAAATGGTCTCTGACTTATGATGGTTTGACTTACAATTTTTTGACTTTATGATGGTGCAAAAGTGATACCTGTTCAGTAGAAACCAAACTTTGAATTCTGAATCTGGATCTTTCCCCTGGCTAGTGTAAGCACTGTGATCCTCTGTCCTGATGTTGGGCAGGGGCAGCTACAGCCCCCAGTCAGCCATGTGACTACAAGGGTAACTGACCCATACACTCACAATGATGCTGCACCCATACAACCATTCTGGGTTTTTTTTGTTGTTGTTTTGTTTTGTTTTCAGTACAGCGTTCAGTAAATTACATGAGATATTCAACATTTTATTATGAAATTGGATTTCTTTTGGATGGTTTTGCCTAACCATGGGCTAATGGAAGTGTTCTGAGCACATTTAAGGTAGCCTGGGCTAAGTTGTGGTGTTCAGTAGGTTAGGTGTATAAAATGCATTTGCAATTTACTTTCAACTTACAGTGAGTTTATCAGGACATAGGCTCATTGCATTTTGTTTTATTTTTTAAAAAATTTACATCCAAGTTAGTGTATAGTGCAACAATGATTTCAGGAGTAGATTCCTTAATGCCCCTTACCCATTTAGCCCATCCCCCCTCCCACAACCCCTCCAGTACCCTCTGTTCTCCATATTTAAGAGTCTCCTATGTTTTGTCCCTCTCCTTTTTTTTTTATATTATTTTTGCTTCCCTTCCCTTGTGTTCATCTGTTCTGGGTCTTAAAGTCCTCATATGAGTGAAGTCCTAGGATATTTGCCTTTCTCTGACTGATTTCATTTAGCATAATACCCTCTAGTTCCATCCACATAATTACAAATGAGGAAATATCCTCATTGTAAATCAAGGATGATCTGTATTTGGCAGTTTCTAAGTCCTCTCAGTGCATTGACTTATTAAGTCCTCACAGTAACTGAGGAATTTACTGTTCTTCCTGAGGCCTTTAGTAACTTGCTCATAGCCACACAGCTAGTAGGCAGAGTTTGGATTTTAACCCAGGCCTGTTGACTGCAATGTGTACAGATTTAACCAAGACATTGCATTTGCCTACCTGGTAGACCAAGATTTCTGAATCTTTGCTTCATTCTTGCTCCTTTAAAGAGCCTTTTAAGATATGTTTTACTAATCCTCCCCCTGGAAAAATTTAATACTACAGATATACTGTTATGGGCAGAATAGTGGCTCCCTTCCTCCACCCTCCCCCCACCAAGACATCCATATCCTAAACCCTGGAAACTGTAAGTCCCATTACATGGAAAGGTGGAATTAAGGCTATAGATGGATTAAACTTTGTTAATTAGCTGACCTTGAGATGGGAAGACTCTCCTGGATTATCCTGGTGGGCCCAAAGTAATCACAAATGTTCCTATAAGTGAAAGAGGGAGACAGGAAGTCAGTGTGAGGGAGATGGCAATTAGGAAAGACTGGACCGTCATGGCTGGCTTTGAAGTTGGAGGAGGACCAAGAGCCAGGGAATGTGGGCAACCTCTAGACACTGGAAAAAGCAAGGAAACTAGTTCTTTCCCAAAGCCTGCAGAACAAATGCAGCCTTGCCAACATCTTGATTTGAGTCTAGTGAAACCCATTGTAGACTTCTGACTTCCAGAACTGGAAGATAATAAATTTGTGTTACCACAAATCTAGTAGTTTAAGGTAATTTGTTGTAGCAACAATAGGAAAATAATCCAACTATATGTGTACTTAGGTGTATGTGTGTGTATATGTGTGTGTATATATATAGTATATGCTATATATGTATCCATGTTTTACACGTAAAATGAGTAAGATTTTGTCACTACATAGGAACCAGTTTGTCCCCTTTGTGGGCAATATTGCCTCTGTTGAGAACAATGTACTAGACCACAAGAACAAGAATCATCTCTGGCTTTGATCACTATTCTGACTCCTGGTCTAGCATAATGTCTAGCACATTGTAGGCAGTCAATAAGTATTTGTTGATTGAATGAATAAATGGATGAGTGACTATGAATGACTTGAATTAAAGATCATAATCCTGCTTATGCAAAATAAGGACTAATAAGACTGATTCCATGTTGGAAGTGGGAGAAGCAGCATTTTTAAATAACTGTGAGACTGTAGTGCTGGGAATGTCATGCTTATCACCCCCGAGTTGTCCATGTCTGAGGGCACCTGTAGCATTCGGTTAAAGTGATCGAGGAAATGGGCTTGAGTCTGTACTCTGTGGCAAGCAGTGAGCACAGTGGTAGGCAAATGGCCTTGGTTTGCAAAGCTCTGGGATTTGATATTAAACATGCCATTCTAAGTTTTATATGGATCCAAGAGCTTCAGGGACAGATGCTGTTTTTCTGCTAGTTCTCCCTCTTTTCCCTTACATGTCAGGTGTATGTTTGGAAGGAATTCAAGGCTCCATTATCAGTGACCCAGCTTGTGCAGGAGAACCCACATTCCCATGTGGTTTTCTGGACCTCTCTGGCTCTGGGGGAGGTGCAGACTCTTCTCAGGGCCTGCTGTGTGTGTATATTGCAGTGATGATGGGAGCACTAAACTACCTTGTATGACAGGCCATGCTGGCTTTGGTTCTGCTCCTGGTGCTGGCAAGTTAAGCACATTCCTTTCTAACTCTCCTAGAGATGCTGTGTGGGACAGCCAGGCAGAACCACCCCATTGGGGTGAATCCAGGGGGATGAAGTGAAGAATGTGCCAAGCTCTGCACTTCCATGCCAACTGGGAATGGCCAAAGTCCGGAAGATTGCTGGAGGAGGAGCTGGGGGTCTTTGGGGAGGTGGCCAAGATGGGGGTGGGGCACTTCACAGGAGGCCTCTGGGGGAGTTATTTCTCAGGCACATGTGAAGGATGGCCTCAGAGCTGTACTTGGCAGAGTCTGTCTCTTCTTACCACATGGCAGTGCTGGTCTCCAGGGCCCATGCATAGCTAACAAGGAACACTTGTCTGGCATTCACGTTTACAAATAACTTTCCTGTGTAAGATCTCAGGATGGTGGGTCTTGAGAGGGTCTGGTCCAACCTCTTGGTGTCTATTTTGTTTCCATATTTTAGCCGTCATTGATTGCAGTGCCTACTATGTGCAGTGATAACAGCAAACACAAACATTTGGATTGCATTTTTTCATTCAGCATGTTTTTTAACTTCCATTAGCTCGATAGAAATTGTGAGACTGAATCTTATGCCCTCATTTTTCAGATGAGAAAACTTAGCAAAGCAAATTAACATGCACTGTTCATTGGGCTATGGAAAATCACTGTTCATGATCTACCAAAGTATGTGCACTACTATAAGTGCTCATATTCACTTAATTATTACTAATTATTACTTAATTATTACTATGCAAAAATTGAGAAGCAAGATGACAAACAACTTGCCCAAGCTCACATAGCTGTTAAGAACAGGTAGGGTGAAATTCTGTCTCTTTTTCCTTCTCCTCCTGCCCCTCTCCCCTGCATGCTGTCACTCCCTGTAGTTCACGCTTGCTGTTAAAAAAAAAAAAAAAAAAGATGGAACTTCCACAGCCCAGGTTTCTCAGTGACTTATTCCTGCTTGTAGTCTGGTTGGCGAGAAAGGTATGTGCCAGGTGAAAGCCGTGGGGGTCAGTGGGGGCTTTGGGGGACCTTGAGGAATGGCCCAGGAAACTTAGATCTGATGGTCCTTTCCCTGCTGGTCTTGCCCATGCTGGCCTCCAGTCCCAAATTGTCTCTTAGATGGAGTAGCCCTTTCAGTTTTCCTGAATTAGTCTTTTTGATCTCATATTTGAGGGTCTGGAGTCTCCCTCTGGAATATTTCTCCTAGGAAATTCCTCCCATATGCAGCAGATTAACAAACATAGAGGTCACTGGCAAGCAAACTATTCAGAAGTATCCTAAACTGCACTATACTAAGTGCCTGAAATGGAGAACCTTTGGGCTCTGGCTTTTCCTGGATGATTTCTCATCAACTTGGAAGGATCATCTGTTGCTGCCTCCGCTGGGTGCTGCCTTTTCTAATCTTGAACTGAACCCAGCACTCAATGGCTATTTTCCCCCAGCCACTAGCCCTGTTTGGCCTTAATTACAACCTCCCCATGGGCATTATTTTCTAGACTTATGTTGCCTATATTTTGCAAACCCCAAATTGGAATTTGTAGGTGCAGCATTTATTTGTATACTTCTGGAAGTAATGCTTTAAAATATTTGAAATTAGAAGTGTCATTTAGTTTTTTGAACATTTGGTTGCCATCACCGTCATACCACCACTATAATTTTACCAGAATCCTTATAGGCTGACTGCTGTGACCATCCATGTCTCTCTTCCTGCTAGCCATGACAGAATCTCTATTTCCTACATTGGGCTTCTCTCTGTCTCTGTCTCTGTATCTGTCTCTGTCTCTGTCTCCCTCTCTTTCTTGCCTACCCCTTTTCACAGCCTGAAAAGGTGATACTCTGCATGCATAATTGTATCACTAAGTAATATAAAATCATTTTAACTTTTAACCTTGATGTAGTTTTTAGTACCTGAATTGGAATTGTTTTCATGTCCGTTTCTTTCACAGAGGATAAACTTCTCAAGATCAGGGATCCTCCCTCATTCATCTTTGCATTCCCAGTTCAAGCATGGTGCTGGGAACACACTATGTGTCCAAAAATGGTGTGGAAAAAATCAAATTAATGTGTTTGATGTGTTTCATAAATGATTCATTATTATCACCCACTGAGTCACAGCTATGTATTTATGTCTCTACCAAGTGTTAGCCTTTTAGCTTGGGCCATTTAGTACTAACTGTAGATTAATATTTTTTTTTTCTGTAGCAGTACTTTCTCCAAGCATGTGGTAGTAAAACTACTTAGCATTTTCAAGGAGTCTGCATTCACTTACATTGATAATAATTCTAACAAAAACCCATTCATTTAATACTATGTCCGGCACTGTCCTAGGACCTAGCAGAGATTCTTATAACATTATATCCATTTTGCCAAGAACTAAAGTAAATTGCCCATGGTGATGTTGCTACATGATCAAACTGGGATTGATTCCTGTAGAATGAGCCAGAGGCCAAGTGTTTAGACACTCTGTTGTATTTCCTTTTGAGTAACCTAATTAGAATCTACTGAGATCCTGTGTGATAGATGCTTTCTACTTTCATTTTCTTATCTGACCTTGACAATAAGACTAGGAGGTAAGTGTAATTATTAGTTTTATTTTTTTCAGTGTGGAAACAAACACTACTAGTAAGGGGAAGAGTCTGAATTTAGAAGCATTCAGATGCCCTGTTCTTTCCCTCCTATCACAGCTGGATGCAAATCAATGAATTAATGTGAAATTCCTGGGGCCTAGTTTGCAAATCTAAGTCCTAAGAGAAGGGGCTTTAGAGTTTGGCAGACTTTGATTCGAGTCCTGCTTCTGCCACTTTCTAGTTCTCAGGCACTGTTCAAGCCAAAGTAACCTCTTGGTGTCTCAGTTTCCTTATGGAAATGGATTTTATGTGTGAAAATTAAATGAGGTTATATACAAGGAGAGTGCCTAGTACGTGGTAGAGCTCTGTGCATATTAACTTCTATTCACAAGGCTGGCAGATGGCCACACACAAGATTCAGTGGCAGAAGGAGGATTTGAATATGCAACCTTGCTTGACTCCATCAGACCCCTCTACTTATCTGGTTCCCCATGGGCACTCCCTGCAGCCTCCTATCATCGCCTTATTTAATGATTTAATGGGGAGATGAATGCCTCTTGCAGAATGAGCAAGTTTTACTGATGGCTCCTTAATTGATTTCAAAAACAAGAAAATAATTATTCTAGAACTAAATCGTTTTGGGTGTAACATCACCAGGTCAAAGGAGAAACAAAAGAATTAGGTCCGTGGAAATCTGTAGTCTGAATGCCTATCATCAGTTTAACCGTATGCAGTTTTTCTGGAGATAGCTGCTTAGAGCACTCTTCGATTCTAAGACCTAAAACCCAGAAAGGGCAGATAATTCCTAGGACAAAACAAAACAAAATTAAATAGAGGGAAGAAATAAAAAGAAATACCCATACCAACAAGATGAATTTGTCCCATTTAAAGGCCATAGCAATGCTTGGATTATACATAATTCTTAAAAAAAAAATTTTTTTATGTTTATTTATTTTTGAGAGAGACAGAGTGTGAGTAGAGGAGGGGCAGAGAGAGAGGGAGACACAGAATCTGAAGCAGGCTCCCAGCTCTACACTGACAGGCTGACAGCAGTGAGCCTGATGTGGGGCTTGAACCCGTGATTGGTGAGATCATGGCCTGAGCCGAAGTCAGACACTAAACTGACTGAGCCACCCAAGTGCCCCCTACATAATTCTTTCTAATCCGTGAATTTCGAATGCCTAAAATTCAGTAGTTTGTAGCTAGGTCTCATCTTCTATAGAAGCAAGGTGTAGGTAGGATCAGCCTGCAAGATGAACTTGGATATATGGGGGGAGGAAGAGGTAGTGGTCTGGAATCTCTTCTCAGGGGCATTACTTCCCTGCTCCTCCAGGTGGCCCCAGGTATCGACCCTCCACTCTCCTCCCCACTCTCCTCCCCACTAGCTGCTGTTCTTTTGCAAATTCATGATGTTCTTCTCCAAGTTAGGGGACAAGAATTTTATTTTCCAAAATGGACTTCGAAACTAGGATACAATTACTCATATGGTTTAATTTAAAATGCAAAAATCTTTGAAAAATAGGTATTTCCAAAATAAGTGTTTTGGTCTGGAGCTCTGGTTCTCATTAACTTGGCTGAAGCCCTTGATGATATGTTGGAACTGCTTAAACACCGGCTCACATGCCTGCTCTCAGGTGTTCATAAACCCTTTACCTTCCCGGGGGATCCTGGCCAGCAGCATCCTGACGGGCCTGAGCCAAAGCCTTGTGTTCCCTCATTCCATCCGTGACTTTTGTGAAAGGGAGCTGAGTGGTTTAATGTGATGTTTTGTTAATCTCTGCTCATTTTGCTGAAGTGTATGGGGCAGGAATGACTGTACTTGGGGTCTGGTTCTGCCTCAAACAGTGCGTGCATGGTCTCTTGCCTCCTTGGCCAGGGATTTACCTTGACTGGGGTTCATTGCACGTGAATCTGTAAGGAAAAACTTTGGCTGAGGCTGAAGAGTCTTTCCAGCCCGATGGGAGTGTATTAAATATTACTAGAACAAGCCAAATATAATCTCTATACCTACTGTTAAACCTTGAAGGCATGGTAGAAAAAAGACATTCCATAGGCATATACAGTTACATGTTTACTTTAAGACATGCCTTTAATCTATGATGTTCAAGTACATTAAAAGCATGAACTGCTGGTTCTCAGGAATGACCTTCTTTAGGGAGGAAGGCAAGGAACCTGGTAATTCTTTTTCTTTAGGTCCATGAAAGGGATAGCAGAGCTCTAAGACTGCAAGCACCCACATTTTGGGGTGTTAAGGCCTGGAAGACACTTGTGAGATACAAGATCCTTCTCTTCCTTTAGCACATGGGGAGAGGTCTTGTGCTATAAACATAAAGCCGTAAGTCCTCTCACCATCCCCAGAAGCTGTGATACCATAAGGAAGATGGATTTGCAAAGTCTTCTTGACCCCTTATCCACTTTGGTCAGACTTCTCTTCAGAAGTCTTCAGAAGAGCCTCTCATCAGTTTTCCATTTGGGAAGTAGAAAAAGATGTAGTCTTTTAAACTCATTATCCTGATACTTCCTGGGACTCAGCATCCAGTATCATTATCCTGATACTTCTTGTGACTCAGCATTCATAAGTGCCGTCAGTTCAACCATGCTCATATCCTTGACATCTTGTTCCTTTCCCTTAATGCTAAGCCTCTATTCAGAGTCCTTTTCTCTGCATACTGCCCAGAGCTTTCTTCTCCATTTTCCTTATTCTGCTGTCCCCTTTCCCAGCATGTTCCATTTTGCCCTCTTGGGCACTTGGACCTTTATTCTTCTCAGTGAATGTCCCTTTCGCCATCTGCTCAGCAGAAACCTGTCATAGATCCGCCCTTAGCGTTTATTTGCTATAAAGTCTGCAATTCTGAAAAAAAGAAATGCTGACCTGAAAGCTCTTTGTATCTTGTGACAAAGATAGACCTGAATTGATGTGAAGCTATTTGTCCTACTTGCTGTTAATATTCATACACTTGTCTGAAGAAATATCAGGGTATTTGGTTATGAAGTGTTATGTATTAACTCTATATGTTCCATTACCAAGTTTATAAAATCTGGAAAATTCTGAATACAGAAACACATCTAGCCCCAATGGTTTTGGATAAGGGATTGTAGACCTGTACTTTTTTTTTTTTTCTTTCTTTTAATGTTTATTTTTGAGAGAGACAGATAGAACGTGAGCAGCGGTGAAACAGAGAGAGGGAGACACAGAATCCGAAGCAGGCTCCAGGCTCCAAGCTGTCAGCACAGAGCCCCACTCGGGGCTCGAACTCATGAACCGCGAGATCATGACCTGAGCCAAAGTCGGGTGCTCAACCAACTGAACCACCCTGGCACCCCATGTAGACCTGTACTTCTAAACCATTGCTTTTACCTTTTGGTAAAGTCCTTTCCTCCATTTAGGATTGTGCTTTCTGGTTATGCCCCCATGTTCCTCTGTCCATATTGACATCATCTGCTTATCTTCTGGTCATTTCCCTCTGTGAGGCAGGTTACACATCTGCATGTTTTCTTTTCCCCTCATCTCTCCACTAAATTCACTCTGACTAAGCCCACTATTTGCCGACTCCAGGGGACCTTTTTCATTCTTCATTTTGCTTGCTCTCTCTGTCACTAGTAATTGTTCCTTTCTCCTTTCTTGATACCATCTCCTTTCTTTTCTTCTTTAGCACCATCCTTCTTGGTCCTCCTCTCCTTCTCCAACTAGTATCGCTTATTAGTGGCTTCCTGGCACATTACCCTCTGCCACATATCCTCTCAGAGGTCTTTGCAGGCAAGTATGCTGGGTCAGTCCAGGTGATTCCATAGGTTTCTCCTTCCCATAAACTCTGCCTTCTTAGTTGGTGTGCATTAATTCATCAAGAAAAGGATGACTGTTCTCCTAGGCTTCTGTCCCTGGTCATTATCCCTCCTCATTTTTTAGTTCCCCAAAAACGATTTCATGCACCCTTGTAACTTTACCTTAAGACTTAAACCTCCCCCTGAACTTTAGAGCAGGGAATACAACTTCCTACTGGATATTGCCTTCTCTACTGGATCCCCACACTTAACATGTCCACAGAAAACCTCCCTTATCTTTTTTTTAAAGTTTGTTTATTTGAGAGAGAGAGTATGAGTGGGAGGAGGGGCAGAGAGACAGGAGACAGAATCCCAGGCAGGCTCCACTCTATCAGCCCAATCTCATGAACCTTGAGATCATGACCTGAGCCAAAATCAAGAGTCAGATGCTTAACTGAGCCACCCAGGTGTCCCACCTCCCTTATCTTTATGAATGCTTCTACTACTCAGAAATGAGGAACTTGGGTCATTCTCATGGATCATCTTCCACGTCCTTTTGACATGATCTTTGATTGCATCTTTTGTCTTTTGGAATGATAAGATAGTCTAGGCTCATCTTTCCTGATTCCTGCCCCAGACCTGGGGTCATCCATTTCTGCAAAGATTCTTGGGGCCTGCTAGTGGAAAATGGCATTTAGAACCCAATCTGGGTGCAGAGATGCTGATTTCTGAGGTTAGTCCTAGTTTCTAGGCTTTTTCAGTAGACAAAGCTATGAGAAGATACTGTTTTTTTTTTTAAATTTAATTCCAGTACTGTTAACATATAGTGTTGTATTAATTTCATGATACAATGTAGTGATTCAACAATTCTGTAAATTTTCAGTGCTCATGATAAGAGTACTCTTAATCTCCTTCACCTGTTTAATCCACCTTCCCTTTTGTAACCATCAGTTTGTTCTCTGTAGTTGACAGTCTGTTTTGTGGTTCGTTGCTTTTTTTTGTTTTTCTTACTTTCCATGTGAGTGAAATTATATAGTATTGGTTTTTCTCTCACTTACTTCACTTGTGATCATACCCTCTAGATCTATCCATGTTGTTGCAAATGGCAAGACTTCATTCTTTTTAATGGCTGAGTGATATTCCATTGTCTATATATACACATCTTCTGTGTTCATTCCTCTATTGATGGACAGATGGGTTGCTTACATAATTTGGCTATTGTAAGCCATTCTTCAATAAACACAAGAGTGTTTATATCTTTTAGAACTGATGTTTTCATATTCTTTGGGTAAATACCCAGTAGAATTACTGGATCATATGGTAATTCTATAATTTTTTACAGAACCTCCATACTGTTTTCCACAGTGGCTGTACCAGTTTGAATTTCTAAAAATACTGCACAAGCATTCCTTTTTCTCCACGCCCTTGCCAACATTTATTGTTTCTTGGGTTTTTGTTTAGCCTTTATGACAGATATAAGGGGATATCTTATTGTGGTTTTGATTTATATTTTCCTGATGATGAGTAATGTTGAGCATTTTTTTTCATGTTTATGTTGGCCACCTATGTGTCGTCTTTGGAGAAATGTCTGTTCATGTCTTCTGCCCATTTTTTAATTGGATGATTGTTGTTGTTGTTGTTATTAGTAGCTCTGGAGTTGTATAAGTACTTTATGAATTTTGGATCCTAACCCTTTATCAGATATGTCATTTGCAAATATCTTGTCCCATTTAGTAAGTTGTGTTTTGGTTTTGTTGATTGTCTTTTGCTGTGCAAAAACCTTTTCTTTTGATCTAGTCCCAATCATTTATTTCCACTTTTGTTTCCCTTGCCTCAGAAGACAAATCTAGAAAAATATTGCTATGACTGATGTTAGAAAAACTATTGTTTTCTAGGAATTTTGTGGTTCTAGGTGTCACATTTAGCTCTTTAATCCATTTTGAGTTTATTTTTGTATATAGGATAAGAAAGTGATCCAGTTTCATCCTTTTACATGTGGCTGTCCAGTTTTCCCAGCACCATTTGTTAAAGAGACTGTCTTTTTCCCATTGCATATTCTTACCTCCTTTGTCAAAGATTAACTGGCCATAAAATTGGGTGTGTGGTTTTTTTTTTCTGGGCTTTCTATTTTGTCCCATTGATTTATGTGTCTATGTTTGTGCCAGTACCATACCGATGTGATTACTGCAGCTTTGTAGTATATCTTGAAATCTGGGATTGTGATACCTTTAGGACTGTTTGTTCTACTTCTGTGAAAAATGCTGTTGGTGTTTTGATAGTGATTGCATTAAATCTATAGATTTACTTGGGTAGTATAGACATTTTAACAATATTCTCCCAATCCATGAGCATGGAATATCTTTCCATTTTATTTGTGTCATCTTCAATTTTCTTCATCAGTGTTTTCAGAGTACAGGTTTTTCACTTGGTTAAGTTTATTTCTAGATATTTTATTATTTTTGGTGTAATTGTAAATGGGATTATATCCTTAATTTCTCTTTCTGCTACTTTATTGTGTAGAAATGCAATGGATTTCTGTGTTTTCATTTTGTATCCTATGACCTTATTGAATTTATTTATCAGTTCTAGTAGGTTTTTGGTGGAGTTTTTAGGATTTTCTATATGTGGTACCAGATCATCTGCAAATAGTGAAAGTTTTACTTCTTTCTGAACAATTTGGATGCCTTTTATTTCTTGTTTGATTGCGGTGGCTAGGATTTCCAGTATCATGTTGAATAACAGTGGTGAGAGTAGACAGCCTTGTTTTGTTCCTGATTTTAGGGGAAAAGCTCTCAGTTTTTCCCCATTGAGTATGATGTTAGCTGTGGGTTTTTCACATATGGCCTTTATTATGTGGACATATAAAGGCCTCTGGCACCACTTTGGATAGGCTCCAACCAAGGGCTTATTGTAGGGGTAGGTCTGCAGGAGAAAGCAGGTGTGGGGTACATGATACTTGCAAGCTCCCCCTTGGTCTGATAAGGGTAGGGGACCTGTAGCTGCCTGGGGAAACTCCTACTAAGGCTGGTGGGGTTTGATGGGGTGGATCCACAGAAGCACTTGGTGGTGGGGTGTGCTGTTAGCAAGTTAGGTGGAGGGTGTTCATCTTGTACTGGTTCCCACAAGTGTCTGTGTATTTAGGCTGGAGGGAGGGGGAGAGAAATGGTGCCTGTGAGCTCTTTTGTTCTTGAAGTCTCCCAAAGATCCCTGCCCTTCCAGCACATGCTCAGAGATTAGTAATAAATCTCCTTCCCATATAACTCAGGTGTTTTTCAAACTTTTGTGCTGTATCTCAATGGAGGTGTTAGCTGTGCTGTCTTTTTAAGGTGGGGACTTCACTTTCCCAGCAATCCCATATCCAAGCCCACTTATTTTTAAAGTTCCAGGTATTAAGCCACACTGATTGTTAGGCCTGTCTGTTTTTCAAAGTCAAATGTTATGGGGATTCATCTTACCCATTTGGGTCCCCTGTTCCCCGGAGTGCCTGGTGTGGGTGTATGGTCCTCTTCCTTCTCTGTGTCTGAAGTGTCCCTCCCTCCCACAGACAGTCCTGAGGGTCTATTTAGCTCCTTATAGTGTCTCAGTCCTGTATATTCCCTTTGATGTCACCTCCTCTCTACATTATCTGTGGAGAGTCTGTTATGCCAGTCTTCAGGTGTATTTTCTGGGTTATATACACAGATGTGGATGTTATCTAGTTGTACCCATGGGATGAGATAAACTTAGGATTTCCTACTTGATCATATTTCCCAGAAGTTGTCAAGGTGTGTAATATTTTGAAGATAAAATATGTTATGAGTTTGTACTGATACATCCAGTTCAAATTCAGGACTGCCAATTTTTCACTTAACCTCATTAGTCTTACATTGTATCTGCTTCCTCCATGCTGAATATTATGGTTCTCAATTATAACATCATGCTTGCTTAATTGCTTTGTCCCACAATAGACAACTAGAATAAAACAAACGATAACATAAAAGTTATAATTACTTAAGTCAGTTTAAGTTGTTATCATTTGCATTTCTTTTTGTCCTTAGAGCATATCCTATTAGGTATGTATAGTCAAATTTTTCTAACTAAACTAACTTGGAATAATTCCTTTCCATGTGGTTAATGCCACCAACTACATATGTAGTTAAATTCACTTGGTTTTTTTGCCTTTGATTTTCAAGACTTGCTTTAAGAAGTTTTAATTTTGTTTTTCATTTGCATAATATATGTTTACAGTTCAAAAGACATGTCTACAAATAAGAAATACTTAATGAAGTCTAATTTATTTTTTGTTCCCTCCATGCTACTCCAGGACCAAACAAATTCTTACATTAATAAATGAAATTGTTCAATTAGTTTCATTAATAAATAGAACTATTAGGCATTTCCTTTGGCCTAGGGATACCGTGAGAAATTATGGAGACATTAAGGGGATTATGAATCAAAGTTTAAGAGTCTGTGTAGTTTATGGAGTATATTTATATAGGTATGCTATACATTAGTATATGTAGTATGTGGAGTATATTCTTTTTAGAGCTGTCTTGTACCCCTATAGGTGGATACACTGTAGTTAATTCTACCAGCCCCCTGTTGATAAACCTTTGGGTTGTTGTAGATTTTGGCTCAAATAGTGCTGAAATGAATAGCCTGTAGGTGTGTTTTTTTTTGTATCTTCACCAGTCTTTCTGTGGGAGAGATTCTTATAAGTGGGATGGCTGGGTCAAAGGGCAAACACATATGACATTTTACTAGATATTGCCAAATTCCCGTTCTTAGGGGTTATACCATTGTGCATTCCCATATTCAAATTATGAGAGTGTCTGTTCCCTTAAAGTCTTACCAGCCAAGTAGGATGTCAAAGTTTTGGTGTTTTACCAGTAAAACAGGTGAGAAATTGTATGTAACTGTAGTTTTAATTTGCATTTCTCTTATTATAAAAGAGGTTAAGCATATTTTCATATAATTGAGAGTAATTTGAATTTATCTTTCTGTGAACTGTCCATTTGTATCTTGAGTGAAATTTTCTAAACAAAATTTTTCTTCTCCATTTTTAGAGGCTCTTTATATATAAATTACAAATATTTTTCCTAGTTTGTCATTTGTCTTTTTAAAAAACATTAATATATATTTCCAAAAAGCCCTATAGATTGTCATTTGTCTTTTTAGTTGCCTATTATAGTGGTGTATTTTTTCTTTGCTATCCAAATTCTTAAACTTTTATGTTGTTTTTGTTTTTGGTGAAGCTTCTGAATGTTGAACCACATGATTAGGAAAATTTATCTTACTCTCTGAAATCGTGTTTTCTTCTAATGCATTTCTGATATTACCGTACCTCTCTATGTGTGGAAAGTCGGGAAGATAGTCAAAGAAAAATCATGTAAAATTTTGGAGGGCCAACACACACTTTTCTTACCTTGACATGTCAGGACCTAGAATGACTTTCTGTATTTTCCTTTGGACATGTAGTCAGTCATCTTTTGTATTTAGCTTCAAGTTCTAACTCTGAAAAGTGCCCATTTTTACCTGGAAAACTGACTTTAAAATATATTCACTAGAGGAAATTGCTTTTGTCTTACCCAGTGAAAGATAGGGAAGTGAATTGACTGGCAAAGAAAGCATACAAGTAAAGGAGCGGTGAAATTCTACAAGCTGATTTGAGTAGATTTTTTGGTATTAAAAAAAAAATTGTGTGTACACATGTGTGATGATCCATAGCAGTACCTTGTGTCACTTTTTTTTCAAGGTGATATTGATTTATGACCACTCAAATACTGTGCTCCAGAGAAGGAAGAGAAAGTTTTACAGAAGGTTGAGGTTATGTTTCTACTATAATTTTAGAAAACATTAACTTTGACCTAAGTAAGCAAAATATTATTCCAACAAAAAATTCCATTCTTCTCATTTGTAGACTTGTATTATAAGAAAAATTATATTTTCTTGTATTTCAAATTTTGTTAAAAAATGTTAAAAAGTTTGTGGACGTTTGTTTTCTATTTTGTCATATAGGTTATCTACACAGAATCCTTGATTTTACTTCTTGGCATGCAAAGCTTAAAATAAATTTTACCTGGGACCATACAGAAAACGTTTGCCAACTCCTGCATTAAATAAACAGTCACATTTGAGATGGATCTTGAAGGAGGAAGTTCAAAGTGTTATGGGAGAGTACAGCAAGGGGTTTTAACTTGTTCATGGCATAGATTCCAGCACTTTAGGGTGCAGAAGAATCCTTACCCCCTCCCCCCTCCCCCCAACAGTAGTCTTACTCAGCAGCTGTGAAGTCAAAACAAGGCTTTCTGCATTTTAAACAAGAATCCACAGGATTCTGTTGGGAGTTTGACTAACCAGGAGAAACCTGCAGTGGGGTGGAACAAAGGCCTCTCCAGGGAAGTAAAACCCAGCTGAGACTTGGATACTGAAGGGAGCAAAAATGGGTGATTTGGAGAAGAGTTTTCTGAGAAGGGACCTTGAACCAAAGCAGGGAGTGCCTGAGGAAGTGGACAAAGCCTGAGGCTTCTGGTGCAGAGAGAAGTGCAGGGAGCAGGACATAGAACAGATGGGGGAGGGAGACAAATTCCCCTCTAGAAGGACTATAAGCTGTGTTGCAGTTTGGACTTGATCCTAGGGACAATGAGAAACCATTGAATATGTTTTAAAAATCATTTGGTATCTTTATATATTTATGTACACATATGTGTGATTTTATGTGAGTGGCTATGAATATATGCCTTTTCTTTTCTTTTTTTTTTTTTTTTAAGTATAGTCTTTTTTTCTTTTCCTTTTTGGCTTGGTCTTTCTTCTGTCTTCCCAAGTCTCCTCCAGGAGCTTTTTGTTATGGACTGAATTGTGTCCCCCTCAAGTTCAGATGTTAAAGCCCCAATCCCCAGTACCTTGGAATAGGACTGTATTTGGAGACGCGGCCTTTAAAGAGATAATTAAGGTTAAATTATCATAATGGTAGTGCCCTGATCTAGTAGGAATTGTGTCCTTATTGGAAGGGGTGACACACCAGGGATACGCACACAGAAGAAAAGCCGTGTGAGGACACCGTGAGAAGGAGGCCTTCTAGAAGCCAAGGAGAGGCTGCAGGAGAAACAGACCCTGCTGACACCTTGCTCTTGGACTCCTAGCCTCCAGAACTGTGGGAAGATAAGTTTCTGTTATTTAACCGTTATTTAACCACCCCCCCCCCCCCGCCTCAGTCTGTGGTACTTTGTTGTGGCAGTCTGTATCCTGAATCATTTCATCCATAACTTTCTCTTTCCTCACACAATCTTGTACAGATAGTAATGTGCGTATATCTATACCACCTATTTCACTTAAAATGCTGTCAGTGTAAGACCCACAATTACTTTGTTATGTATAGAAACCAATGCTGTCGGTTAAACCATGCCACAGTGCTTTCTTAACCCTTGTAATTTTTATTTTAAACTTACTGAATTAGTTCTTTTAGCTCTCTTTAGACATCACTCTTTTGCACGCATGAGAAGAAAACTGTAAGTGGAATAAATGGGGTAAGATATTCATGGAATTTCATGTTAAAATTTGGCTCTTTGGAATTCCTTCTCATTTCCTAGACATCGTGGTCCGTGCCGTTCCACGCACTGCCATCGTCTGTGCCAAGAGCCTTAGTGATGCAGCATGGCCTGCAGCAGTGCAGTTGTTTTGGGGGCTGTTCCTTGAACCCCCAGCACCCACTGCATGTGGGCAGACATGTTTTGATGCCCATGTGAGGGCAAGGAGGATGCTGTAACGACTACCATGTGGCATTTGGTGACTAGAAGGTACAAACTCCTCTCAGAGATGTTACAGTGTGGGGAAAGAAATAGGTATTTCAAAATAAAGGAAATCCAAACATCTACTTTATACACATATACACACAGTTTTGGGTGGTGTGGATTTTTTTTTTTTTTATCGAGATGGCACTATCTTCATGTTTTCCTACATTTTGCTTTTCTCAATACTGTAGAACTCCCTCCAAGTCACCTGGCATAGCTCTTTTTCATTTTTTTTTTAGGTAGCCATATACTGTTTTATTGTGTAGATGTATCACAATGTGTTTAGCTAGTTTCCCATTTATGAACATTCATTTTGTTTATGGAGCTTTTTGCAACTGTAACTGATGCTGCAGTAAGTATACTTGTGCATCTGTCCTTAGGTATTAGTGCTTTTATTTCCCAGGACTAGAATTACTGAGTCAAAGGATACTGTTTATTTTAACATATGTTGTAAGATTGCTTTCCACGAACTTATTTTGGAAAGATTGACATGTAATGGTAATAGGTCTTACCATCCAAGGGAGTGGTTATCTTGTTTGTTTTAATAATATTTCTAGTTTTCTTCATATAGTTCTTACATACTTTTTGTTAAATTTATTTGTGTTTCATAGCTTTTGTTCTTAAATCTTTCCCCCATTTAATTCCTAAGAGCTTGTTCTAGAATAAAGGTATTGATTTTTAAGTCCCTTCTTTCTCAGCCCTTTGAGGCTGTCAGCAAATTACATTCCTCATGGAGGTTTTCTCTTAAAGATGTAAGACCTCCATGACTGCCACAGTCTATTAATTCAGCTTTTTTTCTGTAGAAAACTTTTATGCTTAACTTCTGTCTTTTTTCTACCCCTTTGAGAGTACTTTTGCTTTTCTCCTCTTTCCACCCTCTACCTTCAACTTCTACGTTTTGTTGAGATAGTGTTTCTTAAGTATCTCTTCTATTTCAATGATCCTTATTTATAACAAATTATACAGTATATATTAGACAAAGAGATATGCATTTTCATTAAGATACAAGTTTATACACATGCACACACATCAGGGATCATTGTTTAATAATTTAAAAAATTTTTAAATGTTTATTTATTTTTATTTTTTTTAATTTTTTTTTCAACGTTTTTTATTTATTTTTGGGACAGAGAGAGACAGAGCATGAACAGGGGAGGGGCAGAGAGAGAGGGAGACACAGAATCGGAAACAGGCTCCAGGCTCTGAGCCATCAGCCCAGAGCCCGACGCGGGGCTCGAACCCACGGACCGCTCGATAGTGACCTGGCTGAAGACGGACGCTTAACCGACTGCGCCACCCAGGTGCCCCAATGTTTATTTATTTTAAAAGAGACAGCACAAGCAGAAGAAGGGCAGAGAGAATCCCAAGTAGGCTCTGCACTGGTGAACCGTGAGATCATAATCTGAACTGAAATCAAGATCTGGGTGCTTAACCAACTGAGTCACCCCGATGCCCCAATAGTTTTTGTTTTTATCTTCTCCCATCTTAAAGTCTTTGATTAATTTATTACAGTGTTAATTTTTTTTCTCATATGGGGAACTTGAGTAATATATCTTTTTGGCTCTTTTCGTGTTTTTAGTATTTTTCAACCTTCTGAGAAGGGAATGTATCTTGACTGGGTATGAAATTCTTCATTCCTAGTCCTTCCATTCAGTTGTCTGTAGATCCTTTTCTCTAACTTCTAGCTTCCTAGGTTCTGGGTGAGAAGTTAGATTTTTTTCCTCCTGGTAGCAGGTAGGTTGGTTTTAAATGGTTTTCATGCTTGAGATTTTTACTTTCTTCTTGAAGTTCAAGAATTTTGACCTGCTTATCCATGATTCTTCTTCTCAGTCCAGCCTTGAAACTCCATATATACTCTTCTAATCTGAGGAATTGGATCTTTCTACAGTTTAGGGAAATCTTTTCCTATTCTTTATTGAATGATTGCCTTTTCTCCATCAGTTCCTTTTCCTCTTATAGAAACACATATTAACTTCGTATTAACTCTGGCTGATGTTTCCAGTTTCTCTTTTTTTTATTGGATACTTTAATTACTTTACATTTTTGTTCAGTATTTCTAAGTGTTTGTTGCATTTAGTTTCAGAGCACTGATTAGAGTCTTAATGCTCATCTTTTCCTTTAATTCAACTAATAAAATTTTCCGATGAGGGATCTTATACTTATGTTAGTAAAGTCTCTTTAAACTTCTTTAATTTTATTTTCCATTCAAGTTTTCATCTGTTTTCTCCAGCAGTTCTATTTCACTGAGAATTCATTTTGATTACCTGATCTTTCTCTCTGGTTGCTAGGGCCTCTCAGATGGGTTTTAAGTTTTCTCTATCCGCTCTTTAGGACTCAGGTCTGGTTGTTGAAGTGTCCTGAATGGTGGGAATCCTATAGGAGGTGAAAAGCCAATGAATTTATGGTCCTATAAGTTGTAGTATAAAGGCAGATGTCAGCATTCTGATGAGAGACCTGAAAGAAATTCCTGTGGTCTCCCTTTACTCACTCAGCTCAGGAGAAGGGAAGGTTTATATACCTTTTTTCCTTATCTTGACCTTGGAAGGGTCTGGAAGACTTAGCACAAGCACATGAAGTCACCTTTGAGGAAATCCCGGATGTATTTGGACTCCACAAATCCCTGACTGAAAAGCTCTTCCTCTATACCCATAGGTTCAAGCCACCAACCCTGTTCTGCTGTGGACTGTCCAATCAAATAGGAAGGGAATCCTACAGCAGCTCTGTCTGAAGGGACTTTTTGGGGTTCAAGCTCTCACTAGTCTCAGCACCTGCCTGCTGCTGGAGAAGCAAGTAGTTCTGGGAATGCTGAGATGGACATTTTACTCAGGTTACCATGTTTCCAGAGCCCTCAATATCTTTCTCTTATTAGACTATTTTAAGCATAGGAGTGACATGGCCAGATTTATACTTGAACAAGATCGTAACACTGGAGGCAGGGAGTCTAGTTAAGAGGTTTTTGCAGGGCCCCAGGAGATAAATGAAGGTGATTTGGACTATGGCGATGGTAGAGCAGATGAAAAGAAGTGGACGGACTTGAGACTTATTGAGAAGTCTTATTTGAGACTATAGAACAGATTGAGGAATTGGAGATGGTGGTTAAGGAAGAGGCTGGAGTCAATAGCTAACATGCTAACTTAATGAAGTAGGATTCAGAAGACAAATTCAATCTTAGATGTGCAGAGGAGACTCTTCATGAACCTAGGCAAGAGAAGTATAAAGGTTTAGGCAAAGAAGTTTATGCTCATTCTTACAGGAACTGAATAAAAAATGTGTCAGAAGAAATAACATTCATTCATTTTCAAGATGTTTAAATTTTTTTTTAATGTTTATTTATTTTTGAGACACAGACAGAGCATGAATGGGGGAGGGTCAGAGAGAGAGGGAGACACAGAATCTGAAAGAGGCTCCAGGCTCTGAGCTGTCAGCACAGAGCCTGACGCGGGGCTCGAACTCATGGACCGCGAGATCATGACCTGAGCCGAAGTCGGATGCTTAACCGACTGAGCCACCCAGGCACCCCTCAAGATGTTTATATAGCATCTAAATGTTCTAGTCACTGTGCTATGGGCTGAAGATATATTGATGAGTAAGGCATTGCACCTGCCAACAGGAGGCAATTATGTTTGTCATACAGATGATCTGAGATTGATTACCCTATCAAAATTACTTGTCTGTGTAATGAGAAAGAGGAAGGGCTCAAAACCTTTTATAATAGGATAGTACACTGGAATGGGGAGAGGGAGCCTCTCAGATACTACTTTTGGTTTCCCCTTTTTTTAGCGAGAGCAACTCCAGCTGCTTCACAGTATAGGAGGAGGTATCACTATAGAATCTCTAAGTGTCCATTCTGACAGAAAGGTAAATGACCTTGAAATCCTCGAGAAGGGCTGGGGTAAGGCACGTGGGTGTCATTTGAGGGGAGGTGACTGGGTCAGATCCACTAGATGATCCATGCCAGAGCCACTCCTAGGATTTTAAACTGAGAGTTACAGAATATATGACCCAGGTCTAGCAGAGTGAGAACCTGGGGTCTGAGTGTGACAAGGATGGTTGTCTTTCCTCATTTTCTGGTGAGCGAGGGATTTGCTCCAGCCCCTGTTGTGGCTGCAGTGACAGAAGGTCTAGCCTTGCCCACTGCTCTTCATACATGTCCTTCAAGAGGAGTGCCACAGCATGGGCAGGACTCCTCCCAGCGTTGAGTGGAGCCATACCTCCTGCCCCAGAGACTCAGCTGCCCTGGTACTCCTGAGGTACATTTTACCTGGTGAGGGATGCCCAACACAGCTAAATCCATGTGAGTTGTGATGAAGGAATCTAATGATAGTTAACTCGAGATTCCCAGGCCTGTTTGGATGAAAATCTCCTTCACTGAGGATGTGGGAAATGAAAGGGCTTTAACCCACAGAATCAGAGCCAGCTTGACTGGGAGCCCACACTCAGATTGTATATGGATGACCTAGTCGGACACCCACAGCCATTTCTTGATTTGAGAATTGTATGCAGTTTTTAACATCTGGACACAACTTGCCAAAGCTAGCTTTACCTAGTCACAAGTAACCCGAGGCCTAGTCAGTGCCTTAAGACAGGACTGAGTCACTTGGAGTACTGGCTGGGAGACCCCTTGTACGTGGTAGGGGTCTGAGGGCCATGGACTCAATTATGGATCATTGGGTTTTACTGGCACATCTGAGACTTGAACATGTATACTCAGCATAGAAAATGTATAGAGTAGCCCTCTGGTGCCTCTTGGCAGTGAAGGCACAGATTTCTGTATTCTGCGGTCCTTCCAGGCAACTGTTAATTTGAATTAGAAAAGAAAGATCATGGTCATTGCATTTGGAAACCTCACCCTGTCACAATATTGGAGAGCACTTTTAGTCATCAGAGGAAATATTCCTGAGAATCCACCTACTGGCTCTGGGAAGATGTAGCAATTTTCTGTCTGTGAGTTGTGATTTTTAATGAACAAATAAGCCAGCATGAAAGTCTTAAAACCAGCTGTGGATGGGAAGAGGGATAGTGGAGAATTTACCAGCAACATGGGAACTTACTCTTCTGCCAACATTCAGTATTTATTTTTCTGTTCTTTAATTCCCATTTCTTCCCTCTCCTCCACCATGTCCCTCTGGTGAACTGTAGGGACAAAAGCTGAAGACAGGGCCTCAAAAGATGTAAGAAGGCAGTAACCAGGAAAGTGGGAAAAGGTGGCCCAGGGGAGAAGAGAGATGCATCTCTCTGAGGGGTAAGGGAATGTCCCAGGGGCAGCTATGGCAGAGGCCCTCACCATCTGAGAACTCCCCACTTCCCCTCCCCTCCCACCTGGGACTTTTTTACACTTCCAAGACAGGAATTTTGGTATAGCTATGCTGCTATTGGGGATTTGGGGACATTCCAAATTTTAAAAGGTAACTTATAGAAATACATTTTTGTTCTGTAAATATTGATAAGTTGGTAAATATCTTTGTATTCTGATTAATTGCTCACAGATTTAGTGTGCAAGGTATTACTTTTTCTTTATGGTCCATATCCCATAGCGCGGATCCTAAACTGGAGTCCTGGAGACAGGGTACATACTTAGCCTACTTTGTCTTGCATCTGTGTGGCATCTCTTTCATATTTATGAGGTATTTTTCTTCTGTCCTCCACAGGTGGGTAGGACTGATTGGGCTTGGCTCCCTCCATGGTCTGGCTAAGTCCTCTCTCTCTATCTGTGTCTGTGCTTCAGCTGGTAGGATAGGCATATCTGCTTTATAGACAAAGTTATTTTAGGTCTGTGAGAAAGGAAGGAGGCGGCCCTTTTTGGTGTTCAAGTATAGATTCCAGCTCAGCTTGGCAGAGAACCCGGCGCTAAGAATCGTGGGCTTGCCCTGCTACTATTAAAGAGCTGTTCCATTTCTCTCCATGACTTTGGTCCTTCCGTGTTTGTTCCCTGGATGTCCAGAACTCCAAACATCGTCTGTGATTCTTTTCCTTTTTCTTTCTTCCTTTCTGTCTCTCAGCCTCTCCCTTATTTCTTGTTGTGTTCTTTCATCTTTCTATAAATTATGTGCCAGTAGCTATTCTAAAATTCTATATTAACTCATTTTATTCTCACAGTAGCCTCATAAGGTAGAGACTTATGTTGTCACCCATTATACAGGTGAGGAAACTGAGGCACATAGATGATCAACACAGAGCAGAGCTTTTGAAGTCAGTCAGTTTAACACCAGAGTCTACACACATAACACCTCTTCCATATTCTGTAGCAACTCCAGGTGTGGTGGCCCAGGTTGAGAAGAGATTTATCATAGATCAGTATTGATGCTTGTGTTGAGATGTAGCCAAGATCAGCCACCACCAACATGCTTCAAGAGTGCTAGGGAGAGGATTGCCCTTCCAAAACACCACGAGAACTAGAAGAGCAAACTCCTATACCCTCTCCTAAGACTTGAAACTTGTGGACCAAATCCAGGAGATTTATTTTCATGGGTGGAACATTAACACCAAAACATGAGAAAACAATAAATAGTCCTAGATCAGTTTCCTCAGATGTGTTCTAAGGAACCCTAGTTCTGCAAGCTATTAGTGGATATACAAAGAGTTTCATGGTCAAGTACATTTGGGAAATTATGCTTTAAATAGATATAAATAAGTTTCTTTATTGGAGGACTTTTCAGAGTCTCTGACATGCTAATAATGTAGTGAATCTCCAAGAGGGAGATAGAAGATGCAGTTTTTCCTTAAACTGATTTCCCTAAATCATCCATCTCCTTCCTGCCCCAGTATGCACCTTTATTTGCTCAGTTCATCTCCCAGGAAGAAAGCAACTCTAGATTTAGAGTAGAATGCTAAAGAGGCTGTCAAATTCCCCAAGAGAAGGAACATTTTCCTTTTCTGTTGTATAAATATGCCTACCCCTTACCCTAAGGGATGATAGTATTAACAACATCTTCAGTCAGTGTGTCAGGGCTAACATGGCAAACATCCTGAAGTGTGTTCATCAAGTTGAGAAACCACCTGTTTTCTCCTCCCTTTGCAAGGTGCTCTTAACTATTCATGGTGAAGCTCTTTTATTTTTTGTAGTTCCTTTCACACAGTTTTTTCAACATTACCTCACTTTAACCTATTAAGTAATTTATTTTTAGCCTCAAATCCAATTAATTCAAAGGTGTTAGGGGAATCGGATCCAAATATTTGTCTATTTAACCCTTTCTCAGAGGAAATACTGAGATTTCCCTATTCTGTACCACATAACTGCTGCTCTGTAACCATGGCTAATTAAGGAGGAAGGGACATAAAATTTATGTGACAGGGTTGTGGTACCACAGAGGTCACAAGATATTTTAGGGAAGACTAAAAGTTGGAGAGGTAAAGATAACAATAAAAAATGTGTTTCTAATTTAATATGTTCACAATAGTTTACACATGAGGCTGCCACTAGAACATGTTGGAAACAGAATAAGTAAAATGAAAGCTTGAAAAACAATCTCATTTTGTGGATTGAAACATTTTAGGGGAAATATTTGCTTTAAATTAATTCCAAGGCCCCACAACGAAATATGGATCTTTTCTCCATTTCTCTGTGGTGGGGGCTATAAGGAGGAGGAGAAAACAGATATCAAAAGAGCTTTGAAGTGTTTAGATTCAAACCAACCCTCTGTGGCAAGGCTGGGGGGAGAGGGGTGTGAAAAAGTTCGCCATTTGGCAAATTCTCAAAATAGTTTTTCTTTCATCTTTTTTCCTCCCAGTTTTCTCCCTTAGGTTCTTAATTCTAAGATGGGAATGATAAAGGGGCCCAGCAGTGCTTGCTCTTGGAACCACATTCTAAAAAGGGAGTGCTCAGAATCTTTTAAGGAAACCTGATAAATCAGATAAATTGTAGTGACTCAGGCGTGAGGAGAGGGTTGGGGGAGTCATCTCATGCCTGCCACCAGACACCAGAGCAGGTACTACTTCTGCATTAAGGGCAAAGATGAAAACACTTTGGCAGGAAGATTGGTTATAAAGGGTTTGCCCTGGCACCAGGAAAACATTCCTTCCTTTTCCTTCCTTTCTTTCATCCTTCTGTCCTTTTTCTTTCTCACTTTCTTCATCTTTTTCCTGGGACAAGAAAAGCAATCTACAATTCTTCATCCAAAACCCCGAGGAAAGGCCCATTTCTGAATTCAGAATATTGCAGATTTTACAAAGACAATTTAATGTATATACTGTATAATATGCATACCCTTTGCAAGATCTGAGGAAGCACTCTGATTACTTGCAGTTTAATGCATACACATTATCACTCAATAGGATAAATATAGACTATGAATAGCTTTGAGTTAGCCTAGGTCAGATGTTGCACTTAAAACTTTGACTTTCTGAGCTTTTGGATTTTGGCATCTTGGATAAGGGCATGTGAACTTTTAAAATTCAACTTTGTTGATGTGTAATGTACATACAAGTAGAATACATCCATTTTACACCACAGTTTGATGAGTTTTGACAAATGTGCTCGCTCACAATCAAGGTATAGAGCCTTTCTTTCATCCCCAAGATTTTCCTCACGCCCTCCTATTCCAGGTCCCAGGTAACTGACCCACTTTCTATCATCATAGACTAGATTAATCTCTCCTAGAATTTTTTTATGAATGAAATCATACAGTATTGTTTTTATGTCTGGCTTTTTTTGGGTCACTTTAATGTTTTGGTGATTCATCCATTCATCCATTTTGGGTGTATGTGTCAATAGTTCCTTTTTGTTGCCGAATGGTATTTCATTGTATTGATGGACCACAACCTGCTTATCTGCTTAGCCTTTGATGGACATTTGCATTAGAAACCATGCAAAGCTGTGGTTATTATGAATAAAAGCTCTAAAAACATTTGTACACAAATACAAAAAAATTCTTTGGATAAATACTTAAGGGTAGTATTGCTAGATCAGATAAGTGTATGCTTTACTTTAGAAGAAGCTCCAAATTGTGTTCCAGTGGCTCCATCCTTTTGCATTCCTGACAGCAGTGAATGAGAGTTTCAGCTGCTCCACATTCTTGGTAATGTCCCTCTTCTAGAATTTTAGCTGTTCTGGTGGTATAACGGTGCCTTATTGTTTGCATTTCCCTTTAGTTTGCATTTCCCTAATGCAAACTTTAGTTTGCATTTCCCTAATGACTACGGATGCCGAACTTTCTTCTATGTGCTTGTTCCATCTTCATATTTTGTTTTGTAAAGTATTCAAATTTATTTTGCCCATTTTTTATTGGGTTTTCTTTATTACTTAGTTGAAAGAATTTTATTTTTTAAAATGTATTCTGGGGGGTGCCTGGGTGGCTCAGTCACTTAAGCATCTAACTCTTGGTTTTGGCTCAAGTCATGACCTCATGGTTTGTGGGTTGGAGCCTGTGATGGGCTCTGTGCTGCTTGGGATTCTCTCCCTCCCTCTCTCTCTCTCTCTCTCTCTCTCTCTCTCTCTCTGCCCCTCCTCTGATCTTTCTCTCTCTCTCTCTCAAATAAATAAACTTAAAAAATAAAAAATGTATTCTGGATACAAGCCCTTTATCAGATACATGTATTGCAAATGTTTTCTTTCAGCCTGTGGGTTGCCTTTTCACTTTCTGAATGGGTATCATACAAAGAATGTAAGTTAAATTTAGGTGGAGTTCAAATGTCTTTTAAAGCTCATGCTTTTTGTATTAAGTGAAGGGATCTTTGCTTACCACCTGTCATGTTATTGTTGAACGTTGTCTGTTTATAAACAAGAAATGGTCAAATTGAAGCAAAAGCACTAAAAATGATCTTAGGACATGCATGGCTGCTATATGCCTGGCTGTGTGCTAAGGTCTTTCTCAGGTGTCATTCACCTTCATGGCAATCCTTTGGAATATTAAAGGGTATATGTTGGAGGCTCAAGAGAAGTTAAATGGGTCAAAGTTACACAGCTGCTTTGTAGAAGAGATAGGATTTGAAATTAAGTCTCGTGAATAACGACAGTAGCTTCCACTTATTGAGTGCTTAACCCATGCCATTCACTCTGCACTAAGCGCTTTATGTGGAGTAAATGGAACTAGTCATCATACCAACCTATAAATAAGCAATAACATTTGATGGATGAGGAAGCTGAGATTCAGAGAAAGTAACCTAAACAATAGCACACATATCTTAAGCTGGATTTTCTCTGCTTTATTCTAGTCCCTTTTAGGATTCATATTTTATGAAAAATGTGTCGAGTTTCATATGTTGGATGTGTAAGTGGTGATGCTTCTGGGAAGCTTGGCTCTTCACTGGCCTTGCTAGACAATAGTAGCTTCTGTAGAAGATGATTTAGGAAAGGACTGTGATCATCCTTTTTATTTCATTCCTCCAGTTCTGTATGACTATTTGCAAAGCGGTAGGTTTGGAACTTAATGCCAGGGAGTCCACCTAGATACTCACAATGTTTTTGCACCCATCTAATCAAGTTTTCATGAAAATGTGACATCTTTGTTTTGCTTCTTTGCATTCATATTGTATCCTTAATCCAATGGTTTGACTTCTGATTCTCTAAGGGGTGCTTTTGGTTTGAAAGGATAATTCTTACATTGTCTATAGAAGTTTGCATTTTACAGTAAACTTTAAAAGAAGCTGCAAATATGGCCTAATGTAAACCTCACTTCACATTTTCTGCTTGTGTCATTTCTCTTTATAGTGACGTCTCTTATTCTTTTTCTGTCTTATTGTAAAGCCAGGTGGTAACTTTTTCTTAGCACACCATCACCTCCAAAGTCACCATAGAAGTCTCCTTTGAGCTTATTCATTCTCATCCTTTCTCTTTCTCACACAGAGACACAACACACAGAATGATACACACACCTAGGGTAAGTAAAATTGTACAAAGGAGTCTGTTGTCCTATGATGTTAGAACTCCAAGAGAACATTCTAGAAGTTACTTTTCTTCCTCATCTGAACATACAAAAACTCTAGGCTGTCCTAGGAGAACAGGTGGTTACTCAATTGAAAGTTGGGTCACCTTTAGGAAAAGTCCAAAATTTTTCACGGGTACAGGTGGGCCAGAATATTTGCAATCCAAACTCTTCAGGTCATAAGGTCACCAAATCTCTCTCCTAAGTAAATGATTTGGAATGCTTGAACTCTGTTGGCCTTTAAAATTGGTCTTCTTTTACTTCATTCTGAAGAAGAACTCTCAACATTCTGTGTAAGAGAGGCTGTCTCCATAAGGCCTGCACTCTTGTTAGACTGAGAAGACCATGTCTAAGTAATGGGGTGGGATGATGAGGGACTGTGGGCCTGGGCATTCCTTAGTTTAAGAACTAAGGCAGCAGCCTTCAAACTTGTGTGTATACCTACGGGTATATGTTGACTTTCCAAAGGGTATATGTGTGCACACGGTTTTAAGGAGGTCAATTTTCAATCCTTACAATGCTTTTTTTTTTTTTAAAGTCCCTGAGATTTATCTCTCAGTAGAATTTATCTCTCAGATTTGTCTCTCAGTAGAATCTTATTGTGGTGGATTGTACCAGGGTATAAGACTCTTTGTGGCCAAAGCAATAATTAGAAAATTTTATTTTGGAGGAGACTCCTTTAAAGATTAATCAAATTGTCTCAGTTTGGTGGGGCTTTTTGTCTTGCTGTTTTATACATATTTCTGTTTAGGGTAGAGCTGGATCTGTATTGGGGTGTTCTGAATTCAGAACACTCAAAATGCTGTAGATTAGTAATTCTGAATCTTCTAAAGGTATATTTAATCTTTTAAATGGGATGTTTTCTGGGACTGTTAAATTTTTCAAGATATGTTTGCTAACACCCACAGATAAGTTATGCATGACTTCTTTTGGATTTGGCACGTTATTGCATAATGTAATAAAAGCCTATTTTATCACATAGTATAAGGAACTATTTACTCTGATATCAAACATTCAATCTTTATCATATTTCAGCTTATAACATATTTAAGATTTTCTACTTATTATTACAAATACATTTTCAAATGTATGATGAAAGTTTTAGATTTCAATAACACCCCATGTGAAGGGATGCTTAGTTTTTTGAAGTTATTTTATGAGATGTGAGCAAGAAAACCTAAAGACTGCTGACATGAGAGACTAAGCTAGAATGACTAGCACTGCCTGACCTCAGCAAAGGATTCTTGGTGGAAGTGACTCACCTGACCATCTGCCATGTGTTTATATATGGACAGGAGACTCATCTCACGATCTACCATGTACTTGTATAAGGACACGTCCAAATCCAACAAGGGCAGGCCTGCTGCTTGTAGTGAGTGGCGTATGTGGACAGATGAATGAGAAACAAAGGAAAGCTTAACTGTTATTTTGTTTTTGTCTATTCCATGGAGTGGAATGATCTTTGGGTAGAAAAAATATTAAGAGGAAACTGAAGTCCAAGTGGAGGAAGGCAAGGCTTGTATGTTCTAAATTAGTTCAGGAATTTTCAGCCAGTGTGTCTCAGAATCCATCAAAAACGAGGGAGTGATATTGCTGAGCAAATTGCTGTTAGGGCTATTTAAGGAATGGATATAAGTGAGCCGAATTCTGATTTTTAAATATTGGATTTTTAGCCCGAGGAAATGGAAGAATGGAGTTTTCATTTCTTGAAGAATGTGTTTTCATGTTTTGAGTTGGGAAGGCTGCAGGAAGAACTAGTTTATGGTGATAGCGGTAGTAGGACAGTTATCAGTAACTCTGTATTTGACACATTAAATTTGGAAATCTTATTAGACATTCAAATGGAAATGTCAAGTGGACAGATATTCAGACCCAGTGTTCAGGGGGAGAGTTGGGCTGCAGGCAATAGCATGCTGATGCTACCTAAGCCATGAGTCTGGAGGAGATCATCTACGAGTAGATGTGGTTAGAAAAGTGATGAGATCCAAGGACTGAGTTATGGGATACTTGAAAATCAGATGTCAAGGAAATGAAGAGGAACTGGGGAAGGAGTAACCAGAAGTGTGAGAGGAAAACCCAAATGGTTATGGTTTCCTGGAAACCAAATGAAGAAAGTGTTCGAAGGAGTGGAAATCAGAGAAAGGCAATAAACAGAGTTACCTTGACTTGAGTAAAACATGCGGGAAAGTCTCTAGTGGAATCCCATCAACAAGGAAAAAAATTATAAACCGGATTTGTAGCTAGCTGCCCAGTTATATTCAAGGATCATGACTAATGGAATATTATTAATTCAGGCAAGGTGTCTTAAATTTTCAAAATCCTTGGTCCTAATTAGTAAACTTGAAGACTCTTGAAGTTCCTGCAGTTTGTAATAGGAAGGCAATATTTTTTCAATATAAAATTATATTATATGTAAAATGCTTTTTCACCCCTACACATTCTCTAGCTTCCCGCCATGTGGATTCTGATATACTCCCTAGGGAGTCCTGCCCTGCTCTTGAGTTGGGGGAAAGTCACAGAAGTCCCAGGACTGTATTCTCAGCCTAGACTTTTCAAATTTTTTAAAAATAATTTTAAATAATGTCTTTGATGGAGGCATGGAGCAAGTAATTACTTTTAAGGATATTTTAAAACTTTAATAGCAAATACATCACATAATGAGATCTGAATTTAAAAAGAACTTGAGTAAGAGTTGGTGATCATTTGGCAATTTTGGAATGCAGGGAAGGTTTCAGAAGGTTGGAATACTGAAAATGTAGTCTTGACTTTAAAAAAATTAAAGAATCGGGGGCACCTGGTTGGCTCAGGTGGTTAAGCATCTGACTTCGGCTCAGGTCACAATCTCATGGTTCGTGGGTTTGAGCCCCACATTGGGCTCTGAGCTGACAGCTCAGAGCCTGGATCCTCCTTCAGATTCTGTGTCTCCCTCTCTCTCTCTGCCCCTTCCCCACTCATGCTCTGTTTCTCTTTCTGTCTCTCTCTCTCTCAAAAATAAACATAAAAAATTTAAAAAAAAACAGACCACAAACAATAGGTCAGTGAGTTTGAAGTCAAATATGGGCAAGAATCTAAAGTGAATAATTAAAAGGATGGTGTGTGACCATTTTGAAAAAGAGGCAACGTGACTCAGCCTGTCATGCTGCCCTCGTTTTAGCCTAGGATATGATTCTTACATTGGCAGAACAGGAAACTAATTTTTGGAGGTTATGCCTTTGATGATAATCTATCATTATATCACTGAAGCATCATCAAAGAGTCTAAAGTAGAGTGATATAGTCACAAAGGCACATGATTTATAGTCAGAGGACCTGGGTTTGGGTCCTAGCTTTGTAGCTTATTTATGGGGTCCAGGAAAAATTGACCTGATCAAGAAATCATAGTTTCTTCATCTGAAAATGGTGAAAACAATGCCTTCATTACAGATTTCTTACAGGTTTAAATGAGATATAAAGGTGCTTTCACCTTTATCTAAAGCATAAAGTGCTAATTAGGTATCAGTTATTGTAGACTGGAAAAGTGTTGCTCAAATGATAGTACAGTAGTTTCCCCTTTTCCACGGTTTTACTTTCCACAGTTTCAGTTCCCTGTGGTCAACTGTGGTCCAGAAGCAGTTGGTCTTCCTCCTGACAAATTGTTAGAAGGTCTGTAGTAGCCTAACACTACGTCGCAGTGCCTACATTATTCATATCACTTCATCTCATCATGTAGGTATTTTATCATCTCACATCATCACAAGAAGGGTAAGTAAGTACAATAAGATATTTTGAGAAAGTGATCACATTCACATAAGTTCTATTAGTGTATTAATACAATTGTTATTTTATTGTTGATCTCTTACTGTGCCTTTCTTATAAATTAAACTTTATCACAGGTACATGTATGTAGGGAAGACAGTATATATATAGGGTTTGGTACTAACTGCAGTGTTTAGGTATCCAGTGGGGGTCTTTGAACATGTACCCCATGGATAAATGGGGAATACTGCAGTTACCAATAGTGCCAATGACATCTTGGTTGAATTAAAGAAAGAATAGCATGTAGAACTAGACAGATGATGGTCAACTTTGCCTCTGGAATTCTGTATTCAGGTGTATATTTTTAGAGGGGCATAGACAAATTAAATTGTAACTAGACCATATTATCAGAATATTGAGAGTAAAAAAAAATACATTGAGAATATCCCATGAAAAATACTTGAAGGGATTGAGAAGACTTGGAGGTGATGATGTTGGAGATGAGAGAACCATCTTCAAATAGGTGAGGAATGTTAGGTGGTAGAAGGATTTAGTTGGTTCTGTTTTGTCTTCAGGGGTAGCAATAGGACAGGATGGATGAAACTAGACTTCTAGTCATAGAACCTTCTGTTAGAGTTATGTCTGGCTTCAGTAGAACTGGAGAAGTCGTCATTAATGGAGGCTTTCTACCATGGCCTAGATGACGATCTGGCAGGGAAGAGAATTCCTGAATCAGGTGGGTGGTCAGGCATAATGACCCCTTAACACCTCTGACATTGTGAGTCCACCATTATGACATAATCTTATTTATCTTTCTGTGTATCCATGTACCATACGATATTTATGGGTATAGTGTGTCATAATCTGTTATAACTGCATTCCCACATTATTTAAGCCTGGATTTCAGAAAGGTCATTTAAATTGAGATGTACCCTTTACTTTTTTTTTTTTTTTCCCATTCTGCCTTGACTCCCTGACACTTGTTCTGACCATTCAGGTGCCTTAGGAAGAAGAGACCCCAGAGAGACCTTGTATTATGTGAAAGGATTTTCCAAGGCCATACTAACTGTATTCAGTCTTTATCCCTAATGAAGGAACAACTTTGATCTGTCAGCTCTGAAAATAAACTGGGCATGACCTTCACTCATCACCAATCATCTCATTTAATGACATTTGTTACCTTTATTCTGATATTAGATCATGGTCTTTCTTTGTTCTGTCATGGCTTTTTTATCCAGAGTCTAGGGTCTTTTATCCAGAGTCTAATTATTTCTATATATCTATATCTGTATCTATATCTATATCTATATCTATATCTATATCTATATCTAGATATAGATATGGAGAGCGTGAAAGTCTGATGTGTTGAATGTCAAGTTCATCTCTTTGTGGCTCAAATTTGAAGACCCTCTCATATTTGCTGATATTTACCCCAGAAATAAGGGGACAAAGTAAAGAGACCAGATTTAAAGTCAAATATACTTTAAAATACTCACTTCATTGCCCTGAAGCCCTCAAGCATTTCTTTTGCTGTGTGGATTATATGTTCTAGCTCTCTTGGCTCTGTTGTGCATTTTCACCTGGAAGGCCCCCAAATGACAGTTATTGCTTCTTAGAGGATGTAACTTCAGAGAAGCTATCACCATGAGTCAGGCTGCACCCAACTTGAAGAAGAACCCTTCTGGGGTTCTGATATGTTGCAGTTGTTTTATGTGGCTGAAACTTTTTCTTTAAATATGTATTTTTTAATGTTTATTTTCGAGAGAGAGAGACAAAGAGAGATAGAGACTGAGAGAGAGAGTGTGTGAGGGGGGGACGGGCAGAGAGAGAGAGAGACAGAATCTGATGCAGGCTCCAGGCTCTGAGCTGTCCGCACAGAGCTGGATGTGGGGCTGAAACCTGTGAACCACGAGATCATGACATAAGCTGAAGTCAGCCACTTAACTGACTGAGCCACCTAGGTGCTCCATGGCTGAATCTCTTATTTGTTGAACGGATATCAGAGCACCACAAGCAGGTTAATACTTTGACAGCATGCAGAAGATAGGCTAATCATTTTCTCATGACATTCCAAAATGAGCTAAATATAATTAGTGGTGTAGCAGTTTATCATGTACTTCAGCACTTTTAAAACACTTTAACTTGATAATTAAATTTTATAATACAAACTGATGATTTAAACATGTTTAAATCACACACAAATAAGAACTAAAATAAATTAATCTTGAAAATAACTGTTAAAATCATTGGTCTATGTAAGAAAATTGTGTCTGCTATAAAACTGGAATTGACTCTTATCTGTTAGTTGTTGCCTTTGAACTCTGAGCTATGTTAGTTGTCCTCTGTCCCATCTCACATCAGAAGGCTAAAATAACCTAGACAGAGAATACATGTAAAATTTCCCTGTCCCCTTTCCCTCAGGCTTCCATGAAGGGATAGCCAAAAGGGAAGGAAGAGAAACACTGTGTTAAATTTATTATAAAAATTTATTTCTCATTGTTTTTTTTTTGCCTCCAATATATAAGTAAGTAGATGATTATTTTCGTGGCTACACTCCTTTATATTGGATTAATTGAATCATTAAATAATACTATAAATCAAACCAAGGTTTCTAATCAATTTTATTCCAATAATATGTAAAATTATAAGGTAATACCTATCAGGTTTTTTGTCAGAATGTCATTGGAAGTAAGTTCCTTTTATTGAATAAACATGAACTCATATGAACTGCTAGAATTATTATTAGTAATATGCTAGAAAGAATGATGGTTAGGGTTGGGGTTAATAACCTGTGGAAGTGACTGGATTTGATACCTTAGTTCTTGAATCTTCCCAGCATGTCACCAGGAATGACAACCATTTTAGACATTTTGACTTGAAATTAGGCTTGAAAACAGCTACTCTCTTGGGATGAGTTAACATTTAATGTTGGGCAAGTAGAAATGACTGCTGATTTTCATTCTTTATATTAATTCCACGGGGAGGGTGAGCTAGTAAAACATTTGTATGAGCTAGTCATTATTTGAAATTTATTTACCAAAGTGGCTTACGTAATAATCATCCCCGTGCTAAATCAGTCAGTCAACAAGTTTTTATTGAGTCCCCATTGGATTAGAGTAATGTACAGTAATGATGTATTCAGTAGTGTACAGATGTATGCAGCAAAGATTAGACATGAGCTCGACCCCCAAGGCCTTACAAGCCATTAGAGGAGACAAACAGACACATATCATCAACTGAAATGTAACCAGATGACTTAACTCCCAGAGTGTGGAGGAGGAATGGCTGGACTGGGATTGTTCTGGTGGGTGATGGGATGGTTAAATGTGGGAAACTTTCATGATGTAGGTGTCTTGGTCTGGATTAGGTAAAACAAAGTTAGCAGCTTTAGATGAGAAAGGCATTTTGGTTTAGTGAACACAGTATAACTCAAAGATTAGAGAATGGAAGTCTGTTTATCTGGAATTATAGCAAGACAGACAAGCACAGAGGTAAGACAAGTAATGGAAAGAGTTACCTGAAACCAAAGTTTGAGCAGGGATGACACTGGAAGGGTAGAAGTCGCATATCCCTGCTCCATTTTAACTTCATTAAGTGCAAGGCCTCTTATGAAGAAAAAAGTAGTTAAGTGAGAGGATTTTGTTTTGGGACAGCTCATATGGAATTCTTCCGGACACTTACTATATCTGGCTAATTTGAGACAGACCCACACCTGATGGAATGGGCATTACCGACTGAAAAATATACATGCCATCTGCAGGTTTCTGAACAAATGTGCTCTGCCCAAGCAAACCCCTGGTTCTTGACTGACCACCATCATTGAGCATCATGTGAGCATCATTGGTGGACTTGCTCTTTCATTATTAGCCCTTTCCCACACTTAAATACTGTTACCATATAGGCCTGGTCAGTTAGATTCTGCTTTTTTTTTGGCATTATACTTCCTCTAAGAATTTTAAGGAAATAGCCAGTTTTAGTTAAGACTTTCTAATTTGTTTGATTATGGAAGAAACATCGATGGTGGCTGCTTTGAACACTTGACCTTCTCAGTACACCTTACAACCAAAGGGGTAGGGTCAGCAACAAATACTAGTTGAAGGGGGTGGCAGGTTTGGTAACTAAGCCAGCCAACTAGTTTGAGCCTCATGTGCTAACAAGAACAAGGTTCAGTAATTCTCAAACCCCTTTTTCTTCATTAGGTACAAAATAGATATCAGTTTGGCCCATGACAGTTCTCATAATACCCTTCCGTTCCTTAATTTTGAATTCAAAGATCCTTCTCTGACTCTAATTATATCTATGATTTATGGGTTACTTAATATTAACAGCTTTCATGGGCTTTACTTTTCTTATCTCATTTAAACTACAAAATATCCCTGTGAGGTAGGTACTATTAGCTCTGTCTTCAGATGAAAAATTTGAGGCTCAAAAGCAAAGTGATGTTTATGTGGTCACAAAGCTGGGCTTCAAACCCAGCTTGGTCTGACTCCAGATCCTATATTTCCATTGTGCCACATGAACTGTCCAGATTCTTTTTTTTTTTAATTATTATTTTTTTACATTTATTTATTTCTGAGAGATAGAGACAGAGCGTGAGTAGGGGAGGAGCAGAGAGAGAGGGAGACACAGAATCTGAAGCAGGCTCCAGGCTACAAGCTGTCAGCACAGAGCCCAACGTGGGGCTCAAACTCAAAGACCGCGAGATCATGACCTGAGCCGAAGTAGGACGCTCAACCGACTGAGCCACCCAAGTGCCCCACTGTCCAGATTCTTATAAATGGTGGCTCTCATCCAACCACCAGCTGATTATTCCAGCCCTGTTCTTACTAATCTAAGTATTAGGATGAGAGAACATCATGATCCCTTTCTGCTTATATTTATTCTAGTCAAATAAGCAGTTATTTATTGATAGTCCATTATACATTGACAGGTGTGCACCATGGGAATACAAATAAAAGGAAATATGATCCTTGCTTTAAGAATTTCCCATTTGGCATTCTAGTCTCCTAGAACACATTCCCTTGGATCCTTAGTTGTCCCCTGTGCTCGGGGCATTCTTTCTTATCTAGTTTCTAAAGTTTCTTTAGATATAACTCAGGGAAAGAAAGGTAAATCTCAGCTTCCTGGGAAGTTTTCTTTGATTCCTCAGATTTATTTGGATGTCTGTCTTCTATGAACCAACAATATTCAGTGAGCAGTTCTTTAGCCATCCTTGTTTTACTTTTCTGTCTCTCTTAAGACTATATCCTGAGGGGGTGCCTGGGTGGCTCAGTCAGTTGAGCATCTGACTCTTAATTTCAGCTCAGGTCATGATACCATGGTCATGGGATCGAGCCCCATGTCGGGTTCTACACTGAGCATGGAGCCTGCTTAAGACTCTGTCTCTCTGTCTTTGTCTCTCTCTCTCTCTCTCTCTCTCTCTCTCTCTCTCTCTCTCTCTGTCTCTGTCTCTCTCTGTCTCTCTCCCCACCCCTGCCTTCTGCCCCTCTCCCTTGCTCTCACACTCTCTCTAAAAAAAAAAATCAAAAACATAAACAGACTGTACCCCGAGGATGATAGCCCAGTTCCCTGAGGGTGATAGCCTGGTCTTATCCATCTTTATATTTCTAGCACTTATTAGAGCACTGAGTGAACAAGGGAAGGAGACTGTACAGTGTTGTCATTTGGGGGAAATTGTGAAGTAGGGTAGAAGGAAGGAGCCACTAGTGGGAAGGAAGCTTCTCTGAAGAGTTGGGACTTAGTTCTGGACTTTGAAAGATGCTCTAGATTTGGAGGTGGTGAGGAAGCAGGAGGTCACAACCACAAGAAGAGATGCAAAGTGTCTATTTTAACTTTGAATCCACATTTACCTTTCTGTAGGGGTGTGTGTGTGTGTGTGTGTGTGTGTGTGTGTGTGTGTGTGTGTGTGTATGCTTCCCACTTGTGTATTGATGAGGCTGATTATGGTATAGGGAAGGAAGCTTATCATAGATGTAAATTGTGGGTTACAATCTTAGATAACAGTAAAATTGAAACTGCTTCAAGATGCTGGGATAGAATAAAACCGTGTATGAGGTGGAGGAAGAGGCTGGGTAACAAATATATGAGAAGTGTGGGCTTTGAATCAGATTCTCTGAGATCAAATGTGGATTCCACCATTTACTTTCTGTGTGGCTGAGGGCAAAATGTTTAATTTCCCCACATCTCAATTTTTTCTGAATGTATCTCTGTATACTCAGGAATAATATTAGTTTCTGTTGAAAGTGTTGTTGTGATAATTAAATAAGATGATATACATAAAGTAGTCATGTCTGAGGCATGTCAAAGACTCAGTAAATGATAGAAAAAATTATATAAGAAAAACAGCTCTTTATATTGCTTGAAAAAAACCCTTAAGGATGGAAAATGGGATACAATGATGTCAAAGTCCATTATAATCAACTTTAGAAGTATTTGAAGTAGAATTCCACTGGAATTTGACATTGAATTTTGCTGGGCTTTAGCCAGTGCCAAGAAATAATTTTTCCAGAGTGAAATGTTTGCTGTAACAATACTTGCTGGTCTAGGATTTGACTTGGATTAGTAGGTAGTTACATTAATAGTGACAAAAATTAAGAATCTCTGAGTCTTAAATAGGACTTCTCTAACATTTTACACATTTTACTTTCTACAACAATTCAAAATAGAGGGCATGATGTTTCTACTTCCAAGTGGCTTACTTCCATCATATTAATTAATTGCACATAATTTATAGTTTAAATTGTAGATTTGTAGATTAGCATTTATTATTAAAAATTATTTGATTTGTTCTTATGTGCCTATTTGAAGGACTTTAAAAATAAGCAATGGGAATGACAATTACTGGAAAATAACTGGCTGTCTCATCTTTGGCTTAGGTGGTTCCAGTATTGTCAAATTCTAATCTCTTTCAGAGCCAACCAAGGGAGTCTTCCATTGATGCAAGATTTAAGGATGTTGCCAAACTTGGTTTTGGAGGTCCTTGGGATATTACTTATAATTTCTTAATGAATTCCAGCAGCTCTTTTTCAATAATTAGGGAATAAGCAGAGCCCTCAGCAGCATGCCAGTACAGTGGAGTAATGGCCGTTAAAGACATGAGCTTTGGGACTATTTGGAAACAAATGGTCATTTCACCAGAAAAGTAAAACAAACTGAGCAGTTTTACTCAACTTTCCTTCTTTGTATCCATGCCATATTTATAGGTCAACTCCAACTAGTCAGCCCTGGTGAGTTTTTTATTTGTCAGCTATATGAACTTTCAGTATGGCTATGCTTAGCTCTGTCTCACTCTCTGCTTTGATAGTGGGTACATATTTTAGTTTTTTGACTGAAGAAAGAGCTCCGCTATTTTTTTCTCATATCAGATACAATTATAAAACAATTATTCAGAATTGAAGCCAGGCAGCTCCAGTTCATCCTGGATGAAGATTGCAAATAAATGAATGTGGATTTTGTCTCCCTGTTTTGCCTTTTGTTTTAGTAGCTTTTTGATTTAACACATTTATTTTACATTAATGGAAGCATTGCAAGTAATTTTAAGTGACGGATGTTAGTTCCTCTACCGCATTCAGGGTATAGCTTTCTGTTCTGTAAAATTAACTGTCTTATGATTCCTTAAGAAAAAAGGCTCACTTTCTACCCTGCATAATGACCTACAAGGTGTTAAAATAGGATGAAAGTGAAACAAGGAAAAAAAAAATCTCAGTAAAAGTCCCTTTTTCAGTTGGACAATTGGAGTCCATCATTTTGCCTTTGTTGAAAATGTGCCAAGTAATGAAATAATAAAGCTTTAACGAAAGAACTGGTGTGTAAGGAGGCAGGGGAGATAGAAAGCAGGCAGGCCATGTCTGTGTTAGGTTTATACACCATACTTGGTAGATTTAGTTTTATTTTTTGTGGGCTGTCTTAAATTGCTATTGCAATTTTTGGTTAAGTATAGCTGTTCTCAGTTACATAACTGCTTCCTTTGGCCTCTAAAAAGAAGGCACATTCTAAGGTCAAAAAGGAAGCATGGTAACAGGAACAGAGTATGAATGTGGTTGGGTCAAAAGATTCAGATTTTTAGATGGCAGAATACCAGGTACAGGTGCTAAGCCTAGGTCAGAAAAAGTCTAGAAAAGGTGGCTAGAAAGAAGTCTAGGACTTGAATTAGGCACGGTTCCTTCTGCAAATTTTCAGAGACTCAGGCTCACTAAACAACCAAGAGTAAGGATACTAGAGGTAATTACCTGTTCATTTTGGAAATGAAGGAATTGAAGCTGCCCATGAAAAAGCAGGAGGCCAGAGGATGACATGAAGGCATCCAGCAATTCAAGGGGGAAAGCTGATATTGTAGTGTAGACCCAAGCCTGGCTTTTTTTGCCATCACAGTGTCACAGCTGGCATTGTAACTCCTACAGTGGGCCCAGGAATACCTACAGAATTTAGGCTTGATGGCAAAAGAGAATACAAATCACTGCACTGGGCAACAGACGTCCTATATCAAAGTTGTTTCCCTGCATTTTTGTTCAAGCAACCAATGCTGTAAACATCAGGTTTGTTATTTACAAACTGGATACCATTTACTTAAATAGATGAAATGTTGTTTGTGAAAGTGCTATGGCAACTAAGGCAGGCCATGTATAAGGCATTACAGAATACCATTGGTTATTCTTAACCTATGGGCTTCTCCACCGCTACCCAGGGCTATTGGAACATCCCAACTGACTAACACCCAGAGGACATAAGAGAGACTAAAAATTATCTGGCATCTCAAATGAACCTGTAGCCCACCCAGAGAGAAATCCTCAAGAAGCCTTCTTTCAACTCAGCAAGTTGTGAACATTCATTTATTTATTCATGAACTCATTCACTGAAGAAATGAGGCATAAAAATATTAGACATAGTCCTTGCCCTTCTCTAAAGGGGGTAACAGACAGATAAATAAATGTGATTCAGTATGGAAAATGTTGTATATTAAAGCCAGGGGGAGACTGACTAACAGAGGAAGTAAAGGGTTATGAAGAGGTTTTAAGAAAGAAGTGGTCTTGAAGGTTAAGTAATACTGGGACATGCTGAGAATATGAGGAAATGCTGAGATTTCTACTTAGAGAGGAGCCTCAGTGAAATCATGAAGTGTGACAAAAGAGATATGTGTGGGAAGTGTTAGGCTGTCCAATGAGCCAGAGGGTAGGGAATATGGGGAGACAATTGAGAAATGGGTCTAGACAGGCAGGATGAATTCAGATTGTGAAAGTCCTTGAATAAGTCCTTGCTAAGGAGATTGATCTCTGTACAAAAGACATGGAAGACACTAACATTATTCTATAACTACTTTTTTTTTTTTCAGTTAAAAGTGAGACTGGGTAATTACTGAAATATTCAAACAATTTACACATATACAAAGAAAGTTTAAAAATACTCCATGAGTCTAAACCTCTGGAAATAAGTCATTACCATTAGGTGAGCATTGTTCTAGACTTCTGTGTACACATATAGGTTAAAAGAAATACTTTTTATAAAAAATGAATGTGTTCTGGTTCTGGCAACGAGGTCAGCTGCATTGACATAAACTGCACACACCCTTCAATTTCACAGTTACAAAACCATAGCCATGCTAAATGCAGTGTATAAGAATAAAATCTGAATATATAAATGCATTTGAAAAAATACCATTTTTGGTATGATAACATGCAGAAATAAAAGCAGGTTTAGGTTTGAGCAGTAAACTTTTGAGCAGATGCTGTGATGGTTTGGAAAGATATTAGAGTGGATAAGAGGATTAGAGGCTGAGATTCTAATGCCCATGTAAATATGGAAAATACAGCCTCAAGGCTGAGTGAGACATGAAGCTGGAACAGACATTCATCCTTAAAGCTGGGATCCTGGAAAGAAAAGGCTGGTCTTGTAATAAAAGAAGACTAGTATAGTAAAAATCTATTCACTGATTCAGGTAATGTGTTTAGAAAATGTGTTACTTTTGAAACTCTGGATGGGAAAATATGAGCGGAATTAAAGCCTGTGGCCATCAAAAATCATGTGAAGTTGAAATTGACCGATTTAATGTTGGGGATGTCCAATTGGGAAACTAGCATCAAAAGTAATTGCAGACCAAATGTAAAAATAAAATGATCCTGTAGCAAGATGTTTGTACCTGAGGGTGCATAGGTATTCTGGGGGTAGAGGAAAAAATGAAGAGAAGCAGTTAAAATTTATAAATTCCATAGGGAAATACTCTATCATGTGACAGAGTCAGCAGAAACTATAAATAGGAAAACTGTTTTCATGAACTTGAGGTAATAGACCAATCTGAAAAAAAGACTATAAATATGCTTCAAATGGTTAAAGTGATAAAAGCAAGAACTGGAAATCATAAGAAGAGAACACACTGTGAAGAGAGAGATTTGAAGAACATATAGAGCGTCTAGAAATCTAGACAGGTCATTGATATACCCATGGATGAGTTAAATACCATATTATGCACAACTGAAGGATAAGTGAGTTGGAAGACAGAACTGAGAAAATTACTTAGAATGCAGCAGAGGAGAGATACAGAGATGGGAAAAATGAAAAAGTTTGAAAGATACAGAAGATAGAATAAGAAGAGAGAATAGAGAAGAGGAAATGCTTGAAGAGATAATAGTAGCTTAGAATTTTCCAAATTTATTAATATAATACCCCACCAGCTCGTAATTTGAAGAACCATATACTAGTGTACTGGTAAATGTTAAGCAATCAGCTTGCCAATATAAAAAGTTAAGACTTCTCCCAGAACAAAAGAGTTGATTGGTGCCATTTGCCTCCCCTAGCCTAGATACATGGATGCCTGTGGGAACTAGCACAGCACAAAAACTTTCCTCATAGCTTGTTAACAGCATGTCTAGCCCCTGCATTCTCCCACAGACTTCACCCCGTTCTGCGTGACCTCAGTAGGAGGCAATCCAAAGTGGCTCCACAAGCAAGACAGTATGCAGGCAGCCTGGGTAGAGGTCAACACCATCCCAAAGTGAATCTTGCCCTGGGGAGAGGGGAATAAAACCACATACCAATATGAATGTGGGCCAGGCACTTGGCTAGGGACAGACATTTGGTCTTACTGCACCAAGGAAAATTCTCAGGGAAATCACAGGGAAAGCACCCTGCAATTTTGTGCTATTACATCTCTGGCAAACACATGCTCTGGCCCAACTCAGCATAAGGTGGTCCCAGGCTGGCCCACTAACAACACAGGCACCTAATCCTGCTGTCAGTAGACAAAGAAAGCCATTACAGATGACTGGAATTAGGGCAAATACGCTTCAGCCAAAATGTAAGGGCACATACAACACACAGGAAATATCTTTGAAGAGCCAGGTTCTGGTGAATAAGGGACATTGCACTGCAGGGTTTCACAGGACCTCTTCATAAGCCCACTACTTTTAAGAACAGCAGATGTAGCTGACTTTCAAAACACATAGAAACAGACACAGTTAGACAAAATGAGACAAAGGTGTGTGTCCAAAATGAAACAGTAGGAAAAAGTCACAGCAGGACAGATAAACAAAATGGAAATAGTATGTCTGATAGAGAATTTAAAGTAATGGTCATAAAGATACTGGAATTGACAAAAGAGTGGAGGACCTCAATGAGACTCTCAATAAAGAAAAAGAAAACATAAACAGATAAAGAACTCAATAACTTAAAAAATAGGAATAAGTAATAGACTGGAGGAAGAACAGGTCACTGACCTACAGGACAGAGTAATGGAAAGCAATCAGGCTGAACAAGAGAAAGAAGAAAGACTAATAAAAGAGAATAGATGAACTCCATGATACTATCAAATGAAATAACATTCACATTATAGGGATCCCAGAAAAAGAAAGAAAAGGGGACAGAAAATTTTTTGGAGAAATAATAGCTGACAACTTTCTGAATTTGAAGAAGGAAACCAATCCAGATCCAGGAGGCACAAAGAACCCCTAACAAAATCAACCTAAGGAGGTTCACACCAAGACATACAGCACTTAAAATGGCAAAAAGTAGTGATAAAGAGAGATCTCGTAAAGCACCAAGGAAAAGAAAACAGTTACATATATGGGAAACCCTTTGTGGCTAACAGCTGATTTTTTCAGCAGAAACTTTGCAGTCCAGGAGGGAGTGGCTTGATATATTCAAAGTGCTGAAAGAAAGAGACCTGCAACCAAGAATACTCTACCCAGTAAGGCTATCATTCAGTATAGAAGGAGAGAGAAAGAGTTTCCCAAACGAAAGTTAAAGGAATTTATCACCATTAAACCAGTCTTGGAAGAAACCTTAAAGGGTACTCTCTGAGTAGGTCAGAAAGATAATAAGAAATAAGAAAAGTAGGAAGCACAAAAGCAGTAAAATTAAGTATATCTATAAAAATTAGGCAAGGTATTCACGAAATAAAGGATGTAAGGTATGACACCATATCCCTAAAACGTGGAGGGGGGAGGAAGAATGAAAATGTAGTGCTTTTAGAATGGGTTCAAACTTAAGTGACAACTTAATATAGACTGCTACATGCATGAGATGTTGTATATAAACCTAATGGTAACCACAAATCAAAAATCAAAAACTGGTAACAGAAATGCAAACAATAAAGGGAAAGGAGTCCAGGTAAATCACTAAAGAAAAGCCAACAAACCATGAAAGGAGAGAGCTTTTTATCTTGATGAGGTTCCAGTAGTTCTTTTTTGCTTTTGTTTCCCTTGCCACTGGAGACATGTCAAGTAAGAAGTTGCTGTGTCCAAGATTGAAGAGGTTATTGCCTGTTTTCTTCTCTATGATTTTGATGGCTTCCTGTCTTACATTTGGAGTTTATTTTTGTGTATGGTGTAAGAAAGTGGTCCAGGTTCATTCTTCTGCATGTCGCTGTCCAGTTTTCCCCACCATTTGTTGAAGTGACCATCTTTATTCCATTGGATATTCTTTCCTGCTTTGTCAAAGATTAGTTGGCCATATGTTTGTGGGTCCATTTCTGGGTTCTCTATTCTGTTCCGTTGATCAATGTGTCTCTTTTCATGCTAGTACCATGCTATCTTGATGATTACAGCTTTGTAATACAACTTGAAGTTTGGAATTGTGATACCTCCAGCTTTGGTTTTCCTTTTCAGGATTGCTTTAGCTATTTAGGGTCTTTTCTGGTTTTGTATACATTTTAGTATTGTTTGTCCTAGGACTGTGAAGAATGCTGTTATTATTTTGATAGGGATTGCATTAATATGTATATAGCTTTGAGTAATATCAGCACTTTAACAATATTTGTTCTTTCTATCCAGGAGCATGGAGTGTTTTTCTATGTTTTTGCGTCTTCTTCAATTTCTTTGATAAGCTTTCTATAGTTTTCAGTGTATAGATTTTTCACCTGTTTGGTTAGGTTCATTCCTAGGTTTTTTATGGTTTTTGGTACAATAGTAAATGGGATAGATTCCTTGATTTCTCTTTTTTCTGCTTCATTGTTGGTGTATAAAAATGCAACTGATTTCTGCACATTGATTTTATATCCTGCAATTTTGCTGAATTCATGAATCAGTTATAGCAGTTTTTTGGTGGAGTCTTTTGGGTTTTCCATATAGGGTATCATGTCATATGCAAAGAGTGAAAGTTTGACTTCCTCCTTGCTGATTTGAATACCTTTTATTTCTTTGTGTTGTCTGATTGCTGAGGCTAGGACTTCCAACACTGTGTTGAGTAACAGTGGTGAGAGTGGACATCCCTGTCGTGTTCCTGACCTTAGGGAGAAGGCTCTCAGTTTTCCCCATTGAGGATGATATTAGTGGTGGGTGTTTCATATACGGCCTTTATGATCTTGAGGTATGAACCTTCTGTCCCTACTTTCTTGTGGGTTTTTATCACGAATGGATGAGTGTATTTTGTCAAATGCTTTCTCTGTATCTATTGAGAGGATCATGTGGTTCTTGTCCTTTCTTTTATTAATGTGTTGTGTATCACATTGATTGTTTTGTGGATATTGAACCACCCCTGCATCCCAGGAATAAATCCCACTTGATTGTGGTGAATAATTCTTTCAATGTATTGTAGGATCCAGTTTGCTAGTATCTTGTTGAGAATTTTTGCATCCATGTTCATCAGGGAAATTGGTCTGTAGTTCTCTTTTTTAGTGAGGTCTTTGGTTTTGGAATCAAGGTAATGTTGGTCTCATAGAATGAGTTTGGATATTTTGATTCTATTTCTATTTTTTAGAACAGTTTCAAAAGAATAGGTGTTAACTCGTCTTTAAATGTTTGTTGGAATTCCCCTGGGATGCCATCTGGCCCTGGACTCTTGTTTGTTGGGAGATTTTTGATTGCTGATTCAATTTCTTTACTGGTTATGAGTCTGTTCAAATTTTCCATTGCTTCCCATTTCAGTTTTGGTAGTTTATATGTTTTTAGGTATTTGTACATTTCTTCCAGATTGCCAATTTGTTGGCATATAATTGCTCACAATATTCTCTTATTATTGTTTGTATTTCTGTGGTTCTGATCTCTCCTCTTTCATTCTTGGTTTTATTTAGAAAAAAGGTCCTTCCTTTTTCTTTTTGATCAGTCTGGCTAGGGGTTTATCAATTTTTTTAATTGTTTCAAAGAACAGCTCCTGGTTTCATTGATCTGTTTTTTTGATTTTGATATCACTGGTTTCTGTACTAATTTTTATTTCCCTTCTTCTGCTGGTTTTGGGTTTTATTTGCCATTCTTTTTCTAGCTCTTTTAGGTATAAGGTTAAGTTGTGTATTTGAGACCTTTCTCTCTTCTTTAGGAAGACCTGGATGGCTGTGTACTTCCCTCTTACGACTGCCTTTGCTGCATCCCAGGGGTTTTGGGCTGTGGTGTTATCGTTTTCATTGGCTTTCAGGTACTTTTAATTTCTTCTTTAATTTCTTGGTTAACCCAAGAAATTCTTTAGTAGGATGTTCTTTAATCTCCAAGTATTCATGGTCTTTCCAAATTTTTTCTTGTGGTTGATTTTGAGTTTCATAGTGTTGTGGTCTGAAAATATGCAAGGTATGATCTTGGTCATTTTTCCTTGTTGAGAGCTGGTTTGTGATCCAGTATGTGACCTATTCTATTATAGAGAATGTTCCATGTGCCCTCGAGAAGAATATTCTGATTTAGGATGAAATGTTCTGAATATATCTCTTAAGTCCATCTGGTCCACTGTGTCATTCAGAGCCATTGTTTCCTTGTTAATTTCCACTTCAGTGAAATGTCCATTGCTGTAAGTGTTGAGGTGGCCTACTATTATGTTATTATTGTCAATGAGTTTCTTTATGTTTGTGATTATTGATTTATATATTTGGGTTCTTCCACATTGAGGGCATAAATATTTATAATTGTTAGATCTTCTTGGTGGGTGGACTCCTTAATTATGATATAATGCCCATCTTCATCTCTTATTACAGTATTTATTTTAAAATCTAGTTTGTCTAATGTAAGTATGGCTACTCCAGCTTTCTTTTGACGGCCATTAGCATGGTAGATGGTTCTCCACCCCCTTGCTTTCAATATACAGGTGTCTTTAGGTCTAAAATGAGTCTCTTGTAAGGAGCATATAGATGGGTTTTGCTTTCTATCCATTCTGATACCCTGTGTTTTTTGATTGACATTTTGAGGGAGTACTGAAAGATATGAATTTAGTACCATTGTGTTGCCTGCAGAGTTGTTGTTTCTGGTGATATTTTCTGGTCCTTTCTAGTCTTTGTTGCTTTTGGTCATTTTTGTTTTGTCTTTTCTCCAAAGAGTCCCCCTTAAAATTTCTTGCAGGGCTGGTTTAATGGTCACAAACTCATTTAGTTTTTGTGTGTCTGGGAAACTCTTTATCTCTCCTTCTATTTTGAATGACAGCCTTGCTGGATAAAGAATTCTTGGCCGCATATTTTTTTGATCAGCACATTGAATATATCCTGCCACTCCTTTCTGGCCTGCCAAGTTTCTGTGGATAGGTCTGCTGTGAACCTGATCCGTCTTCCCTTATAGGTTAAGAACTTTTTCTTTCCCTTGCTACTTTCATAATTCTTTCCTTGTCTGTGTATTTTGTCAATTTAATTATGATATGCCTTGGAGGGGATTGTTTTTTGTTGAATCTAATGGGAGTTCTGTGTGCTTCTTGGATTTTGATGCCTGTGTCATTCTCCAGATTATGAAAATTATTATTACAATTTACTCACATAAATCTTCTACCCCTTTTCTCTCTCTTCATCTTCTGGGATTCCTGTGATGTGGATGTTATTCCTTTTTAATAAGTCACTGAGTTCTATAGGTCTTGTATCATGCTCTTTTGCCTTTGTTTCCCTCTTTTTTCTGCTTCATTATTCTCCATAGTTTTATCCTCTGCATTGCTGATTTGCTGTTCTGCCTCACCCATCCTTGCCATCATGGCATCCATTTGAGATTGCATCTCAGGTCAGGTATAACATTTTTAATTTCATCCTGGATTTTACTTGTTTTATCTCAGCAGAAGGGATTTTATGCTTTTTAAACCGCAGCTAGTATTCTTATTATTGTGATTATAAATTCTAGTTCATACATCTTGCTTATAACTGTATTGATTAAGCCCCTGGCTGTCATTTCTTCCTGTTCATTGTTTTGGAGTGAATTTCTTCATTTTGTCATTTTGGAGGGAAAAAAGTTTAACAAAATAAAAATTTAACATTAAAAAATTAAAAACAAAACAAAAAATGAAAGAAAGGAAGCCAGATTTTAGGTGTGTTTTTGTCTGCTTGTTGAAAGATGCTTAATAGAATAGAGAAAAAGAAAAAAATGTAAGAAAATTTAAATATTAAAAAAATATATGTAATAGGATAAAATTAAATAAAATTGAGTAAAAATTTTAAAAAGTAAAAATAATGACAAAATTTTTTTCTCTTTTTGTATCCAAGAAAGAGTAAAAAACAGAAAATTTGGGGCACCTCGGTGGTTCAGTCGGGTAAGCATCCGACTTTGGCTCAGGTCATGATCTCACAGTTTGTGAGTTCGAGCCCTGCATCGGGCTCTGTGCTGACAGCTTAGAGCCTGGAGCCTGCTTCAGATTCTATGTCTCCCTCCCTCTCTGCCCCTCCCCTGCTCATGCTCTGTCTCTCTCTGTCTTTCAATAATAAATAAAGGTTTAAAAAAATAAAAAAAACATTAAAAAAATTTTTGAGCAAAAACAGAAGCAAAGAAAGTGAACAAATAAGTGAACCAGCAAACAGAATGAAACCTAAATGAAGTTACATTCAGTTTCCCCTAGAACTGAAACCGTGAAGCCCTCTATAGTCTATATACTAAGCAGGTGGAATGACTTGTGTTGGTCTTCTAGGGGATGTGCATGGGGGGTGCCATTGAGTGTAGCTTGGTATAACGTCTCCATTCTCCACTAGGTGGTGCTGCTTAACTTAGCTTACTGGAGCGGATCAGTGTAGTGAGCCTGTATGGGAGAGGTAGAAGCGGTTTGACACAGCACTCTGGTCTCTGGCATAGGAACTTTGTGCTTACTCCTCCTTTGTCTCAGGCCTCCATCCACTCTCCACTTCTACCCTGTGTCCAAGCCGTTCGCCTGCCAGGTAGCACCTCCCTCCAGAGTTTTATCTCAGATGGAGTTGTGTTTCAAAACCCCACACTTCAGAGACCCTTAGGGCTTGGACCCCAGCTGATTCTCTAGGGGAACATCTCACTGAGCAATGGCCAGATGCCTGCCCCAGAAAACATTTGTGCTATTGCACAGTGGCAGAGGTTCAGAGATTATGGCAAACCACAACACGCAGTGGGCACCAGGTTTCCCTGCACTCTGGTGTCTTTGTCCTAATACCAGTAAACATGGCTGCTCTCCAGGGTCTTCTGGGACTTTTTCCTGTGGAGAGACAACATGGCCTCTACCAAATGCACTCCAGACAGGGGAACTGCTTCTTCCTATGTGGCATATGGACCCCTCAGACCCTGCTGCCTGCTCCTGGGGATTCAACCCACTTCCTCACCAGAGCACCACCTGGCACTGAACTCTGAAACTTCAGACTCTGTGTTCCATTGTTTTTAGAATCCTCATGATATTGAAACCCTCTTCTTTCTTCTCATCAATGGTTTTGGGGAACAGATTTCTTGTTGAGTTTTCTGTGAGTGTTTTCACTCTTTCTCTTTCTCTCCAGCTACTTTCAAGAGAGTGCTTTTTTTGCACGATCCTGATGCGCTGCACTCTCTTCCTTTCTTTTTCTCTGTCCTTTCCCTGAAAAAACTGCTCCCTACCCTCCGCAGCTTTTCTCCCCCTCACCCCAGTTCACCTCTCCACACCACATACCTGCTGAGTTCTGTGGCCCAAGTTATGCAGATTGTTGTGTTAATCCTCAGATCAATTTCCTAGGTGTTCAAAACAGTTTGGTGCTGATCTAGCTGTGTTTCAGGGATGAGACAAGCTTGGGGTCTCCATGCTGGTCTGCAATCTTAATTCCTCCATGTAAATTTCTTTAAATGCACAAAACAATGGTAAATTTTCCTGTGAGTATTGGGTTGGTTAACAATTTATTGTCTCCCAGCTCCAAAGTTTATTCTTTTAGATTGCTCTGTGAAAATTTGTCTGAGTCCTTAAATGTTTTTCTTTTGCCAGCTTATCCTAAATCTTTGTCAGTAGAGGGTTCTGGCAGTTACTGGAGGAAGAAAAGTGTTTTACCTCCTGGTTCTTGTGGTCTCCTTTGGTGGGCTTTCTCTAGCACTGGGTTGTTACAGTCCTGGCGGTTTCTCCAGTGCCCTAGTCCTGCAGTACTAGGTGGCAGCAGCAAGCAGCTGTTCCCCATATTCCCACCCTGCACACCTACCCTGGAAAGCCTTGCAGTGGAGTGCCTCTAGTGTGATACCTCCCTATAAATACCTTTCTGCAGTATCCTAGAGGTTGGATTTCCAGTAAGTTCCAGAAAAAAAAATTGTGGTATAAAGATTTAATATTTCATAAATCTATGAGAAGTGAAAGTGAAGTGAAATGGAAGAATTGCTGTACTTATTACATATTATGTACACACATATATAGTAGATCTCCCTATAAGAAATATTTCTGAAAGTTCTTTTTAGCATTTATATTCCCTGGAATACAGAGCCATTTTCTTCAATATTTTAAGCAAGAATCCTAAAATTTACCTTATTTGGCCCATTGACTTCACATACTCAGACCTGAATCAATATCTGTGGCCAGGGAAGTAGAATTTGCCAGTCTGGTTTAAGCCAATCTGAACCTGCTGTTTGTTTTGGATATAGGGTCAGCATCCCCCAAACATAGGAATCGTATGGAAGAGGGGTGAGTGTCTAAGTGAAAACTTTTCCTTCTTAGGGAGGAAGAGAAATGGATATTAGATGTATCCACAACATGGTGTACAGTTTTAAAAACTTAAACTTTTCTTCATTTAAGAAGAAATTTTTCTTTTTAGTTATCTGTAAATTATTTTTCTCCTCCATGTTTTGAATTTTATACGTAAGGGAAACCAGAAAGTTGTCTTTATTCTGGATTATCTTTGTCATACTTGTATATTGTCCTTTTATTGTTTTAATCTCTGCTTTTTTCCTCTGCATTTCCTGGGATCCCTTTCATCTCATTCATTTTGTCTTATTGAAATAACACACCTAGGAAATTATCATATAGATTGAAGTGCTTATGGGGAACTCTCTTCTGCATGGTTATGTTTTTGGGCAAACTGGGTTTTGTCTTGCCTGCTGTGTTGCTTCCTTTCATTCCTTTACTCTTTGTGATACATCTGCATGGTTACAACACTGTATATTTTCATCGTATGTTCAACATAGGGAGCTTGATTCAGATGTTTTTTTGCATGGGTATATATAAATGAATTATTTTGACTCATTTTCTTTTCATCTTCACTTTATCTATTTGGAGGTGTATCCTCTTTCATTGGGCTTTGGAATATTTTTGGAATTTTTTCCCCAATCTAAGTAGAGTTCTAGAGTCTTCATGTCCATCAAAGAGAGCCAGCCCTTCAGGGTGCCTGGGTGGCTTAGTTGGTTAAGCATCTGACTTCGGCTCAGGTCATGATCACTGTTCATGAGTTTGAGACCCGTGTCGGGCTCTATGCTGACAGCTCAGAGCCTGGAGCCTGCTTTGGATTCTGTGTCTCCCTCTTTGCCCCTTCCCTGCTTGTACTCTGTCTGTATCTCCAAAAAAAAAAAAAAACAAAAAAAAAACAACCAAACAAAAAACATTTAAAGAGAGAGCCTGCCCTGTTTATTCACTTAATCTTATTATTTCCCCAGCAGCTATTTTCCCTCAAAAGGAGGAAAAGATGAGGCAAATCCACTCAAGTTTCTTCTTCCCCACATTGGGAATATTAGTAGAAATTTTCAAGATGTTATTAAGTCACTAGTACTACTTCTCAGAGACTTGAGGACATTTTGTGTCAGGATATTATTTGCTCAGGTCCCAATTTTTGATGAGGTATGGCAGATTTGCTTCATGGATACTTAATGTTTACTTTCCACCCAACCCTCATTTCATTAATTTTTGTTTGGAGTTACAAGAGGGCATCATGTGATTAGCTTTACTTCCTTATAATTAACCAGATGTCTGTTGAAGGGTTATAATCAGGGGAGACTCATGTTTTAAATCATGATGGCAGGCACATGGAGACAAACAGAAATGTTCACTGAATAAATAAATCAACAGTAGAGGTAAAAAATGAAAGTGCTGGTGGAATGGGAAGAGAAGACATAATGGGCATTATGGGGGAGCATATTGGTAACTTTGGAATTCTTTTGAGCAAGAATGATGTTCATATAATCTGGTCTCTACCTTTGGGTAGAAGTTAATGATTTGCGGAAGCATGAGTCTTAATCCACAGAGTCAGTTGTTGAAGGGAACCAATTGGTGATATAATTGAAAGTTCATGGACCTAGGAACACTTTGATTTTGTTAGTTCTATCACAAAGTTCTGGGTTTGAGCAGGATTCTTGGTTATCCCCTGCTTCCTCTCTCCCCACGCCTCATCCTCTCCTGTCCAAATGCAAGTACATAGACCATGATTGACAGATGCACTTTGCACAGTAAAAAACATTAGTTTCTAAATAAATTGCTTTCATAAAGTTAGTACTATGACCCTCACAAACTTTAAGGAAATTAAGTGGCTGGAGATAGGCTTCTTGAATCTGAGAATCTGGTTCCCTTTCATCCTCTTAGTTATTTGAATTTGTTTGATGCCAATCAGGTTGTAAATATGCAGCCTTTAGAGTGTGAACGGTCAGGACTCTTTTTTCTTGAAAGTGTCAGAAATCCAATTTGGACTAGCATAAACAAAGTAATACATAAAAAGATATGGTGTAGCTTATGCACTGAAATGATGGATGGCACAGAGGAGGGGCTGGACTCTGGGTGATTAGATCCAGGAATGGGCACACTGGGGCTCCCTCATCAGCTCGCATTTCTGCTTCTCTCTGTTTATAGTCCTGTTCCCTCCAGCTGTCTGACTCTGTGGGACTCCAGGAATCCAAGATCTTATGTTCTTATAGTCTAGTGACCATAGAGGAAAGAAAGCTCTTTGCCTCCAAATACTGTGAGAATCCCTGAGGAAGATTCTGATTAGCTCATACTGGTCATGTGTCCAACTGTGGGATGTGATTGTGGGCTAATAAATTGGCAGCTCTCACCAAAAATAGATGTTCTCTAAAAAAAGCAATGGAGGAGGTGATAGTCTGAGCACATAAAATAACACATTTTCACTGAGGAGAGGAATAAAAGCCTCCATATGCTTTGTAGGAACTAAATTCACCTGTGCCAAGCTGTCAGGGATATGACCCTTTGTTCATATCCAAATATGAGTGCCATTTGATACCTTTACCTTTGTTCCCCTTTACCAAGCTCAGAAAAATGGCACTTGTTAATTGTGTAACCTCAAAATGAACACCAGGATGTTTCCAGGCTCAGCCAGTTGTCACTTCTCAGCCCTGGAACTGGTATGGAATAGGTATTAGGTATCTCCTGCTTTGTGTTTTGGCTAATGCATAAAGGAGATGCTATTCCACAACCAAAGAGTCAACGTTACATCACCGAGGATGAAGAAAGACTGCAGGGGAACAACTGGTTTTTGTTTGGACCACGATTAATAGAAGGTTCACTTGCTCTAATGCTTTTAAAATCAGCTCCACTCCAAAGCATTTGGGTTATGTATTTGCCACCTTGCAGAACTCAGCAATTGAGATTCAAGCCAAATGCTTTTTGCCTACTTATAAAAGACACTGCTGCTCTTGGGCCCTGCTGGCTGCAGGGGTTGACTGGACTGGAAGCCAGCTCTGAGACTGACCACAATAGTGCATGCCATTTAATAGGAAAGTGAGAATGGTGACATGGTTTAGATTAGGAGCAATGCTAACCATTTTACAGTGTAACCTTTTACACTGTTTAGGCACTTTTTATTAGCCAACGTTTTTTCATTATTAAACATTAAAATCTGACATTTTAAAAGATCTATTATTTGGCTATTGAAAATATGTATCATTGTTCAATTTGAGCTAGTATGTATCATATTTTTCCTCTAGATTCATAGATTTCATAGCTTAAAAATCAATGCCCTAGGAGAAAACTAGATATCTAAATGATACAGTAGATGAGCTTTTACAAAAATACATGGACTCTTACGACATTGTTGTAGTAAAAGATGAGTCATTGGATGTAGCCAACTCTGTCTTGCAGAAGATTGTATAAACAAGCATTCTTTAAGAAGACCTCTCTCCTGTGGGTGCAATTGGTGCAAGAACTGCTCACCTGTTCATCTTGCTAAAAGCTTCTATTTATAATATATTCTTGCTCTTGAAGTTTTTTCTCTCGACCTTATTGAGGTGTTTTCAGACATACCGAATCCATCAACTGGTAGCTTCTTTTTTTCCCTACCTCTCTGAACACACTCCTCACTATATCTTTTAACAGATTAAAAAAAAGTTTTAAAGCCAAAATTCAAAAAATCACTCCCTGCATTTCCAGAGCGAATTTTGTAGTTTACTGTTATCATGAAGTTTTTGAGGAATCTTTTTATGTGGTAAAAGTTTGTAGAAATTTAAAGAGAAGTTTTATGAAATGGTGAAATAGCATGTATGATTTTAAGTGTTGCTATTTGTAATTTCAAGAGATGGTGATATCATCTGTATAATTCACCCAAATTATGTTATTTACCCAAATGGTGTTATGTTTGGTTATTTTGTTTAGTGAAAATCGATATTTACCATGAAATATTGGCATTCAGTATTTGAAAAAAAAAACATTGGTATCCATATGTCACTAATCTTGACAAAATGTTTTATATTGAAGCACTGATAATACACCTGAAATGACAAGCCTTTTTAAATTATACTGTCAAGACAATTGTTACTCATTTATTCAACAACAAAAAAGTGTTTGATAAAGTTTCATTGATTCTAAGTGTGGTAATTACCGTCTTTGTAATGTTGCTATCCTGTATGATACTGTTTTCTAATAATATTAAACACCTTTAACATTATGGATCATTTAAAGCTAAGCTTGACGCTATTTTTCTAAGATTTGATATCATCTGATTATACCTTATGAAAGTTTATTGGAGAAGCCTGCAGCATATCCTACTGGTCTAGTCCTTTCAGTCCTGTAGCCTAGTTACTCTCAGGAAGTGTTTCTTGAATGTTTGCATAAATGAATGCTAAATTGTACCACATGTGATTACCATAGATGCTAATCAATGATAATACTAAAAGGTGTCTCACTTTTGAACAACTTCTATTTGTGGTAAACACTTTAGGAAAATGTATTTTATTCATCTGAAAATCCATCATACAATGAAATTTTAGTAATTCAAATAATGCACTGAATTTTGCCCTGATTTGAGTAAGTGTCATTAAAATCATGGTTCACAAGGTGATATGCATGTATTTAATTTTGAACTTACTGTAATGCCTTCTTTGGTTTACTGAGGTATAGTTTGCATATTATAAAATTCACCCATTTTCCATGTACAGTTTGATGAATTTTGACAAACTTATACACTCATACAGTTGCCTTCACAATGAAGATACAGAATATTCCCACCATCCCCAAAATTTCCTTTAAGTTCCTTTGTAGATAATTCCTTCTCCTCTCCTATCCTCTGATACCCACTCATAAGATTTCCATTCTAGTTTTGCCTTTTTCTAGAATGTCCTATAAAAGAAATGATTTGTATGATAGCCATTTGAGTTTTGCTTTTTTGCTTTGTTTTGTTTTTCTTCACATCCTCACCAGCAGTATTTGGTAATAATCTTTTTTTTTTAAGGCCTCTGTAATAGGTATACAGTAGTATCTCATTGTGGCTTTAATATTCATTTCCCTAATAACTACCATTAAGCATTATTTTTTTCATGTGCCATTTGCTCCATGTATCTTCTTTGGTAAAGTATCTTACTCAAATATTTTCTTTCATTATTTTCTTTTATTTACTTATTTAAAAAGTTTTTTTTTCAGTTTTATTGAGATATAATTGACATAGCATTGTATGAGTTTAAGGTGTACAACATAACGTTTTATGTATATATTGTGAAATGCTTTATAATTTTAGTTAACATTCACCACCTCAGTTACAAATTTTTCTTGTGATGAGAACTTTTAACATCTCCCTTGGCAACTTTCAACCATACTGTACAGTATCATTAACTGTAGTCATCATGCTGTGCATCATGTCCTCAGAAATTATTTGTCCCATAACTGGAAGTTTGTACCTTTTGATCACCTTCACCCAGTTCCTCCACCCACTACTCTTTGTGGCTGTTTTTTCTACTTATGTGAAAAATGACATTGGAATCTTGTTTGGGATTGTATTGAATCAATAGGTGGCTTTAGGTAGTACAGACATTTTAATAATGTTAATTATTTTTCAGTTTCCTTCATTAATGTCTTTATAGTGTTCTGTGTAGATATCTTTCACCTCCTTGTTTTAATTTATCTCTAAGTATTTTATTATTTTTATGCTATTATAAATGGGACTGTTTTTGTGTTTTCAGATAATTGGCTGTTAGTATATAGAAGCACAACTAAGTTATTTTTTTAATAGTATAGTTGACATACAGTGTTACATTAGTGTCAGGTGTACAACATAGTGATTCAACAGTTCTATACATTAAGCTATGCTTACCAGGATAAGGATAGTTAAGATCTGTTACTATGCAACATTATCACAATATTATTGACCATATTCCCCATGCTGTACTTATCATCTCTATACCTCATTTATTTTATAACTGGGAGTTTATACTCTGTATTCCATTCATCTATTTTGCTTATCCACCCAACCCCCACCCCTCTGGCAATCACCAGTTCTCTGTATTTATGGGTCTGTATCTGCTTTGATCATTTGTTTTTCTTATTTCACATATAACTGAAATAATGTGGTATTTGTCTTTCTTTGTCTGACTTATTTAACTTAGTAAAATACTCTCTAGGTCCATCCATGTTGTCTCAAATGGCAAGATATCATTCTTTTTTATGGCTGAGTAATATTCCATTGTGTGTGTGTGTTTCTTTATCCATTTATCTATCGATGGACACTTGGGTTGCTTCCTTACCTTGGCTATTGTAAGTGATGCTGTAATATACATAAGGGTACATATATTTTTTTTGAATTCATGTTTTCACTTTATTTTGGTAAATATGTACTAGTGGAATTACCAATCATATGGTATTTCTGTTTTTAGGTTGTTGTTTTTTTAAAGTTTATTTATTTATTTTTGAGAGAGAGCATGAGAGAAGAGCAGGAGAGGGACAGAGACAGGGAGAGTGAGAATCCCAAGCAGGCTCCATGCTGTCAGTGTAGAGCCTGATGTGGGTTTCCGTCTCAAACTGTGAGATCATGACCTGAGCCAAAACCAAGAGTTGCACACTTAACTGACTGAGCCACCCAGGAGCTCTGTTTTTAATATTTTGAGGCATCTCCATACTATTTTGCATGGTGCTTACACCAATTTACATTGCCACCAGCAGTGTATGAGGGTCCCCTTTTCTCCACATCCTCATCAACACTTGTTATTTCTTGTGTTTTTGGTATTAGTCATTCTGACAGGTGTGTTACCTCCTTGTTTTGGTTTGCATTTCCCTGGTGATAAGTGATGTTGAGCATCTTTTCCTATTGGCTTTCTGAAAAAAATATCTATTTAGGTCCTCTGACTTTTTTGATCAAAAAAAATTTTTTGGTATTTAAGTTTTTAAAGTTTATTTTTGATATTATCCTTTATTGGATGTATCATTTAGAAAAATCTTTCCCCATTCAGTCAGTTGCCTTTTCATTTTGTGAGTGGTTTCCTTTGCTGTAAAAAAGCTTTTTATTTTGGTATAGTCCCAATAGTTTACTTTTGTTTTTGTTTGTCTTGCTTGAGGAGACATATCTAGAAAAAAAATGTTCCTAAGGATGATGTCAAAGAGATTAATGACTACGTTTTCCTTAAGGAAATTTTATGGTTTCAGGTCTTACATTTAGGTTTTTAATGTATTTTGAATTTATTTTTGTGTGTGGTATAAGAAAGTGGTCCAGTTTCATTTGTTTGCATGTAGCTGTCCAATTTTCCCAGCACCATTTATTGACAAGACTGTCTTTTTCCCGTTGTATATACTTGCCTCCTTTGTTGTATATTAATTGACCATGTAAATGTGGGTTTATTTCTGGCACTCTGTCCTGTTCATTTGATCTGTATGTCTGTTTTTGTGCCAGTACCATACTGTTTTGATTGCTGTAGCCTTGTAGTATATCTTGAAATTTGAGATTGTGATACCTCCATTTTGTTTTTTCTTTCTCAAGATTGCTTTGGCTAGAAATGCAACTAATTTTAATATGTTGATTTTTTTATCCTTTACTAAATTCATTTATTAATTTTAACAGGTTTTTTTGGTGGCATCTTAGTATTTTCTGCAGGTAAAATGTCATCTGCACATGGAGATAATATTGCTTGTTTCTTTCTAATCTGGATGCATTTTATTTATTTTTTCCTTGCCTGACTGCTCTGACTAGAACTTGAAGTACTATATTGAATAGGAGTGATGAGAATGGGCATCCTTGTCTTGTTTCTGATCTTAGAAGAAAAGCTTTCAGCCTTTCACCATGGAGTATGATACTAGTTATGAGCTTGTCATATATGGCCTTAATTATGTCAAGGTACGTTCCTTCTATACCAATTTGTTGAGAGTTTTTTTTTTTTTTATCCTGGATGCTTGTTGATTTTTGTCAAATGCTTTTTTCTGCATTTATTGAGATGATCATATAATTTTTAATCTTCATTTTATTAATGTGATGCATTGCATTTTTGTTTTGTATGTGTTGAACCATTTTTGCATTTGAGGGATAAATCCCTATTGATGATGGTGTGTGATCCTTTTAATGTGTGTTCATGTGTTTTGCTAGTATTTTGTTGAGAATTTTTGCATGTGTATTCATCAGATATATTGGCTGTCATTTTCTTGTGGTGTCCTTACCTGGCTTTTGTATCAAGGTAATGCTGGCTTTAGAAAATGAGTTTGGGAGTGTTCCCTCCTCTTCAGTTTTTGGAAGAGTTTGAGAAGGATTGGTGTTAATTCTTTAAATGTTTTATATAATTCACCAGGGAAACCATTTGGTCCTGGGATTTTCGTTGTTGAGAGGTTTTTGATTACGCTTTCAGTCTCCTTACTCATTATTGGTATGTTCAGATTTTCTATTCCTTCATAATTCAGTCTTGGTAGGTTGTTATTTTCTAGGAATTTACCTATTTAGGTTTCCAGTTTGTTGGCATATAGTTGTTCATAGTAGTCTACTATGATTCTTGGCAGATCTCTGGTATCAGTTATAAAATGTCTCCTCTTTCATTTATAATTTTATTTATTTGGGTCCTTTCTTTATGTTGGTTAGTCTAGCCAAAGGCTTGTCCATTTTGTTTATCTTTTTAAAGAACTAACTCTTAGTTTTGTTAATCTTTCTATTTATGTTCTTTATTGCCTCTATTCTCTATTCTTTATTATTTCTTTCCTTCAGCTAACTTTGGGCTTAGTTCTTCTTTTTCTAGTTCCTTGGTGTGTAAGGTTAGCTTTTTTATTTGTGAAGTCTCTTTTTTTCTTGATGTATGTATTTATCACTGTAAACTTCTTTCTTAGACCTCTTTTGTTGTATTTCATATGTTTTGGGATAGTGTTTTCAGTTTTGTTTGGCCCAGATACCTTAAAAAATTATTGCTTTTAATTTCTTTGATTTATTGGTTGTTTAGGAGTGTATTGTTTAATTTTCATATTTTGTAATTTTTCTAGTTTTCCTCCTGTTACTTATTTCTCCTTTTATATTATTGTGGTCAGAAAAGATACTTCGTATGATTTTAATCTTCTTAAATTTTGCTAAGATTTGTGTTGTGGCCTAACATATGGTTGTTCTAGAAAACATTCCATGTGTACTTGAGAAGAAGTACAGAAAAGTATTCTGCTTTTGTAGGGTGGCATGTTCAAATCTGTTTCCTTATTAATTTTCTGTAAGGATGATCCATCAATTGTTGAGAATGGGATATTAAAGCCCCAACTATTATTGTATTGCTGTTTATACATTCTTTTAGTTCTGTTAGTATTTGCTTTATATATTTAGGTGCTCCGATACTGAGTGCTTAAATACTTATAATTGTCATACTTTATTGATGGATTGGCCCCTTTATCATTATGTAATGATCTTCTTGGTCTCTTGTGACCACTTTTAGCTTAAATTTTATTTTATTTAATATAAATATAACTACCCAGATATCTTTTGGTTCTCATTTGCTTGAAATATCCTTTTCCATCTCTTCATTTTCAGTCTGTGTGTGTCTTAAAGCTGAAGTTTGTTTCTTGTAGGGAGCATATTGTTGGATATAGTGTTTTTTGTTTTTTGTTTTTTTTGTTTGTTTTTGTTTTTCTTTAGTCCATTCATCCATTTGATGTCTTTTAATGGGAGAATTTACTCCATTTACATTTAAAGTAATTACTGGTAGCCAAGGACTTCCTGCTATTAATTGTTTTCTGAGTGTTTTGTAGATGCTTTGTTCCTTCTTATTTTCTCTCTTCTTTTGTGATTTGACAACTTTTTGTAGCAGTGTGCCTTTACTCCTTTGTCATAATCTGCATAATTACTGTAAGTTTTTTGTTGATAGTTAACATGAGGTCACATGAACTATCATATTTATAACCTCTTATTTTAAGCTGATTATAACTTACCTTTAATAGAATTTCTAAGCTTTATGCTTTTTTTCTCTGCCCCCTCACATTGTAGGCTATTGATGTCCAGTTTACCTGTTTTTTATTTTGTGTATCCAGTAAAAAATAATTATAGTTATTTTTACTATGTTTTTTAACTTTTAAACTAGAGTTGTAAGTGAATTATTTACCACCTTTATAATATTAGAGAATCTAACTTTGAGTATGTATTTACTGTTACCAGTGTCTTTTATACCTACATTCATATGTTTTGATTATATTAGTTAGCATTCTTTCATTTATGCTTGAAGAAGTCTCTTTAGCATTTCTTGTGAGGGAGGTCTAGTGGTGATAAACTCCTTCAGCTTTTGTTTGGGAAAGTATCTTTCCTTCATTTCTGAAGGACAGGTTTGCTGGGTATAGTATTTTTGGTTTATAGTTTTTTCCCCCAGTTATTTTGAATATATCATCTCATTCTTTCCTCACCTGAAAAGTTTCTGTTGGAAAGTCTGCACATAGTCTTACGGAGGTTCCCTTATATATGACATGTCACATTACTCTTGTTGTTTTCAAATTTATCTCTTTGTTTTTGACTTTTGGCAGTTTAATAATAATGACTTTCAGTGGGGCCCTTTTCAAGTTCAACCTATTTGGGGTCTTCTGGGCCTCATGAATCTGAATGTATATTTTTCTCCCCAGGTTTGGGAAGTTTTAAATCATTACTGCTTTAAATATACTTTGTCCCTTTCTCTCCTCCTCTTGGAATGTGTATATTGTTTCCCATAATGCCTACATTGCTTCCCTGATGATGTCCTATAAGTTCCATAGGTGTTCTTCACTCTTATTCATTCTTTTTTCTTTTTTCTTCTCTGACTGGATAATTTCAAATCACCTACCTTCTGATTCCCTGATTCTTCTGTTTGATCAAGTTTGTTGTTGAAGCTCTCTATTCAAATCTTCACTTCTTTGTATTATATTTTTTAGCTCTTAAGTTCACTAAACTTCTTGAGAGGATTTTCTGCATTGTCAGTTTATAGATATCCATTTCTTTAGGGTATATTTTTGGGGCTTTATTAATTTCCTTTGCTGGTGTCATGTTTACCTGATTCTTTGTGATCCTTCATTTCTCGCATTGATACCTGGCTGTATGAAGAAGTGGGCTCCTCCTCCAGACTTTACAGGTTCACTTTGGTAGTGATAGTCCTCCACTATTCATCTCAGCTTGGAGTTCTAGACCAGTCAGCTGGTAGTGTTTTTGAGCAGGTGGGGCTTGCTATCAGGGTCTCTATTTGGTGAGGCTACTGCCCAAGCACTGAGGTTTAGGGGAGTGCTGCTAGCTGAGAATAGTTGCGTAGGACTTCTTAGTTCTCTGACCTAGCAAGACTGTATGGTGGTTATGCATTGACTAGACTCTCTGGTTAGTCTTCTCATTCAGGTGGAACTAGATCCTATAATCAGCCCTTGAGTGGGGCTGTGAACTTTTTTCCTTGCCTGTGTAGGGTGGTCCATGGCTATTACAGCTTGATGGTTGGGGACCTGAATCCAGCAGGGCTGCCTACTAAGTTTCCTGGAAATATGGGGCCACTGGCTTGGCTCCACATATGGGTAGAGCCACTTGGCAGGGCTTTCTGTTTGGGTGCCATTGTTGGTGGGGCTGTCAGATGGGCCACATAGCTTCATAAGTGTTCTGGTTACAGTTCCTAGTCAGGCAGGGCTGGAGGCTATATTCAACCCTAGGCAGGGCTTCAGATTTGCTTCCTAGCCTGGGTGGGGATATAAAATGGGGTCCAGGGCCAGTAGAACTCATTCTGGGGACTAGAATCAGGCAGAGGTGTTCACTGACTTCCCTGGCCAGACAGGGCCAACATCTTAGCTTTGCAGATGGGCACAGCTGCTGTCTGTGCTCTCTGCTTGGGCTCTGCAAGTGGGCTCTAAGGTGGGCCACATAGCCTCCTGTATGCTCTGGTGAGGTTTCCTGGTTGGGTGAAAATGAGATATATACTCAGTAGTGGGCAGTGTCATGAACCCACTTACCTGCCTGGGCAGGGCAGCAGAACAGGCTCCAAGACTGGCATATCTCACTGGCCAGGAAGCCAAATTATACAGACATGTTCACTGAGCTACCTGGCCAGACAGGGTCACCAGCTGAGCTCTGCAGGTAGGCAGAACTGCTGGCTAGGCTTTCTGTTCAAGTGCAGCTGGGCCACATAGCTTTCCAGGTTCTCTTGCAAAGTTTTGTGGTCAGGCAGGGAAGGGGCTACACTTAGAAGTAGGTGGGGCTATGATTTAGCTTCTTTGCCTGGGTGAGGTGGTAGAGTGGGCTCCAAGGCTGGCAGGGATTGTTGTTTAGGGTCCTGAATCAGGCAGAACTGCACACCAAGTTTCCTAACTAGACAGGGCCGCTGGCTTGGCTCTGTAGATGGCCAGTGTTGCTGGCTGGGATCTCTAGTTAGGTATGACTGTGAGGAGAAATTTGGTTTGCTAAGATCTGAGCCTTGGTTGCTTTAAGCCCTGCCCACCTTTCTCCATCACAACCTGATCTCCAGTGGTGAAGACCTGCAGATTCTCCCCATGATCCCTGTGAAGTGACACCCAAGTGGGCCTCCTGCGAAATGATCTACAACACTTGTGGATCTGGCCGTCCATCTTGGGCTCTCCCACTGGAGAAGGGATAGGCCTGGAGTGCCCCCTTGGTGCAGTGCTGTGCTGGCTTGCGGGAGGCACAATGCAATCAGTGTAGTCACTGTTGCTTTCTTTCCTTCTCAATCTGCATTGTCCAGGAGGGTGCTTCAGCCTTACCCTCATGTTCTGAGATTTTCACAGTGGTCTATGGATTATTGTTAGTTGGTTTTCTTGTGAAGGGGACTGAAATCAGGAATGACTTGTGTTGCCATCTTGATGATATAATTTTTTGGGGGGTTTTGAGAATCCTTATATATTGTTGTTATTAGTCCTCTTTTCAGATACACATTTTGCAAATATTTCCTCTCAATACATGCCAGTTATTCATTTATTTATCTTTCAAAGAGATGTTTTAAGTTTTGGTGAAAATCAGTTTGTCAGTAGTTTTCTTTTATGGTTCATGTTTTCTTTTCTTTTCGTTTTTCTTGTCCTGTGTAAGAAATCTTTGAGTAAGCCAAGGTCATAAGTATTTTTCTTGTATATCTTTTAGAAGTTTTATAGTTTTATGTTTTACAATTAAGTCTATCACATTTTTGAGTTAATTTTTGCATATGGAACAAGGTATGGCCCAAAGCCTTTGAATATCCAATTGTACCAGCACTGTTTGTTGAAGAAACTGTTGTTTATCCACTGAAATGCTTTGATGCCTTGTTAAAAAAAAAAAAAGAAAGAAAAACTGGCCACATATGTATGGGTCTATGTATGGAATCTCTATGTTGTTCCATTGATCTATGTGTTAATCTTTCCACCAATATTACTATGTCTTGGCTATTGTAGTTTTATAGTACATCTTGAAATTAGGTTCTACAAGTCTCCCAATTTTGTTCTTCTTTTTCAAAATTAGTTAGGCTGTACTAGATCCTTTTCTTTTCCATATACACATTTTTGAATTTGCCTTTTGATTTCTAAAGCATTCTTGGACTTTGATTAGGATTGATAAAATTTTTTATCATTTAGAGAAATTGACTTGGTTCTCTTAAGAGACAATTCTGCAGTTGTTCCCTAATGTTTGCCTCTGTTTCCCATTTATATCACCCCTTTACCCTGAAGTTAATATGCAGTTGGCCCAGAACGACATTCAGGCTTTGAAAGTAGCATGAAGGTTGCCTTGCAATTGGGATTAGAATCTCTGGATCGGGCTGCCTTTAAACATGGGGAGGTTAATGCTGGACAGGAACTGTGGTGGTAGTCAGAGGTAAGGATGTGCAGAGGGAGGTCAGCTTTGTGTTGTTTGCTTTAGCTTTGAGTAGATTGGAGCTTACTTCATTGGCTTGGGCTACACTTCTCAGAGGAGAGGCATGGCTGAAATATGAGAAACAGTATTAGCTTTGTTTGCTTTAAAGTCTTCTAACAGTATTAGCTTTCTTTGATTGCTTTAAAGTCTTCTCTTCTCTCTGTTTGCTGTTATTTTGGAAATAGCACTCATCTGTCCTATATTCCAGTTGTCTCTCATTCTATCCCCTTTATCTTTTACTTCTCTTACTCCAAATTCTTCCTCAGATTTCTGATGCTTATTAAGATGATTCTCTAAAGGTTAGAAATGTGAAGTAAATATATTTTGGTAGAAATTTTGAGATTAAAACCACATTAAGCATTAAATTAATCAAAGTGCTGATTATGATTAATTGTTGGGTAAAATGTTCTGACAACCTAGGAATGTTTCCCCTGATTTGACTCCATTCTTAATCCACAACTCCATCTCCAAATAGCAGTGTCTTTGTAGTGCATCTTTTACAATTTAGTGGAATCACTGAGTTTCAGATTTTCTTTCTTCTCCATGCCTGGCAGCCATGGACCAATTAATCTGAAAATATGAACATTTGAGGAGGGTGTTTTTCAGTGACTCAGCAGGGCAACAGATGGCAAAATGTTTAATGTTTATTCCAAGTGCATTTACATATTGGACTCACATCCCTGAGTGCTTAAAAACATTTTTATTTGGATAGAAACTGTTGTTCACTGTCAGACAACAATCTGTTTGAAAACACCATTTGATTACAGCATCTTTGACAAATGTGGGGCAGTCACTGCAATTTCAGGGATAATTTTACTTACCAAGGATATATTTTGAAATGTTGGGTTTTCATAACAATTGTTAATTCATATAATTCATTCATTCATTCATTCATTCATTCATGCATTCATTCATTCACAAAACTTGTGTCGAGCACTTATACAGGTACATTATATAAGCATTTATCTACAATTAAAAAGACACAATAAAATGGCCTGCAATCAGGAACTCTACAGTCTATTGAATTTAGTAGCTTCATCAGTAATATTTAAGCCTATTAAGCATTTTAAAGACAACCCTGTGCTTTCATTTTTGTTGGGCATACTTTTCATTCTAAAGTGCCTTGCACATTGTTTAGGGAAGCTGGTTTAGTGCCTAACTACCAGAGGCAGTTTTACCTGGAAGGGAATAAAACTTCTATTTCAGAGTCCAGGTTACTTGCATAGATCACACTTCTGAGGTTCTGAGAGGGACGCAATAATGTGTTTATATGGTCTGAGTTTTAGTAAGATTTTTAAGGTAAAATATTTTAACTGCAGTTGGTTAAGACCACTGCCTCTTTCCATTCTGAATTTCCCCTGTTGCTCCTTTCCTCACACTAGATGGTGATGGAAGTCCTATGGACATTTTGGGGATCTAACTAAGTGGAAGTTGTGTTAGGGTTCACTTGGTTTGGGTTTTGTAAGATGTATTTATAGTTTGCAGTCTACTCCATGAATAGTTTTCTGGCTGTCCCAAGTAGAAATAATGTAAGTATACACCTACTGCTCACTGAAATGACTCCCCTGGTGTTTTAATATGAAGTTGCAAGAAGAGAAGTCATAGTACACAGCTGTGCCCAGCATGAGAAGCATGTGGTGTGAAGGAACAGTTTAAAATGTGGGGAGCTAGAAGCTGTGGGAAATTCTTTCAAACTAGACGTGCAAAACTGTAGGTCATGGATTTAATTCTTATCAATGCTTAAACAAAATGGGAGTTCTTTCTCTTGATGCAATTATATTCTTTGATGCAGTGCATGCAATTGTAAATGCACTGAATAGCCTTTTTATTGATGAGAACTGCATGGAATAGAAATTATCAGAATTTCTATATAAGGCACAAACTGTACCTGTAATATAAAGTAGATGATGCATTTATGTAACATTTTATATTTTAAGCATTCTAATGTATTGTAAAGCATCTTAGCATAGCATTACCATTAACATTATGAAGCCAAGATAAACTATTCTAAACTACCAAGTATACAAAATTAATTTTGAACAATTACTCTAGAGGAAAACGTGCAATTAAAAAATTTCTATATAAGAAATAATATCACAGTGTTCTTATCCTCTAAAGAGGCAACAGATTCCGATTCTGTGTCTCCCTCTCTCTCTGCCCCTCCCCCGTTCATGCTCTGTCTCTCTCTGTCCCAAAAATAAATAAATGTTGAAAAAAAAAATTAAAAAAAAATATCTTCTGGGGCGCCTGGGTGGCGCAGTCGGTTAAGCATCGGACTTCAGCCAGGTCACGATCTCGCGGTCCCTGAGTTCGAGCCCCGCGTCAGGCTCTGGGCTGATGGCTCAGAGCCTGGAGCCTGTTTCCGATTCTGTGTCTCCCTCTCTCTCTGCCCCTCCCCCGTTCATGCTCTGTCTCTCTCTGTCCCAAAAATAAATAAACGTTGAAAAAAAAATTAAAAAAAAAAAAAAGAGGCAACAGAGTAATAGTTAAAAGATATAGGACAAGAAATATACAGATGTGTCAGTCAATTAATAAAAGTATTCTGGTGACTTTCTGGACTTTGTGATTTTTGTTAGCTTTTAAAATTTGTAGTTATAGTTTCTTTTCTCATTCTAAATAAATACTTATATGTCTGCCTAAATTTATATTAGTAATTTTGCATGATTCTCTTAAAGGTATTTTTCAAAATGTATACATATCACAGCTCCCAAAACTTGGATCTGCTGTCTGCCCCAGATTTCATTTTGTTTGTCTAGTGATTTCTCAAGGCAGAGTAAATCTTCAGGACTATATTAATCCTATGGGAGGAAATGCAGGCCTCTGGGAGTGGTGCTATGAAGGGTGAGGATAGGATAAAACTGGAGGAAAAGGGAAGTTAATGTGTTGAATACTTACATGGTTGATTTAAATTGGTACTGAATTGAGAGAAGGAAAATATAGGAAGGAGAATGGAAATGCGGACATAAAGGAAGATGAATGGGACAGCAAGTCTATTTAGTTTAATAGGAAGAAAACAGAAGTTAGAATCAGAAAACAAGTTTCTTAAATTGTCCAGCCATAGGTTATACCTACATGATCAATTCATATACTGTCTCTGGGTTTCCTGCTTCCTCCTTTGTGAATGGAGATGATAATACTTGCCCTGTGGGTTTGTCAGGATTTAAAAACACCCCCCTAGCCCACACATAGCCATCTTCCATGCAGCTGATACAATCAAGCATTGTTAAGGCAGGGAGGGAGCTGCAGCAAAGTACAGAATCCTGATCTGGAGAAAAAACAGACAAATGGGAAGTGAACATGAGGCCATGCATTGTTCATTTCTGAAGGGAAATGTTAGAAACGCGAAAGCATGAAAAGAGACAGGAGGCAGAAAAATAACTTGGGATATATAAGGTAAAAGTGGAGGAGAAAGCAGATTCTCATAATCTCACCCCTATGTGATGAGAAGAGAAGAATGGATGCCTCTTTGATGAAAGTGGCAGAGGGGAAATAGAAAGATGGGTAAAACCTTACAGGGCTCTTGGTTTAAAAAGCTTGAAAGTGGGAGTGCCAACAGGTGTATGGTTGATTCTCAGTCTGTCTGCATCTGTCAGGCCGATGATTGGCTAGCTCCAGGGCTCTTGGACACATAGAGAGTCTACCATGGAACTAGGTCTAAAAGAAAATTCAGAGGCTCCATTCTGATAGTGAAGAGTCTGAGTTACAGTGGAATTTTGCAACGAAACACGAGGGTCAGCAAATAAAATTTTCAGTTTGTGTCTGGTCAGTTGTCATTTTTACTGAAGCTAGTGGGGTTCGGGGAAAAATAATAATCTTTTTTATTTTTTATGATTTTAAAGTCTATTACAGAAAACCAATACACTATCTATAGGGGTGAAAAAACATACTTCAGGAGGCTTCTGCCTTAAAAGTTAGTTTAAAATGTTGACTTTTCAGTCTATAAATTAGAACCTACATATTTACATTTATTTTAATCCATGGTTGGCTCCTTGGTCCATATCTGTTGCCTAAATTAGGGGCCAGGAAGCAGATACTTATACTTTTAAAAAACAGGAGTGGTGAGAAGTGGTACAAATATGTTCCAAAGCAGACCTGTGAGGAGAACCACAGGCTAAAGCTGAGTATTACTCAGTAATGTCACAAAATTCTGTCCTTGACCATACTTCAGTCAGGCTTCTCTGAGCCCTCTTTTCTATTAGGTCTTGACGTGGGGCCCCTTCCTTTACCTCCACCCTAGTCCTTGCTTGGCCTACAGAGCCCAGTTTAGCAAGAATCTTGCTAATTCAGTTGAGTGAGAATCCCTATCCTTGATATGGGCCTGTCTTCGGCAAGATTTCCCCCTACTCTTAGTGTCTTCTCTTTGTAATTTTCCATCCATCAACCCTCTCCTTGGCTATAAATCTCCACTTGTTCTTGTTGCATTCGGAATTTAGCCCAGTTTTATACTGAGGTCTCTTTTCCCCTACTGCAATAGTTTCTGAATGAAATCTATTTTTGCTGCTTTACTGTCTGGCTCTAGTTTTCTTTAACAAATGTAAGATTGTTACTGGAAACCATCATTCCGGGCTGGTAACCACCAAGTTGGCAAGCACTCCACTGTGTTAGGCACTGGGAACACTCTTACCTGAATAATTTTAGTAACACTCATAATTGCCGCTTGTATACAACTAAGAATTTCAAAGGCTTTCACACGTATTATTTTAATTTTTCCTCACAGTGACCCTTGTGAAGTAGTCAGGGATCTAATGAATGAGGAAACACACAACTGCTTGGAGCCTGTCTTGGTGAGGGTACCTCAGCAAGTGATAGCCAGACTAGAATTGAGGCTTTAAGTGCTTTGAGTTACAATTAGAATTTAACACTTAAAAGAGACCTAGGGTGCATTGGGGATGTCTTAGCAGAAAGTGAATTGTTATGAAGATGAAGAATTTGCTAAGTTTTAAGCAGATCAATAAAAGAATGAGATGGTGAGCCAGTAACTTAGGCAGTAGAATGAGTAATTATTTCATGGATATTCTTGAACAACTTCTTTCACATAGAGAATCAGAGTTTCAATATACTTAAGTTATAACAGAAGATACTTAGACACGTTATGAGCAAATCTTGGCTGTAAAGCTGATTACAGCCTCCAATATACGGCATCACCATCATTCAGCAAACTCATTGAAGTGTCCATGATTCTCAGCCACTGGCTAAGATGCTGGAGGTAAAATGATGGCCAGCATGCAGTCTCTGCCATCTGTATCTTTTGGCTGGTTTGTGCAGGAGTGACGCGTTCAGACACCTAGTTCCAGAACAGTGAGGAGGGGCGTGCTCTGCATGTGAGTGGAGCGTGCTGATTGAAAACAGTCCTTGGTCTGCTTTGCTGTGTACCTGTCTATGGCAGGAGGTTGGACCAGCTGTTCTCTGAAGTTCTCTTCAGTTCTTTTCTTTCACTGAATTGCAAATCCTGTTTTCACAAGGGCTGCTGTTCCCATTGCTATGGAAATGATGGTGATGTATATCACAAATTCAAATATTATGACGTGGGTATGGGACTCAAGAGGAGGAAAAGATGAGCTGTAAAGGGGTACAGTTTTCCTCCAAGCCAAATGCCTTTGCTAATGAGCAAGTATATTAACAAAAAAAATATGAAAAACATATGAGAAGGCAATCAGCTGGGGGAATGGGGTATGTGAGTGAGGTTCTTCAACAGATGTGCCTGGGGTGAGCTCAGTAGGTAAATCTTAGCACCTTCCATTAGAACATTTCTCAAGCCAAAATGCTACTCCCTGGACAATCCAACAGCTGCAGTCTCCTGTTTTGATGTAGGAGGAGGTTGATAGGTCTCTGCCTGGGTGAAGAGGGAAATTAGCTACCCTTTGCCCCTGGGCCACCTCCCCTCCAGGTGGGAGGTGATGCCTAACTTTATGAGCTGCTGAGTTGGCATCAAGACAGATGCTGATGTGATGAGAAAGACCACCTTCTCTCTAAAGCATTTTCAGATGCACCTTCCTTGGTCTGGGTCTTGGGGGGAAAATTCAAGTGCCACTGTGACCTGCTGTGTTCTTCTTGTCCCTGTGAGAATGTTTCATCCTGATTCCTGGAACGCCCCCCTCTTTTGCATTTGCAGAGAAATCCCTGTGTGGCTTAACTATCTGTCTGAGATAGAGTTTGGGGCAGGGATGTCATGGAGATGAAGCTCCAAGGTCAGCCACAGAGCTTTCACAGTGAAGCATTGGTCTCTCTTTTGAGCAGAGTTGGCTGTGCGCATTTGTCTTCCCCACCCTCTGGCCTGGTCTTCAAGGATGTCATGGTGAAAGTAAAGGAAACTTTGTTTAGTCTGCACCACAGCCTTGAATAGGCCATAAAAACTCCCCAGGCTGTGACCGACCAGACTTGGAACGGCAGACGTCCGCTCGTCACTTACGCACCTTCTTTGTCACTTAGTATTTTGCGTGGTGTCTCTCTCCACCCTGGTGGCCTGAAAACACACACACACCCGCCATCTGGAAGTTGCTGTGCTGATGCTGTTTCCCAACACCCCAGGCACATGTTGAAGAAATAGTGGGATATAGGCTGATGTTGTTACCCTTGTTGTTACCTTTAGGGGATGGAATTAAATGTAGACCTTTGGAATTCAAGAAATAAGGTGAGACCTTTATAAGATAAAATCCCTCTCCTGAAACCCACCCCCACTCCAAATGCTAGTGGCTTACACATCTTCATTATGATTCGAAGGGCTTGATTAGGAACATCTTGATTCCTAACAGTTTCTGAAAAAATAACAAACAAAAACAAAACCCTCAATACCTGAGCATTAAAAAATGTGTTTAAATATGAAGTGGTGGAAGGATTTCCCTATGCACAAGATCTCCTTTAACTTAGTTTTAATTTAGAGCACTTAAAAAACAATTTCACTATGGACAAGAGGAGGAGAAGGGGGACAGAGGAATGGAGGGGATGGAGAAGAAAGAAAAGAGTTTGCCACTGAGCTGAGAATTCAACTAGAAAGCCAAGGCCCAGCTTGGAGCAGAGTTTTATGGCTGAGTTATAAACTCTGAAAATAGGGCTTTCTAATGGAAATGTTGACAGACTTTCTACTATAACCGGGCTAGCGGATGCCCACTGTAATGTACTGTGTAATTTATAGGAGTCACCTGTTAAGCCATCTGGGAAAGAAAATTTCCCTTCTTTTAAAATGTTAATAACTTTATTAACCTTTTGAACTTCATCATTATTCCAAATGGAGTCCATGCGAGTCAGTTGTTGCTACACAGCCAATTTGTATTTGCAGATAAAATTTGAGATTAAAAAAAATCCATGCTGACTGGCTCTCATACTCTTACCCTGTAGGAAAATGAGTTGTAAAGGGAGAGGTCACACCTTGATTGCTTAACTTCTGCAGACTAAAGCTGCCCACAAACTACAGCAAGTTAGTATCCCTGTATACGAAGCCCTATGTGTGTTTATCTTCTCTTCCTGCTTCCTCCCCCATTGGTTTTTCGGGCAAGAAACTGGGAACTGAGATCCCTCCTGCCCTCAAGGAAAACAGATACTGTTCACCTTGGGAACCTTGACTCTGTAACTGTTTAATGGATTGCTAAATGGCTCGTATATGTGGTTTTATGACTTCTACACTTGGAGATTTGAATATCACCATATATGAACTCCCCTGTTTTCCTAGATTATTTCTTTTTTTATTTTTTGTATTGCTTCATTCCTTACCAAAGCATTCTTCTAGAATCTCTCTATTCTCTGCATCCATTCTCCTTTCAGCCCCCAGGCTGGGCTCCACCAGCTTGCCTCTGTAATTCTCAGGATCTTTCTATGGGGCTTTTTAACCTTAGGGAACAAAGTCTTACTGAACAAATCCTCTCGAGTTAGAATTCCCTCAGACAGCAATGGGGTACTTTAATGAATACTAATTCTGCTCTTATAGGAAGATTTAGTACTTTTTGAAAATGAAATTGCATAGTTGGAACTTTCTGATTTGATAATGCCATTTCAACTACAGATCAAGGCCCTCTTACCTATTTTTTTTTTTTTTTTATTGTTTAGTTTCTCCAGGCTATTTTACTGGTAATCTGGGTTACAAGTGTTTTTACGTGAGGGGGTACATTGTTGTCTATAGTATATGATATTCTTTTTTTTTTAATGTTTATTTTTGAGAGAGAGAAAGTGGGCATGAGTTGGGGAGGGGCGCAGAGAGAGAGGGAGACAAAGAATCCAAAGCAGGCTCTGAGCTGTCAGCACAGAACCTGATGCAGAGCTTGAACTCATGATCCAGGAGACCATGACCTAAGCTGAAGGTGGATACTCAACTGACTGAGCCACCCAGATGCCCCATATAGTATATGATACTCTTATGTGATCTTCATTGATTAATTCAGGAGATCCTTTTCTGTATTTCTCCCTAGAACTCTTTTTTTTAATGTTTGTTTACTTATTTTAAAAAAAAAAAATTTTTTTTACGTTTTTATTTATTTTTGAGACAGAGAGAGACAGAGCATGAACAGGGGAGGGGCAGAGAGAGAGGGAGACACAGAATCGGAAGCAGGCTCCAGGCTCTGAGCCATCAGCCCAGAGCCCGAGGCGGGGCTCGAACTCACGGACCGTGAGATCGTGAGATCGTGACCTGAGCCGAAGTCGGACGCTTAACCGACTGAGCCACCCAGGTACCCCTGTTTACTTATTTTTAAGAGAGAGCGCGTGTACGCGCAGGCAGAGGAAGGGTGGGGGGAGGAGGGGTGGGCGGGTAGACACAGAATCCAAGCAGGCCCCAGGCTCTGAGCTGTCAGCACAGAACCTGATGCGGGGCTTGAACTCAGGAACTGTGACATCATGACCTGAGCTGAATTCGGATGCTTAACTGACTGAGCCACCCAGGTGCTCCTTTACTTCTCTCTAGAACTCTTAAGCAGTTGTACCCAAAATAAGTCAAATAGAAACAACTGTCTTAAGAAATGCAATCCTGAAATAGCCAGTCATGTTAAGAGACAGCCCCACAATTTCCTCCAACCTTTTGATCTGAGAGATAATGCTTACCAAAAGGACATAACACCCAAGATGATAGTTGCCTGATGGGAGAGTAAGTATATGGAATCCTCTTGAGCCTTCTGGTAATTTCGTCTCTATTTTGTTCTTAATTAAGGCAACTGATTATTCTGGTACTGAAAGGTCCTTCATGCCAGGAAACCCTCAGTTTCAGGCAAAACTAGGACAGTTGACCATCTTCTTACTGAGAAATTTCTTATTCTCCTTCATTATCTGATTGTATTATCACAAAGAGAAGAAAGAACTGTATATATAAGACTTAGTATAAGGAATCATTTTCCAATTGCTAGAGTATGTATACACAAATGATTGGGCTTCCTTGAAAGACATGGTAAGCTCTTTGTCACTGGGAATGTTCACGCAGAAGTTGAATGATCACCTGCAAGAAGATGGTGGGTGAGTATTCCTATTTTGGCAGAAAGACTGAACTTAACGATCTCTAGTGGTCTTTCTGCTCTAAGTTTAAAACGAAAATTATAGATGGCTCCCAAAGACATAAACATGACAGCTACAGTTGGACAGTTTGGGAATCTTAAATTCTGGTGCCTTTATATGCTCTTTATAAGTTTTGTATTTTTATGTTGATCTGGTTTCATATTTTGCCTGGAGTTATACATGAATGTATATAGTGATATGCTATTTTGTGAAACAAGATATGCTACTTGGATTGTGATGACCTCTTTGATTTTTAAACACTCACTCTTTGATTGAGTGGAGCCTGGGCTCTTCATTTGAAGATGATGCTCATTATTGTCTTGACCATTTCTCCACCGGAACCATGGTTGCCACTTGGAGTTTGATGTCATTCACCATTCACCCTTCACATGCTCTGACATATATATATTTCACAGATATGTCAAGAGAGTCCTCACAATGTTGAGAGGAAAAGTTTATCAAGGCTACAGTGAGATTGTATGGCACAGCCAAGAGTGAAAAAGTAAAAAAAATCTGGCTCTGAGTCCTTTCTTCTAAGGACTAGACACCACTCCCTCACTGGAACATATTTGATTTTAATGCCTTAAAGGGGCACAGGGAGCTGACTGGTTTACAAAGCTGAGAAATACTATTTCTGATGGAGCAGCACAGCCTTCCCTGCCACCATCTTGAGGGAGCTTTTTCCTTCTTCCTCCTCCCCTCCCCTCCATGTTTTTATTTATTTTTGAGACAGAGAGAGACAGAGCATGAGTGGGGGAGAGGCAGAGAGAGAGGGAGACACAGAATCTGAAGCCGGCTCCAGGCTCTGAGCTGTCAGCACAGAGCCCGACGTGGGGCTTGAACTCACAGACTGTGAGATCATGACCTGAGCTGAAGTCAGACACTTAACCACTGAGCCACCCAGGTGCCCCTAATCTTCTTTAATAGATATGGTCCTTCTCCTCCTTTGTCCTTTCTCTCCATACCTCTTCTTCCCCAAATCCTTCCTTTTAGATGGAAGTTTATTCTGATACTAGTTGTTTAAGAGCAACAGAAATTTCTTAGTACATAAAAATGTTTACCAGTATGTAGAATAATACAGAATGTAAATTAGGAGGTGATTCTTAGGAGTTCATGTCTCCTTGATGTCTCTATTGAGATCTTAGAGAAATGGATCCGAAAGCAAAATGCTTTTATTCTTTCTGTGTCTACATTGAGCTTGCTCTCCTTGAATTTTCAGAAAAATTTCTTGCTTTATTTAATCCAAAACTTCCTGAACTCCATTCTTTTCCCTCTTTCACTTTGTTACCCTTTATCTTCTCACCCCAGGTGGTTGGGTTCTCTTTGACGTCATTGTAAGCTCTTTGTTTTATTCATTAAGCATTTACTGAGCACCTACTACATTCTTTGTATCCTGCTGGCTTGAGATAGTAAAATAAGTCATGTCCCTATTGTATACTCGAATATCTCACTTTGTATATGAAGGTGGTGAGAGAGAGAGAGAGAGAGAGAGACTTCTCCAAACAACTAACAATAATATAATTTGATACATTTGAAAGCTTTAAATGAAAAGACATTAGACTTTTCTAGAACAGGCAGAGAGGCAGTCAGTGTTTGCCCATTAACATGATTTGCTGGTCACTTATTTTCCCTGATGATATGATCTTAACTATGTTGTAGATCAGCAAATTCAAGCTTATATTTTCCCTATAATAAATCAGATCATTTGAATACTTGGATTGCAGCAATATTTTTTTTTTTTTAGACCTGATTTCTGACCTTTGCTTTGATAAGATGCAATGAGCTCATATTTTGGGTCATGATTAAAAAAAATCTCTATGAAACTTGTCATTGTGTTTTTTTGTAATAAGGTATTTAAAAAATACTTTAGAGGCTCAGTTGGTTAAGTGTCAGATCATGATCTCGCGGTCTATGAGCTCGAGCCTCGTGTCCGGCTCTGTGCTGACAGCTTAGAGCCAGGAGCCTGCTTCAGATTCTGTTTCTCCCTTTCTCTCTGCCCCTCCCCCATGTTCTATCTTCTCTGTGTCTCAAATATGAATAAATGTTAAAAAAATTTTTTTTTAAATATACAATGTTTTCTTTATCAAGACCCAGGGGAGATTTTTTTTTTTCCAAACTCAGGATTAGAAGCAGTTACATATTTTTAGAGAACTAATTTCTTTTTAGCTTCTAGAGATTGTCACACAGTTCAGTCGCTCCTATCCAATACTTACATCCCCTCAACTAGACATCTAATCCAGTGTTTTTCAACATTTTAGACTGTAGCCCACACTAAAAACACATTTTACATTGTGACCTAGTACAAATATCTGTATGTATATTTATGAACACACAAAAGTCATTAGAAATAATTTCACAAAGCAATACTAATTTCTACTGCAATGCCCTACATTTCTTATTCTCTTCTGTTCCATTCCATCCCATCCCATTGCATTCCATTCCTTTTCCAATTTCTTAAAAATGTTGGTCAAAACCCATAAATTAATTTTATAACGCTTCAGTGAGTTGTGATCCACAGTTTGAGAAACACTGATTCAATCTTTTCCTTGAACATTTTCCCCTACAGACAACTTGATACTTCCCAAGGAAGCCCATGTTATCATTGGAAAATTTGTAGCTCCTCTTTCAACAGAGCTTAAACCTGCCTTCTTGGTAGATCTTGCCCAGTATCCTTCTAATTCTGTCTTTCAGTTTCATGCAGAACAGTTCAATCCTTCTTATTCCTGACCACTCTTCCAATATTTGAAGAGAATGACCCCCCCCCCCCCCAGCAAGAAAAAAACCTCCTCACCCATTTATATTTGGTTGTGGCTCCAGCAAGAGGCTTGGTGGCCAGATGTCAATAGCTGAAGAAAAGTGTTAGGCCAGGGCAATTAGAAATGTTCCCTGAAGCATTTGAGTAATTTGAAGGAAAGTGTTGCTTTTTAAAAATGTGCTCAATTTAACTGAACAATTGCCCCAATTCCCTACTTTACTTCAGCTGTGGAAAACCTGGCCCAATTTCTGCTACATATTGATTTTGCTCAAAGGTGGCAAGTGACAACACAGCCATTACATAAATGACATGAGAAAACAGCCTTCTTCCCCTAAGGTATTTAGCACACTCCACAGATGGCAACGACCTAATTCAGTCCAAAGAAGAAACAAGTGAAATCATTCACTCAATTACTTTCACTGGGTTGAGGCAGTGTGGCACTCTCTTGGCTTTCCCAGAAGAAAAAAAACCCTTCCTGAAACTGCCATGCACGGGCAATTTCATTACAACAGAGTTCCAGTCACCTCTTATTTTCTTAAACTTGTATTATTGAAAGATTAGTCTTCTGTTTATGGTTACATTGCCAAGTATCCAAAGCAGAACACTCTCCTTCATTCGGAGTTAATCGAACTGAAATGGACATGGCATTACCAAGGCCTATAGCCCTATGAGATCAGGAGAATTACTCAATCTGTACCACTTAGGATAGAAATTTTCAAAAAAAGTTAGGATAAATTGACAAAGATTGCTTGCTTCAGAATAGAGAGTTCAAAATACAGTTCAGAAAGACTTTATTATAATTACATGCTGTAACGGCAAAGATTAAGATGTTGAATGGCTGGATGGTAGAACTCAAGTGATGGCTAAACCTAATGTTGAGAGGTGACCAGGGCATTCACTTTGTTTTTGATTTCTATAGACAAAATTAAACAACAAATCTATGTCCCTGAGGGGAGTCTTAAAGAGAATGATTCTCTAAATTGATTACAAATTCTCTACAATATGTTGGTTTTGAGAGGAACCTCCTTGTCTTAGCTGAATTCCATAGGACTTTAATTGAAGCTCAAGAATAAAACACAGATATTTAACCAACTGATGAACTAAGAATTAGCACATATTTTCTGTTTTCATAAGATTTCATTTTTGAGATAGTTCTTTAGTATTTTCAGATGGCTTTACTAAGGTGGTTTCATTCAGAACACATACTGAGAAAAAGAGCAATCATCCCATAAAAAATCTTTTCTTAGTTCTCTGTTTCTCTTTCCCATTTCTAGTTTGTGTTGTATTGCATCTTTCTCAGTTTAGTTTATTCTTGGTTAATTTTTCTTATATTTAATTTCTTCATTAATTTGAACTTATGCATTTTAATTTGGGCTCTTGTGAGGAGTGACAGCTAAGAACTTTACTAAAGACTTGGCTAAGGTCTAAACCCTTTGACAACAGAAGGCCAAGGATGGTGTGTGTATGGGAACTAAGTGGGAAAAGAATAAAAATCTGTGTTATTTACCATGATACCATTTATCAGAAGGGAATGGTGTTCCTGGGATTGGTGGGAGATGATTTCTTATCAGATGAGATGAAGCTGTTTGAAGACAGAAGGTACTCTCAGCTGGGTGGAACTTTAAATAAACATGAAGGACAAAAACCACATGATGATTTAGGAATGATAATGAATGTTATTAGCCTGTTCTTCACTTACTAGCTGCTTTCATTTTATTTTTCCATCTTGCTTTGAAGTGGTTGTGAAAAATCAGGTTTTAGACCAACTCATTATAGGGGTTGCAAGGTACTGGCCTGAAGGCTGAAAATATCCTGCAGATGGATATTTTTTTGGCACATATGATGTTAAACAATAAAAACATTCACAATAAAAACTTTCATAAGAGTATAACAGAAGGGGACTTCTTCAACTTGATAAAGAGTATGTACAAAAACCGACAGCTAACATTATAATTACTGTTGAAAAACCAAATACTTTGCTTCTCACATCAGGAACAAGACAAGGATGACCACTGGAATAGAGCACTGGAAGTTCTGGTTAGTGCAGTAAGGCTTAAGAAAAGGGAAATAAAAGGCATGCATATTGGAAAAGAAGAAATAACACTGTCCCTATTTGCAGATAATGTGATGTCTATGTAGAAAATTCAAAAGAATCTACCAAAAAACTCCTAGAACTTACTAAATGGGGTAAGGTCATAGGATACAAGATAAACATACAAAAATTAGTTGTATTTCAATACAGTAGCAATGAATATGCAGATGCTGAGATTAAAAGTGCAGTGTTTTTTACAGTTGCCAAAAAACCTCTTAGTCATAAATCTAATAGAACATGAACAGAACTTATAGGCTGACAAATACAAAACATTGATGAAAAAAATAAATGTAGCATGTTCATGGACTGGAAGACCTAACATAGTAAAGATGTCAGTTCTCCCCAACAGATGTAGAGTTTTAATGCAATTCAAAGAACTAGCATAATTTTTTTTAATATTAAAGTTTTTTTAATGTTTATTTACTTTTGAGAAAGGAAGACAGAATGCGAGTGGGGGAGAGGCAGAGAGAGAGGGAGACATAGAATCTGAAGCAGGCTTCAGGCTCGGAGCTGTCAGCACAGAACCTGCTGTGGGGCTTGAACCCAGGAACTGTGTGGTCATGACCTGAGCTGAAGTCGGATGCTTAACCGATTGAGACACCCAGGCACACCCCCAGCATAATTTTTGAATATGTAGAAAAGATAAATCAAAGTGGAAAGGCAGAGGGACTAGAATAGCTTATATACTTTGAAAAGAAGAATACAGTGGGAGGAATCGTTCTACTCATTCTCAAGGCTAATTGTATAATTACGATAGTCAAGACTGTGTGGTATTAGTAGTGGGATAGACACATCAATAAATGGAACAAAATAGAGAACCTGGAAATAAATTCACATAAATATTCCTAACTAAGTTTTGATGAAGGTGCAAAAGCAAATGGTGCTGGAGCAAGTAGACATCCAGACACACAAAAAATGAGCCTCACCCTGAGTCTTAGATTTTATATAAAAAATTCAAGTTGCCTGGGTGGCTTAGTGGGTTAAGCATCCTACTTCGGCTCAGGTGATGATCTCACGGTTTGTGAGTTTGAGCCCTGGGTTGGGCTCTGTGCTGACAGCTCAGAGCCTGGAGCCTGCTTTGGATTCTGTGTCTCCCTCTGTCTCTGCCCCTCCCTATTTGCACCCTCTCTAGCTCTCAAAAATAAATATTAAAATTTTTTTAATTAAAAAAAATTTATAATCTTCAAAACAATAAAGGAAATATTCTAGTTACTAGTTTGACATCAAAAACACGATCTATAAATAATAAATTAGATAAATTGGATTTCATCAAAATTAAAAGACTAATGCTCTGTGAAAGACTTTGAGAGAATGAAAGACATGCTACAAATTGGCTGAAATTAATTTCAAACTATATATTTTTTTACAAACAAGTAGTATAGAGAATATATGAAGAAAACTCAAAACTCAAAAAAAAAAAAAAGGCAAACCAAACAAAAATAAAATCCAGTCGGAAAATGAGCAAAAGACATAGACATTTACCAAAGAGGATATACAGATGGCAAAGAAGCACATTAAAAGATACTTAACATTATTAGGCATTAGGGAAATGCAAATTAAAACCACAGTGAGGTATTACTGCACACATGTCAGAAGGTTAAAATAAAAAACAGTAACATCAAATGCTGACACAAGTACAGAGAAACTGGATCACTCATACATTGCTGTCAGGAATGTAAAATGGTGTAGTCATTCTGGAAAACGGTTGGCAGTTTCTTAAAAATCTAAATTTGTAACTAACATACAACCTAGAAATTGTACTCCTGAACATTTATCCCAGAGAAATGAAAACTTGGTTGTATAAGAACCTGTATATGAATGTTTATAGGAGCTTTATTCATAACAGCAAAAGTTTTGAAACAATACATATATCTTTAAATGGGTGAAAGGTTAAACTTTAGCACATCGACACCATGGAATAGTACTCAGCAATAAAAAAGAACCAAATACTGATAAATGTAACAATACTGGTGAATCTCCAGAAAAAAACCCGGAGTGAGGGGGGAAAATAAAGAAAAAAAAATCCTGAAAGCTTACATACTGTGATTCTATTTCTATAACATTTGTGAAGTAACAAAATTATGGAAATGGAGAACAGATGAGGGATGGTCAGGGATTCGGGAGAGGGCGGGACCATGAAATGGTTGAAGTTACAAAAGGTTGACTTGCGAGACTCTTGTGGTGATGGAAATGTTCTGATATCCTCACTGTATCAATGTCAACACTGGTTGTGAGGTTATAATGGTCTTTCAAGATGCTACCTTTGTGGGAAACCAGGTTAAGTGTACCTAGGATCACTGTATCATTTGTATTATTTCTCACAACTGTATATGAATCTATAATTACCTCAGAAGAAAAAATTCAAGCTTTTAGTTAAAGCTTCATTTCATCAGGACCCCTACTCTTTTCAATTTAATTCATTAAATTAGCTCTCATCAATTTCAATTTAGTTTCAAGTATTTTCAATTTAATTTCAAGCCTAATAGTTTGCTTTATACAGTGTAGTGTTCCTTTATTGGGGACAGATGCATTCTTTTTAGAAAAATGGGTGGGTTTTAGCATTTGGAAACATGGTTTTTTCATATTAGATCCATACTGGGAATGGGGTCATATTTGTCATAACACATTATGCTATAAGGATCCTTGCATATGTCTCTCCTTCATTAAACTCCTTGAGGCCCAGGACCATGATTTGTTTGTTCTTTATATTATTTTCCATATACCTTCTTTCCTCCATCTATTGTAGAGGCTTAATTAAGCATTTAATAGGGTAGAGAACAGATTTCTGAGGTGTTTAGTAACATAGTGTGATCAAAATATTAACCACAAATACCCATTAGTAACTACCTTTCTAACCTTAATTTGCATGACTTCCTTCGAGGCCGCATACCTGTTAGGGAGTTTTCTCAACTCTTTGCCTTTGCCCACACTGTTTCCTTTGTCCAGTATTCCTTCCTCTATCTCTACATCTCTGAATTCTATTGATCTTTCACTGTTCAGTGTAAAAGACACTTCTTTCAAGAATTCTTCCATGTTGCAAATACCATTTCACAATTTGTATTTCTCATTGCTTTTGACCGTGTGAGGCATTAGATTTTCCCTGTGACACTGAGCGGCTGATCTTTGTGATCTTTCTAGATCTTACAGAAATGGATTTAGTGTGCTGCCCACAGCAGACACCATAAATGTGTACTGGATGAGAAAAGAAAAGAAATCAGAATGCCCAGTCTAGGGTTAATGGAGGCTCTTATGGTAGCCAAATAAAAATGATAGGAAGCTAGAAAGGAGAGTGGATCAGAAGTAATAGCAGACAATGTTAAAATATTGCAAGGCTGATTTTACCTGGCATTGGTAGAGATTAAGCTGCTCACCACAGCCAGTTTCATTGTAAATCATGTTACAGACCTTGTAGAAATGCCAAGATAGTAGAAGTCAGTTTAAAACACTGAGCTCCAAGACACGCTTGACTTGAAACATTGTTTACTTTCTTCATTAGGAGCTAAAGAGAAGCAAGTACAAGGCAGCGGGTAGCAATTACCTAATATCTTTGCAGAAAGAGAGATTTTTCAAAATGTGCTTTTCTCACTAATCCTTGAGGGGAAATGAGGTTTATTTATGGTGTCAGAAGAGAACAAGGCATTAATAGTAAAAGATTTTATATGACTTCATGTTTTTAGGAAAGTCATTTGTTTACAAATCCGACTCAATCAAACCCAAAGGTATTTAATATAGTCCAGATTTGAATGTCACCTGATTTTGCACCCAAATTTCAAACTAGAGGAAGTAATTATGATAAAGTGCATATGTTGATGTAAGAAGATATAGATTATAAGTATTTCCTTACCTTAGATGAAAATCTTAGAGTTAGACCATCCTATAATCCAGGAAAAGAATGGAATAATTAAGCACATTTCTTCCCTCTCTTGCTTTGACTAAAATTGTATGGGGGTAATGGAGCTGTCTAAAGTTACATAAATATTTTATTTGGTAATTCAGAATAACAGTCTTTTGACCAAGAAATAATTTTGTAAATAAGGTAAACAGGCTGAAGTTCAGTTGTATGAAAACAACTATGGTTATTTTTATTTTTATTTGCTTATCAATCATCAAAGAGAGGACTAGTCATTAAAAAACAATATCTTACATTTGGACAAAACTTTGTACTTTTCAAAATATATTTGATGGTTTATTTTATTTGATCCTCCTTTCAATGATCTCGTGGTACAAGCAGGGATTATTGTTATTACTTTTTTACTCTAGAGTAAACTAAGACCCATACAAAAGAATACTCCCAAACAGGGTATTACATTTTAGAGCTAGAAGGAATCTCATGAGATTCTATCTGTGGAAGCATTATTGTATGTCGTATCATGTGGTTGATTCTGCAGTCTTTTGGCCAGCTGCCTTGCTTTAAGATGGGTGGTGTTACTCTCCTATTTTGCAGACAAAGCATATGAAATTTGACCAGTTTGTGCTTTTGCCAACATCACATGGCTGGGACATTGTGGTAGCAGCATACCCATTGGGCAGTAGGCAAGAGAGCTGCTCCCAGATTTTATTTTGCATCAGTTAAGTTCTGGTTCTAGGGCATCTAGACTCACTTGTGTATCACAACTTCCTACCTGAATCTGTGGGGGAAGTGTGACATGAAAAAAGCACTGTGAACCTGAAAGGAAGCAGTAATAACCTTGGCTGTCAAAACAGTGGTGAAATGTCATGGAAAGAAGAACAGTGTGCATAGTAGCAGGTAGCAAGGCCTTGCATGAGGTCCCAAGGCAGGTGAGCCCCTGGATAGTGCATTCATTAAACAAGGGACTCTAGTATTGAAGATACCAGCACCTTGACTGAAAATTCTTGGAGTGCGGACAATGTTACTGCAGCTCACAGAGAGCAGAGACCTATCACAGACTCTCCTAGAGGACAGCTGATACAGTAAGCTTAAGTGTAAGGGGGGTGTAAAGAAAAGTCTACTGGAAACTTCTAAAGCAAAAGTTCCATCTTGGAAAATGGATCACCCAAGACAGCAGATTTCTTCAGTGAATTTAAGCTTTATTTTACAAACAGAACCATCTAGTCAGACTTGCATGTGGGGTTTTCTTTCTACCCTAATAACTGTAGCAAGAATATTGGAAGGAGTTACTTTATGCTCTGGATTAGATGAGCCCTCTCAAGGGTCCTTTTCAAATTCTTAAGCTATAGTTTTGGGAATCATTTAACAGAAAGCTTTTACAGGCATTGTAGTTAACTGCATAGTAGTAGGTTGCTCTTATTCCTCCATGCTGATTATTGATTTGGTAACAATAAAGTGGCAGGTTAATTTCAAGCACTGTTCATTGTGCTTTATCCATATCTTGACTCCAAGAAAGTAAGACCTTTGTGATACCTCATTTTGGGGGTCTCAGAAGTTGCTTGAAGACCCTCTATGAAGAGATTATGCTATGTTCTTTCAGAGAGAAAAGAAAGCATGTTGGCAGGGTGGAGATGGTGGGCAGCTTGGGAAAAGGAGAACTATTTCCCAAGGGTGGAACTAGTGCCAGCCTGCGGGACCTTCATCTGTGAACAGGGAGAGCCTCGTGGTTTACCTGAGCAGCTTGGCCTTCAGATGCCAGAGCTGCTAGCTGAGGCAAAACTGCATGTCCCAGCTTGGCCCGGAAATGCTAAGCCACCTGTCTTTATGAGGACTTCTTGAGCTTGGACCTTAAGCATATTTACAGAGAATGGTATGGACGATGATGAGAGGGCTCTCTCCAAATATGAGGACCAGGAAAAGTCCCTTGGCACCTCTGAATGACCTTGAGAGCAATAACAGAATTTGCATTAATAACAGAATTTGCATTTCTTGCCATTCAGTGGCATCTGATAGAGATCATATTTGATTTAGAGAAACAAATGTGACATCAAGTCTGTCTATCAATATAATAAAACTGACAATCTGTACAGATCTTTAAAGTTTACACTCTACATTTGTGCATGCTATCTCATTGTATCCTAATAACTCTGTAAAAGGGTTAATGTGGTTATATTCATTTTATAAGTGATATTCCCAAGGTCTCAGAGCTGGTAACTGGCAGCATAGCTCTTGTTGCTGCCATTCTCAAGAGGGGATCCTTTAATTCCCATCTAAGCTGTGTTGTGCACCCTATCTCCTGGGGAAGAATGGGGGCCCACTGTGTGGGGAGATGGGAGATGAGGCTGTAAGGAAGCCAGGAGACAGATGATGAATATGCTCTGAGCTTTTGTTCCAGAAACTGTAAATAGCTATTACTGAGTTTGACTTTTTAATTTCTTTTTATGTTACATAAGTCAATTTAACAAGTATTGTAAAGTACCAGGTCCTGTGTGGTGCTGAGGACATAGTGGTTACCAAAATGGGTATCGGTCGGGGTCTCCAGGAAGTTTCTTCTTTGTTGGAAGGAGATTGACAAAACCCATGTTAGAAGTAAACATAAAAAATTAGTTATGGACTGTGATGATGGCATGCCATGAAGAAAATAAGCAGGGTCCTGGAATAAGGAGAAAGGAATATAAACAATCTGAGGTGTATAAAGAAAAAACAAAATCTCTTCTCCTAGGCCCCACCTCCATTTCCCCCGTGGTACATACCCTGTAACATTTTTCTTCTAAAACAAATGTATGCAAATGTACATGACTGCTTAGTCTTTATAAAAATAGAATAATGCTATACATCTTCATAATCTGCTTTTCCTTTTTAAAAATGCATTATGGATACCTTTCATGGTAACACACTTAGATCTGATTCGTTCTTTTAAGTTGCTGCATAGTATTGTTCCATAATATGAATGTATTTGGCTGTTCTATTGATGGTTACTCAGGTTGTTTCTAGCTTTTGCTGTTACAAATACTGTAATAAAATATTTAAAAAATTTTTTGGGGGGGGCACCTGGGTGGCTCAGTTGGTTAAGTGTTAGACTTTTGATTTCTGCTCAGGTCGTGATCTCATGGTTTGTGGATTGAGCCCCACCTTGGGCTCCATGCTAACAGCACAGAGCCTGCTTAGGATTCTCTCTGCCCCTTCCCTGCTCATGTACATGCCCGCATGTGCTGTCTCTCAAAACAAATAAATACACTTAAAAAGTGTTTTTATTTTTAATTGAAATATAGTTGACATACAATATTAATTTTGGGTATACAACATAGTGTTTTGACAGTTCTATATATTATGAAATGCTTACCACCGTAAGCTTCTGTCACCATACAAAGTTACTGCAATATTATTGACTGTATTCCCTATGCTGTCCTTTTTATCCCTGTGACTTATTTTATGACTGGAAGTTTGTACCTCTTTTAAGCCCCTTCACCTATGTCCCCTTCTGTCTGACCACCATCAGTTCTCTGTAGTTAGGAGTCTGTTTCTGTCCTCCCCCCGCCTTTGACATGTTTGATTTTTTATTTGTTTTTTATACGACATCCTTACATATTAGTGCTTTTCTTTTTGTTGGAAAGAGTCCTAGGTGTGATAGCTGGTCCTAAAGTTCTATTCCTTTTTAAATTTATATACTGTCAGACTACTCTTCATAAAGGTTGTGACCACATATGCAAGTCTGTAAATCCACATGCCTTCTCAGTCTTAGATGTTCTCAATCTTCTTTGTTTTTGCCACTCTTAAAGGTGAAAAAATAGAATCTCATTGTTGTTTTGATTTATGTATGGCAACTAGAGCTCACAAAGCTTTTCATAGGTTTATTGATTATAGCCTTTGCCCATCTTTCCGTTGCATCATTGGTCTTCTCACCGATGTTCTGCCTATGTGAAGGATAGTAACTCTTTATCACATGTGCTTCATGTATTTCTCCCATTTTGTCATTTGCCTTCTGAATTTCTTTTGGCATCATCAAAGGGTTTTAAGCAGGATAGTAAACAGATCGTATTTGTGTTTTTGGAAGCTCATTCTGCAAGGACATGGAGGGCTGATTGGAACTAACAAAATGAAACAGCTGGGCACCTATTGGGAGTTTCCAGGCAAATGTGAGGAATGGAGAGGGAAAAACAGATGTGAGACTATGAGGAAATGAAATGTATACAGTGCTCGGACTAATTGGATTGGCTTGCAAGGGCAATTGAGGTTGACTTTCAGGTTTCTGAAGCCAGGCGAGTGGGAGGGTTTGGGTGGCATTTTCTGAGAGGACAACAGAGCATATGTGAGAGTAGAGATATGTAACTTGGATTCAGATAGGGTTTGGGGACGTCTAAGAGATATTCAAGTGGAGAGTGCAGTAAGCTGATGGGTGTTGGGGTCTAGCCCATAGGAGGGTGGTCTCAGCTGAGGAGTGGTGCCAGGATTTGGCAGCACACAGACGGTGCCTGACTACAGACATGGGAGTGAGGGAGCTTCTTTGTGAGGTAATGCGGAGTCTGAAGGGCATAAAGGTCTGAGAAAGAATCCCATAGAACTGCCATGTTCAAAGGGTTCACTGAGAAAAGGAGCTGGTAATGAAGGCTGTTTCCAGAAGCTGGCAGGCTACTTCTTGGCTTTGACTGAGGGTGTCTCCAGTCTGAGAAGAGGGCTGTGATGGTAGTCATGGATTCTTCTCTTCTTTCCTCCACTGCAGCGTAGACAGGATTCTACGCTGACAGAGATTCTCACCAGTTTTTCTCCCACTGAAGGATGTAGGCCTGCAGGCTCACTGTGGCCACTCTGATTCTCCTGGCTTCCACCCAGGAGACCAACACCCTCCCCACCCCCCATTGGGTCCCACTTCCTTCACATTCTCCAGAGGACGGAGGTTTACTCTGACCTCCACTGCAGAGCTCAATTTACCATCTCAGTGAAAGGTGGTGGAATCTTTCACTAGCTCACTACAGCTTAATTTATGCCAAGGAAGTGAAATGAATTCTCCTTAACGAAGTTCCAATGAATGAGCTCACCCCACATTTGGTTTTTGATTTAAAAGACAACTCCAAGATTTGGCCTGTCCTACAAATCCCAGAAAACTGGTTCCTGCCCATATGGAAATATTTGTTGTGTAAACTAGATTGATATGCAGCAATTTTAAAAATTACTTATACGCAATTTTGCCCATTGGGATTAAAGGAGTTCCAGGTGGCACAGAAAGAGAAAACTTTAGTGTTTGTTGCAGTTGATAGTGACACAGTTTACACAAGGACTTGTGAATGTAGACATGATCTAAGAAGCCAACATTTATGGAAGAACAACACACACTATGTAAAACACCTGGTCCCTTAAACAGGAACCTGATACTTTCTCAGTTATCCAAATGTGACTTGGCCATTAACTCATAGTCTCTGGCTCGGTGGCTGTTTGTCTCTTCACTTTGATGCATTGAAAATTTGGCACAAATATAGGGCCATCCATGGTTTAAAACTGCTATGGCAAATGAGTCATAACCATTGAATGTTATGGTTGGCAGAGGCTTGAGAGACCATCTAGGACCACCCCCTCATTTTTCAGGTGAGGAGACTGAGAGTTAAAACTTGCCTATGATCACATGACATAACTGGATATTGTCCAGGTTCTCTGATCTCCAGTCCTGTGCAGTTAGTACACCTCCATGCTGTCACTCAGCAGTAATCAAGAAGGGCTGGCTTTTTGACTCCTGTTACCCATCTGTCCCTCCCCTACCTCTAGTGCCTCCAAATAAACATACAAGTAAAGTTACTGCTCTTGCTAAAAAAAAAAAATCAGCCTTAGACATGGCCTCTGACTTCCCTTCCAAATAGATGGCCGCTTCTAAGAAAATTTCTTCTACATAGAAATTTTGGAACCACCACTGACTTTGACCATGAGCATTTGGGTGATGATCTGGAGCAGACCACAGGGCTATCCACAGTTCCCCTTCCCCTTTCACTTTCTTCAACTCCCTTTTTATACTTTGCTCCGGTGATGATGTATGTAGTATATTTGACACTCGCAGGAGATCGTTTGTTAAAAAAATCTCTCTTCTCTATACTGAACTAATTATTCATCTGAATAATAATAATAGCCAGGAGACACAGTAAAAATTTTATTTCTTGATGTATGTGTATGTAATCATGCAAGCAAATTAAATAAGTAAATAAACCAAGTATTATGCTACCAAGTAGGAAAAAGTAATGGGTTAACACTTTTAATTAATGTATTTTTATGATGAAAGGAAAAATCCTTATATTTTGAAACTGTAATCAATAATAATATTAGTTTCTATTTTTCATCCTTAACTTCTACAAATGTCTATGACAAATATATCTTCTTTGCATATTCATGTTTAATAGTATAGCCAGATTTGTCAACTTATCTTTACTCATAATTGATAGGAGAATACTTTTGATTAAACCTAATTTGAGTTTTTTTGATTTGAAACAACAGATATGCACATACTTAGGAAAAGTCTTATACATAAGGCCAAGTTCTATAGAAATTCATAAGAATCCCAGTGATAGTATTATAAGAAGGGCAGTACTGTTCATGTCTATTTTTTCTTCAGGCACATTTCTAGTGGCTTTCATATATTTCTCAGTAGAAACATTTCCACTAAAATATCTAAACTAGAAAATTCACCAGAAATCTCTATTATTTCTGGTAAGAATTTATACAGTTGTGATTTTTCTGCAAAAATTATTTAAAAAGGCTGAACAAAAGAGGACATTGATCCATGTTTTTGGAATAATGTCCAGTTCTTGGTGAAAATGAGGGATTCAGATATTATTGTTTAATTGCTTTTGGCAATGTAAGACCAATATCTTTTGTGGTCTCCATTGGCGTTCTTCAAAATTTGATTCTTTTTTTTTTTCTAGGAAATATCCATTTCCTTATATTTTTATTTTTGCATGGTTAATGCCCTTAAACTGTTTAAGATCTAAATGAATCAATTTTAAATCTTGATGTCTCACTCTATATCATTTAAGGCTGATTCTGGTTGTTTGTAAATAGTTTTGTTTCTGGCTAATCTCATTTAAAGCTTTACACCAGGAAAAAAGATAACAGAGAAGAAGAAAAACTCATGGAAGAGAGAATAAAATTTGAGCTGATCTCTTGTTCCATATTTTCTTTTGTGTCTTTACTGTGGGCATAGCTTTAACTTCCCGGGGAAAACCTTTTCATTGTTACACCTACATTCTGCAGTGTTTACCAACAGGGAAGTGACACTGGATTGAATGAATTGTTTTTTCCAAAAGTTCCAAAAAAGAAAAGTATCCAAGGGCTTACACAGAATGACAAATTAAAGTATTTCAAGTTCTGTTTCTTTGCCTTTACAATCTCATTGCTATCACTATTTATTTTGAATCTAGTACGTAAATAAAGAAATATTTAATACCATGGGGTTGGAGAGTTTAATTGTACCCAAAGTAAGCTTAAAAGATACTGAACTATTACCAACTTACTCTCAAAACAAATGTTTGTAGCTGAGTCTGTGTGTTGAGGACTGACTGCATACCTAACAGTTTTCTAAATTCACTTTCAAGAATAGTACAATATCTATTAAAGAATAATTTAAAAATGTACTAATTTGAGTCTTGAATATTAATGTCAAAACTCAACAGAAACTATAATAATTGTTTAGAATTTAGACCAACTAGTGATTTTTTTGGGAAACAGTAGCTTCTCACTGACATTGTTTAGAGTTGTCAGCATGGTGATAATAAAAAGTAGATAAACAGTTTATTCAGTTTTATTATTTTTTTAAATTCTCTACAAAAATTGTACCCACAAGGTAGAGTACACTCACTTCTCTGCCCTTCATGTGCCACCTCAGGGATTCCTTCCAATTTTAACTATGAGAGTGACCTGTGTGGCTGGCTGCTTTTGTTTTCCTGTTTCCATTCTTCCCTTGCCCTCCAGAGATCATGTTTATTCCCCATTTCTTTGAATTCCATGAGGAAATGGTAGGAAAGGAGAAAAATCAAGTTGTCATGGTAGGTAAGGCAATCATTCCAACTACCTTCTGCCCTTTTGCTCTTCTCCATAACAAAGAAAATGTGAAGATTAAGTAAGTTAATACAAGCCAAGTATTTAGAACTACATCTAGCACGTAGACAGTGCTCAATGAATTCTTGCCATTACTTGAAAGTAGAATGAGAGGCAGGCCTTCTGGTTATGGCAGGTCCTTGAATGGTAGCAATGTTAGAGTTAGATCCTTACTTACACCTTCCCCTAAGACTCTTTTGAGTGTTGGAAGGCTGGGCTTTCATCAGAAGTTACTTCTACCATGTCTAAGGAGTCATAATATTCTGTATGTGAAGATTAGGCATTTTGGAGGGAAGACATGACAAACCTTTGCACTAGCCATTTTCATCTCGGATGTGGTGTCATCTCTGGAGTTGAGTACTGCCTAAGTCATAGGATTTCTCTTCAAGAACCTTCATCACAAACACTTTCTACAGAGTCCACCCTGAAAATAGGGCTTCTTTCAGCTTTGCCCTGGGAACTGGGTGTTCCATTGAGGAAAATAAAATCAGACCTACCACAGAGAATTTTTTAATGAGTATCAAGGCTATTTGCTCATGTAGAAAAATTGAGGTATAATTTACATATGAAGAAAGCATAGATATTGTTTATTTCGATGAGTTCTGAAAGTTCTATGTATCGCTCAAACCAAGATATCGAATATTTTCATCATGGCAGAAAGTTCCCTTATTATTTTTTCATTTTAAAATTTAGATACAAGTCTCCAGATCTTGGCTACTGTACAAGAGGGTGGGACAGAAGGGAGATGGCAGAACTGTGGCTGGAGCAGTTGGGTGATAAGGTGTCTTAGCCCGCAAAAGAATGCTGAAGACACCTTGACAGGTAGATTCATGAATAGCCCTTACTCCAAAAGAAAACTTAGCTGAACTGAAAAGATTAAGAAATAAAGAAAGGGGGCGCCTGGGTGGCGCAGTCGGTTAAGCGTCCGACTTCAGCCAGGTCACGATCTCGCGGTCCGTGAGTTCGAGCCCCGCGTCAGGCTCTGGGCTGATGGCTCAGAGCCTGGAGCCTGCTTCCAATTCTGTGTCTCCCTCTCTCTCTGCCCCTCCCCCGTTCATGCTCTGTCTCTCTGTCCCAAAAATAAATAAACGTTGAAAAAAAAAAAGAAAAAAAGAAATAAAGAAGGTTATTGAGATGCAGTATTCTCAGTGGTGTTGAAGAAATTTTGTCATATGCTTTTGCTAGAATAGGTAGTGTGAGCTTTGAGTCTTCCAGATTATATCAAGAAAGTTTATGTAAATATCACTGCTTTTTATCCTTGACTTGTATATAAAACTCTGGACCTAAGTTCTAGGAGGCAAATATTAGTTCTGTCGACCAATGGACTGGACTACAGGAGCAGAGGCAGCTTTTGAACAGAACTTGACCTCCTTTAGTAATGTTTGTGACCCATTGAAAGGCTGACGATGTTGGAACGAACATTTGTAATCCACACTGATTATGACAAATCCCTATTGCCACACTAATTAGTGAGATATAGATTCAAAGGAAAACCTTTGAAATCCATGCTGCTTGCCATGTATCAGTGAACTTCTGCTTAGCACCTTTTCATGTCTTTTAAAAAAAATATGTTGACACTATGTAGCTGTGAAATTATGTAATCTTTATTTGTGTAGTCTTTGTTACTTGAATCTGAACTAAAGGAATGTTCTATTTTGCTGAAAACTCCCAGCTAGCTTAAATGCAATGAAATAACAGCACACTATTAACCCTGTAGGTGCTATGAGAAACTTAATGTTCAGCAGCAGTTCAAAGCCTATAGTTTTGGAGTCTTGTGTGCTTATGTGTGTAGTAATATATCACTTATTATTTAAAAATTTTTAACTCCAGTAGAATTAACATACAGTGTTATATATGTTTCAGGTGTAAAATATAGTGATACAACAATTCTATACATTACTCAGAGCTCATCACAATAAGTGTACTCTTAATCCTCTTCACCTGTTTCACACCCCCCCCCCCCAACCCGTCAACCACCTGTTCTCTATATTTAACAGTCCATTTTTTTGGGTTGTCTCTTTCTTGTTCTGTTTCTTAAATTCCACATCTGAGTGAAATCATGGTATTTGTCTTTCTCTGACTTATTTCATTTAGCATTATGCCCTCTAGATCTGTCCATGTTGTTGCAAATGGCAAGATTTCATTCCTTTTTAGGCTTAGTAATATTCCATTGTGTGTCTGTATACACACACACACACACACACACACACACACATCTTCTTTATCCATTCATCTATTGACGAACACTTGGGGAATGGGTGAAACAGGTGAAGAGGATTAAGAGTACGCTTATGATGAGCTCTGAGTAATGTATGGAATTGTTGTATCACTATATTGTACACCTGAAAAAATCTAACACTGTATGTTAATTCTATTGGAATTAAACATTTAAAAATAATAAAATAAGTGGTATAATTTGGCTATTGTAAATAATGCTGCAGTAAAAATAGGGAGGCATATATCTTTTTGAGTTAGTATTTTCATATTCTTTAGATAAATACCCAGTGGTGGAATTACTGGATCATATGGTAATTCTATTTTTAATTTCTTTTTTGCAGCTTCCATACTGTTTTCCACATTGGCTGCCCCATTTTGCATTCCCACCAACAGTGCATGAGGGTTCCATTTTTCCCCACATCTTGCCAGCACTTGTTGTTTGTTGTGTTTTTTGTTGTAGCTATTCTGACAGCTATGAGGTGATAGTCTCATTTTGATTTGCATTTCCCTGATGATGAATGATATTGGGTATTTTTTCATGAGTCTGTTGACCATCTGTATGTATTCATGGGAGAAATCCTTATTCATGTGTTCTGCCCATTTTTAATTGGATTATTTATTTATTTATTTATTTATTTATTTATTTATTAGCGTGGAGTTGTATAAGTTATTTATTTTGGGTAAAACCACTTTTTGGATGTGTCAGAAATATATCCTGCCATTCAGTACGTTGTCTTGTATTTCTGTTGATTGTTTCTTTTGCTGTGCAGAAGCTTTTTATTTTGATGTAGTCCCAATTTTTTGCTTTTGTTTCCCTCACCTCTGGAGTCTTATCTATAAGAATAGTGCTATGACTGATGTCAGAGAAATTACTGCCTCTGCTCTCTTCTAGGATTTTTATGATTTCCGGTCTCACATTTAGATCTTTAATCCATTTTGAATTTATTTTTGTGTATGATGTGAGACAGTGGTCCAGTTTCATTCTTTTGCCTGTAGCTATCCAGTTTCCCTAGCACTATTTGTTCAAGAGACTATTTTCTTCCTGTTGCATATTCTGGTCTCCTTTGTCAAAGATTAATTGACCATATAATTGCGGGCTTTTTTTTCTGGACTCTGCATTCTGAGCCGTTGACCTGTGTGTTTATTTTTATGCTATTACCATACTGTTTTGGTTTACTATAGCTTTTCTAACTCTGGGATTGTGATACCTCAGTTTTTTTGTTTTTATTCCCAGATTGCTTTGGCTTTTGGGGTCTTTTGCATTTCCATACAAATTTTAAGATTATTTCTAATAGTTCTGTGAAAAAATGCTATTGCTATTTTGATAGAGGTTGAGTTAAATCTGTAGATTGCTTTGGGTAGTATGGACATTTTAACAATATCTGTTGTCCCAATCCATGAGTATGGAATGTCTTTCTGAAATTTATGTCATCTTCAATTTCTTTCACCAGTATTTCATAGTTTTCAGAGTATGGGTCTTTCACCTCCTTGGTTAAGTTTATTTCTAGGTATTTTATTGTTTTTGGTGCAATTGTAAATGGGATTTTATTCTTAATTTCTCTTTCTGCTACTTCATTATTAGTGTGTAGAAATTCAATGGATTTCTTTATATTGATTTTGTGTCCTGTGACCTTAACTGATTTCACTATCAGTTCTAGTAGTTTTTTGGTGGAGTCTTTAGGATTTTCTATATATCTTATCATGTCATCACAAATAGTAAATATTTTACTTCTTCCTTACCAATTTGGATGACTTTTGTTTCTTTTTCTTGTCTGATTGCTGTGGCTAGGACTTCCCATACTATGTTGAATAAAAGTGGTGAGAGTGGACATCCTTGTCTTTTTCCTATCTTTAGGAGGAAAGATCTCAGTTTTTCACCATTCAGTATGGTGTTAGCTGTGGGTTTTTCCTATGTGGCTTTTATTATGTTGAGGTGCATTCCCTCTAAACCTACTTTGTTGAAGATTTTATTGTGAATAGATGTTGTACTTTGTCAAATACTTTTTCTGCATCTGTTTTTATCTTTCTCTTATTGATATTATGTATAGTATTGGTTGATTTGCTAATATTGAATCACCCTTGCATCCCAAGAATAAATTCCCCTTGATCATAGTGAATGGTTTTTTTAAATGTATTGTTGGATTCAACTTGCAGATAATTTGTTGAAGTTTTTTTGCTACTGTGTTCATCAGATATTGGCCTGTAGTTCTCTTTTTTGTGGTGTCTTTATCTGGTTTTGGTAACAGTGTAATGAGGGCCTTATAGCTTATAGAAGCTCCTCATATATATTTGAAAAGTTTAAGAATAGGTATTAACTCTAAATGTTTGGTACAATTAAGCTATGAAGCCATCCGGTCCTGGACTTTTGTTTGTTGGGAGTTTTCTGATTGCTGATTCAGTTTCATTGCTGGTAGTTGATCTTCTCAAATGTTCTGTTTTTTCCTGATACAGTTTTGGGAGGTTATGTGTTTCTAGGAGTTTATCCATTTTTTTTTCTAAGCTGTCCAATTTGTTGGCATATAATTTTTCATGGTATTCTCTTATAATCCTTTGTATTTCTGTGGTGTCAATTATTTCTCGTCTTTCATTTTTGATTTGAGTCCTCTCTTTCTCTCTTTTTTTGATGAATCTCTAAATGTTCATCAATTTTGGTGATCTTTTCAAAGAACCAGCTCTTGGTTTCATTGATCTATTCTATTGGTTTTTTGTTTCTTTGTTTTTAGTTCTTCATTTATTTCTGTTCTGATCTTTATTATTTCCTTCCTTCTACTGCTTTTGAGTTTTGTTTGTTCTTTTCCTAGCTTTTCAGTTGTAAGTTTAGATTGTTTGAGATTTTTTTGCTTCTTGAGGTAGGCTTATATTGCTATAAACTTCCCTTTTAGAACAGCTTTGGCTGCATCCCAAAGAGTTTGGACCATTATGTTTTTATTTTCATTTGTCTCCACGTACTTTTTAAAATTTCCTTTGATTTCTTTATTGACTCATTCATTGTTCAGTAGCATGTTATTTAATTTCCACATATTTGTGTCCTTTCCACATGTTTTCTGTGGTTAATTGCTAGTTTCGTAGCATTGTGGTCAGAAAAGGTGCATGGTATCACTTTGATCTTTTTCATTTGTTGAGATTTGTTTTGTGGCCTAACATGTCATCTGTTTTGGATATGTTCCACTTGCACTTGAATGTGTACTCTGCTGTTTTAGAATGGAATGTTGTGAATATATCTGTTGAATCCATGTTGTCCAATGTGTCATTCAAAGCCATTACTTCCTTGTTGATTTTCTGTCTGGATGACCTACATCCATCAATCTAAGTGGGGTGTTAAAGTCCTCTACTATTATTGTATTACTATCAATGACTTCTTTTGTGTTTATTATTAGCTGCTATATGTATTTCTTCCATGTTGAGTGCATAAATATTCCATATTTATTCCATATTCCAAATATTCCATATTTATTCCATATTCCAAATATTCCATAAATATTGAGTGCATAAATATTCCATGTATTGCTTCCATGTTGAGTGCATAAATATTTATAATTATTATACCTTTTGTTTGATTCCTTTATGATTAGGTAGTGTCCTTCTTTGACTCTTGTTACAGTCTTTGTTTTGAAGTCTATTTTGTTCAATATAAGTATTGCTACTCCAGCTTTCTATTCATTTCTATTTGCATAAGTGCTTTCCATCCTTTCACTTTCTTTTCTTTCTTTTTTTTTTTTTTTTTTTTGAGAAAGTGAGCACGAGTGTGGGAGAGGCAGTGGGAGAAGAAGAGAGAGAACCTTAAGCAGGCTCCATGCACAGTGCAGAGCCTGATGTGGGGCTTGGTCTCATGACTATGAGATCATGACCTGAGCTGAAATCAAGAACTGGATGCTTAATCAACTGAGCTACCCAGACACTCCTACATCCTTTCACTTTCAATCTGCATGTGTCTTTCAGTCTGAAATGGGTCTCTTCTAGGCAGCATATATATGGGTCTGTCTTTGTTATCCATTCCACTACCTATGTCTTTTAATTGATGCAATTAGACCATTTACAGCTAAGTAATTATTGATAGGTATGTATTTATTGCTATTTTGATACTTGTTTTATGGTTTTGTAGTTCTTCTCTGTTCCTTTCTTCTCTTGCTTTCTTCTCTAATGGTTGGTTGGCTTTTCTTTAGTGATATACTTATATTACTTTCTCTTTATTGTTTGCACATATGTTACCAGTTTTTGATTTGTGGTTACTAATTAGGTGTATATATAACATATTATGCATATAGCAGTCTATACTAAGTTATAATCACTTAAGTTTGAACACATTCTAGAAGCAATAAGTTTTTACTTTTCCTCCCCACTTCATGTTTTAGGTATATGGTGTTATACCTTACATCCTTTTATTTTGTGACTCCCTTGCCTAATTTTTATAGATATATACTTTACTGCTTTTGTGCTTTCTACTTTTCTTACTCCTTCTTACTGTCTTTCTGATCCACTCAAAGAGTCATATTTAAGGTTTCTTCCAAAACTGGCTTAGTGGTGATGAATTTATTTCATTTTTGTTTGTCTTGGAAAGGCTTTCTCCCTCCTTCTATTCTGAATGATAGCCTTGCTGGGTAGAGTATTCTTGGTTGCAAGTTTCTTTCTTTCAGCACTTTGAATATATCAAGTCACTCCCTCCTGGCCTGCAGAGTTTCTGCTGAAAAATTAGCTGATAGACTTATGGGGTTTCCTACACATGTAACTGTTTTGTTTTTCTTGGAGCTTTAAAAGCTCTCTCCTTATCACTATGTTTTGCCCTTTTAAGTACTATATGTCTTGGTGTGAATCTCTTTAGGTTGATTTCATTGAGGGCTTTTTGCATACCCTGGATCTGGATTTTGTTTCCTTCTCTAGATTTGGGAAGTTTTTAGCTATTATTCTTTCAAATAAATTTTCCGTCCCCTTTTCTCTCCTCCGTTTGGGATCCCTATAATGCAAATACTATTACTTTTGATGGGAGTTGCATATTTCCCATAACCTAGTCTCGTTTTTTTATTCTTTTTCTTTCTCCTGTTCAGCTTGATTGCTTTCCATTTCTCTGTCCTCCAGGTTGCTAATCTGTTTTTCTGCTTCCTCTAGTCTACTTTTTATTCCTACTACTTTTGTGTACATTTTTAAGCTTATTTGTTTATTTTTGAGATTGAGAGAGAGAGAGAGAGTGCTGGAAGGGGAGAGAGAGAGATAGAGAGACAGAGAATCCCAAGCAGGCTCTGTGCTAGCAGCACAGAGCCCAATATGGGGACTGAACTCATGAACCATGAGATCATGACCTGAGCCAAAATCAATAGATGGTTGTTTAACTGACTGAGACACCTAGATACCCCGATTTTTGTGGTTTTTTAATTCTGTTATTGAGTTCATCATCTCTGATTGTCTCTTTTTTATGTTTTCTATCTTGTTGAGGGTTTCACTGAGGTCCTCCACTGTTTCCTCAAGTCTAGTGAGTGTCTTTATGACTATTACTTTACATTCTCTATCAGGCATATTACTTATTTCCATTTCATTTAGCTGTCCTTCTGGGATTTTGTCTTGTTTTTTAATTTGGGACGTATACCTCTGTCTCCTCATTTTGCCTAACTCTATGTGTCTGTTTCTCTGTGTTAGAAAAGTCAGCTATATTGCCTTTTTTGAAAGTAGTGACCTTATAAAGAAGAGGCCTGGAATGCTCTATAATACAACGTCCTATGTTTACTAGAATCTGGAACTTCAGGTGTGTCTCCTATGTGTGTTGCATGTGTCCTACTATTATGGCTGAGCCACATTTGCCATTAGTCAGTTGTCTGAAATTGTGCTTTTTGCCTGTTGTGGGCAGGATTTGGTCCCTGTGTTGTTAGTGGGCCAATCTGGGGCTTGAGTTAGGTCAGACCAGATGTTTTTCAGAGCTGCGTTCCTACCATACTGTAGGGGTTCTCCCTGGGTTGTCTCATGAGAAGCTTTTGTTGGTGGGTTGGATCTTCAGTCAGACTCACATCTGCCCTGCCCACTGCTGGGGCTACAGTCAAACCCATGTCTTTTTTTTCCCTTGTTCTTGGGCAGAAGCCACTTTGGAGGTGGTGCTGACCTCTGCTGGGGCTGCTTGCACCCTGCTGTGCTTGTTGCACTGCTTTGGTTGGACTCCTGCTGAGGGTGTATTGGGGTGGTGGGCCCACAGAGGAATCTAGGATGGGGCTTTTTGTGATAGGGAAGTTTATGCTGGTATACTGTGGATGGGGACCTGTAACTACTTTTGAAAATTTGGCTGAGGCCAGGTTGGGCTGGGTGCTAGTCAGCAGAAGAGCATGGGTTGAGTCACACTGTGAACTAGCTAGGTGGAGAGGGTTCATGCTATACCCACAGGTGTTTGTGTGTCTAGGCTGGGGGCTGGGGAATGGAAATGGTGCCTACCAGCTGTTTTGTTCTTGGAGACTTTTCCCAAACATCCCTGCCCATCCCTCACATGCTCTGAGATTAGTAAAAAGATCTCTCTCTGTATACCCTACATGTCTTTTGTTTTTTTGCTTGCTTGTTTGTTTGTTTTTTAACTGCCACTTCTATATTGTATCTCAGTGGTGCTGTTATGCTATATCTTTAAGGATGGTGATTCGGTTTCCTGTTGCCCTTCTGATTTTTAAAGTTCCAGGTGTTAAGCCTCACTGATTGTAAGAACTTGTGAAGTTAACCCCTTTTGTTTTTCAAAGCCAAATGTTATGGGGATTCATCTTCCCAGTGTGGGTCCCCCATGCCTGTGGTGCCTGGTATGGGGTCTGCTTCTCTCCCCTCTCCAACCCTTCAATGTTCCTCCCTCCCAGGAATGGTCCTATGGGTCATTTTGCCTCCTCACCTTGTCTCCACCCTTCCTTTCCTCTTTCATGTGGTCTCTTCTCTACATTTAGCTGGAGAGTCTGTTCTGCCAATCTTTGGGTTGTTTTCTCATTTATTTACACTGATGTGGGTGTTGTCTAGGTATATCTGTGGGACGAGGTGAGCCTAGGATCTTCTTACTTTGCCATCTTCTGTGAAAGTCTTATTGTTTATTCTTAAGGGAGGACTCACTTGACAGTGAGGCAGTCGCTTTATATTCATATGGAGCTTTTAAGGAGACTAGTAATGTGAACAAGTTGAGTTGTTGCTCCAGTTTACCAGCAGGTTTATTAAATTATTATCCAGGAGAAATACTGACAGGGCAAGTTATAGTGGACTAAAATGGCTGGTAGGAAAGTCTGGGCTAGGAGACATTGCTCCCAGTGACCCTTTTTTAATTCAAGGTTAATTGTTAAAGTAGTTTTATTTTTATTTTTTCAATATATGAAATTTATTGTCAAATTGGTTTCCATACAACACCCAGTGGTCATCCCAAAAGGTGCCCTCCTCAATACCCATCACCCACCCTCCCCTCCCTCCCACCCCCCATCAACCCTCAGTTCTCAGTTTTTAAGAGTCTCTTATGCTTTGGCTCTAACTCTAACCTCTTTTTTTTTCCTTCCCCTCCCCCATGGGTTCCTGTTAAGTTTCTCAGGATCCACATAAGAGTGAAAACATATGGTATCTGTCTTTCTCTGTATGGCTTATTTCACTTAGCATCATACTCTCCAGTTCCATCCACGTTGCTATGAAAGGCCATATTTCATTCTTCCTCATTACCACGTAGTACTCCATTGTGTATATAAACCACAATTTCTTTATCCATTCATCAGTTGATGGACATTTAGGCTCTTTCCACAATTTGGCTATTGTTGAGAGTGCTGCTATAAACATTGGGATACAAGTGCCCCTATGCATCAGCACTCCTGGGTCCCTTGGGTAAATTCCTAGCAGTGCTATTGCTGGGTCATAGGGTAGGTCTATTTTTAATTTTTTGAGGAACCTCCACACTGTTTTCCAGAGCAGCTGCACCAGTTTGCATTCCCACCAACAGTGCAAGAGACATCCTCTCCATATCCTCTCCAGCATCTATAGTCTCCTGATTTGTTCATTTTGGCCACTCTGACTGGCGTGAGGTGATACCTGAGTGTGGTTTTGATTTGTATTTCCCTGATGAGGAGCAACGTTGAGCATCTTTTCATGTGCCTGTTGGCCATCCGGATGTCTTCTTTAGAGAAGTGTCTATTCATGTTTTCTGCCCATTTCTTCACTGGGTTATTTGTTTTTCGGGTGTGGAGTTTGGTGAGCTCTTTATAGATTTTAGATACTAGCCCTTTGTCCGATATGTCATTTGCAAATATCTTTTCCCATTCCGTTGGTTGCCCTTTAGTTTTGTTGGTTGTTTCCTTTGCTGTGAAGAAGTTTTTTATCTTTATAAAGTCCCAGTAGTTCATTTTTGCTTTTAATTCCCTTGCCTTTGGGGGATGTGTCAAGTAAGAAATTGCTACGGATGAGGTCAGAGAGGTCTTTTCCTGCTTTCTCCTCTAGGGTTTTGATGGTTTCCTGTCTCACATTCAGGTCCTTTATCTATTTTGAGTTTATTTTTGTGAGTGGTGTGAGAAAGTGGTCTAGTTTCAATCTTCTGCATATTGCTGTCCAGTTCTCCCAGCACCATTTGTTAAAGAGACTGTCTTTTTTCCATTGGATGTTCTTTCCTGCTTTGTCAAAGATGAGTTGGCCATACGTTTGTGGGTCTAGTTCTGGGGTTTCTATTCTATTCCATTGGTCTATGTGTCTGTTTTGGTGCCAATACCATGCTGTCTTGATGATTACAGCTTTGTAGTAGAGGCTAAAGTCTGGGATTGTGATGCCTCCTGCTTTGGTCCTCTTCTTCAAAATTCCTTTGGCTATTCGGGGCCTTTTGTGGTTCCATACGAATTTTAGGATTGTTTGTTCTAGTTTCGAGAAGAATGCTGGTGCAATTTTGATTGGGGTTGCATTGAGTGTGTAGATAGCTTTGGGTAGTATTGACATTTTGACAGTATTTATTCTTCCAATCCACGAGCACAGAATGTTTTTCTATTTCTTTATATCTTCGTCAATTTCCTTCATAAGCTTTCTATAGTTTTCAGCATACAGATCTTTTATATCTTGGTTGGATTTATTCCTAGGTATTTTATGCTTCTTGGTGCAATTGTGAATGGGATCAGTTTCTTATTTGTCTTTCTGTTGCTTCATTGTTAGTGTATAAGAATGCAACTGATTTCTGTGCATTGATTTTGTATCCTGCAACTTTGCTGAATTCATATATCAGTTCTAGCAGACTTTTGGTGGAGTCTGTCGGGTTTTCCATGTATAATATCATGTCATTTGCAAAAAGTGAAAGCTTGACTTCATCTTTGCCAATGTTGATGCCTTTGATTTCCTTTTGTTGTCTGATTGCTGATGCTAGAACTTCCAACACTATGTTAAACAACAGCAGTGAGAGTGGGCATCCCTGTCGTGTTCCTGATCTCAGGGAAAAAGCTCTCAGTTTTTCCCCGTTGAGGATGATGTTAGCTGTGGGCTTTTCATAAATGGCTTTTATGATCTTTAAGTATGTTCCTTCTATCCCGACTTTCTCGAGGGTTTTTATTAAGAAAGGGTGCTGGATTTTGTCGAAGGCCTTTTCTGCATCGATTGACAGGATCATATGGTTCTTTTCTTTTATTAATGTGAGGTATCACGTTGATTGATTTGCGAATGTTGAACCAGCCCTGCATCCCAGGAATGAATCCCACTTGATCATGGTGAATACTTCTTTTTATATGCTGTTGAATTTGATTTGCTAGTATCTTATTGAAAATTTTTGCATCCATATTCATCAGGGATATTGGCCCGTAGTTCTCTTTTTTTACTGGGTCTCTGTCTGGTTTAGGAATCAAAGTAATACTGGCTTCATAGAATGAGTCTGGAAGTTTTCCTTCCCTTTCTATTTTTTGGAATAGCTTGAGAAGGGTAGGTATTATTTCTGCTTTAAACGTCTGGTAGAACTCCCCTGGGAACCCATCTGGTCCTAGACTCTTATTTGTTGGGAGATTTTTGATAACTGATTCAATTTCTTCACTGGTTATGGGTCTGTTCAAACTTTCTATTTCCTCCTGATTGAGTTTTGGAAGTGTGTGGGTGTTTAGGAATTTGTCCATTTCTTGCAGGTTGTCCAATTTGTTGGCATATAATTTTTCATAGTATTCCCTGATAATTGTTTGTATCTCTGAGGGATTGGTTGTAATAATTCCATTTTCATTCATGATTTTATCTATTTGGGTCATCTCCCTTTTCTTTTTGAGAAGCCTGGCTAGTGATTTATCAATTTTGTTTATTTTTTCAAAAAACCAACTCTTGGTTTTATTGATCTGCTCTACAGTTTTTTTAGATTCTATATTGTTTATTTCTGCTCTGATCTTTATTTAAAGTAGTTTTAGAAATCTATAATTATTCTGAAAGGAAAGAGCAAAGTCAGGTTTGGATTTCTATGCAATGTATCCCTAGAGGGCTTCCCCACATAGCAGACTAATTTCAATGCTCAAGTTTAACAAAGCAGCAAGAGAAATTAAACAGGGAGTCTGCCACTGTACTCCCGTGTTCTGGGTGAGATTTTCAAACATCACATTTTATCCACTACTTTAATGAGAAAGAAGAGTAGCATGTTCCCTCCAAAGTTGGGTACTTGGGACAAGCAGATATATGCACAGGGCTGGGGTGGTGGTGGTGGGAGCTTGGTGTATAATATTAGTATAGAACAATTAATTTTTTCCCAAATGAAAAAATTCCATGTATGCTCTTTCCCTTGATGTGAGAATGTATTGACTCCCATTTAGGGATGGTTTTGCAGGTCATATAGAGAATAAATGTACAGTGCCAACTGGAAGCAGCATTGTGAAATCAGTTAAATGTATTTTCAGGCACATATGGATGCTTCAAAGAATGAGAGCTCTGGTGGGAATTTAGACTACTTTTCAAGTTAAGTTTGAAAATCTTCATTTCCACTTGGGGGCTTTTTCTGCAATTAGAGGGCTCTAACACCAGATGGCACCTTTGTTATAATCATAAGGTGTGAAGAGCTGGACTTCTCATTCAGTATGAGTATGTGTGCATGAGTGCATGTATGTGGTATAAATATGTTTATACGTGTTCGTGTATACTTACGTGTGTGTATTTTATTTATACATGGTCGATTTACAAAAATTTTAACATGGTTGCAAAAGAATATTGGCTCTGAATCTTGACTGCCTAAAATCAAAGCCAAGTTCTGTTACCTACTAGCCTTGATTTCCAGCAAGTTATGTACCATCTATGCTTCAGTGTCCTCATTTGTAAAATGATGTTAACAGTAATATTGCCTATGTCATAGGGTTGTTGCAAGTTAATGTATGTAATGAGTTAATTATATTTTTAAATGAGTCAATATATTTAAATGCTTAGAATAGGGTCTTGTATATAATAAGCATCTGGCATGTAAGTGTTAACACTTATTCAATAATTTATTGAAAAGTTGATCGGGACTGGTCTGTCCAACAATTTTACCTCCCCTCATTTTACCTCTATCCTGTTGTGTGGCAGCCATATGGTATGGGGAAGGGTTTAACCCACCTCCAACTACAAGTGAAGGACCTGACTTATATAGTGTAATCAGGAAGGTCCCTTTTGCTATAGTGACAGGTCCAGGTAATCCAGACACAAGTCAATCAATATATGACGTTTTTCCTGAACATTGTATTTTGTGAAGGTATAAGAAAGGGTGTTGATCAAGGTTAGATCAACAAAATGTGAGTAGAGGTTTTTGGAGGAAATAAAGTCTCTTGTAATGTATGGATTCAAACCCTAGAGTCATGGCAGTTCCTGCTACCACAAGGGAAAGCAAACTAAAGATGCTGTTGAACTCATAGGAGGAAGAACAGAGAAACCAAAAGCGGCCATTACTTGATTATATCATGGAGCTGGTGGGTCAAACCAGTCCTGAAGCTTGCCCTTCCTGAGGCCATTTAATCCCCTTCATTCTTTAGGTCAGTTTGAGTTGGTCTTTCTCATGGAGTACTAATTGATACAAGGTCAAAATACATATTTTTATTTTTTATTTATTTTTTTTATTTAAAAAAATTGTTTTTTCAACGTTTATTTATTTTTGGGACAGAGAGAGACAGAGCGTGAATGGGGGAGGGGCAGAGAGAGAGGGAGACACAGAATCGGAAACAGGCTCCAGGCTCTGAGCCATCAGCCCAAAGCCCGAAGCGGGGCTCGAACTCACGGACCGCGAGATCGTGACCTGGCTGAAGTTGGACGCTTAACCGACTGCGCCACCCAGGCGCCCCCATATTTTTATTTTTTAAATGGAGGAACAAGGCTATTATTAGTAATTGCTATTCCTGTGTAATTGTTCTTATATGAAAACATAAAATAATACAAAATTTTAAAAAATCAGCATCTTGTCACCATACTAGTCCCTTCTTACTAGTCCTTACCTGCTCTGTATGATTCTCATACACAGAAGTTCTTCTTTCTTCCCTCCTTTTACTTTAGGGCCTCGAAGAACATGCCTTGGTTCTATGAGCTTACCTGTTTAATTCAATGTTGAAATATCCATATTTATCTTAATACAGTATCTTAATACTGATGTAGCCTCCTCATATCTAGTTAAAGCATGTTTCTAAGTCCTTCCTTCTCTTGGCTAGAATAAACTTCCAGAAAGGGGAGAGGGGGAGTGAAGGAAGGGCATAGTGCAGTCTTTCCTAAAAGACATAGTACAACTTTTTTCAAACTAGAAAACTAGTTCTACCAGATAACAGTTAAATTAAAAACAAAATCAAACCGTAAAGGGTCTGTGGTCAGGTTAAGTGGAAAAAACTGCACTTAATAAAAGTAAACATGATTTTTAGCTGTGACAATTTTTAGACATTTAAAATGCAAAATGTTTTATCAAGATAAATTTTGTTGTAAAGGAAAAAAAAAAACACTGAAATCTCAGTAGCTTAATATAATAAGATATATTACTGGCCCATAACATGGTGTAATGCTGGAGCTCTTGATTAGGTGGCTGCCTTCAAGAGACAATTCATAAAGCCAAGCATCATCTACCTAAATTTCATTATCCTCAATGTATAGCTCCCCAAATCACCCCAGATTTATCTCTACTTCAGAAAGTTGGAATGGACAAAGAGAGATGGTACATGGAAAGTTTTAATGGGCCAAACCAGAAATTGGCACACATGACTTCTACCCAGAAGTCACATCCCACTGGCCAGAACTGATCACATTCCCATCCCACTGGTCAGTCAGTCACATGGCCTTGCCTAACTGCAGTGAATGCTGGGAAATGTGATCTGGAGAATAGGATATGGTTTTGGTGAACTCACAGCAGTCTCTGCCACACTCTGTTTTAACTCTCTAAGAGAGACCTATATCATAAAGCTTTTCTCAAACTCACTTCTAAGATCTTCCCTCTTCATCATTCTAGCATCTATCCATTCAAGTATTCCATGGAACACACTTTGGGAAATACTTAGGTTTCATCCCTTAGACTCTCCTCTTAAAGAGTTGCTGTTGGATTTCATGGCTTCTTACCACGCTGTAGAAAACAAAAGAAAGCTGTAGTTAGAGGTGTTTGTAGGTAATGACTCTTTGAGAGTTGTATTTTCAAATCAAAATATTGTTTTCTTAGTCACTTCGTACTTGATCTTGTGTTTGAGAAGACCTTACTTGTGTTTTTTTTCCCCTGTGTGTTTGCCTAGCTCTTGGAAGCACAGTTCAAGCCTAGTTATCAATGTTTCTCTCCATACCGCTATGCCCCAGGGTAATTAAAACTCCATTTAAATAGAAACTGAGATAAATTCTATTGGTTTTCTGACAAGAGAAAGGAGGATAATTTCCTTCTCTTCCTCTGCCCTCCCACATTTTCCAGTGCCTTCCTGCATCTTCCAGGGACTTCTTCCTTTCCTAGCATTTTCTTTCCCATGATGAATGGTTGTTTCAAACTTTATTTACCTCTTCTATTAAAAACTCATCACTATGAACAAAGAAATGACTAACAAGCTTCGTGTGTTATTCTTCTCTTTGATATTTACATTTTAGCATGGGAGAAAACATGAAAGGAGAGGAATAAACTTCTACTGGAGTTCCAGGTATCACTAACAGACCTTGGGGAGATGTTTTGAGGACAGCATTAGTAGGACATTCAGAACATACAGCTATCTCGCAGGCCCATTTATGAGATTAGCCCTGACCAAAGGTGTCCTGTTACTTCTTTCAGGAAAGTCAGATCAGCTTTTAATTTGGCCCTGATGCCATTTCTCTGCACATATTGACTTTATTACAAGAGGGCAGGATTTTTTTTCCTAGAGAAGTTTATGAGATGTCACTTCCCATTACAACGATTACAAAAAATTTAACAAGTTTAATTTCCTTACCTGTTTAATTCCACTTTGGCAGCAAACCTAATTTGTCAAAATGTAGGAGTACTCCTAGATTATAACCCTGAATAAAAATATGACCCCGAATTTGCTCTTTTTATTTTCAGTGCATCTATCCTAGATATTCAGATCTATTTGTACCTGAACATTTGGGACATAACACGCAAGGAATTATTTCATCTATCTAATGAATCTCTGATTAAAGCCTTTTATTATCAATAAAAAGGAATAGTTTGGCAAATAAGCATTAAATTTTACATTATAAAGCGGAGAGGTAACACTTGTCATTCTACAGACTCCATTTCAGTGGAGGAAGTTATTTTTCAGAAGCGCATTTCCTATGGAAAGTTGCATTTTATTAATTTGTTCCAGAAGTTTTGCCAAGAAAAATTGCAAAAGTGATTTCATATTTGCACATGAATTTTGGGCAAACATTTTATAAAAGTTTCTGATTTATTCAAAAAAATTAGAATTTTTATTCCATGATTGACATGAATATACACTCTGATAGAGCAATGGAGGGAATTGAAAAAATATCTGCACTACTGCATCCTGTATATGTTTATTTAAAGAAAAATTCAATTTGGTATCAAATTCAAGATAATGGTTTATAGTACACATATAGTTTTTTGGTAAAGACCAAGTCATGTTTGATTTTTAGAGAAACGAATGGCTATGGCAAAAAGATAAGTAGTAGGTATTCAGAGTATGCATTTTTCTTATTCTTGTCGTGAGAGCTGTTTATTCTTATGTACAAAATTAAATTTTTGGTTAAGAATACAACTCCTAGATAGTGAATCACAAAAAATGGAAAGAACAAACTTTTTCATTTAATTCATGGAAAATGGAAGCTTCAGACTCAGAAGTGACCATCACCATGTTGTATTGTGATTTCAATAACAAAAAATCTAGGAGTCTGTAATCTTAAAATTTTCAGGAAAAGCAACAGGTGTCTATACTTTACTGTTGAACCCCATCCTGTTTCTCAGTGCCTCTGGCTACAGATTTTCAGTGAGTACACAGATCCATTCAGAAACCAGGTAATAATCATAGGAGACACATTGTATTTTTCAAACAACACGGAAGCATGACTTTCATTAAACTATATATTTGTAATGAAACAATAAAACTGACTCATTAAATTAGGCTCCCATTTTCCTGCCTGCACAACATTCTCTGCAGGTATACACATAAGTATCAGCCTCGCTATCTCTAGAATCTTGAAATTATGTCTGTTTCTGTGTTTCACAGAACTTGTGTCCAGCATGCAGGGTACCTAAGAACTCTCATGTTGGTGAGAAGTTTTCCCACCATAATTTATTCATTTTTTTAAAGGCTATGGCATCAAGAGGTAAAAGCCTACTGCCTGTGAAACCTGGGCCTTATTCAGCTGGGCCCACACTGACCCTTTGGATTCATCTGAATCTTGGTGAGCTTAAGGTGAGAGTGAGACACATCAATTCAACATAGAGTTGGGGTGTGCCGAAGGCTGCACAGCTCTAATTAAGCAAGCCACTGTGTTTTTATGGCAGGACTCTGGAAGGTTGCACTGATTTCCTGATGAATGTTGACAGGGCCATTAAAACTACGAAACATCACTTGAATGTGGCACTGAATGAAAGAACTAGTAGCCAAGCCATGCTGCTCTTGGGTGTTATTAGCTGATTAAAGTGGAGCCACGGGGAAAATTGTCTTTGGGCTATGAGTTCGTTTTCTCAGATTTTTTATTTGTTTGTTGGCAATTTTTTCACAGGGTTGGTAACTAGTTTCTTTACTGCAGCCTTTAAACTTTATCCATGATGTAAAGGATGAGCAATTGTGTCCGTAGGTCCTTTAGTTGCCCCAAGACACCTGGTGTGCTTTACAAAAGAATCCCCTTTTCTCACCTTTTCTGAGCCATAATTTCAACTGTGTGTGTATATGTGTGTGTGTGTACTTTGATAGCTGAAGACTTCAGCCAAATTCATTTCAACTTTGATCAGAGCCTTTATTTTGATATGAGCTTTTAACCTGAGACTCAGTTTTCCTTAGCTATAATATGGGCATGATGATACCTTGCAAATTTATTATGGGAGTTTATTAGGCTCGATAAAAGGTACCTTTTATTATTATTGAAACAGTTTGGTGAGAGAAAAATGTAGGAGTTATTGCCATTTTTGTGAAGAATTTGGGAGAGAGGAACAAAAAAAATTTTTTTTCACAATGAAAATGAAATGAAATCTGAACACTTTGAACTAAATTCTGGGTCTTTGGTAAGAATAGACAGACCTCTTCGAAGAATTGATATTGATATAATTAGGTAATCTGACTTTTGTAGAACTTTTAAATAAAGTCCTAAGGGAAGTTGGATGAGATTCTTCCAGTCATTATAAAAAATGTGGTGAGTATCCGAGAGCTGTTTAAACAAGAACAGGGCACCAGGGTGGTTCAGTCAATTAATTATCTGACTTTGGCTCAGGTCACTATCTCATGATTCATGAGTTTGAGTCCTGCATGGGGTGAGCTTGAACCCTGCCTGGGGTGAGCCCCATTTCTCTCCTCCCTCTGCCCCTTGTGGGATATTCTCTCTCTCTCTCTCTCTACCTCCCTCCCTCCTCTTTCTTTTTCTCTCCCCTCTTTCTCTTTCTCCCCTCTCTCTCTCCCTCTCCCCCCACTCTCTCCCCTCCCCTCTCTCTCTCTCCACCCTCACTCCCTTATGCCCTTTCTCAAACAAACAAACAAACAAACAAACAAACAGGTAATAAAAAAAAATGAGAACATATCACAATATGTGAGTTGTAGGGTAGATCTAAATCATCCCATGACTTTTCTAATGAGGTGTTGAAATATCAAATTAGGAAATTGGAAGAGGCCCCCAGTACCTCTTTTCTGATATTTTAAATCTGTAAGTAATAGTGTAATTTTCTGATAGATAATAAGATTTTTAAGAACTTTAATCTTTGAATTAGCAGTTCTATTTCTATTCATCCATTCTAAGGGAAAATACAAAATTAAGAATTTTGCTTTATGCACCAATATATTTACTATAGTATTATTTAAAAAAACCCATGGAAACAATTTAAATGTCCAAAAATAGGGAATGATTAAAACAGTTATGCTAAATTTCATGTAAATATATATTGTATAAGCAATTTTTTGTAAGAAGTTTAATGGGGAAGTGGCTTCTGCAAAGAAAAAAATCCACAAAATTATATTGACATTTTAACAATATTTATTCTTCCAATCCATGAGCATGGAATGTTTTTCCATTTCCTTGTGTCTTCTTCAGTTTTCTTGATAAGCTTTCTATAGTTTTCAGCATACATCTTTGGTTAGGTTTATTCCTAGGCATTTTATGGTTCTTGATGCAATTGTAAATGGGATCAGTTTCTTTATTTCTCTTTCTGTTGCTTCATTATTGGTGTATAAAAATACAACCGATTTCTGTGCATTGATTTTGTACCCTGCGACTTTGCTGAATTCATGTATCAGTTCTAGCAGACTTTTGGTGGAATCTGTCGGGTTTTCCATTTGGAGTAACATGTCTGCAAAAAGTGAAAGTTTGACTTCTTCTTTGCCAATTTTGATGCCTTTTATTTAATTTTGTTGTATGATTGCTGATGCTAGGACTTCCAACACTATGTTTAAAAACAGTGGTGAGAGTGGACATCCCTGTTGTGTTCCTGATCTCAGGGGGAAAGCTCTGTTTTTCCCCATTGAGGATGCTATTAGCTTTGGGCTTTTCATAAGTAGCTTTTATGATGTTTAAGTATGTTCCTTCTATCCCAACTTTCTTGAGGGTTTTTATTAAGAAAGGATGCTGGATTTTGTCAAATGGTTTTTCTACATCTATTGACAGGATCATATGGTTCTTATCCTTTCTTTTATTAATGTGATGTATCACATTGATTGATTTGAGAATATTGAACCAGCCCTGCAACCCAGGAATCTATAAAGACCTCCCCAAACTCCACAACTGAAAAGCAAATAATTCAGTGAAGAAATGAGCAGAAGACATGAATAGACACTTTTCCAAAGAAGACATCCAGATGGCTAACAGACACATGAAACAATGCTCAATGTCACTCATCATCAGGGAAATATAAATAAAAGCCACACTGAGATACCACCTCACACCAGTCAGAGTGGCTAAAATGAACAACTCAGGAAACTATAGATGCTGGTGAGGATGTGGAGAAACAGGAACCTTCTTGCACTGTTGGTGGGAATGCAAACTGGTGTAGCTGCTCTGGAAAACAGTGTGGAGGTTCCTCAAAAAATTAAAAATAGAAGTACTTTATGACCCAGCAATAGCACTGCTAAGAATTTACCCAAGGGATACAGGAGTGCTGATACACACATGTATCCCAGTGTTTATAGCAGTGCTTTCAACAATAGCCAAATTATGGAAAGAGCCTACATGTCCATCAACTGATGAATGGATAAAGAAGATGTGGTTTATATATAGAATGGAATACTACTTGGCAATGAGAAAGAATGAAATCATGCCATTTGCAGCAATGTGGATGGAAATGGAAGGTTTTATGCTAAGTGAAATAAGTCAGTCAGAGAAACACAGATACCATATGTTTTTACTCATATGTGGATCTTGAGAAACTTAACAGAAGACCATGGGGGCTGTGAAGGGGGGAGAAAAAGTTACCAACAGAGAGAGAGGGAGGCAAACCATAAGAGACTCTTAAATACAGAGAAAAAAACTGAAGGTTGATGGAGGGTGGGGGGAGAGAGGAAAGTGGATTATGGGCATTGAGGAGGGCACACTTATTGGGATGAGCACGGGGTGGTGTATGGAAGCCAACTTGACAATAAATTATATTAAGAAAATTTTTAAAAAATTAAAAATTAAAAAAGAAAAAATCTACAAAGTTATATATAAATTGTTATTTTAACTATGTAAAAGTTATTTTAAAAAGACTAGAAGAAATTATTTAGCTGAACCTTATAAAGTTGTTGATTTTGAGCTACAGAAGTACTGTTTCACATGGTTTAACCTAATAACACATGAACATCTTTGGGAAGTGATGAAATTTTCAGTGATACTCTCTTTCTGTGGATTTTATTTATAACTTCCTATTTTTACAGAAACATTTTTTATAATTATAAAGAATTTTTAATAGAAAGCAACTTGGTTATGTAAAAAGGAACTTTCTAATTTAGGCAAAATTTAAAAATAATAAATTAGATTTCTATTTTTGGCAGTATTATAAGCTAGATATTATGAAAAGCCTTACAGTACAAAATTATCCAAGATATTATATAAAATGGAAAACTTTTCAGTGCATGGCTGAGCTGGCAAAAGAGTAAGGAAATCCTTAGCAGTCAAACATGAAGCAAAAGCATAAATCCTGGGAGAAAAGTCTGTGACTGCTTTCTGGGCACCATGGCTTTCTGGTGATCCAGAGATTAGGTTTTAATGGCCTCATGGGGAGCAGGGAAAAAGTCTTAGTGTCCATATGATGTAGAGAATCAGATCAAGGACCTGTGTGGAGCCAAGACCCTACCTACCCAAAAGGGCCACACCTTCAGTGAACAGTGAACTCTAGAGATAAATCCTAATTTACAAGGGAAACGTGCCTATTTTGACGTCAACTATAACTGGAAAGAAAACCAAAATTATTAGAAAAAATAGGTTTAAATGTGCTAGCAGAAGCAAGTATAAATTCTCTCTGGTTGAAAGAACCTTCAATTTCATGTCTCTAAGAATTCCTTCAGGTAAAACTACATCAGATAATGGGCTCAATAGTTAAACATCACAACATAGATGTGAACAAAAAACATGGCTGAAAATCAGCAGAAATACCCAATAGTTGAATCAAATATACAAATATTTATGATAGTCAAATGATCAGATGTGGAATAGAAAATGAACATAGTTTATAAGTTTAAAAATATATAAAAATTATTGAAAGTATGAGTAAGGTTCAGAACTCTCAATGATGACAAGGCACTTTTGAAAAAGAAATTATAGATTTGGAAAACATAATTTAAATAAACTCAGGTTTGTGTATGTATGTATGTATGTATGTATGTATGTATGTATGTATTTTTAAGCAATCGCTACACCTACCATGGGGCTTGAACTTACAACCCAGAGATCAAGAGTCACGTGTCACTGAGCCAGCTAGGTGCCCCAACTCAGTTGGTTTTAAGAAAAGATTACATACAGCTCAAGAAAAGTACCGAACTGCAATATGAACCTATAGAAATGACCAGACACACCAGTGTAAAAGATAGGGTAATCACGAAAGAGAAATCAAGAATCATGCATCATAAAATGAGAAGGTTCCAATATGTAATCAGAGTTAAAGAAGGAGAAACTAGGAAGAATGAAAAATAGATAATATTCTAAGAGAGAATAGTGAAGAATTTCCCTAAACTGATAAAAGACACAAATCCTGATTTTAGGTATCAGTAAATTCCAAGCAGGAAAAATGCAGAGACACACATACCTGGTTACATTGTAGTAAAGATGCAGAAAAACCAAGAAAAAGAAATCTAATGAATAGTCAGAAAAGACAGATTAGCAACAAATAAATAATAATTAGATGGGAAGCAAAATCAAAAATAAAATATAGTGTTATACTATTTTAAAGCCTACGAGAAAATAAATATAAATCTGGAATTATATAGCTAGCAAAACTGTATTTTAAAAATGAAAGTAGATAAAGACATTTTCAGACAAGGAAAAAGCTGTTTACTGTCAAATATGGTATTTATGGTGTTTAGCAAGGCAAATAAAAGGGAAAAAATAAGGTGGTAAAAAGAAATCTATAATCTCAATAGTAATGAACTAAACTGTTCAGTTAGAAACTTCATTTGGCTGGATTTACAAAATCTAACTCTATGTTGTTTGTGAGAGACTTACCTAGAATATAAAAATATAGAAATTTAAGATGTTTGGAGAAGATATACCAGGAAAATAGTAATGAAAAATAAATTGGTGTGGTTTTGATAATATCAGACAAAATAAGGCTTTAAGATAAGATCTTCAACCTAAAAATATTAAAATTGCAGTCATATAAAGCCAAAGAACATAAAAAGAAAGAAATGGGAAAAATAAAGGCAGAAATGAGTGAAATTAATGAAATAGGAAACAAAGAGAATCAAAAAGTTGGGTTTTTGTGAAGTGACAAATAAAATTGCTCAATGTCTGGTAAGATTTATCAAAAAAGTGAGATACAAGGCACCAAAAAAAATCTATATTAGGAATAAAAAAATATATATAACTTCAGATGCAGAAGAACCTAAAAAGATAACAGAATATTATAATTTATTTCAGAAAATTAAAAATTAGGATGAAATGTACAAATTCCTTGGAAAAAATACTTATCTTAACAAAAAAGAGAAAAGAGAAAATCTGAATAGTCTAATTGCCATAAAATAACTCAATTCCGTGGTTTAAAATCATCTTACAAAAAGAATGCTAAGGTTAGATGATTTTACCAGAAAATTCTTCCAGATACTTTGAAATATTTAAATAATAGAGAAGTCCACATTTTTTTCCAGCAAATAGGAAAAGAGAAGATACTCCCTAACTTTTAAAAAAAAATTTTTTAACGTTTATTTATTTTTGAGAGAGAGACAGAGCATGAACGGGGGAGGGCCAGAGAGAGAGAGAGAGACAGACAGACTCTGAAACAGGCTCCAGCCTCTGAGCTGTCAGCACAGACCACAATGTGGGGCTCGAACTCATGGACCGCGAGATCATGACCTGAGCCAAAGTCGGACACTTAACCGACTGAGCCACCCAGGTGCCCTGTCCCTAACTTGTTTTATGAGGCTATTTAATCTTATTATCAAAATTGGACAATTATGGTATAAAAAGAGCAATTACAGGACAAGCTCACTCACTCATATAGATGCAAAAATTCCAAAGGAAATAATAGGCAAATGAAATCCAGTGCAACATACATCATTACTAAGCTGGCTTCCTAGTTATAAAATCAGTTCAATATTAGAAAATCACCATATTAGTAGATTAAAAAGGAAAGTGATGCAATCCTCTTAATAGATGAAAAATAGAAGCAATAATTAAGACTCCCAACATTTATATTAAAAAATCTTAGTAAACTAGAAATAGAAAAGAACATCTTTGATCTGATAAGTGATATCTACTAAAGAACTACAGAAGACATATGTTTAAATTATGAACTGTAAAAGCATTCCCTTTTAAATCAGAAACAAAACAAGAATGCTATTAGCATTTCTATTCAATAGTTTACTGCTAGTCCTAACCAGCTCAGTAAAACAAGTAAAATAAATAAGCTGTATAAAACTTGGAAAGGAAGAAATAAAACTGTCATTACTGCAGATGGTAGAATTATCCACATAGAAGATACACTGACAATTTCTTTTGAGTTAGTAAGAGAGTTTAGGGTGTTAGACATAGGTCAAGATATGAGTCAACTGCATATTGATAACCAACAAGTATAACAGGTATTTGTTTATTTATTTATTTATTGTATGATTGAAAACACTGATATTTTATTACTATTGCTATTCTTTATTAATCAGCATCATGATCATATAATGATAAAATATGTATATACTTATCAAATGATAATACACATCTATGAAAAATAATATTAGAAATAAAATGGGTGGAAGATTCAACTATAATATTTGGAGACTTCAATAACCTTCTTTCTTTCTTTCTTTTTTTAAAATAATTTATTGTCAAATTGGTTTCCATACAACACCCAGTGCCCATCCCAACAAGTGCCCTCCTCCCTGCCCACCACCCTCTTTCCCCTCTCCCCCACCTCCCATCTACTCTTAGATACTCTTCATAATGGCAACAAAAATAAGGTTCTGGGAATATATCTAATAAGAGATGTGCAGAACCTTTGGAGAGAAAATTATGACAATCTACTGAAAGATATTACTAAGACAAAAGTTACCTCATTTTTTCATAGAAAGACTCAATATCACAAAAATATAAATTCTCTTCCCATCTCCAGACTCAGTACAATTTCAATAAAAATTTCAGTAGAGTTTTTAACAGAACTCAACAAATGAATTTAAAAAAATATAAAGAGATGAACAAAGGACAATGAATAGCGGAGATACTCCTGAAGAAGAACAAAGTAGGAGCACTTAGCCTAGCTGATGTCAGGGATTATTACAAACCTATTGTTAATTATAACAGCATGTTTATGGCAAAGTCAGAATTAGGTCAGTGGAACAGAGAGAATAGCAGCCAACTCATGTCTGTTTGGAAGCTTCAGTCTCAAAGAGCTGGCGTTGCAGCCAGGGTGGTCAGGATGGGAGGGAGGCCTTTGGGGATTGTGGGGGCAATACTTATTTCCCAAATGTTATATAATAATTTTAATATTTGACAACAAGTACGGCATGCTTGTGTGAATCATCTGGCAGCAATCCCGATTTCTTTCTTCTTACCTGTCTGATTTGGGGTAAGTGGATCTGGGGTTCTTTCATCCAGCTGAGATGATAACTGTTTATATATATATATATATTTTTTTTTTTCAATATATGAAGTTTATTGCCAAATTGGTTTCCATACAACACCCACTGCTCATCCCAAAAGGTGCCCTCCTCAATACCCATCACCACCCTCCCCTCCCTCCCACCCCCCATCAGCCCTCAGTTTGTTCTCAGTTTTTAAGAGTCTCTTATGCTTTGGCTCTCTTCCACTCTAACCTTTTTTTTTTTCCTTCCCCTCCCCCATGGGTTTCTGTTAAGTTTCTCAGGATCCACATAAGAGTGAAACCATAAGGTATCTGTCTTTCTCTGTATGACTTATTTCACTTAGCATAACACTCTCCAGTTCCATCCACGTTGCTACAAAGGGCCATATTTCATTCTTTCTCATTGCCACGTAGTACTCCATTGTGTATATAAACCACAAGATAACTGTTTATGTTGACTATGTGTTTAGCACAGGAAAGGGCTCAGCTCCTTCAATAAACTTTTTCTGAATTTCAGTTCTGGGTTCAGTTTCTGTCTCTGTTTCAAGAGAGCACCTTATGCACACCTCTACTATAACACCTACTTTGCTCTATTATGATGTTCAAAATCATGGGCTGGGTAACAAAATTGGCTGGATTCAAGCATGATCTTGGGCACACAGCTTAATCTCAGTTTTCTCATAATAAGAGAGGGATAATAATAATTGTCTTCTACCTTAGAATTCTTATGAGGACTGGAAGATGTGTTCAGGCAAAACATTTGGAACACCTTCTGATGCTATAATAACTTAGGCATTTATATGTTTTCAAATTATATTAAAAATCATGTATTTGTTTCTTTTCCTGGACTGCACACTCCTTAAGGTCAGAGACTGTCTTAATTATCTTCAGATGCCCATGCGTGTTATGGTGCCTTGGTAGTAGCTGCCCAACAAATATTGGGCCAAACAAAAGCAAATGCTTTTAGGAAACTGTACCATTGGAAATGGTAATTTTCTATGGTCTTTTATGGCTTTATTGATTCAATAGTTATTCATTAACCTAATTAAACATAAACAATTAAAATGAATAATTCAATTATTCATTCATAGTGCTTTAGGATAGAAGGGACATTCAGTCCAACCTTGGAGCCTTCACTTTAGGAAGGAAGTGATAATAACCACACTGGACTGAAGCCAATGAGAGCCAAGACCATCTCTATCCCCATCACTGCTTTCTTTTTAGGGCCTAGCCCACTGTTTGGCCCAATAAATATTAGATGAAAGAATTAAGGAATGGGAATGAGGCAAGAGGAAAGGGAAGATGGTGGTGGAATACAGCATTACAGGTGGGAGAAATGGCATGCTCAATGTTTCAGTTGAGTTGGAGGGATATTCAGATAGTTCGGCATGATCAGAGAATAAAGTGTGAATTGGAAAAGGGGAGAGATGAAGCTGGGCAGGTAGAAGTCACATTGTGGTTCTTACATGGCACACCAAGGAATTTCAACTTTTTCTCGAGACTAGGTACTTGAAGGCGTTTAAGCAGAGGAGTCTTATAATCAGATCTGCATTTTAGGAAGCTTGCTGGTCACAGTGGGAGGAATCATTTATGAAGTGCAAAGTTGGAAGCAGAGAAATGAGCTAGGGACTGCTCATTCACGCCTTACTTTACCCATTTGCCTTGCAGTTGTTCAACTATTGCCT